>NC_090701.1:36664946-37267446 GCF_040954835.1 Lepisosteus oculatus
ATCAAAGGCAATTTCAAAGCAAAATTGTGTTCATTTTTTCTGACAGAAACTGACAGAAAAGTTGTCAATATGGAGAAGTGAGGTGCATGTTTGCTAATTTTCCTGCAGTTCATTATGGGCTGATCTTTCCTGTTTGTTTCAAGAGACACTATTCAATAATAACCAATATATCTTTGACAACCCTCAGGATGCTATGACTACTGTTAAGCAGAACATTCGTCCTGAAGTCTCTCTTGACTGAGTTGGCTTACACAATATACAGTACAGTATGTACATGTCATCTGCATGTGTTTACTATATGGTGAGAAGCTAAAACTCGGCTTCTCATTGTTTTTAATGGGCAAATTGGGATGGGATTTAATATCTGTTTGAGTGAAATATACTTTCTGGCTAAGACCAGATGGGTAAACAGAGCTATTTTACTAAATATTTTACTCTACATTTTCACCTTCCCTCATTTTATGCTTCATATTAATAAGTGTATTTGGGTCACTGGAATCTTAAAGTTGTAGTTTTTAGTGTATTTATATATTTGCATGGATATTTTTACTTGTAATACTTGTATTTGTTCTTTTTTAGCCTTATTTCCGGATATCATTTTATTAATGTGTTCATTTTTAGTTTTTATTTAGACAAACCAGTGCTGAGATCTCTCGAGTCTCCTGTATTAGAATTGTACTTTATATTTACTTAATGTGGCAAAATCACCTAAATAGATGTTACGTCCCAGTGTGTGTGTTTTTTCTGTTATGTCCACACTGCTGACCCTTGATTGTTCTCCCTTCCCCATTGGCCCACCATCACACCAAATTTTCAGTATGACGTCATCATCAATTAACTCTCAGCCAATCAGAACACATTTTATTCACTATATAACATGGAGGCTTTCAGGAAGAAAAGGCCTTTTGTTTGACTTTGGTCCCGTTTGGTTTTGGTTATCGCTTCGCTTCGCTTCGCTTCGCTTCGCTTCGCTTCGCTTTGCTTCTGGTTATTGCTTTGGCTTCGTTTGTTGGTTTGTTTTGCTTTGTGTGTGTGTATTTTTGTATAGCTTCAGCTTTGTTGTTTTGTTGGTTTTTTGTTAGTTTCTTTGTACTTTCGTTTGTTTGTGTGTTCATCCTTGTTTTGCCATTACCTTGCCCCAGTGTTACATGTTCAACTTTTGTGTTCTTTTGTACCCTGCTCCTGTTGATTACTCTTGTTTTCCCTTATTTGTATTCCTGGTTCACTTGTGTTTTTGTGTGAACGTTTGTATATAAGGTTAGCTTAGGTTGTTGGGTACACTTACACACTTAGTTGATTTTGTATTAGTACACTAGTTTAGTACGGGTGAGTGCCATTTGTCTTGCATGGTTTTGGGTAATCAGTGCAGGTTAGCTAGGGTGTTGAAGACGCCGAAGACCATGTGTTTCGGGTTTTCTTTTGTAGTCAGATTAGCTTTCCTTCACTTTCCTAGCCAGCTCCATTTTGTTTGTTATTTTCTTTTCTTTGGCACCACACTAGTTCCTTACCCTTATCACGCTTCCTAGTCCCTCACCAAAACCCACCTGCTTCCAAAAGAATTATCCTAAATGTTAAACCCCTATACCCCTAGACACTTGGGGTCGTAACAATAGATAAAATATTCATCTTATGTTTCATGTAAAATAGGGGTGTCAAGTGACTATTGCACTCTTTTATGCACTAGTTCTGGCATGTTTCAGAGGTTTCTTTTACATTTTTCACTCAAGAAGGCTGGGTCTATCCTCAAGGACCCCAGTCACCCTAACCACAACTTGCTCTCTCTACTAACATCCGGGAAATGATACCAAAGTATATAGACCAAGACCACCAGCTTCCCAGGCAGTAAGATTGCTAAACAGCCAACCACAGCAGATGCCTGCAATTACTTCCTTGAACTGACAGGTGCACTGGCACCCTCCTGTCACTTGCACTCTCAGGACACATACGAAGAGTGCTAAATACAGTACCTCCTATCCTTGTGTTACTTTCGCATAATCTGTAAACTGTATTATAAAATGCAATTGTGTAATTTATTGTATCCTAGTTTTTTTATTTTCGTTAATCTAATCCCTATAAATTCCAGTCCTTTCACTCTTCTATCCCTCTTAACAAGCTCACGGGCAACACATTTCATTGCCGACAACACTGGTGAATGCTGTACTTCTCGTGTGTTAATAAATAAACCTTGAACCTTGAACTACAGTATGTGTTAGTGGTGTGAAAGAAAAATTATGATTATCAGTGATGCAACCATTAGGCTATGCAGTTTAAGTACAGTACAGTATATAATGCTTTGTTTAGAGGAAGCATCTGTGGGTAGGGGTGGGAATGTTGCTTTTTCTTCCTGTTCTTTTTTTCTTTCTTCTTTGAAAATGCAAGAATTATGATTTGGGCCAATTTAATACAATTGCTGTGTTTTCTTTTCCTGATGTCAGTGATGTTTTTTACCCATACTAACAGTATTTACAGTATGATGAATTCCAAGTGTAAATAAAGAGTTAGTTGTGGCTCTGTAAAACTTACCATTTGGAATGTTAGTGGACTTAATTATTTGTTGAAGCATAATAAAGTATTAACACATATTGCTTTCCGACAAGAGACCCATTTCTCTATCTCTGACCACTTAAGAAATCAGAGTTGGGTGGGGCGGCTTTTTGTTCTAATTTTCAGGCAAAATCTGTGGGTGGCCACTCATGTGCACAATATTACAGTATGTCTTTCATAATATCACAAAAAGTATCAAAAAAGTATCAAAAAGTATCAAAGCCAAAGTGAATATCCATGTGAGCACAGGCTACGAAATCATCAAGAAATTAAAGCTGCAATGTACAGCCCAGACATTGCTTAATGTACATGAGAAAAACTGACCAGTCGGGCAGGAGGAAACTAGTGTGAATTTGCCACTGTGATGCCAATGACCTCACAAAACCACATTGAAAGATTTCCAACAGTTAACCACATTGAAAATATGCATCAGTCAACAATATCCAGAACACAAAACTAGCCAGAGTGGCAGTCCGGCAGAAAATCAACCATTACGAAAACAAAATCTTTCTCAAATCCTGCATGGAGTTTGCAACAAATCTCAAGAGTGATCCTGATATTTGTTTCTGATTGATCGTAAGACCTTGCAAAAGGTGTTATGGTCAGATGACACCAAAGTGAAATCTGTGGTCTAAATATCAAGAATTTTGTACAATATGGCACAGACCCAACACAGCACACCTCTCAGTCATCATTATATCTACATTTAAGCATAATAGTGCAGGGACAGAAACGTTTTTTAGGATTGAAGGAAAAATAGACGATGCAAAAGTCAAGAAATTCCTAGAGGAAAACCTGGTTCAGCCTGCTAAAGCCTTAAAACTGGGATGAAATCTCAGTTTTAATCAGGAAAAAGATAAGAATGGTCCTATTTACACACAGTATGCAGAGACAGGAAATTCTACAGAGAGAAACCTGCAATGCATATTTCAAAACACACTGTAAATATTTGATGTTTTCATAAATCTAATAAAATATATACCTTCAGCTCCCAAAAGAAATATAGAAATATACACACGTTAAAATATTTGTGCATCTCTCTTCCTCTGTACAGTATATGCACAACTCAGAAGGAAACATTACTATAGTAACACTGTTGTCATATGAGTGTTTTTATATTATTCACAAACTAAATAGAACTATCGTGTGTTATAAAATGTTAACTAATCAATTCATCATGTTTTAGGAAATATGTTTATTATAATTTAAACTGTCATTTTGTTCACACAATAATATATCCCTGAGTAATTATTAAAACCTGTTGGACATGATAAAGCGTACTATGGCTCATAGGATCTTTGACTGTTACAAGATTAGCTTTCAGCATAATCAATTGCTTTCGCCTTGATTTAATAATATGTTCCCATCACTCTTTTAAATCAAACACCTTGTTTAACATACAGTATATGCACAAAGACATAATTCATAATCAAATGACCCACCAGAACTACAATAAAGAGCATTAGTGTAATAGTAATATCATCTTCAGGGAAAATAAAGCAATTATTAAATTGAATATGGGTTCAAACATGAAGTGAGCAAGATCTTAAATAAACTTCACACGTTTAATACTAAGCACTGACTATAATTTGTTAAAACAAAATGTAAATCAGGAAGGAAGTATAAGGAAGTTCTTTATAAAACAGTTCAAATAATACCATGCAAATCTAAACACATACTTTTGTTTTTTATGTCATATACTGTACATGTTATTATATAGTTTTTGTTCTTTGAGAGCTAACACCTGCATGTACTGTATAAATCATTAATGTATATCATGAGAATTTTCATTAAACCTGTTCATGTGTGCTCGTTCAGATAAAACAAAATCAGATTAAAAACAAATTGGTCTGTTACAGCTAAATATTGGTAAACATCAATTACATTTTTTCCACATTTTGTTTTTTATTAATGTAGTGTGCTCTCTGAAGGCACCAGTTCTGTAGGGTTTGGGCATTTACTGGGACATTTTTAGCAGTAAATCACAAAATGATTCTTTTGATGGCCTTAGAATCCAACCATGCGATATAACTCAAACAACGCACACACACAGGTACTAACACAGGAGGATACATTAATACATAGAATATGCATGTAAACTTAACAGATCTTATCGAGAGGGTTATCAGAATACATGAAGGTATATATTCAGTCAGTTACGAAGAGTTACATATATCAAGAGCACATACGTTCAGTATATCATTCATTTAGACCGTTTCGTACATGAACTTGGTTATAACTTCTACATTAGATACTCAAAACAAGTACATAACTCTTAGGAATTAAATTGATATCAACTGGTTGGGATAACAATCGAATTCTCGAGCTGTAATGCATTGAAGTTGAATACTCATCCAATCTCTGGGGATTCAGATCTCCTGTGGGCTCTCTGGCTCCGTGCCAGGCTGTGCTGTGTGGCTTGCGACGGTGTGCTGCTGATGCTCACTGACCGGCTAGTTAGTGTTGGCTTTAACTAGCAAAGTTTGCGCACAGGAGAAAAGATGACTGTGGGTCCCAGCAAGTCAGGAAGAGGACCGGTTCGTTCCTGATGAAGAGCTAGATCTGAATAGTGATTCAGCTGTCCACAGTTCTGACATGTTCACGAGGCTTGCTGCTGGTGCTAACCTCGGGTGGATCCTTTGGTTACTCTCTGGCAACCTCCACTCTCGACTCTTAGAACAAAGGAAAGTTCTGGCACTCGGACACACTGGCCGTTCCGTGGTTGTCCGGGCTGAGTCTCAGGATGGTCAGGAGGCGCGTTGCGAGAATGTCCTGCCCTTGGGAGCCTTCTGCTCCTGGGCCGTCCTGCCCTGGAATTCTCCTTTGAATTCCCTTTAGAAAAGTCCACAGAATTCTCCTGAATCTCTCTGAATCTCCTAGGCTCTCTGTGTTGCCTGTTTTTACCTGGAGGAACTTCAGCTCGTTGATTGGCTGAAAGTTCCATGGGCATCAGAGTCCCACGTGGGTTACTCGGCCCTACCAGTCCCTGATTGGTTGATCCAGGTGAGATATGAGTCACTTACTCCTGACACTTAGGAATGCAGTCCAGATGTCCATCTGGCACTCCCTAGACAGATAGGCGCCAATGGATGACCATTGATCATGATAGCCAGGCTTAGCTGAGTGCATCCCCCTTTGGGAGCTGTCCCTTATCAAAAGAAAACATCTTTAAATCAGTCTGCATGAATAGCTTCTCTGTGGCTGCACTACAGAGATGAAGAGAGAGATGGGGCCTCATTTGGGAAAGCACAGCAACACTTAATTCTGTCTTATTAACAAGCATTGCCACCACATTAAGGTGATATAAGAAACATTATGGTTAAAACATTAAAGAGTACTATCAACTTTGAAAACAACAGGAAAGAGATACTGTACTTTTTCTTTTTTTGTACAGAATGTATGTCTATAATTCACTGGGGTTTAAAGCTGAGAAAGAGCTGGCAGTTAGATTGGACTGTAATAATTCCATAAGCACAGGTCTGTTTAATTTCAATGACGGGAAACCAAAGAAAAGCTACAGAAAAAAATATTGCAATGAATCCCCTAACCATAAATTAATTAAATCCAATAAAAAAAGACTGGTGAGATCCATGGTTGTGTGGCAACTGCCTCAGACTGTAGCTCTCCTCAAGTCAGTTCTGGCCTAGAATGCTTTCTTTGTTGAGTTTGTATGTTCTTCCTACTGTATGTCTGCTTGGCTTCTTCCTAGTTTTCAGATTGCCTTCTAAGGACAATTTGGCTGTGTTAAGAGATGTCTCTATACTTTCACCCTGTAGCCTAAAATAGAGGTGTCCCAACTAGGGTGTAGTCTCACCTTATACCCGATATTTTTACCCTGCTTTGATCCTATGTTTTTACTGGAATGATTGGGAAAAGACAAGGGCATATTGTACTGTAAAGACTATATACTATATAAAACAGAAGCTATTTGACAAATATATCCTGTTCTTGTAATTCAAACTGTAAGACTCATTTGGAAAAGAAAGTTAAAAATTGTTGCCTGTGATGGAATTTTTCTTGAGAAAAATGAGACAAAAGAAAAAAACAGAAGCCAATTTTCCATGCAATCTGAAACAAAGCTATTTTTTAAGGCTATATCAATAAATGCAACCAATAACTCAGGTTATTTGCAGTACTTCTTTTGACCAGCATGCACCTGCATTTTGCGCTTGCCTAGAATCATTAGTTGGGAGAAAAATATTTGTTTCTTGGTTTCACCCAGCAACAAGCTGGGATAAAGACTTTAAGTAACTGAGAGCTTATATGACATCCGTCAATTAAGGTCCTTACAGTGGGAATAAAATGTATTAAAAACCTCTACTGTTTTTTATAGTAACTTAAGTGCACGGGTCTTGTCAACTTCAAAGAAAATCAGCTGTACTGTGCATTCCAACAGTTACTGTAGATAAGACTATAAAGGAAATGTGTTTATATTAAAGTTTTGGTCATCTTTTGCCTGTGACTAATTGAACAATCATTAATTCAGTGATCAATCATTCCACACATACATTAGCACACCTGCCAGCAATATTTAAAGAATATATGCCAAGAGCCCATTTAACGCACTTAGTTGCTAGGATCTCATTGATCTGAAACTCTTATCCAGCTGATTCTTGGAAAAAGTCATGGCATCAATTTCTACAACAGTGCTTCCAT
This sequence comes from Lepisosteus oculatus, assembly GCF_040954835.1. Taxonomy (NCBI): domain Eukaryota; kingdom Metazoa; phylum Chordata; class Actinopteri; order Semionotiformes; family Lepisosteidae; genus Lepisosteus; species Lepisosteus oculatus. Next base: position 36,672,147 of record NC_090701.1, read on the forward strand.
GCTTCCACAACACTCTTGCCTTCTGTTCTCAGTGTTAAAAATTTTTGCTGAGTTTCCATTCATGTATTCTATCTCATGGTTGATTTTGAAGAAATCGATACAGTTAACATTATCAATGCCATTGATGATTTAGAATACTTCAATTGCCTGCCCTTATGGGTTCCATGGTGGCACAGTTGTTAATATTAATCGGCGAAAGTGAATGATTCTTAATGAGTATGCCAGTAACAGTCCACTGGCTATACCTGTTCCTCTCTGTGTGGTGCCATTTCACTCATTTGTTTTTTTTAGATTGAAGCTGCAAAGTCCATTCAAGAATATTGAGGTAGGTTAAATAGACTTTCTTGCTAAACGAGACGGACACAGAAAAATCAGTTAATTTATTAAAACTACTTGGAGGGAGTTGACAGAAACTACTAATAACTATACTGTACGTTATCTATTTGTGTATTCTCTATTTAGTTGTGAAAAATAAAAATAACATTACTATGACATCAATTATTATTATAACAATCACAAAATGCTGAGGTAGTCCAGCAAAACATGTATGAGATGAGAGGGTATATAAAATGATGCAATGGACATAGGAGATGTCAGAAAAGGAAGGAAATTTAGTTAAAAAGAAGGATCTATAATAGAATTAGAACAGGAATAGTCAGTGAAAAGTGTGATTGGAGATGTTCTAATCAATTACAGCTATTTGTGTTACCACATTATAGCCGGACTTCAACAGATTTTAGAATAACCAAATCTGAGTCTGGGCAGTAAAGGGGTGGCACACCTTCTGGAAGAGAATTTCCCCAAAAAAATCCTCAGTGAGATGATTCTGTAAGGTCCTTCGGTCAGGAACAACCAATATGGAGATAAAGTTGTAGAAAGGCACAGAACAGGAGCAGGGAATAAAAAATATTTTTCAAAACAATCAATATTCTCTTATACGTGGTAAAGTTGATGATTAAGATTTGAAAGGTCCAACTAAGTTTCCATGTCCCTCCAAACTGAGCATCCAGGCAAGAATGAAAATTGGTAAGAATGCCACCTTGTGGACAATGGTGACTTGGAAAGAGCTACAGAGTTCATTGGCTCCTCAGCCAAGTTGCTCTCACATATCTCCCAATGAAAATTCTGGAGAGAATTGTGAAGAACACAAAGACTACATTGACCCCATTGATCAACACAATGATTCACATTGTTAAATTTGTTCAATAAGCACCTTGACCGAGCAAAGACATTTGTAAGAATGTTATTTGTTGATGTTTCTTCTGCTTTCAATATAGTACAAACCAATTTTGCTTGCACAGAAAGCCTAAAAGAAACAGTAACTTGATAAGGTTCTAGACTTCTTAACAAACAGGTCTCAGGAGGTCAAAATGAGGAAATGATTATCTAACATTCCCTACACTTCTATTGGATCACCACAGGACTGTGTCTTGTTCCCCCTGTTGTACTGTACATTTTGTACACTAATGATTGTGACACTGTCTTGGTAAGCTTATTAAAGGACCTAGAAAGTCATTATGGGTCCATTCTAAATGATTTTACTAAATGATGTATGTAATAAGTTTTCTTTGAATTTTGATGTTATGAAAATGTTTCACGTCTGAAAGACTGCTGTATAAATAAGCCCCAAGTAATGATCTGGGTATGCTTAATTCTAAAACAAGACTTAAAAATTTTTAAATATTATTTTCAAGCCTTTAAATAAAGTTTTAACATTTAGTCTTATGTAGGAGATAGGGGTCTTAATTTGCTGTAAAAATCAGAAATTGTAACAATAAGTACTTGACAAAATTTAGGAACAAACTACAGGTAAACCATAATTTACAGTCTCGCGCACAGATTCTAAATATACAATTTATTGATATAACCAAAAGATGCATAACAAACAGAATATATTTGTGAAATAATCTGCTGTGATACAAATGTTGATCGTTCACTCAGAGATTACAAAGATCAGAGTTAATAACTTCAGATAACACTTCAGGTAACATTTGTATTCTCAGACATAAGTAAATATGCTTTTAATATCGAGAAAACAGAACTGGGCTGGTTTGCTCCATGGCAGCTTCTCTGTGCTGGGAAGGTCCCCCTACAGACAGAAGACAGAAAGAAAGAGCTTTTGCAGCTTGCATTGGCTCAGGCAGCTTCGCCAAAGTAGCGTCTTACTGACTTTGGTGTATAAAAACACTCTGCACAGTATGTCTTCTTAGGATCCGCAAGGCAGGCAAAAAGAGAACTTAGTTTGTTCTGGCTATAGGTTTTGTTCAGAATACCCTTCTGGATGCCAACAAAAAGGAAGCGTCCAAACATCTAATTTTGTTAATAGGCGAAATCTTGTGAACACACTGTTTCAGGAAGAATTTATTGGCCAGAATTCTGTGTCTAAGCCCTGACTCAGACTTCCAGTCATGTGGAACACAAAGCTTATAACAGAACTCAAAATTCTAGAATATTATGTGATTAAAGTAAAAAAGCCTTTTTGCTTTTGGATTTCTTCCCAGTGGACTGGTATTAGTCACATTACATGATAGAAACATAGGCTACCTTCAAACATGGATTTTAATTCATTTTAAAAATAAATACTGGAATGGTGTTTTGTGACACAATCACAAATTAAGAAATATTTAATAATGAGCAAATAGTATAACATATAGTTATATTGTTATGATTAATAAAAATGTTATAATGCAGCATTTTCAGACAGGGTATTTTGAAGGTGTAAACAATTTTCTCAACATTCTGTAATGTGAAATTCCTGTTTTCTAAGTTCCCAATACCATATTATAATAGTATGTGCTAACTAATTAATACAATTTGTATTGCTTCTGTTGAACACCAATGGGATATGCTTGCTCATGTGACTTTTCCAGCTTTATCTAGATTCTTCATTCTCTTGTTTTAAAAGGATGAGTTATAGTACACTACATAATGTAAATTGAATAAAAATGGATAACATGACTTTGACATCTTACATTTGACAAATTACACAGTTATAGTCATGTAAAATATCATCACAAACGTGGTAGCATGAACTATGCATTCTGGACCAATGTTGATTACTGGGATCCACTTCCTGTGATCTTTGCCAGGTTATCAAAATGAAAGTGGTATTTATAGTGGTGCTTTTGATTCACAATATTAAAGATTTACTGGAGCAAGGTTTTTCATTACATCTTTGTTAAATACATGAATTATTTATGATATACTGTATATATACTGTATAGTGGGTTAAATACATTGTTAGTGAAATATTGTACATTAGACTAACACAAAAAAAACAATATTTCTGTAAACAACTGAAACATAACTACCGTATTAGCAATTTCAAAACACTAACCAGCTTTGAGTCACCCGTAATATTTGACCTGCAACAGCAACCCAATTGACAGTATTGTTAGCCCTATTCATATTAACCTTCCACTTGTTTTTCTGCTGTAGGTACCATAGCACTTACACCATGAAAATTGTCAGTAGATATCATGTATGACCTTGTGTCCTTTGTGCTAGCCAGGTTGCTTAAAAACGAGTAAGTGAAGGCACACTATAGAAATAAAATACTGGCTAAAACTGAAACAGAATTATTTCCTTGGAAAGTTGCCTTAGAGTACTGCCTAATATTGGGATTTTGCAACCTGCTGTAGGAGATACATGCACCACAGATTTGGACATTCATGTTAATGTGAGTCTTGAATGAGTGTGGTGGTGGCTGTGTACTTGAATGAGTGTGGTGGTGGCTGTGTACTTGTGCAAGTACACAGCCACCACCACACTCATTCAAGGCCCCTCAGGACAATTCCGGATCACCCAGACAGCATCTTGTACCTCTAGCAACCTTATTTACTGTATCTCTTGCAGTAAATGCCCAGCCATCTACATTGGGGAAACAGGAAGGAGACTCGGAGACCGCTTCAGAGAACACGTCAGGGCTGTGAAGATTAAAGATCTCTCCAAGCCCATTGTTTCTCATTTCAAGGAAAAGACGTCTCAAAGACGGTTTTCCGAACTCATACATCAGAAAGACCACCGAAACTAAAATTATTCTGCAGCTAGGATCACACATTCTCCCTTCCCTTAACGACAGATTACTGTTCTTTTAAATTTTCTCCATTCATTGGAAGTTTCATTTCACACCTCTCTGCACCCATTCTGACTTCACACCTCTTGATTGGCCTCTCTTTCTGTCCCCTGCTCCCGCCTCTCACTCCTCCTCCCTCTCAACCTTTGTTCTCCCGCTACTTTACCTTTGCCTACTGCCCTGTCTCTCTCACACCTGAAGAAGGCTCCACGGCCGAAACGTTGTGTTCTCTTTCTTCTTTTTTTCAGCATGGAATAAACCTATTACTTGTATTATACAGTATATCCATCTATCAGAAAGCTCCTTATTCCTGCTAAGGGTTCTGGCCAACTGGAGTCTATGTCACTTGCAAAGGGTGAATGGGATTCGAAACCATTGCAGAACACACACTCAAACAACCAGAGATAATTTAAAGACAAATATTTAAAAAAAAACAATGCACTGGGAGAACTTACCAAATTGACATAGAGAAACATAGTGGCAAGACATATTATTGAACTGAGAAATTAGCGAGTATTAAAGATCTCTAACAGTCTTTATGTTACCTTGACCAGACAATAATCATAGCCCTAAGACCTCTGTTTAAAGCACTGAGAATGCAACTGAAATAGGCTTCTCTAATAAGGCGAGTCCTAGTCCTACTGTGTCTGTGTCCTATAACACAGACTAGGACATTATAAATTGGGTCCGTTCTCAACTTATTGTACCTAATGAGTGGTCCAACATTGCTCCTCTCAGTCTAGTGCACATAAAATAAACCATATTTATTAAGATCCTGGGTAAGGAGTCACAGTTAATCAGCCCAAAGGATGACTGACCAATGAGGAACTCACAGGTGAAAAAAAATAGTCTACACCTGATGACATCATAACCTGTCAGCCACTGTGATTTTGAGGTTTAAAATATTCTGGACAACACGTTCCTGGCTCACTTCCATCAAGTCTGAGTAGTCTGACAACATTACCTACTATGTGACTGCAACCATTGCTGATAAAGACATTTTCAAGTCAATAGACCAAGAGAAATTATCCATACATAAACATTGTCCTGCCCCAAATTCTCTCTGAATCAAAATAAATCTTGTGCCTTCGAAACTAATTATTATTTTACTTAATCAACAATATAATAGTTGGACTTTTTTGTCAACAGTGTTCAGAATATTCACTGATAGAGCTGCAGCAGGGATGAACCAAGTTCTAGACATACCCATCTTACTTTCTGCCTGACCCGAGTCAGATGCTGTGCACAGACAGTTTTTTTTTAAAAAGACAAGTTCAGCAAAACACTAACTTCCCTGAAGAGCAACTTCGGCAGCAAGCTAAGCAATGTTCTCTCTCTCTGTGCCCTGAGACAGAGAGTGCCTCTCTGGAGATTGGACAGCTGTGATGAATCCAGCCCAGCTACATCTTCCAGCAGTGTTTTTAAACTGCTCTTCTTAAAAATGATCCTGCCAGCATCTCAATCAGATTAGTAAATTTTGATATTCACACTATAAACATTGGAATAAAATTATTATTAACTACAGTATATGAGACTTACAAGGTAGACTTACAAGGTAGAAAATAAAAAAATATATATTTTAACTCTGATCCTTTTCATTCTCATCTTGAGAGAACAATCAAAAATGTATATCATAACATTAGTAGATCAATTGATATATACATTATTCCTATTGTTGGTTTGCTATACATGTTCTGATATCTTATTATTAAATTGTTATTGTGTTTGATTGATTCCTACAGTAACAGCCCTCAAAACACTCACAATTTACTGTTAATTTGTGTCTCTAAATATCCCTGTGTGTACAAGGTACTGCTACATTGTGGTTGAAGTTTTAAAAATGTGACACCAAAGTTTATACCTTTGTATCCATTGTTGCACTCAACACTATTGACTTTTGAATGACAGTTATTGAAATTCTTTTCAGTAAACTTTTATTTGGAACTACATACTAAAGGTTGAATGGTGCCTCTGACAGATTTAATTCAGCTAGGGTAATTCCCTAAATATAAATGCAATATCCATCTGAGCTGTATATAGCCTGACAGCTCCCCTTGCAATGTCAATACTGTCATCCCTCTTGATGAAGAATCTTAGTGTGTAAATGTAATAAAAATGTAAACTTACATTTTTTCATAGCTGCAGTGCTAATGTTTATTGCTTTCCAATACACTCTGCTAATTCTTTAAAACAACCAAATTCTAAACTTAATAAAGGTAACACAGTTGAAGACCTGGTTCACTCCAGGTTCATCCAGTAATTACTGGTGTGACAACTTAAATCGCATGCTGCTTCATGGCCCAATGTTGAGGTGGGCAAAGGTGAAAATTTTCAGTCTTTAACAATCAGATTGATGATGATTATTGTAATTGAAAATGTTGGCTACTCTGACGTTTTAGACACTCTCAGAGTTGAAAATGTTTAATTTAATGTTCAATTTTTTCTAGGATATGGCTCACTGGTACTGAGCTTTACAGTTGGCAAAATCGCTTAATTTTAACATGGATGATGCTAAGATCTGATCTTCTGGGGTAGTAGAATTAACCACTGTCTACTCAGTGGCACTGTGAGACTCTGAAGCCAATTGTGCCCCTTAGTGGCTGTGATTTAATCTAGTGAGGACAGAGTTAGAAATCCTTAGCACATATCAAGCTTTAGAGGATGTATACAGCTAATAGTGACTAAATAAAGATATAAAAATGTATTGATGGAGTATTATTTGGACATATGTGCCAGAAAATGAGCTTCGAAACACCACAGGAATATAAAAATGATTAAAAACAGGTCATGTTTTTCCACTTGTTAAGTTTCAATAAAAACGTTGTTATTCTTGCATTTGTTTCAGAATTACTTGATCTTTTGAAGCTAGATTTACAGTAGATAGAATCCTCTTATGAACTGTCATGGAAATATAACTATCAAGGAAGCCACAAGAGAGAGTTCTCACCTGAGTAAGGTCTTTATTTCAATATTGCAATATTGGGAGCCCTGCTGCCACTTCGCAAGTGCAACCAGAGACTCAATTTGTTACAAGCAGTACAGGGTTTTTATAAGACGTTGCGCTGTAAAAAAGTTCAGCACTTGGTCCCTTCTAAAACTTCCCCTTTCTCTAAGAGAAAACAGATTACATCATAGAGCGAGAGAAGAAAAACAAGATTTGTTATTCAAAGCTACTTTCAGCTAATTCTAATGACCCAGACAGCATATATTGTTTTGGTACATTGTCTTCTAAACTAACCTAAACAGTGTACTTTGTTGACGAACTGTTTTCTAAAATTCTGCACGTACTGTAGCATAGCAGTTATATCCTTGAAATATTATCTAAAAGCACCAATATATTTTTCTGTAAAGCTCTCTATATTTTTAAGAATCAATTAACTCATTAGATTTCCACTACAGAGCCGTGAACAAGAACAAGTATTGAATGTGAAACACTCTGAAATAAGACTCTTTACATTATAATTTAATATACTGCTTTGATTTTGACTGATCAACAGTTAGGATATATATGATATCTTTATTGTGGATTGTGAGGAATTATTTATACTGCTACTTCTGTTTCTTAAGGAAAGAAATCAATTAAATGACATTTGCTTCTGTGTAGGTTTGGTTGAGGTTAGGTTTAGTTTAGTATATATTGTGGTGTCTCTGAGATCACAAAATACTTCCTTATGGTGTGTATTTCAAACAGATATTGAACATAGCAGTCAGAGAATGTAAGACTTGTATTCTATACTTAGCTACTATAATATTTTCCTGATCAGAACAAAGACACAAAGACTTGACTGGGATATGTGTTGATCCCAAGTAAATCAACACTATATTTTTTAAAGGATGAGAGTTTATAGGAAAGCATATTCATGAATTATATTCATCTTTTGTTTTGAGAATTTGTTCTTTCAGTGCTCTGGTTTTAAATTTAATAAACTCAGGTCCCCAGAGACAGCTCTTAGTGTATGTGGTATCCTAGCAACAAGTTGAATTATAGTACAGCTAGAGTTCTGAAACGTAGGAACAGGCTAAGAGGTGCTCTGAATTTCTAAGTGCCAATGTTTATAAATACCATATTAAATGAATCACTTTGCTTGGTGCAGTACTAAACATTTTTAGTTTTTACTAAACAGAAAAACTCAAATGAATATAAATATACATCAATTAGAAACTGAACATAAAATATCCAGAAAATTGCATATTTTTAGCATGCGAACATGAGACTAGACTTAAATGCATTAGTATTGTCATCGTTGAAATAAGCAAAAAAATGTAATCTGTATCCATGAAGATGAACTTTTTTCAGGCTTTCAAAATTCTAAAAGACAACCCTGCAATGTTCCAAAAACATAAATTATGTTTAGGAACATTCTGTTAACTTTAATATTATTAAAATAAAAAATGAGGCATAAAATACAGGTAATTCTTTGCAGGGAGATTTTGAATAGTTCTGAATCACATTGTTGAGGCTTACTTTGTGGGATTCTATAGTAAAATGTTTCTTTGATCATCAAATCACCAACAGCCAAAACAGGCAAGATGACTGAATGTCCTCTTCCATTCTAGTGTTTGATGATGTATTGTTATATCATTTGACTCTGCAAACCAAAATCCAGTACTTTCAAGGTACAAAGGTTAAATTTTTTATAGAGAACCATTTTAGGTCAAACCAAAATTTGCTTTTCCTAAGAGTCACAATTCACAAATGATCAAAGTAATTGGTAAATGAAGACAGAGTTCAAAGAAGCTGGCATATGTACTTTAGCTAAAGCTGGTAGGCAACAACATAGTGATTAAATGCTTCAGACGCTGTCAGTGGTAGCTAATGAAGGTAAAGGCTTGAGAAGCTCACACTGGGAAATGGGAAAGATCTTCTTAATTGAGCTCAACAGCAGCAACAAACAGTAGCAGTAACAAACATCAGCAAAAAAAGCTGATGAGACAGTTTTTTGCACGCATCAATGTGGATTGTGGCTGTGGTGCAGAATAGCCAATGAAGCAGGGGGTATCTGCCTCTTATTAACACCAAAGCTCACACAAACAGTGAGGGATCATTCAAACAACTGGTTACAGGCCAGCATGATGGCTAGCTGATTAGGTATTGTTTTAGCCTTGAGCAAGATTATTACAAAAATCTCAGAACAGCTGGTTCTGTACAGCTGCTTCTGTAATTTCATGGTAGCAGCTGCATTATCTGCTCCTGGAATTTTTAAATGACCTTGCTTTAGGTTGGGTTATGGTGCTTCATAGAGATTGACCTTGGGTGCTTCAGGCATGACTGCTCCCGATATAGCCAAATGTTTCTGCTTGCCCTTTCACTAGAAATACTGAAAGTCCATTGTCTGAATCTGTTGTTAATGAGGAAGCATATCATTTCACCATTTCCCATTTTGTATTTATTGTTCATACTTTTGCTACTTTAATGTTTTTCCATATTGGTTTCCTCTGGGTGCTCCAGTTTCCTCCCACAGTCCAAGGACCATACTGATAGGTTAATTGGCTTGTAGAAAATGCGTATGAGTGTATGTGTCTTTGTGTCTGTGTGTGCCCTGCGATGGACTGGCATCGTGTCTAGGGTGTACCCTACCTTGTGCACATTGTTTGCCGGGATAGGACCAGCACCTCCAGAGACCCCTGAATTGGATGAAGAGGTTAGAAAATGGATGTAAAACTCTATACTTAAGTGTTTTAAAAATCATCTGTCAGGTGTTTACTCAGTCTTGGATTTCAAGATATACATTTTTTCAACTATTATTTGTTGCTCCTAAAGTGCTTGCTAATCCTTCTAGTTTGGCAATTGCAAACTTGACTCATTTACTAACTATACAAAACATAGATTTGATAAACATAGATAAAAGCTAAAAATGTAAAATGTTTATGGAGAAAACATGTCAAACAGACAAGGCAATGGTGATCCACAGTTTTGCCTCTATTCCTACTTGCCCTCTTATGGGCAAACCTGAATTATCTGATTCAGCACAGTCCTTATATTTCATCCTGTCTGTTCATTCCTACTGATCAAATGTCTGAAACCAAGGTGGCTACTGTACCTTCATCTTTGTTTGCTACCAAGGTAGTTCTCAGTTCATTTTAAAGTCAGTTCAACCAAATTATGCAGTACCTGATGAAATCTGCTCTAAAAACCTTCTGAGAATATTCTTTGCATTTCGAAAAGTAAGCAGATTGTTTTGTATTTACTTTTTTAATATTAATGTACCTTGAACAACAAAATACTGAAATAAAGTCATGTGATTTTATAAAAATCTCATATGCCTAGTATTTGAGTTGAGATCAAATTGAGTTGATTAAGGATCTGCATTTCAGAAGCTATTCAGAAGCACATGGTTTTAATTAATTCAAGAGCAGAGAAAGTTACCATCCTACCCTACTTGATAAATGGAGATCACATAGCTGCTATCAGCATTACTGATGGTACCATCTTTGTAAAGGACATTGCTTGGAGAACGCAATGGCTTGGTTTCATGATCAGTGGACCAATTTAAAAGAATCAGAAACCAGCCATGAGAGGCCAGAAAATATACTGGAAAACTGAGGATGATCCAGCTGGTCCATCTGTATAATTGTTTTTAGACTGTAACAACTACAATACGAGAAAATCCAGGAAGAAATAATATGTGAAAGAGCAGAATGACAGTAGCTTGATGTCTACATTAAAATGACCTATGTACATGTTTGGGAGCTCTTCAGATATAACATGGTGAGATCTGACAGATCAAATTGCTTTCTGCTGTAGACCAGATTAAATGTGAGGTGGCAGAGAGCCTTCACCATTGAAGCTTATTTTTTTGATAGACCTGATGGAAGACAAAGAAGAAATGTTCTTTTAGGTTTTATATTTGACAGTTGTTCAAACTAGTGGAGGTACTGTATGGTGATGAAGGGAGGAATCTGCATTAACATAAGATTGTCTTTGATGGGGTTTAAGGGTAAGCTTACTGTTTAATGATACATTGACAAAGTCCTTCACACAGCAAGCCAGCATGGAAGTAATTATTTTCCACATAAAATTTTGGACAAAGTAAGATATTACTCAACTAAGTATTACTTCTATTGGATACAAAGTTATTAAAATTAGTATTTATCTGATCATAAATGTTTTTGAACAAATTTAAAAAATCATTTTTTTACCTGCAAAAGTTATGATGTTGCATCTGTCGTCTTATATGTTTTTGTTAAATAAAGGCAGGCAAGCTGTTCTACTGAACGTGTTTTCTGAAGCAGCTACTTCCTGCATGAAGGTGCATCCAATAATGCAGCCAGACAATTTGTTCCAGTCACCCAACCATTTACATAAACATGTATCTCTAGTTCCCAGTTATAAATGAACATCCCCGTTATTATTTTCTGTTCTGTTTCTAAAGAAAAAAAGTTTGTTGCTAAAACTTCTCCTAAATGTTGAACAGATTTCCGCAAAAAGTGCTTCCAGTAATATTAACAGTTTTCAGTAGCTGAATACAAATCTAGAATTGCTTGCAATAACTACAGTATACTTTTAGCATAAAATGCATGCTTTAAGCTACAACATATAAGAGATACATTAAATAAAGCAAAGTCTCTGACAGTTTATTTTACTCCAGTGCATTCTACTTCAGTAAGACTAATGACTCTTTACAGATTTAGTAAAAAGATAATGAGGATAGTTAATCACAACAGTAATGACAGAGACATAAATGACATTTTTATTGTCTGCAAAAACAGTGTAGGAAGAATTATCCTAGTTTCAAATTGCCAAAGGCCACACCCAGAAATTATTTGACGTCATGAATTGTGCTCTTTATCCTCTTTTTAGTGGTGGTCCACCTTCGGTCCGTTTCCACTGCTTTAAAAGACTCTGTTCAACCTAATTGTGGTATACTACACAACCTAATTGTGGTATGCAATATTATTTCTGATAAAAAAGGATATCAAAGGTGGTCTGTTAAACTGCTATACTTTAGCCTTTGGAATTTCATTTTAATTTGTATCTTTATTGCTATTATAATGGTTTTCATTTCCTTATGTTGGACAAACCCTATTTAAATAGGAGATTAATTGCTGAGGTTTATTTGTTTTACTCACCTTTTTGCAGAGAATGACAAAACATGCAAGCAATCTTGGACTATTAATACTAACATACTGTACAGTAGGAGGATGCAATGTTCTGGTTTGATCTAATCTCATATTTGTTGTTTTAAATAAAAACGGCTGAGACATGATTTAAATTGGTTAGCTTTTATACTGACATTGGAAACCCCAAAAGAAATTAAACAGACCTTTGTAAGGATGATGCAGAATTCATAATTCCCCCAAAATTAAATATAAAATATGAATTCGGATATTGTTAGAAGATTTAGCATATAAGAAGGATATGAAAGATCTGAAAGAAGATTTAATCACATTTCTAAATCAACTAGAGAGAATATTTTTGGACATTCTGCTCTAAGGAATATTATTTTAAGCAATGTATTTTGTATAGAGTTGGTGTCCAGTTTAGTACCCCAGGCATCCAGGGGTCATTTTCATCAGGAATAGATGTAGCCTTAAACATCTTGCAAGACCTTGGGACATACAGACCATAGAGGCATGGTTCAGGGATTAACACAGCAATGCAGAGATATTACAGAAGAGGCAAGGTCAAGAATATAAGAGAATGAATGAAGAAGAATGAATGAGAATCCCATAATACTAATGCAGAATCCTTAATTACAGAATATGAACATGTTTAATGTGGATTGATTTTGGATCCAATAAGTTTGATACCTATGGAAGACCAGTGTTCAAAGGACTTAATTGCACTGCTTAGGAATCATCAATCAGTGGTGAAGGATGGAATGCCAAACTGAAGGAATGGCCTGAAAGTGTCCGTGGCTGGTCACTGATAAATTTGTCAGCTGAGATGACTATGATGAGTTCTGACAAGCCTTTACTACCACACAAAAAATAATTTCTAAATCCTGAAGAATAATGCTAAAATGCAGCGGTATATTGCACAATATTACAGGCAACTATGTCTAAATCTTCAGAATACATTTATTTCTCCCTGTTTATATTTACATATTCTTATCTCCATCACATGGAGGGCTACCACCTGTTATGAACTGACAACATTTTTTGTACCCTGCAGTCATTTGTTAATTATAATTTTGACATTTAGCATTTATTCATCCATGTAGTGTAGTAAATAGGCCCTCACACACAAAGAGTGTTCTCCATGGACTATTAACTCCTGAATATTAAAACCAAGTAAATCAGGTTAAAAAACTAACAACAACAAAGTAAAGAAATTCATAATTTGATTATGCTTTGGGTGTCTTTAGGATGTTCACAGGGCTCAGTTGTCTAGGGTAATGTCATTCAAAAATTTATTTATCAAAAGCTCAAAATAGCATTCAAAACAATGACACTTAAACACACTTTAGTTTTGGCCATTATAAAGGTCTTTAAACAATGTATTAACTTAATATTAATTGTGACAAAGCATTTGCAGAGAAACATATAAATACAATATAGTGGGTTTTGTTACTAACATCCAAATTAATTTAAATAAGAGATGGGCTGCTAGTGTATGATGGCATATTATAAATATATTTAATATTTATAATTGTTTAATGTTTATAATTGTTGCCTACAATTTATGCTGGTGAATCTTCCAAAGCATAATTTTTCATGTAGATTCAATTTATCACAATATCTCCTATATGGTGAAATCATAAATATTATGCATAGGAATTTTATCAGAAATGTTTATTTTCTAGTTATAAACTTCCCATTTAAGATAGGTCTAAGACATAGTTACTGAATACCCTAGCCCTGCCGAGTACAAAATGTACAAAAAAGTGTTACGCTTCTAATCTATTCATATGTTGTTTTATTTTAAACAAATCAAAAAATAAATTTTAATTAATTAAATTAAAACAAATAAATGTAATACTTGTTTCCCAAGACACTTCAGAAATCATGCTTCCACAATAAAATTATTCTTCCAGACTCTGTAAAATAATCCTAGCATTTCTGAAGTAAGATGAAGGCTTATTGAGGAAATCCTTAAAGAGTTGGTCTCCCTATCTGATAACAGCCTTTAATTCCATGGCAGACATGATGTGGGAGCTGCACACAAAAGCTCTGGAGAAGGAACAGGTGTACCTGTAGGCCCCATAACGCTTGTCCTGTGTGGTCAGGCATTATATAAGTTCCATCCCCTAAGAAGAAAAGGGGGGGGGGGGGAGAGCTGATATATCCAAAGGGACAGACAAAAGGAAATGAGCTTGGTGCTTTTTGTGTAGGTGGAAGTGAAGGACATGAAGATACAGGTGAAGGGTCTTCAGTTCAGACAGGCTGCTGCTAGGAAGATACAGCTTGAAGAAAAGATCCTCTATATGGATGCCATGTGATAGGCCACTCATAGGGATGAAAAAAAAGAGGAACTGGTAAATGTCTTATGACATGTTGTGACAAAAAGGTGTTGGTTTCTTCAGCCACTGACTGAAATAGGTTAATAGAGAAATTAGGCTACATCCAGAGCACGGTCAGCTTGTCAAAGGCAGTTAAAATTTCCATAAGATGATGTTTGGGTGCAAATGGATTATTAAATTACTTTTTAATGGATGTAAAACCTGATAAAAAATGCAAGGTAGACAAAAAAGTAATATTAGTAAAAGTAGGTCAGAGTATTTGTATTTCAGCACTAAAAATGTAAAAAAAAACTGCATAAAAAGATTTATGCTAGCAAAAAAAGTCATGATTTAGGAACAGGTTCTTCACTGCAAGACCTTTAAGCCACTGGTTGCCCCAGGTGATGGAAAGTATGTCAAATGACATACAGCCCACACAAATGTAAAATCATCTAATTTATAAACTACTATAAATGATGGAAAATTTGGACAATGGTTTCAAATTACTGTTACAATATGAAGCATCCATCAATTCTTTTTCTATTTTTTTTAATCCAATACAGGGTTGCGGGGGAGCCAGAGTCTATCCCAGCAAGCAATAAGCGCACAATCACAGAAAACATGAAAACTCCACAGATAGCACCCCAGGGACTGAACTGAGGGCCCAAGCACTCTGAGGTAGTGATGCTAACCACTGCGCCACTGTGCTACCGAAAATTAACACTTAAACTAGTAGGTGTCAGTATACAAAGAATTATGTTTTCACAGTCTCAGTTAACCATAATAAAGAAAAAATGAAACTACACTAGCTGCTATCGTTGAGAAAAAAAATGTTGTCTTCAGGCAAAGAAAAAATGTATTGGTTCTTTATTCGAAAATCAAACTGAAAAAAATATGCTGTTGAAAATGAAGCCTGATGAAGCAGAATTGCATACACAGGAAAAGCCAAACCAGAAAAGAAAGGTGAGTGCTTTAGAAACACTAAACAATTTCAAGTAAAATGGATGATTATTTTTTTCTGTAGACTCTGTAGTACAAATCTGGTACTATGCTGTTTTGATCATTTGTAACCATTGATGATCTGCTTTTAAGTGCAGCAATCTTTAATGCCATTACACAAAAACACATTCCAATTTTAATGGAAAACACACACTTAGTAGTAACCTATGGAAAATAAAATCAAGCAACTTACTATTGTGCTTAAAGGCCTGCAAAAATCATTTTGGAGATCCAGGTCTGTTGGAAAGATTTTGATTTAAAGATTCAAGATTTTAAACTAGCTTAATTTTAACAATTAACAAGAATTACATTTTTAGATTTTATCTTCTTCTTAATTAACAAGAAAAAAACACTAATGCAGAGATTATTTAGGAATACCTCTGGCACAATGGTAATGAGAAAGGTGGAGGGAATAGTGACAGATGTTTAGCAATAGTTAACTGAGGACATATCAGATGTGCCACGCTTTAAAACAGTGCTGGATGAAAACATGAACATGGTATATATATATTTTTAATTGATTCACAAAGGAAGATATTTTAATGATGAAATGTTGTACATGATACAGTTAAAAAATCATGCAGAAGTGAAAATATTCATAGAAGCTTACTGAAATTTTTATCTTTTAATTCCTTGCTCTGGTTCCTGCTGACATCTGTATGTACGGATGAGGCTCCAAACATGTGAAAAAGTGAGAACAGTCTCATCAGTCTGATGAGACAAAGAGAGCAGACACCCAAGTTCTCCACTTTTCCTTGATCCATACATCAGCAACCATTCATAGTTAAACTCAGAATCTCTGAGTGCAACTTGAGAGTACTGAATTACAAATGGTGTCCAACACTATAATTTAAAGAATAAAATGCAATACAGGAACAACAGCGTTAGATAGTCATCACGTAATAAAGTCGTTTTTGAGTCTCATCCCTCCGAGTATTGAATTTGTTGAAAACAAATTGAGAAGGAAGGTCGAGTTGGAGAACAAAGCTGGTAATTAAGCTAGCATGTACTCTATAACCAGCATCACTTACCAACTTGAAGAGAAACATAAAATTGTCCTTAGTCTGTCATAACATTTCCAAAGATCACAATGATCCCAAAATGTTGTAACATCTAAACTATGATTTATTTGTGCAGATATTGGAGGACATGAGGACCCAGCTTGAATCTAGACTTAAAACAAACATGAGTACTGGAAACATCACAGACCTTTGTTCTAACCAAGAACAAACATTGATCTTTTTGATCTTCTGACAAAAGACATCCTGTATCCTGAAAGCAGGTCTTCTTATAGAATGTAGTAGTTCAGGTGGGTAGCTGCGTCAGCATGCGTAGGCTGCAAAGGAACAAGTAATAGGTTTATTCCATGCTGAAAAAAAGAAGAAAGAGAACACAACGTTTCGGCCGTGGAGCCTTCTTCAGGTGTGAGAGAGACAGGGCAGTAGGCAAAGGTAAAGTAGCGGGAGAACAAAGGTTGAGAGGGAGGAGGAGTGAGAGGCAGGAGCAGGGGACAGAAAGAGAGGCCAATCAAGAGGTGTGAAGTCAGAATGGGTGCAGAGAGGTGTGAAATGAAACTTCCAATGAATGGAGAAAATTTAAAAGAACAGTAATCTGTCGTTAAGGGAAGGGAGAATGTGTGATCCTAGCTGCAGAATAATTTTAGTTTCGGTGGTCTTTCTGATGTATGAGTTCGGAAAACCGTCTTTGAGAACACAGACGGAGAGATTAGAGTGGTCGTGGCCGTAAGAGGTGAAATGAGAAACAATGGGCTTGGAGAGATCTTTAATCTTCACAGCCCTGACGTGTTCTCTGAAGCGGTCTCCGAGTCTCCTTCCTGTTTCCCCAATGTAGATGGCTGGGCATTTACTGCAAGAGATACAGTAAATAAGGTTGCTGGAGGTACAAGATGCTGTCTGGGTGATCCGGAATTGTCCTGAGGGGCCTTGAATGAGTGTGGTGGTGGCTGTGTACTTGAATGAGTGTAGTGGTGGCTGTGTACTTGTGCAAGTACACAGCCACCACCACACTCATTCAAGGCCCCTCAGGACAATTCCGGATCACCCAGACAGCATCTTGTACCTCCAGCAACCTTATTTACTGTATCTCTTGCAGTTATTACTTGTTCCTTCTTATAGAATTACTTGTTGAAGACAAAGTATACAGTATAAGTATGATTTTTAACACTACAGATTCCCCCCCCATTTTGATATTATAAATATTTTTGTAAATGTCACGAAACGTTTAAAAAAAAGGAAAAAACTGACTAGAGGTAGACTATTCTGTGGAAAGCTAGATATGGTTGTTAAGTGAGGTGAAGAGTTCTGTTAAAGTGATAGAAATTTCAAATTTCTGTACAAATAAGAAAAGAAAACAGGCTAATTTAAACATCGCCACACAGGTTTCAGGTTTCAGGTTTGAGATAATTGTTTTGCTTGTACCAGTGCACAATCTCTGAATTTGCTTTATACAAAAATATTAATTTTGACCATATAAAGACTTTTGCTAGTGAAGGCTTAAGTCATTGTTTGAAAAAAAAACCAACAACAACTTATTCAAATTTAAATCAGTACCAACCAGATTTGTGCAGTGATGTTTCAAAATGTTTAAATATGGTAACATATAAATCACATTAGGTCACTCATAAACAAGTGGAGGGCATTTAATCTGACAAGCCCAGTTTGTTATTTAGTAGTTCATTGATCCAAGTATCGCATCTACCTGTTTGTTGAAAGAAGCAAAAGCAAATGTTGTCTTAAACAACATGGCTGGGGAGCTTATTCCAAACTCCTGAAACTATCATTACAGTTGTAGCGGCGAGGCTTATTAATAAGAAAGAATTAAGTGTTCTGAGCCTTCCCAAATGAGGCCCCATTTCTCTGTTCATCTCTGTGGTGCAGCCACAGAGAAACCATTCATGCAAGATGTTTTCTTTTGATAAGGACAGCTCGCAAAGGGGGATGCACTTAGCTAAGCCTGGCTATCATGATCAATGGTCATCCATTGGTGCCTATCTGTCTAGGGAGTGCCAGTTGGACATCTGGACTGCATTACTAAGTGTCAGGAGTAAGTGACTCATATCTCACCTTGATCAACCAATCAGGGACTGGTAGGGCCAAGTAACCCACGTGGGACTCTGATTCCCATGGAACTTTCAGCCAATCAATGAGCTGAAGTTCCTCCAGGTAAAAACAGGCAACACAGAGAGCCTGGGAGATTCAACAAGATTCAGATTCAGATTCAACAGGATTCAGATTCAGATTCAACAAGATTCTGTAAGATTCTAAAGGGAATTCAAAGGAGAATTCCAGGGCAGGACGGCCCAGGAGCAGAAGGCTCCCAAGGGCAGGACATTCTCGCAGCGCGCCTCCTGACCATCTTGAGACTCAGCCCGGACAACCACGGAACGACCAGTGTGTCCGAGTGCCAGAACTTTCCTTTGTTCTAAGAGTCTAGAGTGGAGGTTGCCAGAGAGTAACCAGCAACAGGCCTCGTGAACAGGTCGGAACTGTGGACAGCTGAATTACTATTCAGAACTAGCTCTTCATCAGGAACGAACCGGTCCTCTTCCTGACTTGCTGGGACCCACAGTCATCTTTTCTCCTGTGCACAAACTTTGCTAGTTAAAGCCAACAATGAGCTTCAGCAGCGCACCGTCGCAAGCCACACAGCACAGCCTGGCACGGAGCCAGAGAGCGCGGATTGGACATCAACAGCCTGCAACTGTTTCTTTGAGTCCACAGGAGATCTGAATCCCCAGAAATTGGATGAGTATTCAACTTCACTGCATTACAGCTCGAGAATTCAATTGTTATCCAAACCAGTTGATATCAATTTAATTCCTAAGAGTTATGTACTTGTTTGAGTATCTAATGTAGAAGTTGTAACCAAGTTCACTTTACGAAACGGTCTTAATGAATGATATACTTAACGTATGTCCTCTTGATATATGTAACTCTTTGTAACTGATTGAATATATATCTTTTGTATTCTGATAACCCTCTCGATAAGATCTGTTAGGTTTACATGCATATTCTATGTATTAATAAATGTATCCTCGTGTATTAGTACCTGTGTGTGCGCGTTGTTTGAGTTATGTCGCATGGTTGGATTCTAAAGCCATCAAAAGAATCAACTTTGTGATTTACTGCTACAATTAATAATTGTCTCAGTAAATGCCCAAACCCTACAGAACTGGTGCCTTCAGAGAGCCACTATGATTACATATTTGGCGTCCCTGAACCGGTTTTCCCTACACAGTCATACTGAATTGTTAGGAATCCCTGGTGGGAAGATACAAGGATCATGTGCAGACGCAGGCACAGGTAATAGATGAGACAGGCGAACAAACCAAAACGAGAGGCAAGGTCGTAGTCAAAAGGCGAAAGGCAAATCCTAATCCAGGAAGATCTCCGGTAGCAAACAGTCCGAGGCGAGAGGCAAGGTGCAAAGTCGAAAAGGCAGAAGGGGAATCCAAAATCCAGAATAAACGAGGTACGGGGCAAAAACGCCAGGTAGAGCTCTCAAGGGGTAGACTCAATACCGAGCACCAAGTAGCAGGTGAAGATGGTATAAATAGCATTGCGCACCGCACGGTGAGTGTGTGCAGGTGGTTTAACTCATGCGGCGGCGTTTGTTAATAATCACCCGCTGCTGGGGCTGATTAGCTCGCTTACGAGTTGGTCTTGACCGCCTGGTGGTCGTGACAGAATGATAAAGCTCTAAATATAATTTTTTTAATAATCTTATCTTTCAGATACATTTTGTCTAATTTTTGCATACAATCAATAAAAAGTACAAAATAAAATCAATAAAAACGTTGATTGTAACTTGGGAATCCTCATTGAGAAGGAGCGGTCAGGGGCTTACTGGTACTGTTACACTAAACATGTTCTATGGCACATTGGTTACATAGACTTTACAACGATCTGTTGTAACGATCTGTCACTGAGTGTTTCTCTGAGAAGAATGTTATATTTATCTACAACTAGATGAGCTGTTGTTTACGTTTTTGAGGGTGAAAAATATTGAGGTGGCGTTTTTAATTTCCTTATTAACTGGGAGAGCTTTAGATTGGGCTACAACCTTGCTGGAACGTGGAGCTCCTGAAAAAAGAGATTGTTACCGCTAAACCAGCAACTTCAGAGCAACCCATGGAAATAGGACATTCCCAGCTCAACACTGCGGAGAGAGATAGACATCAAAGAGAAGGTCTGCCTTTACTGTGGCAAATAAGGACATCTTCGTCTCTCCTGCCCTGTACGACCCTGAGAAGATCTCAGAGCTCCTTAACACCCACTTCCACAGGGGTAAGTGCATCGTCCTCTTCCACTAAGCAATGCTCGGGATGTTTCTACCTGCCACACTGTCTTGGGACAATAACCACCTACATCTCTCTTTTGCAGATTTAGGAGCGGCAGGGAACTTCGTAGACGTTTCACTCGCCAAGGCCTGGAAAATTCCTCTACTACCTGTCAACCCTCCACTTTGGGTTCAAACCCTAGATGGCTTCAGGATGCTTCGGGAAGGCGATGAGTGGGAGACAACATTTATTACAACCCACGGACACTGAATATCTAGTTATGCCATTCAATGCCCAAGCGATCTTCCAGAATGATATCTTCCATGAAATCCTACAACATTCCATTCTAATATTTCTCAATATCCTGGTCTACTCTAAAAATCTCCAAGAACATATATTTAATGTAAGAGATGTTCTCACTCATCTTCTCAACAACAAATTATTTGTCAAAATAGAATTATATTTTTTAAAATGTTTTTCATGTGTCTACAATACTGTTTCTTGGATACGTTATCTCGCCTAAAGGGATCAAAATAGATCTGAACTTTTAGCAGATCCAATGCTTTCTTGGTTTTTCTAATTTCTACCAAAGATTTATTCTGAATTTTAGCTCTGTGGTTGCTCCTACTGCTCTTACCCATTCAGGACCAAATCAAGGGAAGTGGAACCCAGACACGTAGTCAGCCTTTCAGAAATCAAAACATCTCTTCACCTCAGCACCTCTGTTCTGACACCCAGACCCCTTCCCTACCCTTCTTTGTGGAAGTGGACTCTTCAGCTTATCGTGTCGGGGCCATTCTTTCCCGACGTAATGGCGAGAAAGGTACAGTACCCTCCATCCTTGCCCCTTCTTCTTTAGGAAACTCTCTCCTGCAGAAATTAGTTATGATGTAGGAAATCACGAACTTCTTGCCATTAAACTAGCTCTGGAAGAATGGTGACACTGGTTGGAGGAAGCCCTACACCATTTTATCATCTATACTGATTAAAAGAATTGATGATACCTCCAATCTGCTAAACACCTTTACCCAAGACAGGCCAGGTGGTCGTTGTATTTTTCATGTAATCGGTTCTTTATCACTTACACGCCTGGTTCTAAAAATATTAAAACTGATGTTCTCTCTTGTCTACATGATCCTCCAGAACTCTTATCAGATTGGAACCCATCATCCCATCTAATCAATTTATAATTGCTATAAAATGGGATATTGAGGAAAAGGTCAGACGTGTTTCGAGTGGTTATCCTGTCCCTCCACAGTGCTCTCCCAACAAGCTCTTCATCACCAGTTTGGTAAGGTCTTCCGTTTTGAAATGGGGTCATGACTCCTGTTTCGCCAGTCACCCCGGAATCCATCGGACTCTCGAACTCATTTGTAGAGAGTTTTGGTGGCCAACATTAAAGGACGATGTTACCGACTATGTAAGGGCCTGTTCGGTCTGCGCTAGGATTAAATCTCCGTGACAAAGGATGGCCGGTCTATTACAACCTTTGCCGGTACCTGAGCGTCCGTGGTCCCCTATTTCAGTTGAGTTCTTTACTGACTTTCTGGAGTCTCAAGGCCATACTACAATTTTAGTCATATTTGTTCACTTCTCTAAATCTAATAATTTCATTTCACTGCCCTCTTTAACCTTTGCAAAAGAACTGGCTGATCTTTTTGTGACCCATGTATTCAGACTTCACGGTATTCCAAAGCATGTTGTTTCAGATTGGGGACTGCAATTTGTATCTAGGTTTTGGAAGACTTTTAGCAAAACCCTTGGAGCCTCAGTTTCCCTTACCTCCGCCTACCATCCTCAAGTTCATGGCCCGGTGGAACGAATTAATCAAGACCTGCAGAACCTTCTGAGGGCACTTGTTTCATCTATACAGGATGATTGGTCTCTCTCCTCGTTTGAGCAGAGTATGCCCATAATTAATTAACCACCTCTGCTACTGGATTATCTCCATTCCAATATCAGCCACCTCTTATCCCTGATTCTCCCCCCAATACCCCCATTCATTCAGTTAAAGAATACATATCAAATCTACAACAACTTTGGTCCAAGATCAGTTCCCGTCTTTCCCACACTGCTGAGAGAGAGGAAAACTGCTAATAGACTTCGATGCAAGGCACCACTTTATCGATGAGGACAACTGGTTTTGTTGCCCACTCGCAAAATTCCCCTACGCTAATAATGTCCCGCCCTCTGACGATGCAGCCTCAGAGTGTGACGTCATACATACTGTTACAGCTGGACTACAGACTCATCACCCACCCAAATGTTTGACGGGTATAACACTAATATAATTTGTGCATTTCAATTGCAATTAATAAAACATAATGCATTTCTAGAGGCCTTCAAAAATATCAGTCTAGTAAAACTTGATTTCTTATGCTGAAGGTATTGTTTTGGTAGCAGTGAGCTCTCAAGGGCTTTTAAAGAAGAAATACAAGTTATGAATATTAATAACATATTAGTTGGGGACAATATATTTGCAATAACTTTCTAATATGGAATTGTGTATGTAAAGCAGAGATAATTTGTAAATGCAATAAAATAATCCTGTCCATAGCTATTTTTGCAGAAACCTTGTTACTACAGAGATAGGTGAACAAGCCATGTTCTTGATAACTGGCGATTTTAATCATGTTTCGCTCTCCTCTACCCTGCCTACTTTTAGTCAGTTTGTTAAATGCCCTACTAGAGATAACAAGACTTTGGACTTGCTGTATGCTAATGTCAAGAATGCCTACAGCTCCACATCACTCCCCCCCCTTGGCAGATCTGACCACAACCTTGTTCACCTATCTCTGTACAAGCCTCTTGTACTACAGCAACCAGTAACCACCAGGACAGTGAGGAGATGGTCAGCTGAGGCTAATGATGCACTTATGGACTGTTTTGAAACAATGGACTGGGAGATACTCTGTGAGCCTTATGGAGATGACATTGATGGTCTTACCCACTGCATCACTGACTACATAAACTTCTGTGTTGACAGTGCAGTGCCTACCAGGAAAGTGCACTGCTTCTCCAATAATAAACCCTGGGTCACCAGTGATCTGAAGGCCATCCTAAATAGGAAAAAGAGAGCTTTCCAGGCAGGTGACAAGGAGGACTTCGAGCACAGAAAGAGCTGAAGGTGAGAGTTAGGGAGAGCAAGGTGGCTTATGGGAGGAAAATGGAGGACAAGCTGAGGGAGAGCAATGTGAGAGAAGTTTGGAATGGCATGAGGAAGATCTCCGGATACAAGTTGTCCGGCGGCCAACAGAGTGAGGGAGGCCTGGAGAGGGCCAATGAGCTGAATCTTGTCTTAAACAGATTCGATACAGGGTCCACTGTCCATTCACCTCACAGGCCTTCACCCCAGACACCCTCTTCATGTCCTCAGTCACCCCATCATGTAATACCTCCTACGCCTTCTCCATCTTCCCCTGCCCTCCTTGGCTTATCCATCACAGCTGACCAGGTCAGAAGGGAGTTGAGGAGACTCCATGCAGGTAAGGCAGCGGGTTCTGACGGTGTCAGCTCCAGGGTGCTAAAGATCTGCGCAGACCAACTGGGTTCAGTGCTGCAGTATATCTTCAACCTCAGCCTGAGATTAGAAAAGGTTCCAGTGCTCTGGAAGACATCTTGCCTGGTGCCAGTACCCAAAAAGGGGCACCCTAAAGACTTGAATGACTACAGACCAGTGGCACTTACATCACACCTAATGAAAACTCTGGAAAGGCTTGTACTGGACCACCTCTGGTGAGTACAGCACTGGACAGCCTGCAGTCCGCCTACCGGTCACACCTGGGAGTAGAGGATGCAGTCATCTATCTGCTACACAGAGCTAACTCTCACCTGGAGAAGACGGGGAGCATTGTGAGAGTTATGTTCTTTGACTTCTCCAGTGCCTTTAACACCATCCATCCACCTTTACTGAGAGATAAGCTAAGGGCGGCGCAGGTGGACACTCCCCTGCTGTCCTGGATTATAGACTATCTGACCTGCAGACCACAGTATGTACGGCTACAGAGCTGTGTGTCCGAATAGATTGTTAGCAGTTCTGGGGCTCCACAGGGGACTGTCCTTGCTACATTCCTGTTCACCTTCTACACATTGACTTCAGGTACAACTCTGAGACATGTCATCTGCAGACGTTTTCGGATGACTCTGCAATTGTGGGGTGTACTAGAGAGGGGAGGGAGGAGGAATATAGGAGCTTGATTACCAATTTTGTGGAGTGGTGTCATCTTAACAATCTCCAGCTTAACCAAAGAAATGACCAAAGAAATGATCTTTGACTTTCGAAGGAATAAGTCTCCGCTGAACCCTGTTTCCATCCAGGGTGAGGACATAGAGGGCATACATTCCTACAAGTACTTAGGGGTACACCTGGATGATAAGTTGGAGTGGTCTGGTAACACTGACACCCTGTACAAGAGGTCCTTTGGTGTGTGTGGAACACTGCTACACATTTTTTATGAATCAGTGGTGGCGGCGGCCATCTTCTACCCTGTTGTGTGCTGGGGCAGCAGCATCATGAGAGGAGAATGCTGACCAAGCTCACAGCCATCATGAACGAGACCTCTCATCCGCTTCACGGGACTGTTACTAGGCAGTGGAGCACATTTAGCAATAGACTGCTCCAGCTACGGTGTTCAAGGGAACGTTTCCGCAGGTCTTTCCTCCCGGCGGCTGTCAGGGTGTATAACACTGCCCTAGGCTAGGACTGTTAGCCCTTCATTTGCTCCTCTATGGACAGGATGTTTACTCCATTGTACTATTTGTACAATCAGTCTGCATAAACCTATGCACATTTTGCACATATCTTATTGTTTTTACAGTGACTATGATCAGCACATTTTGCACACACCTATGTATTTATTTATTTTGTTGTCTTTTGTTTTAAAACTATTCTGATGTCTGTTTTGCTTGTCTTGGGCTGGACTGCTGTAACACATCCATTTCCCTACGGGATTAATAAAGTATTATCTATCTGTAGCGTTGCCATAGCCGGCCCAGGGACGCCAAAATGTAATGCTGCTATAGCCGGCCCAGGGACGCCAAATTGTAATGTAGTCTGCTCTCTGAAGGCACCAGTTCTGTAGGGTTTGGGCATTTACTGGGACAATTATTAATTGTAGCATTAAATCACAAAATTGATCCTTTTGATGGCTTTAGAATACAACCATGCGACATAACTCAAACAACGCACACACACAGGTACTAATACACAAGATACATTTATTAATACATAAAATATGCATATAAACCTAACAGATCTTATCGAGAGGGTTATCAGAATACAAAAGGTATATATTCAGTCAGTTACAAAGAGTTACATATATCAAGAGGACATACGTTCAGCATATCATTCATTAAGATCGTTTCGTAAATGAACTTGGTTATAACTTCTACATTAGATACTCAAAACAAGTACATAACTCTTAGGAATTAAATTGATATCAACTGGTTGGGATAACAATTGAATTCTCGAGCTGTAATGCATTGAAGTTGAATACTCATCCAATCTCTGGGGATTCAGATCTCCTGCGGGCACAAAGAAACAGTTGCAGGCTGTTGATGTCCAATCCGCGCTCTCTGGCTGCGTGCCAGGCTGTGCTGTGCGGTTTGCGACGGTGCGCTGCTGATGCTCACTGACCGGCTAGTTAGTGTTGGCTTTAACTAGCAAAGTTTGTGCACAGGAGAAATGATGACTGTGGGTCCCATCAAGTCAGGAAGAGGACCGTTCCTGATGAAGAGCTAGTTCTGAATAGTGATTCAGCTGTCCACAGTTCCGACCTGTTCACGAGGCCTGCTGCTGGTGCTAGCCTCGGGTGGATCCTCTGGTTACTCTCTGGCAACCTCCGCTCTAGACTCTTAGAACAAAGGAAAGTTCTGGTACTCAGACACACTGGCCGTTCCGTGGTTGTCTGGGCTGAGTCTCAGGATGGTCAGGAGGCGCGTTGCGAGAATGCCCTGCCCTTGGGAGCCTTCTGCTCCTGGGCCGTCCTGCCCTGGAATTCTCCTTTGAATTCCCTTTAGAAAAGTCCACAGAATTCTCCTGAATCTCTCTGAATCTCCTAGGCTCTCTGTGTTGCCTGTTTTTACCTGGAGGAACTTCAGCTCGTTGATTGGCTGAAAGTTCCATGGGCATCAGAGTCCCACGTGGGTTACTTGGCCCTACCAGTCCCTGATTGGTTGATCAAGGTGAGATATGAGTCACTTACTCCTGACACTTAGGAATGCAGTCCAGATGTCCATCTGGCACTCCCTAGACAGATAGGCGCCAATGGATGACCATTGATCATGACAGCCAGGCTTAGCTAAGTGCATCCCCCTTTGGGAGCTGTCCTAGGAAACCTTATCAAAAGAAACCTTAAATCAGCCTGCATGAATAGTTTCTCTGTGGCTGCACCACAGAGATGAACAGAGAAATGGGCCCTCATTTGGGAAGGCTCAGAACACTTAATTCTTTCTTATTAATAAGCCTCGCCGCTACATATCTTATCTATCTTCTTGCAATCACTCCGGTTTCTTATTATCAGGTGCTCCCGCCTACCCTCAAACTCCATCCCACTTTCTATGTTTCTTTTCTTCAGCATTTCACAGATCCCCCCTTTCACGACCTCAACCTCGACCCCCCACACTTTGTCTCAGATGTTTACCCACGTGAACTGTTAATAGAATCCTGGATTCCAGAAAGGGATATTTGGACAGAACATTTCGGATTTTCATCACAGGTTCCCCAATTGCCCGTCCCTCGGGGAAGGGGGTAGTGTTACAACCTAGGTTTCTCGAACTTCCCCTTTAAGGAAGTGTAGACCTCACCAAATCACCTAACCTTTCACCCTACTTGCCCAATTACCACACCTCCAAATACCACTTCTTATTTTAGGACACTTCCGCAATCCACTAGTTGCTCAGTATTTTGGATTTTTGCTCCTGATACTAGGCGTTCTCTTTAAGGATAGTGCTTTTCTTATAAGAAAAAGGGCAGTGCGGTGGATCTGTAGCTAAGGATCTGCCCCTGTGGGCTGAAAGGTTGCTGGTTCGTATCCCGCGGCCAGCAGAGGAATCCTACTCGCTGGGCCCCTGAGCAAGGCCCTTAACCCCAACTGCTCCAGGAGAGCCAAATACAGTAAAAATGGCTGATCCTGCACTATGACCCCAAGCTTCTCTCCATCTGTGTGTCTCATGGAGAGCAAGCTGGGGTATGCAAAAAGACAAATTCCTAATGCATGAAATTGTATATAGCTAATAAAGTGATCTTAATGTATTGTGGAAAGCAGTGTAAGGTGATAAGTCACTCTCAGTTCCTGAAATGCACACAGACTATCATCAAAAGTATGATCATTTCTTGCACAGTGAGCACGTAAAGCACTAAAACCCATTATTATGAAAGTTATCATCATGCCAGACTCTTACTAAATTATTGAATAAAGGCAGTGGGACACCAAATTATTATTGTAGCACCATTGTTCAATTTGTCATTCCTGTTCTACAAAACTTTATAGGTGTCAACTACTCTAAATTTATTGGTAAAAAAACAAGGAAAGAATGGAACTTCAACAAATGAAACTTTGAAAACACTATATTTTACAAGAACATTGATTTATAGATGGTTAATAAAAAAGCAATATTTCTTTTTTCCAAAAGAAATGACACATTTTGTATGAATAATGAATCCTCTTTGAGTGACAGTGATGCATGTGGATCTTCTGCTTTATTAAATGTGTTTGGCAAAACAGAGGAAGTTAGAGGAAGATCATTAAAAAGAAGAGAACAAAGGCCAGAAACAAGATTCTGAAGGGGGAGATATAAATCCAGAAGTTAATCTACTGCATCAAGGCACTAAATTGTGAATATCCCTCATAGATATTTGTCTAAATCAGAAATGTCTTGTTATCCATAAGTGTCTCTCATTTTTCCAGCCCATAATATTGTTCCTTTTATTACAGAAAGACATTTGTAATTCTTAGTATGACAGCAAATGTATCTTTCATTTTTTCCTCTTTTCCTGTCCTTATCACCAAAATTAATACAAATGTTTGACGGGTATAACACTAATATAATTTGTGCATTTCAATTGCAATTAATAAAACATAATGCATTTCTAGAGGCCTTCAAAAATATCAGTCTAGTAAAACTTGATTTCTTATGCTGAAGGTATTGTTTTGGTAGCAGTGAGCTCTCAAGGGCTTTTAAAGAAGAAATACAAGTTATGAATATTAATAACATATTAGTTGGGGACAATATATTTGCAATAACTTTCTAATATGGAATTGTGTATGTAAAGCAGAGATAATTTGTAAATGCAATAAAATAATCCTGTCCATAGCTATTTTTGCAGAAACCTTGATACTTTGATAGCCCAAAGCACCTCTTAGCATAGTATCCATGGAAACATATTAATAAAACAAAACAAAATCAAACTTTTATTTTTTGTTCTCCCTTCAAGGGCATTAAAGTTTAGCTAAAGATGGTTTTGATTGAGATTACACTGCATTTTCTATATACTGTGTGGTCATGCTGCTGAAGTTTTGAAAGTATTTTACAACAAAATCCCTGATATCTTACAATATTTTTATGCGTTTGATCCATCTGACGAAGTATAATATTTTATACATGTACAGTAGCTAAGCAATATTCAAATTAACCAACATTTCCTTCCAGTTTACTAGCTTAAAATGAATTGTTTTATTGAAACATAACATATTAATGTTTGGAGTCTTATATTTAGAAAGATGTGTAGACAAACACCTGTTGTAAACAGCCAAATTGAGTTTTTAATGAAAGTTCAGAATGGATGACAGATTTCCTTCACCTCTGCTGCTCTGCGTCATACTTCCATTCTGATAATTTAATATAATTGTAGGCCTCGCACTCTTGCTCTGCTCACATTCTATATCTTTACTCCATCCCATCTCCATCTTTGCAACTACTTTCTTTGTATGGGGTTCTAACTTTCTTGTCCTACAATCAAGTGATTGGTCATCATCCAAATGGGTCAGCTCATGCCTAACTATTCATTAAACATCTCTAAATCCGTTTACTTTTTTGTTGATGTTATACAGTACCTCCTGAAAGGCAGGATTCACAGTATAGGAAGCCGCACTAATATTTTTTGTAATGAAACTGCTGACAGGAATTTCTGAATCCCATTGTACTACATGCTAAATACAGGTTGTGTTACACATTGGCCAAACATTATAAAAAAGAAATTAGAAATTACTTTATAATTTGGAATGTGAAAAGGTGCATTCTAACAATATTGCATTAAATTAGAGAGATTAGGGTATATAGTTAAATACAGTAGTTGCATAATTGTGTCTTCACCTTATTAGTTGCAAACTTGTTGCAGGTTGATAATTACTGTACATTCAAAAACATGATTTATAGTTTTTCACTGCTATGTATTCCTGGGTTTAATCTGAATTTTCTATATTCTCTGTAGAGTTGAGTAGTGCTAATTGTAGTTGGAAACAGAGCGCCAAGCCTGTAGGTCTCAGAGAAGACAGGAAGAATATATCTTCCAGGGAAGGGAAGACTGGCTATGGATGGGTGATCCTAGTTGAGTGTGCCAGCAGTTCCAGTGAATGAAAATAAAGAGTTTATACTTTGTAAGGAAGAAAAATGGAGTTTGAAGGAATTTGTCTGTTTCAACTATTCCAGTGGAATACAGAGGACTATAGAGTTCTTTCACATGAGAAGAGGAACTAAAGATCTTTTACTGACTAATACCTCAGTGATGAACTGTTCAGATATTTGGAAGTGTGGGGTTGAGCAGGCTTCTTCGAAAGGGGACCACCAGTATATCAAAAGAGCCTGGAAGGGTTCTGCAATCCAACACCTGGAAGAGGTGCTAGTGGGGCCAGCAGGGGGTGCTCACCTTGCAGTCCATGTGGGTCCTAATGCCCCAGTATAGTGATGGGGATACTGTACTGTAAACAGGCGCCGTCCTTCGGATGAGATGTAAAACCGAGGTCCTGACTCTCTGTGGTCATTAAAAATCCCAGGGCGTTTTTAATAAAATGCTTTTATTCATTCAGCAGAGAGTGAGAGGGACATCCAGCAGAGAGACACACACACACACACTTATCCAGTCTCTTGAAATAAAGTTATTTTTCAAGCAATGCAACAATCGTCGGGCAATGTGCTTTTTTTTAATCCAACATTGACAGCCACATCTTAAATCTTGTCAGTCAGCTCTTTTTTCTCTATTTGAATTGTGGCTTACACATCGCACGACTTTAAAAGCTAGAAAGACAGGTTTCGATTCATATTAGCTGGCGAGCCTTGTTAACAAAAAAACAGACAATACACAGGGAGGGGGAGGTCAAGCGAGAGAGAGAGTTTTTTACCCTCTGTCTAAAAACCCACATAACCCGGGGCAGAGACTCTGGGGGGATCATTGCGTGGTACAGAGCGGAGCTCAGTCAATTCTTATGGAATGTGTTTTCTTTCTTCTTTTTTTCAGCATGGAATAAACCTGTTACTTGATTCATATGGATGCCCAGTTACGTTATATGTTTTAGGAACATCTAAACAAACACCACAAAACTATTCTCGATTGTATTTCTGAATGTTATGTTACACCTACAGTAGTTCACTGCTTTAAATACATCGAATTAAGAAAGTTATGTGTAGATCTTTTTTTTCTGAACCAGGGAAAATCTGATCATGTTTCTCTATAACAATAATAAAAAACTTTATTTTACATATCACCTTTAAAAGTGGCATCTGAAAACAATACAGTAGATCAAAAAACAGTTAAAAGGGACCAAAGTAAATACCAGACAAACGCAAATGCGTTTTTAATAAAATGCTTTTATTCATTCAGCAGAGAGTGAGAGGGACATCCAGCACGGAACGTTTCTGCTTTGTGTAAGGATGGTATCAAAAAGCAATCTTAAGTGGTGAGAAAGCTGTGCTCAATGTATTTAAGGGACTTAAAAGTAAAAGGAGATGCTTCATATTGCTTGACTAAGTTATAAATGCAGACGCTCCCTCGGTGCCACGCCGGGTGTAAATATCAAAATATACATACCCAACACTGATTGTACCCATCTGTCATGCAAATAAAACACCTTGAATTGAATTGAATTGAGGGAGAGAGGGAGGAGGGGGAGAGAGATAACCAGGACTCGAGGCAAATAAGATACTGTAGCGTTTGCAGGTTCTTTTCAGAACAAGGACGAGTGGAGACGCGATTAACAAACAAGCATTAGCTTTATTCGTTTACAACCACACAAAACCAAACACAGGATATACACGCACATGAGGAGACTGATGGAACACTTACACATATTTAGGGTGGTAATTACCTAGCAACACACTATACTTTTACAAGACTACACAGGGCATTCGAACTACTAGGACATTATTTACACAGGTAGGGTCAGCCGCTGGTCATCGTGCTGACCCTCAGACTCTCCCCGACTACCACTCCCAGCATGCCCAGCGGTACTACGAGTGACTAGGGGCGCTTCCTCCTCACCACCAGGCGAGGGCGTTACAATACACTCCACAGGCATTCACAACAGCAACATATGAAACGTTTGCGCGTATAGTTAAGTTATTACTTGGTTTTCAAAGTGCACTGAAATACTATATTGTTGTTGTTGCTGTTCTTGTTGTTTTTATCCTGTAAAGCGTTTTGAGAAGCCACCTTTAAAGGCGATATATACTGTAAAAGCGCTGATTCTCATGGAATGTGTTCCGCCGGGGATTCAATTTTTTTTTTTTTATCCCGTATCTAAGGAAATCTCAGTATAACTTTGTTCATGAACAAACAGTGGCATGTTACATTATTATTAGTTTTTTTGTTAACAAGGCTAGCCAGCTAATGTGAATCGAAACCTGTCTTTCTAGCTTTTAAAGTCGTGCGATGTGTAAGCCACAATTCAAATAGAGAAAAAAAGACCTGACTGACAAGATTTAAGATGTAGCTGTCAATGTTGGATTAAAAAAAACACATTGCCCGACGTTTGTTGCATTGCTTGAAAAATAACTTTATTTCGAGAGACTGGATAAGTAATTCAAGTGTTTTTTTTAACTTCCTGTAAAACAACTAATAATTTAACTATATGTGCAAACGTTTTATGATATGTCACTGTTGTGAATGTCTGTTGACATGTGCTGGCTGGACAGGAGGCTCCACTGTACACAGAGAGGGGCGGGAGGAGGGGACAAGCCGATACATACTCTTAGAGTTTGATTAATAGGGAATATAATACAAAAATATAGTACTAAAAATAAGATACATTCTACAGACATTCGCAACGGTGACTATCAGAAGATAGGACACAGCGGCTCAGGCACCCGCTGAATGGAAAGGGGCACTTTAATGTTCTGTATGGCTAATACTAAAGCCAATACTGGCTCAATACCCTCAATGGGCTTTGACGTGCTAATGCGTTGGTTTAACAGTCCGGGTATGGCAAGCTTCCAATGTCAGCTCGACTCGATTGGAAGACAATGAACATATTTTAGCCCTAAATGAATTAATAGCAAACATGGTTTACATAAAATACATTTTTCCAAGAAAGTTTATAATAATAGATCTATAGTTGAAATCTGAGCCTAAATATAAAGGAAAAGCATTTTCAGAGAGCAATCACGCTGTGTTTATGTAGAAAAAGCGATTAGGTTTATGAGCAATCTAATTACCTATTCACTTAAAACGCTATGTAAAATAAAGTTTATTTAGAGATGAATGATCAGTGTCGCAGTTTAAATAATTTTTGTAGGAGGGCTTGGACAGATTCCAAGTGCATTTTTTGCAATTTACGTTGCATTGTCCAATGTTCTGCTGTAATACAGTTTAGAATACAGTTAGTCTAAGCTTTATCAGCTTATTTAAAATAAATTTTTTGAATCCCCGGCAGAACACACTCCATAAGAATCAGCGCTTTTATACAGTATATCGCCTTTAAACACGCGTTTACGATTTAAATCAAAACGCGATTCAAATCAATATAAATGTTTATTTTGTAACGCATAGGTGACTATTCATTGTTATTAAAAAGACTTAAATTCGATCATGTTGTGATATTTAGAAATATAAATTTGTTTGGTGCGAGTGAGGTTTTATTTAATCTCTGACCAAGGGAAACGTTTCATTTTTTCAAAGAAATGTTTGTTAAAAAATAAAGTCATAGTTCCATGGGATTCAATCACAGAGCATGTGACATGGGAGTCAGGAAACTAACACACAGCGCCACCAGATTTGATAACGCTATCAAAATGCTATAAAATAATGTGACTAGGCACAGAAGAAGTTTACAGCACAGTACAATAATAAATGCTGAGCATGACTTTAGAAGCATAAATTACCTTGCACTCAATTTAAACACAAGCTGTCTTTAGCCCTCTAAGCTGGTTCATACAGAAATGTAGAAATGCATTAGCCTGATTATGATTAAAAACACACATAATTAAACACGTGTTTGCGATTTAAATCAGAACACGATTTAAATCAATATAAATGTTTATATTGTAACGCATACTGTCCAGCCTCCATTTCTCTATAAAAATTTACTCTATTGCACACACACACACACAATAGAAGCAGGAAGCAGAAGCAGGGACCGTTGTCAGAAGTGAAAAAGGTGACTATTCATTGTTATCAAAAATGACTTAGAATCGATCATGTTGTGATATTTTGAAATATAAAAGTCAATTGATTGTCCATAATATCGCTATTCTATTTTTTCAAAGAAATGTTTGTTAACAGAGAAGTCCAGCACCAGCTGAATTTGAACACACAACCTGTGAGTTGTTACTATTAGTAGACCAGTAGGCTACAGGGGAAGTCACATGAAGAGTGAGGCGAAACAGCCCTACACAGCCCTGTCACAGTACACGAATATAATCATATCGTTATTCAATTCTTTAGATACGCGATTCCATATTATATTAGCAGAAAAGCTTAAAACTACCACTTTTTCACACGCTATTTCACATGCTAGTTAAATACTTCGATGCTTAAAATCGTTAGGGAGAAATGGAATACCGGTGTGTATTTTTCCTTTAAAGTACCGATTCCTGGAATCTGACTGGCTGACACCCTTCTGAAGTGGTTCCATAAAATCTGGTATATGGAAAAGAAAGCGTTGATACATACAAGTATCTTTTAATACAGTCTTTGCTGTGCTCTTGAGGATCCTTGTGATATTTTGAGCTCTAGTTGAATGATAAGTGTCGCATTTTAAATCATTTTCGTAGTTAGAAATTATGAAACGCCCTGTTAAAAGCAAGGAAGTTTTTATGCCCGTTGAAGTAAAACAAAATGCCTGAAAAAAGTATGGCTTGGACAGATTCCAAGTGCTTGTACAAATGTGCTAAAGAAATTATACTTTGAGTATACAGCTTGTCCAAAGTCATCCATTATTAGTACTATTAGTAATATCTTCGGTAAAGGCTTTGATGCATAAATATTTCTGATAAAGGTATGATTAACATGCTGTAATACACAGTTCAAAATTAAAAGCTCAAATGCTGTACATGAGAGGTTAAGCTCCCCCTGGCGGTTTTACAAGGTGACGCCGGATAGTTTCCGGCAGAGTGTCAAATGACGTGCGATTAACCGCGTGATACCGCGACACGCACACAGGGGTATGCCGCGAAATACCCCACCCATTTTGAATGGCTGCATCTGTAGGGGTTTTGTGCTTTTACTGGGGCAATTATTAATTGTAGCAGTAAGTCACAAAATGATTCTTTGATGGCTATTAGAATCAAGTTTGCGGGATAACTCAAACAACGCACACACACGGATACTAATACACGAGAATACATTTATTAATACATAAAATGTGCATATAAACATAACAGATCTTATCGTGAGGGTTAGCAGAATACAAAAGGTATATTCAATCATGAAGAGTTACAAACCAAGAGGGACATACATTCAGTATATCATTCATTTAGACTGTTTCGTAAATGAACTTGGATTACAACTTCTGCACTCAAAAGCAAGTACATCACTCATAGGAATTAAATTTATATCAACTGGGGTTGAGGTAACAATTGAATTCATGAGCGATAATGCAGAATGTTGACTACTCATCCAATCTGTGTGGATTCAGATCTCTCGCGGGCACAAAGACAGCGGTGGGAGACTTGCTGTGTCCAATCGGTGCTCTCTGGCTCGGTGCCAAGCAATACTGTTGCGGCTTGCGACGTGGTGGAAGGAGGAAGAGATTTCTGCTGCGATGCTCTTGCAGTGGGCTCTCCGAAGACCAGCTAGCTAGTTCTGGCTTTACTATCAAGAGTTTGTGCACAGGAGAAAATTGACTGCGGGTCCAAGCAGGTCACACTCTTTAGACAGGAAGAAGACCAGTTCGTTCCTGATATCACTCTAGTTCTGAATACTGATATTCAGCTATCCACAGTTCCGACCATAGTTCACTTGTTGATCAGGTGAGCATTCGAGGTGGGCTAAGCTCGGGTGGATCATTTGGTTACGTGCTGGCGACCTCCGTTCTCGACAAAAAGTTAAGTCCTGCACTCAGACACACTGGCCGTTACATGATTGTCCGAGCTGAGTATGAGGATGTCCAGGAGGGGCAGAGTCTAAGAAATGTCAAGAAGGCGCACTGAGGAAGCCCTGTGCTGCCTTTTGTACCTGGAGGAACTACAGTCGTTCATTGGTTGAAAGTTTCATGGGCATCCAAGACCCACGTTGGGTTAACCTGCCCTACTAGTTCCTGATTGGCTGATGATGAGTAACAATGCACTCTGACCTTAGAGTTGTAAACAACTTTGAATGAGACTCTCCCAGAATCTCCCAGACTTTAAGGAGCCAGAGATTACCATTTGTTAGGGTGGTTGATGTTTCTCAGCCTTTTGAGTTGTTTCTTATCAGGACACTCTATCAACTAAAAAAACACCTTAATTGTGAACCAAATGGAATGGCCTCTCTGTATCAAGCACCACTGAGATGAAGGAGAGAGGGACTGGCAAGGGAGCAGAAAATTTAATTCCTGTACTTTAATAAGCCTTGCCACTACATCTGTCTGCCAGTACATATAAACTTAAAATATACTTTATTAGCATGACATTATTTGGCCAAAATATTTATACTAAGTATAACAGAATATTGGCAGTGCATATTGAATGTCATAGTACAATACGATACATTAAAATAAATGAGAACATAAGATTTGGTAGTAGCCTGATCCAGGAGTCTCATGCAGCTGTTTCTTTAAGGAAGCCAAAGTACTGCTTTCAACTACATGGCTGGGCAGTTTGTTTTATACTACCACAAACTCTTGGGCAAAGAAGTGTTTCCCGTTCACAGCATTTAATGCTCTTTCAGTTAGTTTCTACTTTTTTAAACTTTCTGTTAGGAATCCCTGGTGGGAAGATACAAGGATCCTGTGCAGACGCAGGCA
The DNA here is from genome assembly GCF_040954835.1 of Lepisosteus oculatus. NCBI lineage: Eukaryota > Metazoa > Chordata > Actinopteri > Semionotiformes > Lepisosteidae > Lepisosteus > Lepisosteus oculatus. Next base: position 36,709,275 of record NC_090701.1, read on the forward strand.
CGGGTAATAGATGAGGCAGATGAACAAACCAAAACGAGAGGCAAGGTCATAGTCAAAAGGCGAAAGGCAAGTCGTAATCCAGGAAGTTCTCCGGTAGCAAACAGTCCGAGGCGAGAGGCGAGGTGCAAAGTGGAAAAGGCAGAAGGGGAATCCAAAATCCAGAATAAGCGAGGTACGGGGGAAAACCGCCAGGTAGAGCTCTCAAGGAGTAGACTCAATACCGAGCAGTGGGAAGCAGGTGAAGATGGTATAAATAGCAGTGTGCACCGCTCAGTAAGTGTGCGCAGGTGGTTTAACTCGTGCGGCGGCGTTTGTTAATAATCACCCGCTGCTGGGGCTGATTAGCTCGCTTAGGATTTGGTCTTGACTGCCTGGTGGTCGTGACATTATCAATGTCTTTGATGATTCTGAATACTTGTTTCATCTCCCTTTAAACTCTTATCTGTTCAGTACTAAAAAGGTTCAGTTCTTTCAATGTGTCAGTGTAGAATATTCCCAGAATATGTCTGGTTACTGTTCTGTAGACTGGTTCTAGAGCAGCAATGTCTTTTGTGACATGATCACAAGGGTTCTGTGGAATCATGTAGATTCTTTAAGAAAATGTGTTGAAGCAATAAGACAGCAAACCGAATGTTTGTATATATACAGTAGTAAAAAGTATGTAACCTACAGTACATCCAACTTATACTTAGTCTCTACAATTCAATAGTACAACTTTGTCTAGAGTACTGTGTTCAGTTTTCATAAGTGTAACACAGAAATTGTATTATAGTTCTAGAAACAGTTCAAGGAAGAGAACAATTATTCCTGATATCAGGGGACTATGCTCTATATAGACTAGTCGAGGGAGATAAATCTCTTAAATCTAGAAAGAGATTGAGAGACAAAGTAGACAAAAAAGGGTACAGATACTGTAAGCTCATTGAAGATGAAGATGTTTTAAATGGTTTTTTAAGCTGTGTTTAAGTCATTGTTGCTTCTTTATCGTAATTATAAAACATACATGTAATGATTTTCGAAAACAAGAAAAGCTAATATTGATAAACTGTCTGCTTTGCTAGATCAATGTTCATTAATTTCGAACTGCTGTTTACAGCTTTGATTGTGTATAGTAATTAAACTCCAATATTTATCTCAACAAGAGTATGATCTACAGAGTTTTTTTCAGTCCAAACAATTTCAAAATCCATTCCCGTCTATCATGACTGGGTGAACATGGAATCATAAAATTAACCCTATGAAATGGGTTCATGTTTGGTGATTTATTGCTCAGGGAACCTTGTAATGTTGATTTTTTCCATACTGCATGACCCAGTGCAATGTTTGGCATTTGAAATGTGGTGCTGCATACTGTAGCTTTTGAGGTGTGAGACAAAGAACAGTGATTGAATTTCAATTGGGACAGAGTTGCACATGCTACTCACAAAATCACAGTGTACAGTATAGAGGATTTTTTTTCTAAGATAAAACATGTGAATCTAAGCTCCATACAATGTGTAGAAGTGGAATACCACAACTCTATATCATAATAGGCCTTACGTGCAGTTCAAGTACAGTTATTAGGTCAGTTTCAAATCTCCTTCATAAAAATATATTTGTTCAGCATACAGTTTATCACAATATCTGGATTCAATTAAAACTTAGCCTGAAATTTGGGAGTACAGTAGGTTACTTTACAATGGTGACCGGTACCTTACAACAACCATCTAAAATACAAATAAAGTCTATTGATAATACAACCAGTAGATAAACATATAAAAAAGCATACCTGAAAATGTTTCATTTAAAATCAACTTCATTCCATATTTATGCCCCTAGACTATTTCTAAACTATCAGCACTCACAAACTGTCACACACTGGATAACTATCAATAAAATGTTAAAACATTTTCTTATGACAAGAAAAAAGCAAAATAAAGGACACATTTGATGCTCAAGTCCCTATTTGTTGTGTTTACGGTTTCAGGTTAAAACATTCATTTTAATGTGGAAGTTCTCTGTATGTTGTGATGGAAATCACTATTTCTTTTGGAAAATATTTGCTTGATAAGTGTTTTTGTCATTAATTATAATGCAATAGAGGTTAAGTACCATTAACAAATGTATTATTTTTGAAGGTCATATCCTGTCATTTAGATATGCAAAAGCCAGACATATTTGGACAACCTGAAAGTCAGTTGTAAGCTAAAGCCTTTCATCTTCTGCTTCAGCTGACACATTACAGCAACAGATGTTAAGTATAATGCCTCCGTTCAATGCCAGACAAATAAATGACAAGGGAGCTGTACACTGTAGGCAATGCATTTGATTAAATAAGACAGCTTTCTCTGTTGGTGATATTCAAAGGATTCTGGAAAGGGAAAAGCTGCCCCAGAAGTGTATATATGTGATCAATTCATATCAAATTAAGCAAATACACCGAGGGATAACACAGGAATCTGAAAGGAGACAACACAAAAAAGCAATGACAATGTTTTCGTTAAATTCTATTGATACAGAAGCATATAGTACTTCATACCATTTGCTGTATTTTGTACTTTAAAAAAATCCATTACCTTTGAATGGGTAATAAAGGCAGTAATGGTAAAACATCCTGACATTTGTGTTGCAGAAAATATAATATTCAAATTTGGTTTAGCAAGTTGATGTGCTGTCTAACTAAATCTTTTACTAGGCCTCTTGTTTATTTTATTTTTGAAGGTAGGTATTCATTGATAATGAATGTTTACGCTTAAATAATATATTTTATGGCCAGTTTCCCTTAATTTAATCTATAGCTTGATTTTGAATAGTCAAATGTACATTCATTTACATAAAATGTAATGTTACTATCTCTTCATTCTCTTTATTATCCTACCAACTACTAATAGCATTCTAGGACGTTTGATTTACTCATGATTATCAGTATTGGCTTTTATTTTTCAAATTACAGAAAATTGCTTAGATTGTTTGATTTCTTAAATATTAATAATACTAATTTAATATATTAATAATACTAATAATATTCCAGAACTGGTTTGACTTTAGCATTGAAAACAGAATATGTCGTTTATTATTTTGATTAAAAATGATTGAACCAGGTTCTGTAATTGCAAACTAGATTTGAACTGGAGTAGAATAAAGTATTTGAGAGACAAATCAGTAAAATGACAATTGTTTTTAAAAGTCATGGGAATGGCCCAGACAAATCAAAACACAAAAAAATGGGTTTATTTCTCAAACTCATACAAACCAGGGTCTTTTTCACGTAACATAGCAAATCATTTCATTACAAAAAAAGTCCTCTTGGTTTCACAGACCATACAGTATACAAACACCTAAACAGCTCTGCAACCCCCAAAAAATGACAAGGTATTTAACAATCTAATGTTCAATTTTTTTTATAATCCTAGGCACCTTGCTGTTTTTATGATTAGCAGATTGTAGTAATACAAATATTGGTAACCGATATTCCAAATAAGTTGTAAGAGCTAGAAAACTATTATTTATTTAAAGGAAGCAATTGCAATTATTTACTTTTGTTGGGAAACTTGGTAAGAACAAATGGAATATCCTCAGTTTCTTCCAGTGATCAGGTGTCTATAATAATTTTGTGAGTGAAAAAAAACAATTTTTTAAAGAGTTCGACTGACTTGAAAGTGTTAGTATCAAATTAAACGTTTGTACAAACTGTTTGATCTTAGACGTTGTCTGGTCAGGCTTATATCTATGCAGCACAGCTGACAGTATGCATATTTATAACATGTGGCTATAACCACAAACTAATGTGGAAAGTGAAAGATGTTTGGGAAGAGTGAATTTCCCCTATTGTATTGGGGAAGTTTATTTTTTATAAGTTAAATATAGTATTATTTGTATGTATTCAAGCAAATACAGCTCATACAAAATATAGCCATCTAAGCTTTACATCAATAGTTGTTGTTACATAGTTTACATCAATAGAACACACACACAATATTATTTCCATATTTACATTTTTAAAGACATATATAGCAGAGCATATACAGCACTGGTCTGTTGAGTTCCTGAGTTGTGTTATTCCTTGCAATAACAAAATACCGACCTTAACAAATGTCATAAAAACAAGTTGACTAAATGAACTGATTAAGAATGAGAAATCGTTTAATTAACATAATAACAGGGAATGATTTGACTGCTTCATTAATTAAAATGATCTGGGTTGCTATTGTCATGACTGAAGAACAGCCTGTGAAAGAAGTGACCTGAATAATTAAGTGTTCTTTTTCAATAATCAGCAGAGTAGTCTGGAGAAAACTGGTTTTGTGAGGGGCAGACCACAGACTAAAGTAGATATACTGTAGCATGAGAATTGCTGGGCAGAAATAGCCAAACCATTAATAATAGCTCATCTTCTACCTGAACATTTGTTGGATAAGAGGTCATTCAAGATAAACATACTGATAGCTGACAGATGATATTTCACTGTTATGTGGGTCATAGGAGATTTGAAGCGCTGGCAGGGAGAGAGAGTTTGGGAGAGTTTTATCACACATTACTTTCTTAACCTTGACACTCCTGAAGGGAGAAAATGTGTGTGAAGTGATCATTTTCCAGCTGGACAATGGAAAACCACATAATTCTAGGAATAACATGGTATAGCATTAAAGAAAAGAAAAGATCTTGTGGGCACACTGAAGATCAACTCCTCAGCAGGAAACAATGCCTATAACAATGGTGGAGGAATTATGGGAGAGTCTATCCAGAGGCTGAACAATAATATTTGTTAATGCTTCAGGCACTGACACCCAATAGGAGCTTTGTAATATTTTCATTTTGAAATGGTTAGTTTTCATATTGAAACCCTTTATTGGTCCATTGATCTGCATTTTTGTTAATATGTTTCTGTGATTTCATTCAATATCTGTGCTAATCCATCCATCCTTTTTCTAAATGTTTTACCCAACAGGCGCAAGGTAGAATACACCATGGATGAAATACCAGTCCATTGCAGGGCACATCATTGTCTAAAATTTTGATTTATTTAATTAGACCTGTGTATTACAATTTTTTTGTGAACAAACATGGCTTCATGTTCATGTTAAATGATGAGATACAGTATACAAGGAGAGACATATTGAGAAAGTCATTATGTTAGTGGAGTGAGTTTGAATTATTGCATTTCCTTTTGTAACGGATTTACATTTTCTGCCTCTGCTTTGTTCTGTGAGTTGGGCATCCATAAGATCAATTATATATCCACAAAACACTTAGCTTTTACTCATCTCAAGACCTGGAGGAAACTTAAATGTAATGGCTTTTGCAAGCAAATTTGGAACGAGCCCGCCTGGAAAAAAGCTGGTTTAATTAGTGAAGAACGCTGTCATTCATCTTGTTTTCCGCCATTCAGAGCCCATTCAAAAATTGACATAGAAGGGGTTGTAGTGGCGAGGCTTAATAATAAGAAAGAATTAAGTGTTCTGGGCTTTCCCAAATGAGGCCCCATTTCTCTGTTCATCTCTGTGGTGCAGCCACAGAGAAACTACCTAAGCCAGGGTGATTTAAGGTCCTAGGACAGCTCCCAAAGGGGGATGCACTTAGCTAAGCCTGGCTATCATGATCAATGGTCATCCATTGGCGCCTATCTGTCTAGGGAGTGCCAGTTGGACATCTGGACTGCATTACTAAGTGTCAGGAGTAAGTGACTCATATCTCATCTTGATCAACCCATCAGGGACTGGTAGGGCCGAGTAACCCACGTGGGACTCTGATGCCCATGGAACTTTCAGCCAATTAATGAGCTGAAGTTCCTCCTGGTAAAAACAGGCAACACAGAGAGAGATTCAGAAGGGATTCTGGAGAGGATTCTGTGGACTGTTCTAAAGGGAATTCAAAGGAGAATTCCAGGGCAGGACGGCCCAGGAGCAGAAGGCTCCCAAGAGCAGGACATTCTCGCAGCGCGCCTCCTGACCATCCTGAGACTCACTCCGGACAACCACAGAACGGCCAGTGTGTCTGAGTGCCAGAACTTTCCTTTGTTCTAAGAGTCGAGAGTGGAGGTTGCCAGAGAGTAACCAGCAGCAGGCCTCGTGAACAGGTCGGAACTGTGGACAGCTGAATCACTATTCAGAACTAGCTCTTCATCAGGAACGAACCGGTCCTCTTCCTGACTTGCTGGGACCCACAGTCATCTTTTCTCCTGTGCACAAACATTGCTAGTTAAAGCCAACACTAACTAGCCGGTTAGTGAGCATCAGCAGCGCACCGTTGCAAGCCGCACAGCACAGCCTGGCACCGAGCCAGAGAGCGCGGATTGGACAGCAACAGCCTGCAACTGTTTCTTTGTGCCCGCAGGAGATCTGAATCCCCAGAGATTGGATGAGTATTCAACTTCAATGCATTACAGCCCGAGAATTCAATTGTTATCCAAACCAGTTGATATCAATTTAATTCCTAAGAGTTATGTACTTGTTTGAGTATCTAATGTAGAAGTTGTAACCAAGTTCACTTTACGAAACGGTCTTAATGAATGATATACTGAACGTATGTCCTCTTGATATGTGTAACACTTTGTAACTGATCGAATATATATCTTTTGTATTCTGATAACCCTCTCGATAAGATCTGTTAGTTTACATGCATATTCTATGTATTAATAAATGTATCCTCGTGTATTAGTACCTGTGTGTGTGCGTTGTTTGAGTTATATCGCATGGTTGGATTCTAAAGCCATCAAAAGAATCAACTTTGTGATTTACTGCTACAATTAATAATTGTCTCAGTAAATGCCCAAACCCTACAGAACTGGTGCCTTCGGAGAGCCACTACATTACATATTTGGCGTCCCTGAACTGGTTTTCCCTACAGGGTAATCAATCAGATTCTTATCAGTGGTCATTGTTTTACAACTGAAGGCCACTGTAAAGTTTTTTTTTTTTCAATGCTTACAGCAGAAAATGCTAGCGGTGTCTAGAGGCTTTTTATAGCAATTGCACTATGTTTTTTCCCTATTATTCTGGGCTTTCCAGTAACTTTTATTAAAATTTTGGGGTAAAGGAAAAATGTCATTCCAGATCCAGTCTTGAATGATGTCCAATTTTTTCAAATTGATAAATTAGTCCCACATTTTTATCCAAGCTAGTAGACACCTAAAACCAGGCTTACAGGCATTTTGAGTCCAGCGGCAGGCCTAGAAATTGAAAAGATTGACCTCTGTAGACCAAAAAAGGTTTCGTCTGCTGTTTATTTTGTTGTTTTTTTTTGCATATTGTTGTCTGCTGAGTGGACACATTAAGAGATAAAAGAAATTCACAGTCAAAGCCAAGGTGGTTAGCTTCAATTTAAGGCCTGAACCAGGCTTCTGTTATGTTCTGCTGCAGAGATAAATCAAAATATGTAAAGGGAGAAAATTCCAGGTGGAAATTGTCTCTGGATGTAGGAGGTACTAAAACAATGGAAAGGTCATATACAACGGGAAAAAAACCCACAAGTAATAAAAAGACAATTCCAAATGACTTGAAAGGATTTTACATACTGTAGTTGTTCACTAAGGATTAAAACGTTTTCAGAAACTTTATGTAACAGAATCTCACTAAAACAGAGACAAATCCTTATTAGAGTAAGATGTCTTAAAAATAGTATTCAAGGACGTATGGTATTTTGTAATTATTCCTTTATGATGTTAGAGATACAGAGAAAAGTGTAAGTATTGGGACAGGGGAGAGGAATTTATCATCTTTGCTTTGTAGAAATGAATTTAATATTTCAGATCAAAAGATTAATATGTGGCAAAATATAGAATATCAGCTTTTGTTTCTAGGTATTATTGTGGATACATGTTAAACAATCTTAGAACAGAGTTTTTTCTTGTATTTAATCCCCCCATTTCAGGTGAGCATAAATATTAGGACAAATGGCTGACAGGTGAGTTTAACTGCTCAGGTGTTTCATGTTGCATTACTTGTGAAAATATGAAAGAGCTGTGAATGTACTGTATAGCTACAGCCTTTAGAGTTAACATATTTGGTCTGCCTCTTGAATTCAAAAAACCAACTTGAAAACAAGAGATTTGTATATGACAAAAAAGGAAGCAATAGTAAAAGCAAGGGAAATTTCAATTGGAACTGTTGCAGAGAGAATGGGCATTGCAAAATCAACAACATAAAATGTTTACTCCTTCAGTAATATCTATCAACAAAGACCAAGGTCATCTAAAGAAGACCACAGCAGCTGATGGCAGAATAATCATTAGATCTGTGAAGAACATCCTTAAACTAACAGCCAAAAAAATTGCAGACAATTCATTGCAATACAATTCACTGAGAATTACAAGAACTACATAATAAGATGCTAACCTCTTGTTATCATTTAAAAAGTTCAGAATTTGCCAAGAAATACAAAGATGAGCTTGAGCAGTTCTGGAAAAACCTTTTAATGGAACAATGAGACAAATAAATCTTCTACATCTTCTTCCCATCTTTTACACACTTTTGCCTTTCTACCACTTTGATAAAGGTTTATTAGTTTGTAGTCACTCCATGAAATTCCTTTTCTCAGAATTTCTGTGAAACCAGGCACATTAAAAAATCAAGGTTTTATCCAGGCTCCATTCATTACATTTAATACCCTTTTTAGAAAAAAAATACTGTAAGACACATTATATTTTAAAACTGTAGCTAGGCTGTATTTTATGTTTATACAAAATATAAAATGTTATATTTTCAAGAAATAAAATAATTAGACTAAGAAAAAACTAATTAAATGAAGTTACCATGTCAGTTACATCTAATGTAATACAAGGACCACCTAACAATCTATTTTGAGCTGTGAAGGGCTGAAAGCGATATGCCAGAGAAGACTGAGGTATACCATAGTGTGTTTTCTGCTTTCATGAGTTTTGACATGCATTCTAGATGTTTACATCTGTAACTGATGATGATAGTACCAGAATACAATTCTGAGGTGTATAGAAACATCTTGTCTGCCCGTGTCCAGAAAAATGCCTCCAAACACATTGGACAGCAATTAACCCTGCAGCAAGACAATGATCCAAAACATACTGCACGCTTAATCAAAATGTTCATCAAGAAGAAGAAATGGAAACTTTTGAACAGTTCAAGTCAATCCTTTGATTTGAGTACTAAGTAGCATACATTTTACTTGTTTAAGAGGAAATTAAAGTCAGAAAACCCCACAAACAAGGAACAGTGGAAAATAGCTAAAATTAAGTCTTGGAAAGGAGCATATAAAAAATCTGTTGATGTCGATGGGATGCAGACTTGAAGAAATAATTTTGTATAAAGAGTATGCAACCAAACACAGAACAAAATCACAAGCCTATTTGTGTAAAGGTTATGTAAAGTAAAGGTTTATTCCATGCTGGAAAAAGAAGAAACGAAACACAACTTTTCGGCTGTGAAGCCTTCTTTGGTTGTGTTCTGTTTTAAATCCCTTCCAATTTTAGGGCAGCTTTTTTATTTTAAATATCTGGCATTCTATAAGATTCCAAACTTGATGTTATGGTAAGTCATTAATGGTCAATAGTGTTTTTGACAAATAGTTTTTAATCTTGTCAAGGTAAAATGTTTTGGATACATAAATAACATAAATACCAGTACAGTTGTATTGTATTGACATTGTAGTAGGATTCTAAAATGTGAGGTTATGCCAAAATTACATTTAACTCCATTGTTTCATAGGTGTAATACTTAATAACATACTGTACCTAATTAGACTGTTAATTAATAAGGACATAAACACAAACTTTGGAATATAAGTCAAGACCCTGTTACTGAGTGTATACCAAAGAGTACTTTCTTGATGTGCTATGTATAGTACATGCCAAACCAGTAAGTGCCAAAAAAAATAACATTCTAAGGGAAAGTGGCTTAGATTTTGTTAGAATAGGTGGTCTGTAATTCTGGTTTGCAGGAGGAGGGAACAAGCTACCCAACTAAATGGTTGAAGCCAGTACTTTAGCTTCCTTCATGTAATTACTGGATGAGATCCTTGGATTAATAAGCTTTAAACTATGAAATATAGAAAATAAACCAAATGACCTCCAGTTGGTAAACTTTCTTCTGTTCAAAGTGATGTGACTATGACTGACATAAAACATTAAAAACATTCAGAACACATTATATAACAATTTAATACAATCAATTATACAATGACATACTAGTATACGGAATATTGCCCTTTAAGACAGGTATTAAAAGTGCTACTGACCTACACGATTAAAAATAACTGGGAGATCATTTCTGCCTTGTAGACTTGACTTTCAAATCAGTTGTGAAAATCTTGGTTCCTGGGAATTAAATTTCACATGACACATTGTAACCAAAGTTTCAGCTAATGAAGGCTACTAGTGATAAATTACAGCCAAACTCCACAGTTCAATAACCCTAAAACCCCTAGATATTGGAAGGAGGATGGGTTTGTCAAGTTCATGTGGTTGACAATAAAAAAGGCTAAAAAATAAACTAAAACTCTCCAAAACTGAAGTTCCTCATTGCCTTGACTTTAAGTACAGGAGTTAGGTTCAGTGAGATACTGTACTCATTAGCACAAAATAGCCTCAATGGATATGTACCTGCATGGAAACTTTTACACTGCAGAGGATGGAACTAAGGTTTTCAGGCAACAACATACCCAAATATTTCCTTCCCAGATGGCATAATTGTGGTTCTATAATTATATCCAGCTCTGATTCTGTCAACAATGCCTTAGCAAAGGGACATATGCTCGTCGTCTTCTTAGCTCTGTATCCCACAGCAGGAGTTGGAAACACAATTCATCAGAGTAGACAAACAGATCCCAATTTAGCAAATCAAATCCAAGCTCTGGGATGGATGTACTGCTAGTATGGTAGAAATTGTACTCTTACATATACAGTATGTGGCAAATAAACACATTTTTCAGTGTTCACAGTTTTCAATATTACTACCTTTCCGCAAGGGGGTATTTGGTTATTTTGTAACCACAAAATAAATGATTATTTTTGTAAGATGTCCCAGAATAATTCTTTTGTGCTTGTACAAGCTGATTTTATACTTTATATATCCTTTACATTATGTACAGTATCTTTTAAACATATCTTCATACTTGTTATTAATATTACAACTATTCTCACGAATAGGTATAAGATCAGATACATACATTCTTGATTTTTATTACATCATGAAATCAATCAGTTACAAAATGATGGTGAATATATTTTGTATTATTTATAAACAGTATATCTTTCCACAGCAAATGTGCTTTTGTAAGTCTCTAGGGTTTGTATACTGTGACACATTTGTGGAACCATTGAAAATTATGCTTAATTTGAATGCAGAATATTTCAATTAGTCATTTTGAAGATCAAAAGGTTTCATATTTATTCATATACAGTATAGGATGCTGCCAACATTATATTTGTGTTAAATTTCTTGAACCTAATATAAGTTAGCATAATCATTACTGTACATCACTTTAAAATAAAAAAATATATATTCTGACATATAACTTCTTTCATCCATAAAAAAGTGTTCAGTATGAGCACAAATATTCACTTTATAATTTTAAGTACTACTTTCACCTACAGTAATTAATTTAGTAAACAAGGTGTTAGTGATAGACTGATTTTAATCTGTTAAGATTGTCCAATTATCATTGTAAACCATTCTTTTTAGAAATCAGCCTTTTTGGAACTTTCTGATTTAATGAAAGATTAAGACAGTAATAAAATATATTAATAATGACTTGTAAAGCAACATATGACAAATGTAGTTTACTTCCTATTTTGAAAAGTCTTACTAGCTGAATTTCAATGGAATAAATATTAGTCAAATTACAATGCAAGGTTTAATAGCACTTAACTTGAATCTTAAATAAATTTTGATTCAATTTAAATGCTGAAGCAATATTTGGTTATATTAAAAAAAAATAGTAATAAATTGCAAACAGTTATTTTCCAGAAACACATATTCATACATATAGATTTTTGCATGTTTTCTTTTTGTAGAGAAAAAAATGAAACATGGGACTGTTATAGTTATAAGAGTATAGTACATGAGGAAAAATAGTGTGTCAATCACTGGTTAAATGTAACTGGTCTAGACTCCCGTAAAGCGTAGTTCAGGACCCTTATTCAGATGGTATAATCGGAAGTAAATGGAGAAGGACATCAGGGAAAGGTACAGCAGGATTGGCAGGTAGACAGACAGGGGGGCATGAAGATGGTGATCCAGTGCTCAGGGGGCGTGGCAAGGGCAAACAGGTCCAGACAGTCCAAAGGGGGACTCTTGGGCGCAGTCCAAAGTCCAAAATTGGAGGATCCATCCAAGACAAGACAAACAAGGTAAAAATCTGGAATGGGATCCAGAACAGGGACAGGTCATAAAACCAGGATGACGAGACCAGGCGCTCCGAGCCCCAGACTCAGATGGTCAGCACATGATGAAGTCTATGCCGTCAGGTCTCTCCTGGACCCAATTGGTAGGCGGGCTTCTGCCAGGCTTAAATAAGGAGACAAAACAGGTGGCAGGTGCACATAATGAACTAAAATACGAAAGCGTCGGAGCGTCCTTAAGTGGAGGGATTATGATCGTGACATTAAACTGACAGCTTTCTTCACTTATGAACAAAGTCAAAAATATTCTCTGAGGGTGTGTGCAAAAGTTAATTCAAATATATTCATTTCTCAAAGTAAAAAAATCAGTGAATTTGAAAATTAGATTAAGATGCTATAAAACGAAGGCAAATGACAGTTAGAATAACAGACAGTTCTGTGTTGCATTATATTTTCTAGTAAAATCCCCAATTGAATACATGCATAGTGATGAGGAAATGAGCATTCTGCCACAGCCACAATTGTCTCCAGCTAAATACTGGAAGTTATCCACAACCAAGTCAAATCTAATTTTCTGGTATGCTCAAGCACAGCACCAGAAAATGAGACTGTGATTTGCTTTGCAGCCACTGCTGTTGATAGATACCTTTTATTCTATAAAAGAAATATATATTTCAAGACCTGAGTTACCTATCTTTTGCAGGGTGTTTATAGTTGCCTACTCAAGTATGCAATATTCCAACACTAATTTGCAAGGACTTAGAGTGCTCGCTAAATATTAATAACACAAAGAGACTATATATAGTATAATCTACTAGTAATGTTTACTAGTAGTTACTAGTAATAACTAGTAATACTAGTTACTAGTAATATCCTTGATTTCTAAAATTATGTAATGAAAAATATACTATAATACCAGCATAGCATGTACAAGGACAGTTTGAGCTTCTAATTATTTAGTTTAATACAGTCTCATTGTACGTGCATCTTAAATTGTTTTATGTCTACAAAGCAAATCTGTATTGGTGGAAAAGAGTCCTCAACAAAGATTAAAATTGATTTCCATGGCAAAAGTGATTGAGATTGGAAAGAATAATGCTTTGTTTTTCTACTCATATTAAAAACAATGTCAACTTCAAATAATACTTGGAAAAAGCATAGAAAACATACTGAACTTTCACATGAAACAATTGAGTGATAAATCATTAAATTAATATTCTGATTTGATTTTGATTTAACGTACTTATGATTAATGTTTGTTATTCTAGTTAATTAATAAATGTTTTTATTATGTTTAGTGTGAGATGACTATACATTTTCATATTAAATGGTTACAGAAGTTATTTCATTACTTTAAACTCCCATATTTTACCTCAGAAACTCTCATTAAACTATTCCCCTATTGGGACATATCTATGCTTGCACTGTGAGATAACGTGAGGCAAGAACATTATGAAACAGAATTATGACAAAGGTTTTGTTTTTTTCAAAGGGTCAGAGGAGGAGTGTATCAATAAGTGACTTACAGTGGCTTTAAGGAAGGAGCAAGAAGAGGGCTCCACAGCCGAAACGTTGTGTCTCTTTTCTTCTCTATTCAGCATGGAATAAACCTTTACTTGTTCCTTTGCAGCCTACGCATGCTGATGCAAACCTACTTCAGTTACAATATAATGACTGTTTACCATTTTTACTTCACAGGTACCAAGGATGTGTCACGATCCTGTGAGGGAAATCACAAGAAGAGCCACTGATGATGGACCACAAAATTACATAAAAGAATGCAGTTTAGCATTAGGAGAGGCTGCTAGTATTCAAACAACTGAAGCAGAAGCAGGAAAAAAAACAACAATTCAAATGAAGTTTGTAACACAGTGCTTATTTCTATACACAATGGGCAGTGACCAATAAGGTCAATCATAAGGTGTGGTCAAAAGAAAAATGGAGACAATGGACAGACACATATGGATTGATGCTTCAGTACCTTTGAATAAACAGTTGAAAAACTACCTAAATATTATGTAGTGCTTACAATACAATTTGGAAGCTGTTCTGCTGTGGTGAACTATACTGCAGTTTAGGTCCTACAGGGGTGTACAGTATGTAATCTTATTGAGTTAAAGGGTTAAGCAAGTGATTAAATATATTGTAGTAGACAAGACCCACTAGTGGTAACAAAAGTCTGTTTAACATCAAGCACCCATGTAATATAGTCCTTCTAGACCCTGGGTCCTTTCAAAGTCTTCTCAGTCTCACAGATAAATCTGAAGTCATTGGCTGATTTATGTGGCTGAGGGATTTGACATCAACCAAATCACTGTCACCTCAGTTTTTCTAAATCATCATCATTCTGGAATTAATTTCCCTAAAGTTATGTGTATTTAAGTAAAGCTGTCTTTCACTTTTCTCTTATGCATTGTTCCTCCACCCCATCTCCACCTCTGTAGTTATCCCGTGATTAAATCTTCACGGTGTATGGGTATGTAAAACTCATTCGTGAACATTGAAACATTCTCAAATGCAATTAAATTGTGGATGTCAATTTTTTTTGAACCCTTATTTAAACTCCAATGTGCTCAGCATTAGTCTTGCCCTATGCCTATTAGATTCTATATGTAAGACACAAATTTGAAAGACTGGTTAACTAATGTACTGTATTTCTAATTTCAATACTGTAACATGTTTAGTATATGTTCATTATGACTGTAATACCTAGTGCTGATTCATTATATTTTGACAATTGTGACAAATTTGTGCTGTTTTGCCAGTGGACAAATAGAACATCTGTTTTAAATAAAAAAGGTTATGATATTGATAATGTGGTCTTACAGCAAGCCTTACTTTGATTCCATTGAAATGTGGCAGAATAAGCTTGATTGTAGGAGCAAAATTATATGGAATTAAAATAAAAATCATACATACAGTATGTCAGTATTGTGTTACATTTTTATACAATATATAGCTAATAAGTGATTTATGTTAAGTTGTTTATAAATTAATTACCAGGCATTGAAGAAAGACCTCATTTGTAGTCTGTGCAAGTTTGCTTGAAATACAGACCACACACTGTTCATGTGACTGAATACTCTCTCTGCCCAGGCATTGATTAAGAAAAAGAAGGATTCAATTTTCAGGAACTGGCACTTTAAAGGGAACAAACAGCTTTTTACTTTGAGGTGCTCAATCCTGCAAAATTCTGCAGAGAACATTATTCTGAAAGAGGAGAACATTAAATTTACTTATTTATACTCTGCCATGTAGACTCCCTAAATAAAATAATATTACAAAAATGATCAAAATCCATTTCTTATTAAACATTTAAAAACAAGTAATTGAAAATTATACTCCTTTGTCATTTTCAACTTTGATAATTATCTTATTTATATTATTCTAATACTGTTTCCTTTCTTTTTTGTCCTCACATGAACTCATAGAGAATTGGTATTGAAGTGTAAAGCTTTGGCTTTAAAATCTTCTGAAAGGTTTGTTTCTGATCACAGTCTTCCCCAGTATTGTTCCTAATACAACCAGTACTCAAAAACAAATGGCTTGGTTAGTGTGGTGCCTGAATCTCCTAACACAATATGCCACATATTGCCGCCAAGAGTAGAAGCTCCAAGAGATGAGTCCCACAATTTGTCCTTTTTATGCCAACATTAGTACAAAATGTTGACCTCCGAATGCCCTAAGATGTGGTCCAATTCTAAAATTGGAGATACTGATTTTGGAATTGGAGAAAGTCTGTATGTATTAGGAAAATACCACCTCTGTCTAAACCAGCTTGAAATGAGCCCCTAGAATAGATGTAATCACTTAATCACTTAATTCACATGATCAGGGAAACAAATGAGTTTTAGTAGACACTTTAAAGAGGAAAATGAACGGCTACAATAGCTAAAGAAAGAAAACACAGAACTGTAACTTTGTATTCACAAGGATGAAGCAGTACACACATAGCCGATGGAGATAAAGTTGTAATGTCACCATATTAATAAGAAAATCAGAAATGAATTTCAGAAATAGGAAATAA
Source organism: Lepisosteus oculatus (assembly GCF_040954835.1). Classification (NCBI taxonomy): domain Eukaryota; kingdom Metazoa; phylum Chordata; class Actinopteri; order Semionotiformes; family Lepisosteidae; genus Lepisosteus; species Lepisosteus oculatus. The sequence goes on from NC_090701.1 coordinate 36,725,591, forward strand.
CTACTTAGCTTACAATTTCAAGGATTTTAGATTTTTTTTAGATGTTTTGTCCTGCCCATTACATTTGGAATTGTTAGTAGCTTAAGACTTAAGACCACTGCTGTAGTACACTAGTAGAATGAAAAGGAACAAGTAATAGGTTTATTCCATGCTGAAAAAAAAGAAGAAAGAAAACACAACATTTTGGCTGTGGAGCCTTCTTCAGTTGTGAGAAAGACAAGGCAGTAAGCAAAGGTAATGTAGCGGGAGAACAAATGCTGGGAGAGAGGAGGAGTGAGAGGCAGGAGCAGGGTACAGAAAGAGAGGCCAATCAAGAGGTGTGAAGTCAGAATAAGTGTAGAGAGGTGTGAAATGAAACTTCCACTTAATGGAGAAAATTTAGAAGAAGAGTAGTCTGTTGTTAAGAGAAGGGGGAAGGTGTGATCATAGCTGCAGGATAATTTTGGTTTCGGTAGTCTTTCTGATGTATGATTTCGGAAAAACATCTTTGAGAACACAGACAGAGAGATTAGAGTGGTCATGGCTATCAGAGTTGAAATGAAAAACAGTGGGCTTGGAGAGATCTTTATTCTTCACAGCCTTGACGTGTTCTCTGAAGCGGTCTCCAAATCTCCTTCCTGTTTCTCCATTGTAGATGGCTGGGCATTTACTGCAACAGATACAGTAAATAAGATTGCTGGAGGTACAAGATGCCATCTGGGTGATCCGGAATTGTCCTGAGGAGCCTTGAATGAGTGTGGTGTTAGATGTGTACTTGCAGGTGATACAGCGAGCTCTGTTGCAAGGGAAAGTGCCTGGTGTGGATGGTTGCTGAGGGCGGTCAAGGGAGCTGTGGACAAGAAGGTTGCGCAGATTAGGTGATAGGCGATATGAGATGATGGGGCGGTCAGAAAGGAGGGCCCCAATGGAGGGATCATCCTGTAGGATGGAAAAGTTATCATTAATAGTTCTGGGGATAGGAAGTGTGTTGGGGTGGTAGGGAAGCACCGAAGGAATGTGATTGTTACAGTGGGAGTTCCTGATTGAGTTGATGATCCGAGGGCTGTTTTTGGCTCGGGCAAGGTCCCTGTCAATAACACTGCTGGGGTATCCTCTGTTGGTGAAAAAGATGTACATTTTGATGGCTTGGTTCTAGAAGTCGATATCGTTGCTGCATAATTGTCGTAGCTGAAGGAACTGTGAAAAAGGGAGAAGGTTTTTAGTGTGTTTGGGGTGAAATGAGCTATACAGGAGATAGCTGTGTGAATCCGTGGGTTTGTAATAAGTGGAGAGTCGGGGGTAGTTGATGGAGAAGTTGATGTCTAGAATCGGAAGACTAGTGGAAGATATGTTAACTGTATATTTGAGGGACGGGTGGAAGTTGGTGAAATGATGCAGGAAGCACTCAAGCTGGTCGTTGGAGCATGTGGCGGCACTGCTGCCGTCATCAATGTATGGTAGAATGATGCTGACACTCCTCCTGCATGCTCCCTCCTCAGAGCAATTCATCTTTTGGTGTGCTTTATCAAATATTTAAAGATATCTATGTATGATAATTTGACTTGCCATATGCTTCATGTGCAACAAAATGCTGCAATGCTGTGTGGTAAAAATAACTAAGTCTTACTGAAAGAGCATTTGGACATTTGAAACAGCATTTTGCAACTTTGTGCATGTGTACTCATTCATGGCATGTCTATCACTTAAAAAAAAAGCTGCTGTTACTCAACCAGGAAAATATATTTAGCACACAATTATATTATATTATACACATATTTCGATACAATTATAACAAAACCAAAAACACAAATGTAGAGCATTTAGAGCAACTGTTTTACCTAAGAAAGTCAAAGTAAAGTATCTATGTGATATCTGTATGTGTATAATGTGATGTAATATTTTCTCCATTAACTCACAAATATTGAAGTGGAAAAGTGACACATAATGGCTGTCAAAGACTGCTAAATGAACTCAATTTTAACTTGAAATTATCCACAGTGACATCAGGCACCAGAGACTTCTTTATCAAATGATGAGCATGATCTCGATAAGTAATTGTAGCATGTACTCTACTGAAGATTTTACTGAAGCAGTTATCCAGTATACATGATTTTTGTCATTACATGCTGTAGTCGCACACATTTATACAGTATTCCTATAGATGTAAGGATTTGAAAACAGACACATAACAAATATTTAAGCACTTTTAAAATTAAAGCAACTACTATTTTGTTACATCCTGGCCTGGGAGTGCTCACCCTAACTGGGAGTGGACCATCCCAATTAAGCCAACTGTTTAAGGCTTTTTCCCTGCTTATTCAATGCTGCCTAGCTTTGCAGTACTAAAATGCTCATCTGACAAATGCCTTATTTTTTCCTCAATTCACAAGCATTGAATCAGCGGGGCCATTCAGCCCTCGCTGTTTTTTTTTGGCTCATAATTTTTCAACGCATTAACTTTTTCCCTGTCTTGTCCAAAGCTATGGCTCCAAAGCCTTCTCTGCTGCCGTTTTTAGACAGTCTCATTCCACTAGGAGTCTTCACATTGTCCAGATAGGTTTATTCTGGTTCAGCCTGCATCTCCAATTCTCACAGCTGCATTCAAGCCAGTTTCTCCACTGCATCAAGGCAGATTTTCGCTCTGCTTTTTTTCTGCTTTTCTTTGATTTCAAATGATTTTTTATGTGCCACTATTGTACATGCGGTATATGTACTCCACAAAAAAAACATCTTGGGTGGTCTTGTGAATACATTATTGACAGTGGAAGAATGTACCCCTACACCAGAGTTTTGTATGAACTGTATAATGGTGTCATATTAAAAAAAAACTCTTAAAAATGAAAGAAAAGATTCACAAATCTAAGAAACGTGAAAGTTCAGGGTTACCGTGTACTCTATAAAACACTTGGTTTAAACATTATGGTTGCTCTTGTTAAAAATGTATTACAGAACAGATCTTTCCTCCCATCAAAAGTATAGCATTTTATTTTATCCTTATCAGAAAAAAGACAATGTAAAGACAGAGTTTCAGAAATCAAAAAAGGTAGAACTCAATGCATACTTGTAACCTAATTTGAGTTTGGGGTATTTTGTTCTATATGGTTGAATGTAAGTATTTTGCATAAGAACCTATTGAATGTGAAGACTGGGGAAAAAAAATCACAAATCACACTTAACAAAGTGCAAACAGTTTGATATTTCTAAGTCGTTTCTCCAAGTTCTGATAATGTTGATATATCTAATGTCTAAAAATGAAAATGGAGTGAATACTGAGCTGTGATCTAACTTTACTGTGGTTTAGCTGTTCTCTTTTTTTTTTCAGGAGAACAACAGCTGAAGGAAAGAGCAGTGAAAAGTTGCTCAATGTTGCTTGCTGTGTGTGGTATTTATGAAGCAACATTAATCCTTCAAAATTTGCATGTTAATTGATTTTTAATCCTGGAGAATGTTGGTCTTGTGGCCCAATGAGTGGTAAAACCTTTTTTTTACTGCCCCTATGGTAGGGTTCACGTTTGCCAACTCTTGTATACTTCTTGTGCAACACCAGATAAATGACTAAAATGTGATGGTAGACTAATTAATGACATTTTAAACAGTCACAGCCTTTTGTCATAAACCAATTAATGGCATTAACCAGATTTATTAACTTCAGAAAATTTGATTTTTCCACTCATATTCTTTTCAATTATGACAAGATTATATCACAGGGATAGTGATTATTATAGTCATTCAAACCTGATCTTTTTCATAGTGGAATAACATCTACTTTGTAGTCCATTACACAAGTCAGTGCCTTAGAGATGTGTTGTTGGTTTTAAAAAAAAGCTATTCTTTTAACAGCATGAGCATAAGGAGAGCAGCAGAGCTGATTTTATTTTGCATTTTTAACTCTCACCATATTGCTTATTTAATGTTTTTCAATTAGGTGTTTTAGACACATCCACTTTTACTACTTGTGTGTAGAAGCTTTATTATCGGATTGCATTGAAAGCTTTGCACCTTTGGAATCCTAAGTGTTTTGCTTTCAATTGTAGCTGCTCTTTTTCCTTCTTACAGGTGTTTATAATTAGAATTTTTATAATCATTTGGCTCCTTCGAACACTAAAGACATTGAACAATATCACATGCAATGCCTTGCAGCGTAAATTCCCTGAAGTAACACAGGAGTATTTTGCACCTTGATGGTTGCATTATCTCCCCACATTGGGGGGTACAGGGGTGGACCACACTCTTTTTATTCTACTCAATGTGTGAAAAAGCACAAAGCAAAAACTCTCTATGCTCTAAAGCTTACTATATGGCTTTGGAGCAGATTGCAACCATGTTTAGTTCTTTTTATAATGTCACTTTAAGGTGTCCTGAAACAATGAAACAAATGGTCAATAGAACAACCACAAGGCCAGCTAGAGAGAAACAAACCAAAAGCTATTTTCAAAAACTGAAAATCCCTATGTGACTGTCTGTGTGGATTTAATACTATATATTTATATATTCCACCTGTTATATATTCCATTTCCTTGCTCCTGGGTATTAGTTTGTATGGGTAGGGCCCCAAATCAGGACATTCTAGTGGCTTTTTAAACCTATTTGATTCCACACAACACATTGTAGATATCTGATGAATTTCTATAAAAATATCTTCTTCTCATGCAATATTTGATACGTACTCAATACAAATATTAGTTGACAATAGTGTAAAACACTTCCATGAGCTGGGCACCCACTAATCAATTGTGGTGCATCCCGGTTGTTTTTTTTGTAGCAGCTAATGATAAGGATATTTGTTTTCTTAATTTCTGAAATTATGTAGTGTTTCATAGCTGTTCTACTCTGCCTTTCAATCATATTTTCCTGCAGGTCTCATCCAGACCTTATTATATATTTTGACTACTAATTCTGACATGAGGGGACAAAAGACAAATATTTACAATACTTTTGGATATTGTGAGTAGCATTTATTATTAATTTTCAATTTCTCAATTTTATTTTTTTTTATTTTTAAGTGGTCTATTTAAAACAAAACAGGAAGTGTATTCCTCAAAAAGCACAGCACGTACTTTTTAATTTAAGCTAAATATATGAACTAAAAAACTACATTTCCTGAAGTCCAACACACGTTAAATAATTCCGTGAAGTATCCACAGATATCCATATATCAACTACAGTATTACCGTTGCTCTTGCAAATGGCCTTTTCTAGATGGGATGATTTACACCGTTTTGCAAGCAATGATTAAAATGTTTTGAGCGGTGTATACCTCAACAATTTAAGGACAAAATGCAATTTAAACAGTGTGATGATACTGGAGGTGTTCTCATGCTCCCTTTTCAGTCACTTCATTCAGCAGGAGATTTTCCTCTCCTCCTGCTTCAGTTTCTTTGGTATCAACTCTCGTGGCAGATGCCCCTTCTTAGTCACCCTTCATTACTGTGTCTTCTGTCTCATGATCCTCTGGTCTTTTAAACTGTTCTTCACCTAGACATTATACAGGGCTGGTCTTATTTTAATTCCATACCTCCAACAACTGCTGAAAATTAGGAAGCTCTCTCTTCTTAAGAGATCTGTGCATGGCAGTTTATCTATAATTCTGCCATACTGCCATAAAGCCTCCCCAGAAAGTTTTAAAGTGCAAGTAACAATGGAACTTTGCTTAGTATCTCTATGGACAAGTGGCTGAAATTACCTTAGTTTTACAAATCTTTGTTCTTTTACGTAGCAACCAGGGTGCCACCAACATTAGTCTGCAGCGGACTTAGCTGTGCAATCCTCTACCTGAATTATCATGTCACCATTGGTTCAATACAACAAGGTCTTCTCTCAGAGACATATATAGACATATGGCAACAGACCAGTGTGGGAGCTCATCTTATTCTCTGGAAAGCTGTCCAGTTCTGTTGACTCAATTTGTTTTACCTTTTGGAAGTCTTTCTTTCTCAGGAGCTCTAGCCAGAGTAGATTGTCTTAGCGGTGGCTTCTATCCAGGCTCTCTGGTATTTCTCTTATGTCTCTTATGTGAGGAGGCCTTGTTCATTGGTGCCTTCTCTTCTCCTAGCAACAAGATGGTGGCTTTGTGTCATTCCATAAATTCAATTATTTGGTCCACAGTCTTTGGATCTCCATGATTAACAAAACATTTAATCTCCAATGGTATGCTCCTCTGGAAATTGTTTTGAACAATCTAGACCTCAATGGTGGGAACTGACAGGGTGTCAGGTTATTGTCACTTTCTCACCAGGTGAATAAAGTTAAACATCTCAGACCTCGTTGGCTTTTTTGGCTTGTACACCAAGCTTTGAAACCCTTGAGCCCTTGCTGCTGTAGTCACACCCACAGATACCAAAATCTCTTTTTTTAGAACCTCATAGCCCTCAGAATCTTGTTGTACCAGGTTGTAATAGGCCTTTTGAGCTTAACTGACTAGTACCAGTGCAATGATGTCAGTCCACTGTTCCACTGGCCATTAAGTTCTTACCACTGTTCTTTCAAATGTCTTCAGGTAGCCCTCAATGTCATCTGAAGCCATAATTGTCTGTAGTTTAGTGCCCACTGTGGTTGAGGTCAAGTGCACTTGTCGTACAAATGGAAAATTCCAGGCTGAGCCTCTGAAGCTTGGCTTCTAGCTGCTGGTAGGAGAGCCTTTGTTCTTCCAGTTTCATTAGATCACTCTCTTGTTAGATCCTCAGCACTTTCAACTGAGCTAAAGTGGCCTGACCATTTTCCTGTATAAGCTTTTACATTGTAATGTTTCAAAAAAAATTCTACAAAAGGCTTCAGCAGAGTCGAAAGAGAGGGAATTGTTTTCACTGCTCTGTGCAGGCCAACCTCCTCTTCATGCAGGTGATGCCACTTGTGATGCCACTGGGGATGTGTGGATTCACAGTATGTGAAGCACAAGAGCTGGGTCAAGAACATACATTTTAAAGTGCATCTAGGTGTGAAGATGGTTTTAATTAAACTAAACTATATATACAAATGTGAAAAACATAAAAGAAAACAAAGTTCACCATGAGCCCTAGCTAGACTGAAAAACAAATTCTATCCCTATTTTTCCTTTTCTCTCTGTTCTTCTGTATTTCCCTATCTTCTGTATACCTTTTCCTGGTGCACTCTTCCTTAATTCCAGACATTTCTTTTGTTCATCCTGGGTTTCTTCATAACCATTTTGTTATTATACCTTGTCTTGTGAATAGTGAGCAAATGTATGAATAAAAGAAAGGCTTTATGTCTTCTTTTTATTATTTTTTACCCCTTCTTTGTTTTAATGTTCTCTATTATATTATGTTTATATTTTTGTTTATGTTTTTCAGTATCCAAAAAGCTGTCTTTTTAAATCTTAGTTTTACTCACTGATGAGTCCTTTTGGTTTTGCTTTGGGTGTTCACTTTCCTTCAGTCCCTTCCTGATTTCTTTCTCTCCTCTGGTCCTTTTCCTTGCTCTCTCATCGATATTTTGTTATCCCCTTTTATACAGGCTGGTGTAATGTTCACAGGTGTGCCTCTTCTCACCCAGTGATGTCACACCATTTTTATGAGTGGCGTCCATCGATACCATCTTAGCGTGGGTCCAGACTTTAAAACATCTGTGTTACTTGGCACATAAGGTCCATCCAAAACAACACCTCTAGGGGTATCAAGACAGTTTCAATAGTTTTGATAAGTTTATAGTCACTCCATTAAATTCCTTGTTCTCATAGAATTTCCATGAAACCAGGGTCTTTAAAAAATTGAGGTCCGATCCATGACCTGTATTCATGACCTATAATCCCCTTTTTAGAAAAGAATACAGCCACATTACATTTTAAATCTGTAGCTGGGCTAACATTTCACTAACATCTAATGCAATACAAGTGCCATCATGCGATCCGTTTTGAGCGGTGAAGGGCTGAAGGCGGCATGCTGGACAGTCCTGTGGTATACTGCAGTGTGCTTCCTGCTGACATGAGTTTTGACACTTATTCTAGATGGCCGCCTCCATATGATAGTATGGAGTAAGGAATCTTTAAAATACAAATGATATTAAAGAAAATGTGATGTTAATTTGTAAAGAGGAAAGACATTGCTATACAGGAAAATTGTCCAAGTATATTACAATATCAATACAACATATAAAGTTCGATAATATCTTCAAGTACAGATTAAGTATTTTGTAAATTATTACAGAACAGGAAAGGTCTAAAGTATGCAAATATTTCTATACAGCATTTTTAACATCTTTGTTGGTAGAATAATGAGTTTGTATGGTTTTAATTCACATTTAACTACATTGCTAATAGAATGACACAGACGTTTGCTCTTAATATTTAAAAAGAACATGATTATTTTTCATATTTTGTCCTATTGAGATAAGTATATCATTTAACATTGCTGTTTCCATGGGAACCAAAGCACCTGGAGACCTCCTTGAAGTAAATTCCACAGAAAACCTCATCTTTTATTTGTGCTCTACATGTTGTTAATATTTCAGCCCCTCTGTATTCTTTATCATTCACTGAGATTTCCAATGACAAAAAGTATTTGTAATTATGCAAATAAATTGCCAAAGTGAGCAACATTAAATGCTGAACAATTTGAAAAATAGTCATACTCTACCATTAAGGATTCACTGCGGTGATTGGGATAAAAAGACAGTAGTTTTAAGATGTTCATTCAACAAATGGCTGAAAGGATCTGGTGTGTCCAGAATTGTCTAAATATCTATATATAGTATACTGCATATACACTATAAAAAATTACATATAGAAACTTAGAAACTAAGATTTGAAAATTATATAGCACTACTGCATATAATAATAATAATAATAATAATTAATAATTGCTTACACTTATATTGCGCTTTTCTGGACACTCCAATCAAAGCGCTTTACAGGTAAGGGGTACTCCCCTCCACCATCACCAGTGTACAGCATCCACCTGGATGCAACAGCAGCCATAGTGCGCTAGAACGCTCACCACACACCAGCTATCAGTGGGGAGAAGAACAGAGTAATGAAACCAATTCATAGATGGGGATTCTTAGGATCGGTAAGGGCCAATGGGAAATTGACACATCAACATCAACTATTAGTGGGGAGGAGAGAAGAGTAAAGTAGCCAATTCATAGAGGGGGGATTGTCCAGGACGCCGGGGTTACACCCCTACTCTTTTCCAGAAACACCCTGGGATTTTTAATGACCACAGAGAGTCAGGACCTCTGTTTTATGTCTCATCCGAAGGACAGCGCCTGTTTATAGTATAGTGTCGCCGTCACTATACTGGGCATTAGGACCCACATGGACTGCAGGGTGAGCACCCCCTGCTGGCCCCACTAACACCTCTTCCATCAGCAACCTTAGTTTTTCCCAGGAGGTCTTCCATCCAGGTACTGACCAGGCTCACACCTGTTTAGCTTCAGTGGGTTGCCAGTTGTGAGTTGCAGGGTGATATGGCTGCTGGCTGAAACCCAAACCCTATAGTTTAATGTCCATTGTAATCGATTTGGACGATTGCCATGTCTGAAAATGATTGTCAAGTTGTATCTCTACCCATCATACCAACTTGTATCATACCAACTTGACTTTTACATTTTGTTTTTGGTGAGAATTAAAATGAATTTGATTATAATAGAATATTTATTGTTGTTTAAATTTAAGAAACTAATATCCTTGCATGTTTAAATAAGAAATGAGTTTGACATAGCAAAATAATTTGTTTACTAATCTATCTGTGGATCTCATCCAGTCATCTTCTAGAATGAAGTCAGGGTATGACTATGGAGAATGTTCCAACCTCTTATAAGTCTGTAAAAAGTGCATTCAGTTTTTCAGTTTAAATGCACTATCCTATAGGTTCTATGTCTGTCTTTTTGTTGATGTTTTACTTTTGATCCTAAAGAAGGTAAAAAATGTTGCTGAGTGCTACATCCCCATGCGTGTCCATGTTTTTGTTTTGTTTTCTCAGCTTCCTGTATTCAGGTACGCCCCATTGGTCCATCTGTACACCATCACTGCAGTTGTGACACCATCATCAATAAACTCTCAGCCAATCAGAAAACCAGACCTCAAGTTCAAATACCCAAAGAAGTTTTGACTCCATTAGCTTTCTGTTCAACTTCGGTTAGCTTCGGCTAGTGTTCGCATTTGCTTGTTTTTGTTTGTTTGTTGTTAGCTTTGGCTTTGTTTGTTGGTTTTTAATTACCTGTGTTTTGTTATTACCTTGCCCGCACTTGTTACTTTCTCTTTTACCTTGCTTGTGCTTATTGGTTACCCTATTCCTTGCTCATGTATTTTCCTCGGTATTACCCATTTTCCCATAAACATTCACTCGTGTCGTGTTAGTGTTAACTGTGAACTTGTTGTACAAGAGGGGAAAAGCTAAAACAGTATAGGTAAGGTTGTCGGGTTGCATTGTGCACCTTAGGTTTGTTTTTGTCTAGACACACTAGGTTAGGGGCGAGTGCCACCTTTGTATTTTTCTGGTTCTGGTTAGTCAGTGTAGGGAAGTTAGGGTGCTTGAAGACGCCGAAGACCTTTTGTTCCGTGTTTTTGTTTTGGTTAGTTAGGTCAGATCTCACTGTCACTGTATTAGCTATGGCTAATCTAAACCCATCCTAAATGTTACATCCCTTTACCCCTAGACACCTGGGGTCGTAACATTGAGAAAAAATTAGGAAATCAAAATCATCACTTTTTATCCCCTACCGGCTCACCATGGTCAAACTGACTTTCAAAGAACTAATAGCTGTTTGCTATTTAATATAATCTATCTCTGAGTATCTGAATTCAGTATTTGTGACAATGGTATGTTGCATAAATAGCCAGAACACCACATCTATTAACTAACTTGCTCACAAGTCCTATCTTACCAGCTGCTCGGCTAATCCTTTCAGAGGGTCCTAGAAGACTGTTTTTCAGACTGCAAACCTCACCTTCACTAATATTTTAGCTTGTTTTTTTTTCCCAACAATAGATATTGAGAGGTCTTTTCCACACCTTTTTATACACAGTCCCTGATCAATAATGGAAAACAGCTGTGCATCAACCAAGTAAAACTACAAATCAGCCCTCAATAGCACCATAGCTTTCTGTTATTTGCCTTTGCAGCCAGCAAGCTACTAATGTTACCATAGATAATAAACAAGGATATAAACTTTTTCATATCCTGTGCCTATGCTACAACCCTTCGATTACCTTACCCATTATTTTGTCATATGATTCATAAAGTAACAGCTTATTTGCATGTGGAGTGCACTTTTCAGAGTCTGAAGTACAATATGATATCAGAACTATGAGTTTTTGGTTCTATAACACCTCTAGATAACACCTATAACACCTCTAGATAACCTTAACTGTACACTTACAAATATCCTTGGAAATCTATAACAACACTTCATGGCAACCATAAATACAATGTAATTTATATTTAAATATGTCCACATGTGCAACCATACACTTCAGAATTACAGTACAATAATGAGTCAATGAATGGTAGCTAAGAAAGTCCAATTAATTCAAAACACAATATATCAGTGAAATAGTGTAAACATAATACATTAACTGTCATTTTTTTATTCTGAACTGCCAGTTAATTTTTTTAGACCGCTTTCTGTTACATGGGTAATAATTCCACCTATTAAAAGAATAAACATGAAACATTTCCTTAAATATATCAGATGAAATGTATATATTGCATATTTGCTGTTGAAGTACTGAATGCATGAACTTGTCATTGTCAGATTCCAATTTTCATATTTTACCGGGGGATGCTTACACCCACAGCTGAATCAAGGGGTTGAAATCCTATTTAGATCAAAAAAGGATAATCCATGAAATGAATCACCTGTTACATCATCAGTATGTTTCAAGTTTGTGGATGAATGTGAAACCTAGGATTTCAAAACATCCATAAAACCCCTGGTTTCACATTCTTATTGTAAAATGTATTCCTACATACCGTACGTGTGCATATTCAGTGATGTGATAAATAAAGTACACCCCCTTACAATTCTATGGTTTTCCATACTACATATCTGACCTTCATCAAGTCCTAAATCCTAACAGTAGATTGATCTAAACTCATGTGATAGATAACAAACACAAATTTTACTTTGCCATTACTTATTAAACAAAAAAATAGGGGAACATTCAGTATCCATGTCTGAAAAGTAAATGCACTCTTTGATTCAGTAACATTTGGAAGCCCTTTTAGAAGCAATAACTTGAGCCGTCCGCCATCATGCTTGATGGTTGATATAGGTTCTTCTGGTGATATGCCTTGTTTAGTTTATGCCAAACATGTTGTTTTGCATTACAGCTAAACAACTCCACTTTGGTCTCATCTGCTCAGAGGACTGTTCCAGAAGTCCTGTGGTTTATTCAGGTGCTATTTTGCAAACCTAAGCCAAGCAGCAATGCTCTTTTTGGAGAGAACATTCTTGTTCATTGTTTTCTTAATGTTAGAATCATGAACTCTAATACGTACTGTATTGACAGAGGCCTGGAGATCCCTGGATATAGCTTTAGGATTCTTTATGATCTCTAGGAGCATCTTATGGTCGGATCTTGGGGTGAATTTGCTGGGACACCCACTCCTGGGTAGATTGGCAACTGTCTTGATAATTTTTAAATTATCTTTCTCAATCTGGAAAGATTGTCTTCATATGTTTAGAAATGGCTTTATAACCCTTTCCAAACCTGAATGCCCCAGACCAAACTGACAAACTTTCTGATTCTATATACAGGCAGAAGCACTTCCTGAACATCAACTGATCATGTGTACTTTAGCAGCATGGAACTATAATTACCTTCTTAACTGAAATGGAAGCAGTAAGGGTCCACTTACTTTTTCACACAAGACTAGAATATATAATATACAGTATAATATAATATGGAATCTTTCCTTTTGACATCCCTGTGTACAATACACAGAAGTTAGCAACAGTCTTTAAAAGCAAGATAATCACTGCATCATCGAAGTTGTTTTGATACAAACATTAAGTCTTTAGTTTTGTCTCATAACTACTTACAGCAATGGCAGACTTATGTTGTCACTAGTGTTTCAACAATAAATTTATAAATTGTATATGACCAGTGCTTCATTTGACAAACGTCTAGTGACAGTAGATTTTGAGATACAATAAAATACACCAGAAAACACTAATAATGTTTATTTGTCAATTTATTACAAGTATTTTGAGAAGGTTAATTATTATGCAACGAACACAGTCTAAACAGCAAGTAAGGATACTGTACATTTCAACTTCAGTGTAGTACATATGGAAACTTTAAAATACTGTACAGCACAAAGTAATTGGTAATTGTCAAAAATCTATATAAATATTGTAACGCTTACGGCCGACAGGCACTGTGTAAAAGCCGGCGTACCAGAGCAGGTGACGCCACCGCCCTTCCCTGTGATAGCAGGACTACAGCTACTGAGCTGTAGAGAGATCTCTCTTTAGCTCACCGAAGTCCCGGGTTCGAGCCCCCGACGGTGGGGGGCCGACCTAATGCGGCAAGGGCGCCCGCCTGAACCCCCATTGCGTTACAATATATTTCTATATTTAAGACTTTTGGGTTTTGAAGGATGTCAGAGGGGTTTGTGTTCAAAGGGTCTGTTCCCCATTGTCTATAATAGGCTTAAAATACTGCAAGTAAAGCTGTGCTGGAGTGGTGTAACAAGAAGAAAATGAATGTTCTTAAGTTGCCCAGTCAAGGCTCTGTGTTGAACTACAGAAAAGCTGTGACACAGCTTTGGAATTTCTGTCCATTTATGATCCCCAAACGACTTGACATAGTTTGAACAGGTTTGCAACTTTGCAAAGGAGAATAGGTGAAAAATGGTCACCATCCCAGTATGCAAAGTTAAATTAACAAGAAAGACAAGTTGTAATCTCTGCTAAAGCTGCTTGACTGAATGAATTGACTCAGGAAGCTAAACAGCTATGCCGAATACTTATGTAATCAACATAGTTTAAGTTTATTTTTTTGCAGTTTTTGATTATATATTGAATTTCTTTCACCCACAAAAGTGTTCTGTTAGAATGTTCAAGTTTTAATTAGAAATATTAATTTAAAATGTTTATGCATCATTCACAAAACTGGAAGATCATTGGAAAGAGTTGAATATTTTTGCAAGGCACTCTAATCTTTACCAGCTGCTTCATATACTGCATTGTCACCTGGATTATTTTTTTTTTATTGAATAAAAACAAAATAAAAATTGTAAAATAAGAAATTTATTTTTCCTTTAAGCAAGAACATTTCATGGAAGTCACACAGAATATGGGTATTATTCTACACCAGACTTTAGCTCATTTTTTATCTTCACAGCGATAACTTCAGTTTAGTTTTGTTTTATGCTCTGCCCTTCTTTTCTCAATGAAGTCTCGGAAGATGAAATGCACCCAGATAATTTAAATTCCAACTTAATTATATGTTGACACCCACAGATAGAGAGGTGAAATTTGCATTTAGATTGCTTCAAGAGTAAATGAATCAACACATTTGCACAAAAAGCATCACAGGTTGTTTAGTCATCTAGTTTTCCTGTATATTATATATTTTAAACAGTTTTGGGTTTAGTGTTCAACTGCATGTGATTAAAAACTCACACAAACTGTAGAAGCATATATTGAAATCCTTAATACCTACTGTATATACTCTTTCAGTGGCCATGCTATGCCATTGTGTAAATGTGCTGTACCAAACAGTTCCTAGTGATCTCATCCAGATGTCGGTTGGCAGTCACAAATGTGATTGATAGCACTCCCATATGGAGTTGCAAGTTTACCCAAGACCAGCTTCGAACTGAACACTTGTTTTTATTCTTTCAAAAATGAGGTAAGACATTTTGCACCGTGTATAGATTATTGGACATGACTATGCTATATTTTTATAATTTAAACACTGCATAATCTACACCATGCTAAAATAATTTATTATAGGGCTTTCTTTACTTTGAAAAATTGCTGCCAGTTACTTTCTTGGTAACTTGTGAGAAATATTAGTTTAATATCTCACTCATGTTCTTTTCATCATTTAGAGAAAGCGAGTTGAATATTTCCTATTCTCCATTAACAGCTTGCAATGCTCATACTAACATGGGATTTAATTTCAAAATAGTACTTCATTCTCTCTTGGAAACCATATTCCACTTAAGTGAGAAGTGAAATATACAGCTAGTGTAAAGTTTGTATAGTAATGGATTCCAATGATACATATGCTGATTCTTTGTATCGCAGAGGTGCTTTATTTACTGTATGTTAATGGTAGGTGAACTGGTTGGCCGTTCATCATATACCCTTGTGGCCAAATGTTGTCTTGCATAAATGTGAGGGAATCATTTTACTTAAAGTAAGGTTTAATATGGGGAGTAAGAACGTTGCCTAGCATTTTGCAGTCAGGCTGCCATCAATAAATGGTAACTATGATCTCTCTACATATGCAAATACCGTAACAGCTTTACCTCTATACCAGTCCACTTGGGCAAGGCAATATGGGTGCTATACTCTCTGCCTACGGTAGTTTCAGAGCATATTGACCATGACTTATGACTGACAAAAACACTGCAATTTGGTTAGTTTCTGTTGGATTATCTTTCTTCTCATATACAGCATGAAATGCTGTCCTATACTGTTTATTGAGCACCAAGTTGTCAGGTACAGAAGATTCAAATGCCTTCATTGTGGAGTGGTCTTCTTACAAGATGAAAACTAATCCGACCACATCAAGGTGTCTTTACAACAGTTGGGGTGTCCATCCCGTTGATTCTTCAATTGGATATACTCATCTTGTACAAGTCTAATGTGCATGACTGGCCTGGCCACTGTCGGTCCTGAGTTAAACTTGCCTGAATGTATCACAAGTGTGGGCATGGTATAGTCTTGTGTACACCAGAGTGTTTGGTGACTGAAAAGAGGCATTGATATTAACCTCAGCATTCCGAAGGCCTCTTCGTTCTACCTTGTGATATTTATGGATTTTTGTGCAGGCAGGATTATTTCACATTTTACCTAGCTATACACATGGTCCTTGGTGCATTTTAACAATCATATCCACACTTGGATGTATGTAAACCAGTCTTTCATTTATGGTGTGCTATAAGTATACTACTGACGGAAAAGTGTTTTTTTTTGCATTTGTTAAATTAATTATTTGGAAATTAAGTGGGTTTGTTATTGAATTTTTTTTTTAATATACTATCTGAATATATTGTAAATATACTATACTGTATACTGTATCTGTCTTTCAGATGCGAAAGAAATGAATACACCTCTAAAAAATACTTTCAATAAGATTTGACTCATTTGAACTAAAGTATTTTTTTTATTAATGCTTAATAACATAGTTGCTATATCTTGTTAAGAACAGTGCATTATAATGTTTAATTCAATAATGGTACTTCTATATGTTTAATGATCTTTGTTTAATGGAAAAGGAATCCACAAGGAATATGACATCAAAATTCATCAAGAGTTAACACTTAAAAAAAAAAGATACAAGAGAAAATTTACAAAACAGTTTTATGGAATGCCTCTAAGAAAACAACAGAAAACAACATATGGCTTAACAGATGTAACTCTCATGGTGACTCTGTTGTAGTCATATTTCTTTTGCCCAGAGTGCCTTGTGGCTATATAATTATGAATATATATTTAGCATTTTTATACATTATTTAAACTATTTCTTTATCTACTGTATAAATGTATGCAGACAGTAAATGTACAGACAATACAATTTTGACTTTTTTGCAATATTTAAACTATTATCTAACTGTACACCGTATATGAAAAGTATATTCAGACAAAGTGTTTCCTTTCACATCAACATACAATAAAGGAAACATCAGAAAAATGTTTTTATAATACAGTTTAATTTCTCTAAACAATTTGCAAGATGTAATTTTACACATTGATGCTTTTTATTTTTTGCAGTAATTTATACCTTTTTAATATAATCTGTAAGTAATTATTAGTGGCTCTGAGTAAATCACATACAGTACTTACTAAAAAGTAAAGATTTTCATAAATTAACCAATATCACTTCAAACACAGTACATCAGTATTTTATTGTCTTATTAGTTACTTCCCCAGTAGTCTTTTAAATTCCTGTGTTCCTAAGGTTTGTACCTTGATAAAAGTGTAAACTCTATTTATAAATAGTCAGTATTCCTAAGGCAATTAACATACAGATAGAAATTTTAACTTTACATAAAACAGATATAATCTGTTACTGAAATGGAGTTGTTTTTACTGAAATTCAGGAGAAGGTCAGATTCTAATTTTCCCTCTTACATATGTCGTCTCCTGTACATCTCTCTTACACTTTTGTTGCCAGCTCTTCAGCAGCTCCTTAGATCACTCTAAATGAAAGTGAGTGTGGAGGTGAATTGGTCATTTTCATTCTTGTGATTTGGCTACCATTCCATCAGTAAGGCACATTATGCCAAACAAACCTCTAATGCATTTCATCTGTATAACAGACTGATCTATTGAAATACGTTTTTGGGTCTTAAATGGATGTTTTGTCCTTTATCTTAGAGAGCCACTTTGGCTGCTGAGAAAGTGCTGAAGCTGAGGTCTGTTAATGTTTGGTAGGTTAGCAGAGACATTTGACTAGATAAGCATCCCATAAACCCAGGTACTGTACCTTAGTTTAATCTACTAAGGTATTTTTAACTGGAGACCAGATGGCTCAACATTTTACGAGCTGGAAATTCCCTGGACATCCCTCAATCAGCTCAAGTAACCCATGCTGTCTTTAAAAAGACAGACACCAAAGGAAGGGCATTAGTTAGAAGTAGGTGGAGAGAAAGAAATTAGATGTGTCCCCATCCTCTTTTCTTCTTGTTCAGTTTGGAAACACTGCTTTAAGTTTCCTTCAACTGTCCCTCAAATAATTATTTATTTTTTCCTTCTTTCACTGCTGCTTTAATTTCAATAATTTGGTCAAGTCCTAATTAAGGAAGAAAAGAGGCATGATTCAAATAGTGAGCTTTGGGCTATATATTTCCGGGTCTTGCACTCTGTCCTGGCTCAGCATTGACGTTCGGATGTCCTGAGACCCGCCTAGCACCAGGGCGCCCCACGTCCGCTCCCTGAGGGCATAGGTTTCTATACGGCATTCCTGAACTCTTTGCACTAATGAGCCCGGACCTTTTTCCTGTCTCTCCGCTACGCATATGGGTCTTTTTCGGGTCTCCTGCTCCCCACGGTTAATCCTTTTGGACGTCAGGGACAGAAATGATCTAATAACAATCAAAAAAGAGGAGCAGCAGTCAATATGTGCCAGCATTCCCTCTCTTCTAACCACTGAATATAGGCCTAGCTCCCTGAAAGGAGCTTTATTTAACCAGGTACTCCCACCATGACTGTAGATGTGCATTTATACCCGTTTCTGTCATGAACTTGGAAGGAACATAGGTAAAAACAATGATTTATTAACTGTCCCTTAGAGGGGTATTGCATAAAAATAAATTTATGCTGCATATAATTAGAAAACAAAAACTTAATACTAAAATTACTGAAAAGCAGAGTAATTACAATCAAAATGCACAACAACAATGCATAATAAGTCATGTTCTTACTAATTAAAAATCTTCTGTCTAATCAATTAACTGACATTCAGTCTGTCATTGAAGCAGCATACTTTAAAATGCATTTTAAAACACCCTTCATTCATGCCTTACCGTTACTGTAAAGAAATATGAAATAAAGAAACCAAAATATTATATTCCATCTACAGTACTTTTGTGTATCAGGTCTCTGTTACTATTTCTTGTTTTCTTAATGGATTAACACATACATTTCTAAACAGTAGCAAAAATACACTAAGCTGGAAGTTACTTAAGATAAAGACAAAGGTGTTTATGTAGACATTTGATTATTTTTATAATATGAGAAATATTGTGTACAGTGTTGGCCACCATAAAATATATTGCTGCCTTTGGAAGATTGTGCTATGTTCTTATGTTCTTTTTGGTAGAAAATGGCCTCCTGGCATTTAAATATTCTGCTCTTATATGTAGTTTTTGCTTTGTTTGCACTAGAAATTATAAGGTAAGAGGTTTGGTCTTTTCAAGAGAAACGTGTATTTTGCCTTTAGGTTGACAGTTAACATTATGTTATGTTTGAGTGTTTTCCCCTAAAATGCAATTTTACGGGGAAAATAATCAAATCAGAAGGAAAAAAAGAGGATCTTGCTAAGTAAAAGTATGAATCAAAGGGGTTAGAATTTGCCCCATTCCTTGAGGCCATGAGTCAAGAAGACAACAGGGGGTCCACCATTCCTCACTATAATAACAACAGGGAATCTGGATCTTGACATTTGATACACAAATGATCAATGTTGCTGTTAGTTATCTCAGTCTGAATTTAACTTCTAAAGTAAGCCTTTAAAACATGTCAAAACAGAGTAACATCATCATGCTACCGACTAAAACAGTTTTCATTATTTTACTGGAGATGCCCAAGATAAATACTCTTTGCTTTGTTGTAGAAACTGGTTAAAAAACGTTAGTTTATAAAATTGATATTCTGACATGTTTAATGTGCATTATTAATATTCCAAACTGTGTAATAGACATCTTTAAGCTTTTTATTATGTACTGTAAAGGTTTTATTTTATTTTATTTAAAATGTCCCCACCTTTTATAACCAGTCCTTTTAAAACCAACCAAACTATTATGAAGAAAGGTACTATATTGTTGCAGCTTAATACAGTATTTGAAACTCATGTCATCATTGTAATCTTGGCAGAAGTAACATTTACTATTTATACCAAGGAGAGATTTCAGCATTAAATTATCATCAGAACATGGATTGGAAAAATAAAGTGTTAAATTAGAAATGTATTAATAGTATAAATGTACAGCTTATGTATACAATAAACATATTTGCTTAAAAGATAAATATGTTGTGTCTATAAATCATCTATTCTTTATATTTTGCCAAGTTTCGGACAAATATCCTACTTCATCGTTCTGTAATTTGAATTAACTAACACTCTGACCATTACATTGCGCTACTTAACACCAATTGGCTTTATTATATCGAAGAATCAAATTACTCGCTTATCAACACTTTCAAGTACCTTTATTTTTTTCTATTCATTGAACCTCAGGTTTTTAGCAAAGTAACCAAAGCTTGAGATTGATTAAGCATTTAATTGGCCAGATGGAGATAAAATGTATTTATATTCACAGAGGAACTTTATTAGTGAAAGTGATATGTTATGGATTTTACGTAGGATGGGGGATGTTTTGCAAGAGAAAGCACTTAATGCTAAAACTAATTAAGCTTAGCAATGTCAAATATATTTGATTAAGCGCATAAATGCAGTGAAAAGAGCAGTGCAAGTTCAACCACTAAAGTATTCAAGGAAAAATAATATCTACATAAATGTTGCTTTATGCATAAAGTATTTTGTAGGATTACTTGCTCTAAGGCACAGAAAGAATCATCATCATAACAAAGTTTAGTGTAAAATTTTAAAACAGTTTTCCTTGATTTAGACTGAGCTGCAACTAAACTGAATTCAAAAGATTGGGTAATCATTTGACCATTCTACATCTAGCCAATACTTGTCATAGATAATTAAAAATACAACAGTTGAAATAAATAAATGAGAGATTGACTCTTATACAGTAGGTCAGGAAATTTTATCTTGGTAAAATTAATTTTGCAATCCATCATACTGGCTTTTAAGTTCAAGTAACCTTATCAGGATGGGTATACCAAAATCATTTTAAAACCCATGGTGCCACATATTCATTTAAGTACCAATGTAATTTGAATATAAGGCTCATGTTGATTATTACCTTTGCTGTCACATTAATGTGTAGCTTTCATTTTTGATTACATGACAAAATACTTGATTGATTTGTGGTAAATAATCATTAGACTGAGTATAGTCAAGTTCCATCCTTCTTTCATGTTCTATACAGTACAGTATATAATTATAGTATATAGTGGAGGCCAATGTCTCCACTACGGTAGTCTATCCAAACATGATTAGACAGATAAATTCAAGTGACTAGGTTTCAGGAATCCTTTTCCCTAATAAATGTTGCTTCACTTAACATCATTTCAAAACATTCTGTGTCCTGGAGCATGTGATTAAACGAAGCACATATTTTTATTTTTTTAAATAGTCTGTTATAGTATTGTGGATGATTAACAATGGCTAATATGATCCTTTGACACATGAACCTTTCAACACAAGGTGCTGGATGAACTCCAGGTTATACTTTGCAGGATTCAAACATCAATATTTAAAAGATTGTACAGAAAGCCAAATAAATCTCCTTCTGAAATGAAACTACACCAAGACAAAAAAACAGTTTAAGAAAAAGAAAAAAGTTTAAGAAAAAAATTGGTTCACGTAAACAATAGCATTAAACCAAGCTTTCCCTGCATAAGCATATTACTGTACATACAGAAATGCACAGGTAACTCTTCCTCACAATGTACTGTTGGTAAGGGGAATTAGTGAGACTGTAAAGGACTTATTTCACGGTACATTTCTGCCATATACATCCAGTTCAAATACAGTTTTCTCATGTTCAGAATTTTGTATTATTTTTTTTAAGTGTTTTCTGGTATAGAGATGCCATTGTTTGAATGTATTACACAGTTAGAAATTGAGACAGTAAATACAAGGAGTAATTTGTCAATCAGAACAGTATATACAGTATATACTATACACAGATTCTGAGTATACAATACATAATATTAACAGTACATTAATAAAATGTGCCATATTCAAGAACAACATTTAATAATAATTGCTTACACTTATATAGCGCTTTTCTGGACACTCCACTCAAAGCACTTTACAGGTAATGGGGACTCCCCTACACCACCACTAATGTGCAGCATTCACCTGGATGATATGACGGCAGCCATAGTGCGCCAGAACGCTCACCACACATCAGCAATCAGTGGGGAGGAGAGGAGAGTAATGTAGCCAATTTATAGATGGGGATTATTAGGAGGCCATGATTGGTAAGGGCCAATGGGGAAATTTGGCA
This sequence comes from Lepisosteus oculatus, assembly GCF_040954835.1. NCBI lineage: Eukaryota > Metazoa > Chordata > Actinopteri > Semionotiformes > Lepisosteidae > Lepisosteus > Lepisosteus oculatus. Next base: position 36,747,574 of record NC_090701.1, read on the forward strand.
AGGACGCCGGGGTTACACCCCTACTCTTTTCGAGAAACACCCTGGGATTTTTAATGACCACAGAGAGTCAGGACCTCGGTTTTACGTCTCATCCGAAGGACGGCGCCTGTTTACAGTATAGTGTCCCCATCACCATACTGGGGCATTAGGACCCACCTGGACCACACCTGGAGTGAGCGCCCCCTGCTGGCCTCACGAACACCTCTTCCAGCTGGAACCTTTTCCCAGGACGTCTCCCATCCAGGTACTGACCAGGCTCACACCCGCTTAGCTTCAGTGGGCTGCCAGTTGTGAGTTGCAGGGTGATATGCTGGCATTTTGGGAGGAGTGGTGGCACTGTGGCTAAGGATCTGCACCAGTGGCTGGAAGATTGCTGATTCAAATCCTGTGGCCGGCAGAGGAATCCTACTCTTAATCCCAGCTGCTCCAGGGGTGCTGTATAAATGTCTGACCCTGCACTCTGACCCCAAGCTTCTCTCTCCCTGTCTGTGTGTCTCATGAAGAAGAAGCCTGAAGAAGAAGAAGAGTGCAAAAAGACAAGTTCCTTATGCAAGAAATCGCATATGGCTAATAACATCATCTTATCTTATACAGATTTATGAATGTATCTGCTGTGAGACACACGAATGCTTGATCAGTAAATTAGGAATTACAAAAATACTAATAAAATACATTGACATTTATACTTGAATATGTGTAGTCAACCTTGTAATAATCTTATAACATCAATGTTCAGCAGCACTTGAAAAGCAAGTTACTTGCATGAATTCATTTTAACATATATTTATTTGGAATAAAGGCTTGAGTGTTAAAATATAAAACAACAAATTCACATCATTGTTGACATACTGTACTAATAGTAATTGACTGTAATAAAACAGGTGCAGTTCTCATGAGGTTTTTAAAGGTCTCATGGAGACAGCTGGATCAATATAACTCTGCTTACCTGTATTTTGTAGCTGTGAATATTCATTAATATTCAGTTGTGTTAACAAATGTCTTACTGCATTGTTTTGGTGATCTTGCAAAGTTACAGCTTGACACAGAATGTTTTTGTTGCAGAGGAACACTGGTTTGTTTGTGGTTCTTCAGCCTTTCTCAGCATTTGGACAGTGATGATCAAAACTACACAATTAGTTCATTGTGAAATTGCCAAGGTTCCATGGGTCCAACTAGCACCATAAACTGATTAGACAGCAACTTTTAAGTTAAGCAACTTTTAACAACAGTTCAAAGTCACATTAGTACAGTAGTAACATCATCAGTGGTGGTGGGTAATACTAGGCTGGGCAAACGATTTTATGAGATATAATGATGTGTTCCTGCTTAACTTAGACATTGCACGACTTTAAAACATATAAAAACAGGTTTCGAAAGTTAAAAAACACTTTTTATGCGTGAAAAATGGGTGATTTTTCTTCCTCGTGATCAGCTCAGAATCTTTGTGTACGCTGTAAGGTTTTTACTTCTTAATTAAACGTTTAAAATACACGAATTTCATAAAGACAACTCACGTTTCGAAGAGAAAAAATCCCATTCTTTTCTCTTCCTGGTGTGTGAAACTGATCAGCAGGTCTTTTTTTCCCAATCAGAGGCTCTGAAAATAGCGTACCGCCCACTGCGCTCCATCAGAGAGGGGTGCGGCACCGAGAGAGGGAGGAGGCGTGGAGCGCAGCAGTACAGACCGAACGTTCTACTGCCTGGAGCGCTTATGGCAGCGATCGCGTCAATCAAGCAATATGAACCATCTCTTTTTACTTTTAAGTCACTTAATTATCATTAAGCACAGCTTTCTCACCACTTAGACTACTTTTTGATACCATCCTTAGACAAAGCAGAAACTTCTTGTTCTGTCTAATGACATTACACGTGGAAAGATTACATATTTTAATCGTCTTTAATTTTGTTACGTTATACATTTTAGAAACGTTTCATCCATACAAACACCACAAAACTATTCTCGATTGTATTTCTGAATGGTATGTTACACTTAGTTCACTGTTTTAAATACATCTAATTAAGAAAGTTAGGTGTTAGCATAAACTATTAGCAATCAATATTAAATTTAGCACTGTAATAATTTGTTGCACTTTCCCCCGCATCTTGTAAAAATATATTTTCATTGTTCAAATATACATTAAATCTGACTATCATATAATAAGTTAAATACAAACTAAAGAAAAAATAGGGTTAAATATAATTCAAAATATTTTGCTAACAATGTTAACTGTTTATAAATAATAAATTGTATTAACTAAAGAGTAGGATGGCACAGTTGTTAGTATGCTTTTTGTTTTGTTTCTTTTTCATAAATACAACAGTAGTACCTGATGTCTCAGTGGCTTTCAAAATTAAATTTTGCATGCAAACCTGTGAACTAGAAAGATAACTAAGATATCCATCCATTTATAATGGTGGCAAAGTGGTTAGCATTGCTATCTTGGAGCACTGGGGTCCCAGGTCCCATCCTGTGTGTGTGGGGTTTGCATGTTCTCTCTGGGTTACATATTTTTTCTCCATATGTGTGATATGACTCCCTCTCGCACTCCAAAACATACTGGTAAGTTAATTGGTTTATGGGAAAACTGGCCCTGGTGTGTGTGTGTTTATGTCTGTCTGTCCTGTGATGGACTGGCGCTATGTCCAGGGTGTATTCTGCCTTGTGTCCGTTGCTTACTGGGATAGGCTCCAAATCCTCTGTACTGGATAAAGAGATTAGAAATGGATGGAAGTAAAGGCACTGTGTGGATTGAACTATACACAGTGTTAGAAACCCACTATGAAATGGCAGCATCTCACTGAGAATAAAATATTTTATAGTGCTGGCTTAAGTAAACAGCCTTTCCACCTCTCTTGCACATCAGTATCCATACCTAGTTATTTAAACAAATTGCCTCTAATTATAAACATCTTAATATGCTGGCTCTGTGGATCCGCATCAGCGATGTTTGCCCATTCCTTCAATTCATGTGCATCCAACACACAGTTCAATGCTAGCAACTACACAAAATCTAAAATACAATCCTCATTTCAGTATCTATGTAAACATACAGTCTGGTAACTTCATCATCTTCATCAAAAGTATGCCTAACCCCATTAGGAAGTGTTCTTGTTATCAGTGTATTCCTCAGCTATCCCAAAATTATCTTCTTACCAACATCTCTAGTTTTTTATCCTGCAATAACTCAGCCAACACTTAAATCTCGAAAAGCTGCTTGTGTTCATTTCTTTAAATCACAAATATCATGTGTAAATAATGTCCATGTAATACTCTGCATTGTGGAATAATAGTTTATTTTAAAGGGAACTAGAGAAACTAAGAACTAGAGAAATCAAGAAAGGCTTTTTTTTCTAGAATTAATAAATGCACATCCTGTTCACTGGGGAAATTAAATCCACACTGAGCAATCTTCAATATGTTCAGAATATGACAGCGAGAATCCTATCAGGGATGCATTACACCTGTTTTCAAGTCCTTGCATTGGTTACCTATCAGGTTTCGAGTCAACTTCTAAATCCTCATCCTCATTCAGTACCTACAGTATATGGCTTATTATCTGTCTACTCCCCACCTTTGTCCGTCTGACTCTGGTCTTCTAGCTGTCCTCAAGAACATCTACATTCTGTGGGTGACAGGGTCTTCTCTAGCTGCACCCCAGAGCTCTCAATTTGTATTCCCAGTGATATCAGTCACGTACCCTGAGTGCATTTTAATCTAACCTCAGAAACTTTCTTTTCAGAAGACTTAGTGTCTGTATCTGCTTCATTTTCTAATTTTGGTAGCACCTCTAACTGCTTGTCTTTCTTATATGTATTTACTTTGTAATCTGTGGTCCTTTTATCTGTTTTTATATCTACTGTATTGCTTTGAGATGCCACTTTTAAAGGTGATATATAAAATAAAGTTTTTTATTATTGTTATAGAGAACATGATCAGTTTTCCCTGGTCCAGATGAAAAGATCTAAAGCATACTAGTTTGTCACTCTTCTCATTCCCTTTGCTGAATAACTTTTCATACTAATCTGATCAATCTAACTGCCTGTTTTCTGTGCTTTCTCTATCCTGCTAGATTTGCAATTATTCTGAACATTTTCTTCTTGAAATAACTCATTTCTAAATACCTTTTTTCACTGTTAACATCTTGCAGCAATGCTGCGACAAAATATACACTTAGCACAGTTCATCCTGCTACCAACATTGAATAACAAAATCTTAAGATTTCTATATTTATGTCTTTATTTAGTGGTTTCATTAGTGACAAAGGCTAAACTTTCTTGGAAAAATGTATTTTATGTGTTGCAGAAAAAACTGACTTGCTTTAACAAAGTATGTTTACAAATCCTTTCACCTGGCAATCTACCTGAATGCCCAACTATCTGAGAAGCCCTCCATGAAACCATGGTTGCTATTAATTCATTTAGGGCTTATTGACAGAATTGCTGTTTTTTATGCATGCTAATTTTCTGATTCCTCACTTTGTTTCATGTTTATAGATAAGACTTTATTGATCGTGAAGGGAAATTGATGTACATGATGAACATGTTTGCATGTTCTTTTGTAACATACACCTTTTTATGATTTTTTTTGTATATCTAAGCAAGTGTTCCTGCATCCCTCTTCTGCACTTTAGTCATGGCTTTTTTTCTGTTAGCTTATTTCAAAGCAACACCTGCTCCTTTTCTAAAACTTTTTACTCATGTGCATTTTTGTATTTTTTACACCTCTAGCACTTTAACATCCTGAATTTTCATTTGCCTTAATTTGTAGAATGAACTTGAGTTTTAGCCTAAAGAAGTTTTCATTATCTTTTGTTTCTTGTCCTACATTTGGCTGCATATCACAATCCTCCATAAAAATCACCAAACCTACAGAAGGTGTGGTATCAGTAAACAATTGGAAGCATTCAGGAGACAGAAGGCAAATGTTATAGAAAAATGATGATGAAGTATATGAAGAGTATATGACAGTTGCAGTATAACTACATGGTGGTATAGGTAGAAGTGAAAAATTAATTTAGGAATATTGGAAAAAAGGAGCATCCTTGTGAAATGATGTAAAAAGTACAATTTAGGGTGCATAAGTCACAACTATTTTGAAGGGAGCCTATTTTTTTGCATCTGGCTGAGTTCAAATTATAATCTTCCTGTTCACCTGTAAAGATTATAGGTTAGGCTTGTGTCTTGCCTGTCATTAGATTTGAAGGAAGAAATGAGAAGCTGTCAGTTGGAAGGAAGCAAAAGGGTAGGAAGCAATAAAATATTGAAGGCACTTTAGCTGGAAAATAAGAGAGTTTACAGTGCAGGGAGGTGAGTCACAGATGATGCAGGAAGTGGTATGCAGACTGATAAATAAACAACTATAGGGTTCAATATCAAGCACTGCTAATGAAGGCAGAGGAACTGGAGTTAGGTTGAACATGAAGATTTTTTTATAAGAAGGGAGTGGAACAGCTGCAGCAAGAGCTTATTTTAAAATGTGAAGGGGAAACAGGAGATAAGGTGGAGAATTGGATAAGTATAGAGAAAGGTCTTGCAAAGGGGTACCAGAGGGAAGAGGGAAGAACAGTGGACAAAACAGAATACCATGCCACAGTGTTTCGCCAACAGGTAATGAGGGAAACAAAGGGGACCAACAAAACATCAACCTGGAGGTCTGATAATTCAGGAATCACAACACAAAAGACAGAAACAACACTGTTCTCTCTAATGTGTATGTAGACAGTGTTTTGGAGATGAACTGTACAGTGCAAGCATCATGAAAAGCCAAGTGAGTGGTGAGTTATGTACATGACTAGTTTAAATATTACTCCCTTCCCTTTTCTCTCCGTGTCCACAGAAGTTAAATGAGAAGCCTCCAAAAATTACCCAGTTCTTAATTATTGACGGACATTTATTGAATATAAATAAAAACCAAGTCAAATACATTTCTTAATCCATATAAATGTTGCTTACATACTGGTGTTTTGGCATGTAAACTCTAATTTGATTAAAATGCCAAAAACATTGAACAAAATTAAGATTATTGAAAAAAGCATTCTTGGGCATCCACTGATAAAGCTTTTATATTCATATTCTAACACCTGTGAGACATCAAATATTTGTGATGGGATCTAACACTAGTGTTTGTAAAAATGTTTGATGAATGTTTTATTAGTTTATTTCGAATTCCTATCTATAGAGATACAGTTTATTTTAACTTTCTTTCTGCTCCTAGGCATAGCATATGCTTTGGAAAGAAAGATACTGTGAAGTTAATTACTCCCTGATTTCCTTATTTTAAATACTAATTGCTCTAATTAATGCATGTTTTTTATATTTCACTTTTCAAAATTATTTGTTTTTTTACAAACAGATCAACGAGTGATTATTAGGTCTCATGTTATGGTAGATTTGGGGTGCATTAGTACATATATAACATGACATGAACTATGTAATTGTTTATGATTTGCATTCAATTATTTATTTTGTAAGAAAAAAGTCAGTTTTGACAAATACAGTTTTACCCAGTTAGATTTCATGTCTCCTTACAAAAATGAGATGTTCTATAGCAATTGATTTGATTTAAAACTTTGGGCAATAAAGAAAAACAGTTATAGTGTAATTTCTGCAGTATAAACATTTGGAAGGTTAAATTGAAAAACAACCTTAAATATTTTCAAGATTATGCAAAAATACAAATCTACACCAGTAATAAATTAAACTGTTTTTGCTTTTTGATTGATCTCACAAAGATCCAGAATTTGTATTGGTTCCAAATGTATGGTTTTAACACATCCTAAATGTTATCTGCATATATTTATCATTTGAAGTGAATTCTTCAACCATGGGATAGCTTCAAGGTTCTATGATATACAGTAGGTTTACACTATATGAGAAATTAATATATACTTTATATTGGAGGATCAAAGGCCCAGATATTGTGACACATGAAAACTCCAAAGACACAAAAGGTTTTTCATCAACAAAACATGTCACCTCTCAAAATAAACTCTGGCAGTTCTCAAAGCACAAGCCCTTCTCCCCAATCTTTGTGTAATTCAGTTTTCTCCATCTCACTCTCTTCCTCTATACAACTGATCAGTTTCAAGTGAACAGTACACAAGCCTTTGAAGCTTTCTCTGTGATGGCCTCTATTGGCTATTTCATTGCACTTGTGCCTCTCCATAGGCAAACTGAGACATACGTATCAACCCACCCAGATCCAGCCAGCATGGTGAGCATCAACCTACTTTGAGGCAAGACAAAGATACTGTGTGTGAACAAAGTGTCTCTTCTCTCCTGTCTTCTGTTTATCTGGTAGTCAGTTGGGCAGGATGCTGCTGACCTGATTTCATCCTCCGGGTTTTTGGGCCAAGATGGTGTCTTTTTTACAGCTACATTGATTTTGATTTGACACAGCAAAGTGTTTGAATACATATGCAATCACAAATTTTCACTTTTTCATATTATCTGCTTACTCCTTTTGTTATTTTTACTGTGTGATAAGTTGTCTATGCAACAAATATGAATTACTACTTCAAGGTGTCATGATTGAAACAAAATGTGAAAACTGTGCAAGAGCTGAATATGTTTGCCAGCATATGGATGTTTACAAAGTAAACCAAGGCTTAGTGCAGATTCTTCTTTCATTATTTATGTCATTGGTGATTGTTTGCTTTTCTTTTTTTATTTCCACAACCAATCTAGACATAGATAATAAATGCATAATAATAAATGTTTTTAATAAAAAAAGAAAAGACTGTAAGCTCACACCTGAAGAAGGCTCCACGGCCAAAACGTTGTTTTTTCTTTCTTCTCTTTTCAGCATGGAATAGACCTATTACTTGTTCCTTTGAAGACTGTGTAAACTTTCCTATGAAACAGTTTTCAGTCTCTTACATGTGTAGTATCCTCTCACGAGGCACCAGTAATGTAGGGGTTGTGCATTTACTGGGACAATTCTTAATTGTAGAAGTAAGTCAAAAAATGATTCTTTTCATGGTATTAGAATCCAACCTTGCCGGATAACTCAAACAACGCACACACACGGGTACTAATACACAAGAATCCATATATTAATACATAAAATGTGCTTTGAATAAACATAACAGATCTTATTGAGAGGGTTAGCAGAATAGAAAAGGTATATATTCAATCACGAAGAGTTACAAATACCAAGAGGGACATACGCTCAGTATATAATTCATTTAGACTGTTTCATAAATAAACTTGGTTACAGCTTCTACACTAGATACTCAAAAGCAAGTACATCACTCATAGGAATTAAATTGATCAACTCAGGTTGAGGTAACAATTGAATTCTCGAGTGGTAATGCAGAAAGTCATATACTCATCCAATCTGTGGGGATTCAGATCTCCCACGGTAAAAGAAGCAGTGGTAAAAGGCTCATTGCTGCGTCCAATCGGTACTCTCTGGCTCGGTGCCAGGCAGTGCTGCTGCGGATGTGCTGCTGATGCTCTCTGAAAACCGGCTAGTTAGTGTTGGCTGAAACTAGCAAAGCTTGTGCACAGGAGAAAAATGACTGCGGGTCCCAGCAGGTCAGAAAGAAGACCGGTTTGTTCCTGGTGAAGTGCTAGTCCTGAATACTGATTCAGCTGTCCACACTTCTGACCTGTTCATGAGGCTTGCTGCTGATGCTAACCTCGGGTGGATCCTTTGGTTACGCGCTGGCAACCTCCGTCCTCAACTATTAGAACAAAGGAAAGTCCTGCACTCGGACACACTGGCCGTTATGTGGTGGTCTGAGGTGGTCTGAGTCTGAGGATGCTCAAGAGGAGCCCTGAGGCTGAATGTCCAGCGCGCGCGCTGCGAGAATGTCCTGTGCTTGGGAACTGTTCTGCGCTTCCCAACTGTTTTGCCCCGCAAACTGTTTTGTGTTGGCTGTTTTTACCTGGAGGACATGCAGGTCATTCATTGGTTGAAAGTTTCATGGGCATCAGAGACCCACGTGGGGTTAACCTGCCCAGCCAGTTCCTGATGATGAGTAACCATGCCCTCTGACCTTAGGGTTGTAAACCAACTTTGAATCAGACTCTCCCTTGGAATCTCAGACTTTAAGGCACCAGAGATTAATATTTATTAAGGTTGCTGGAGAATCTCAGGAATTGGGAGTTGTTCCTAATCAGGACACTCTATCAGCTAGAAAAACACCTTAATTGTGAACCAAATGGAATGGCCTCTCCATATCAGGCACCACTGAGATGAAGGAGAGAGGGACTGGCAAGGGAGCAGAAACCTTAATTCCTGTACTTTAATAAGCCTTGCCGCTTCTATTTTCATAGAATCCTACGAAAATCAATTTGCCTCCAGTAGTTTTGTATTCAGGAAGCAGAAATATTTTTTCTTGAATTATAAGATTTTGCAAATGTGAAATGATGTACTGTAATTAGACTAATTGCCTAATAACTACCCAGATATTTAAAGAGACTCCTGTATTACTTTAAAGAAACAATGTTAAAAATAACATCTGGAATCTTTTGAATTTCACACTGCTGAAAGAAAGAGAGATTATTGAATTTTATGTTTCCAACAATTTCCTTATGCATCATAAGGCCCCTGTCCACTTTTCAGTCTGTGTACAAAGCTTAAATATATCTTGTGCTGCTTTTAAACAACTGATATGTAAAAAGGATTTTTGGGCATTAAAAAGCTGCATAATGTTATATTCTGTCTTGCATTCTAATGGTGGATCTTAAGATATTTTTTTTATTGCTGAACAGAATCTTGGGAATTTGCAGATGGAGTAGCACTTCCAGGCAAATTTTACCATATTAGAGAATTTTAAATCACTATGCTCTTAGATGCTGTGAGAAGTGAAATTCTAAGATACTGAAAAACCTTTTCTGGAAAGTTGTCAATTTATTATTTTGCACGAATGGCTCTAGGACATCTTAAAAGGTCATTGACATTTTTTTCTTTTTTTAATAAAGGTTGCCCTGGGAATTCAAAACAAAACTTACTATTACTATGTATTTTACTATACTATGTATGTCTGCAAGCTGAAGACTTATAGGGAAGACATGTTAAGTCTAGGCTAGGTGTAACACCATGCTGTGTAATGTTTTGTAGAATAGACAGTTCTGCTGGGGGATGGGAACGAATTTTCAGTAGCGTGCTCCGTTGTCATTGTTGCTCTTTAACATAAGGCAACAAGCAATCAAATGTTCTTATTTTTCTTAACACTTGTTTTTCCGTACTGTAATTTTAAAACTTGAACAAAGACATGCCACATGCGTACAGCGCAATGTTGTACAGATTTAAAGCTGCTACAGTAAAGCTGGTAGGAAATACATTTATTTGTCCTGCATCAAAGTTTAACTTGTTCAGAGTGCCCTACATTACAAAATCCGAGCTTTTCATTGTCTATTGTAACAGTATCGACAGCAATGTATTTAAAAGGAACATGTCAAAATGTTTCCAAATGTTTCCTGGGAGGAAGAGCTGACAGAACAATGTTTGCAAAAAATTTATTAACAGGCAGTTTTGTGTTCTTACTAAAATTGTTGAGCACAGTGGGGAACATTCAGGATTTTTTTTTCACAAATGCTTTGTTCTGTCTTTTTTTAACACCGTCAGACTGTGTATTAATAAAAGCATTTAATTAAACACACATTTGCGATTTTAATCAAAATAAATAAAAATTGTATGAAAATGTCTTCTCGCCTTCTTGTCCCCTGGGGGTAATGGGGACTCTCCATTATACAGTAAATGTAAATATAAAGCCCCCAAATAAACACACAATAATAAATAATGTGTTCTACATTGATCTTTTTATTAAGTGATAGACAAAAAGCAGGACAATGACTTTCTCTGCAAGCTAGTCGAAGAAGTAAGTAGGCAACTCAAAGCTCAAAGCCCAGAAGCAACAGCAACAATAATAAGTACAGTGTGTATTCTCCTGTCACAGCACAAAATAGAACAATGTAGAGTACATAACGTGGTTACAGTATGTATCAGGAATATTTGCAAATGTTGCGATAACTGTACAGTATATGCTTTTGGGATCATATTTGTTTTTGAGCAGGTAATTGCTCACTTCTGCTGCCGCAGAGTGTTTTGGAATCTACATGCTCTCCTTGCATAGTTATCGACAATGAAAATGTCTCGGGAATAGGCTCCTGCTCCCTGACATAGAAAAGGGTGTGAACTGTGCTTAACGCAAACTTATAGTATGCAAGGTGTAAAGTGTCTTTCTGCTTAATTAAATAAAGCTACAGTAGATTTTAAATTCTTCAAGCAATAATTTGCTGTTTGTCAAAATCAGCAACTTTGCAAGCAGTACACAACCTCTCAAATGGTACATTTTGTCTCTCATGTAAACTCAACAAAGGTTTATTTTTTATAATTCTGAAACCTGAACGATATGCCTCATTCATATTACCCCCTAGCCGAGTCTCGCCTCCTGCTGTTCCACACATGCAAATCAGATCTACAGATATAGAGTGCCTTGCAAAAGTATTCTTGCTTTGTGCTTGGCTTTGCCGTTTTCCAAATAGTCTTTCAGTGAAAGGCATAATATTTCTATTGGATGATTCAGCTGGTGTTTTAAAGCCTTGTCATTGCTGATATGTTTTACTTCACAGACTTCCTTCTTGGAATTAAACAGCCGTTTTCACCCAAAACAAACAAGAAAAAGAGCATTTTCAGAGAGCAATTATTTTGTGTTTACATCTAACTTCTTATTAGTTCAAACAGTGAAATTACAGCAGCAAAAAGATCGCACCAGAAAGCACTATTTCTGCTTATAGATGTTCAGGAAAGGGGGTGAATTAAGCAATGTCAAGTGCAATAATTTGGTGATCAGTAATAACAGCTTAAAAATCAAATCAATGTATTTATCAAATGCACAACAAAACAACATGCAGCAGTAATTGCTGACAATGAAATGTCTTTTCTGCAAGCTCGGTGGGGGGATCACAAAATTAAAAGTTACAAAATAAAGTTACATAACAATAGCACAATACAAATTGAATAAAATGAAAATAAACTCAATATAAATAGGACTGCTATATGTCCAGAGTGTACATTACGTCCAATACATTATGTCTGTAACGAAGCATTTTTCAGGACCCTATGCAGACAGCAGAATCTGGAAGGGAGTGAACAGACACGGGGAGGAGACGAGGAACTGGGCTGGTAGACAAACAGGGGGGGTGACGAAGGTGTGCAGGTGTTCGGGGGGGCGTGGTCCAGGAAAACAGTCCAAGGGGAGTCTGAAGGGAAATCCAGAGCAGGCAAAAGTCCAGATCCGGGTGTTAAAATCCAAATCCAAAATCCGGAGCGGGATCCGGCGAAGGGCTGAAGACAGACATGACAAAGTTAAAAACCAGAGCGGGATCCGGCGAAGGGTCGGGGAGATAAACGGGGTAACAGGACCAGGTGCTCCAAGTCCCGGACTCGGCTGGTTCAGGAAACTGAAAGGAGGCCTATGCCCTCGTAGAGCCGTGGATGTAGGGCGACTTGGTGGTATCCGGGCCTCCGGGCATCCGTGTTCCAATGCAGAGCCCGGAACAGAGTGAGAGTCTAGTTTTTGTAGGGAGGCTGGAACAGGGAGAAGGTAGACAAAATCAACTAAAATATGAAAGAGCCGGAGCACCCTTAAAGGGGAGGGATTACAATCGTGACAATGTCCAAGTAGTGCAGTATGCCAAATACAATGAAAACGTTATGTCCAAGTAACCTTATTATTTAATAGAGCAATGTAAAAATGCTGGGAACTTCATAATTAAAGAAAAAAGTCATGACCAGACAGTGCAGAAGAGGGATGCTGGCACACTTGCAAAAGCTTAGATATACAAAAAAATCACAGAAAGGTGTATGATACAAAAGAACATCTGAAGCTGAAGAGGATTTGGCAGAACATTAATTCCATCCATTTTCTAATCTCTTTATCCTTTACAAAGTATCTGGAGTCTATCCCACCAAGAAACGAATGCAAGGCAGAATATACCCTGGACATAGTGTCAGTTCATCACAGGGCAGACAAAGACACAAACAGACACTTAAACCAGGTTCAGCATTCCCATAAGCCAATTAAACTACCAGTTTGTTTTGGACTGCAAGAGAAAATTAGATTACCTGGAGAAAACCTACATGAACCCAGGGGGAAAATGCAAACTCGACACATACAATACCTCAGGAATTGAACCTAGGGCCTCAGCATGGAAAGATAGCAAAGCTAATCACTGCACCACCATTAAAAATGGTTGGATATCTTAGTCATCTTTCTAGTTCAAAGATTTCCAAGCATAATTTAATTTTGAAAGCCTCAGAGACATCTGGTGTTACTATTGTATTTATGAAAAAACATACAAAAGGCATGCTAACCACTGTGCCATCTGATTCCTTAGTTAATATATTTATTTTTTATAAACAGTTAAGTTTGTTATCAATTGTTGATTGTTAGCAAAATATTTAAAATTATATTTCACCCTATTGTTTTCTTTATTAATTTTGTATTTTACTTATTATCTGATAGTCAGATTTAACATACATTTGAACAATGATTTGTAAATTATTTTTTCACAAGATGTGAAAAAAGTGCAACAATTTATTAGTGCTAATGTATTATTGATTGCTAATCGTTTATTCTTATTAAAATGTATTTAAAACAGTGAACTAAGTGTGCCATAACATTCTGAAATACAATCGAGAATAGTTTTGTGGCATTTGTATGAATGACACTTTGCTCCTCCTCCCTCGCTCGGTGCCGCCCCCATCCCTACAGAGCGCAGTGGACGGTGCACCATTTTCACAGCCTCTGATTGGGGAAAAAAGACCTGCTAATCTGTCCTACACAACAGGAAGAGAAGTGAATGTGATTTTTTCTGTATGAAACGTGTGTTTCGTTTTATGAAATTCAAGTATTTTAAACATTTATTTAAAACGTAAAAATCTTACAGCATACACAAAGATTCTAAGTTGATCATGAGGAAGTAAAATCATCCGTTTTTTTTTAGCTATCTAAACCAGTTTTTTTTTTTCAAAACTAAAAAAATAGTGTTGATAAGCTGTTTTCCGATTACTGGCAATTGTAAAAAATAACCTTCCAACCTCCCTTGTTTAATTTAAAGAATTCCATTCAGAAATCCTTCAACACAAAACCATCATGTATAATAATTTATCCAGCTGGTTCCCTGTTGAATGATGTTGACGGATTGGGTTCAATTCCAGGCGGTGTTCTATATAGTGCGTTTAAACTTTTTTTTTAATTCCAAGTTAAATTGTTGGCTGATTACTGGCTGCTGACATTTGGATTAAGGCAAAACATAGATTTTCTCAATTTGGATCTAAACCTGTGTAGCGGCGAGGCTTATTAATAAGAAAGAATTAAGTGTTCTGAGCCTTCCCAAATGAGGCCCCATTTCTCTGTTCATCTCTGTGCTGCAGCCACAGAGAAACTATTCATACAGGCTGATTTAAGGTTCCTTTGATAAGGACAGCTCCCAAAGGGGGATGCACTTAGCTAAGCCTGGTTATCATGATCAATGGTCATCCATTGGCGCCTATCTGTCTAGGGAGTGGCAGATGGACATCTGGACTGCATTCCTAAGTGTCAGGAGTAAGTGACTCATATCTCACCTTGATCAACCAATCAGGGACTGGTAGGGCCGAGTAACCCATGTGGGACTCTGATGCCCATGGAACTTTCAGCCAATCAACAAGCTGAAGTTCCTCCAGGTAAAAACAGGCAACACAGAGAGCCTGGGAGATTCAGGGAGATTCAGTGGAGAATTCTGTGGACTATTCTAAAGAGAATTCAAAGGAGAATTCCAGGGCAGGATGGCCCAGGAGCAGAAGGCTCCCAAGGGCAGGACATTCTCGCAGCAAACCTCCTGACCATCCTGAGACTCAGCCCGGACAACCACGGAACGGCCAGTGTGTCCGAGTGCTAGAACTTTGCTTTGTTCTAAGAGTCTAGAGCAGAGGTTGCCAGAGAGTAACCAGAGGATCCACCCGAGGTTAGCACCAGCAGCAGGCCTCGTGAACAGGTCGGAACTGTGGACAGCTGAATCACTATTCAGAACTAGCTCTTCATCATAAACGAACCGGTCCTCTTCCTGACTTGCTGGGACCCACAGTCATCTTTTCTCCGGTGCACAAACTTTGCTAGTTAAAGCCAACACTAACTAGCTGGTCAGTGAGCATCAGCAGCTCACCGTCGCAAGCCGCACAGCACAGCCTGCCACAGAGCCAGAGAGCACGGATTGGACAGCAACAGCCTGCAACTGTTTCTTTGTGCCCACAGGAGATCTGAATCCCCAGAGATTGGATGAGTATTCAACTTCAATGCATTACAGCTCGAGAATTCAATTGTTATCCCAACCAGTTGATATCAATTTAATTCCAAAGAGTTATGTACTTGTTTTGAGTATCTAATGTAAAAGTTATAACCAAGTTCATTTACGAAACGGTCTTAATGAATGATATACTGAACGTATGTCCTCTTGATATGTGTAACACTTTGTAACTGACTGAATATATATCTTTTGTATTCTGATAACCCTCTCGATAAGATCTGTTAGTTTAAATGCATATTCTATGTATAAATAAATGTATCCTCGTGTTTTAGTACCTGTGTGTGTGCGTTGTTTGAGTTATGTCGCATGGTTGGATTCTAAAGCCATCAAAAGAATCAACTTTGTGATTTACTGCTACAATTAATAATAACCCTACAGAACTGGTGCCTTTAGAGAGCCACTACATTACATTTTGGCTATGGCAACGTTACATATTTGGCGTCCCTGAACGGCTATGAATGATTACACCTGAAAGAGACACATCATGTTCGCAATAAGCTATATTGCAAATTTTTTGCGTTCGGCTATCTGAGAAACAAACCGAAAATAATGCTCTGATCGCGCTTTGAACTGCCTGGGTGCAGCTCGCTACATTACAGTGCTCATTACCACTACAAGGACAATAGAAGTTTATTTTTTTAAAGAAACTTGTTTCCAAAACATCCACTTGTGATACTTTAGCTGCCTAGATACACCATTCTATATTAATATAACTATCAAGTTATGTTAAATCACTACAACATTTATCTTTTTACAATAACAGCAAGTGGTTTTCTTACTACAGTATGTTATCTTAGAAAGGGATAAAATGTTATAACTTTTTTATGAAGTACAGAATATAAGCTTAATAATGTTAGAACAAGCACGTTAAAACCAGAACCCACTGTAAGTTACCAAGTTAAAGACTTTGATGCATAAAATATTTATGCATAAATTATTTATGAAGAAGGTGGAAGGTTGTGTACTTTTCACCAACTGAGCAATCCTGCTTTTATAAAATATACCAACTTTTTAATGTTTAACATGCTGTAATACATAGTTTTAAATGAGTAAAAGTCTTAACAGTATACAACTTAAATTTTTAATTGGAAAAAGACATTCCCTCAGCAGTGACCGGGATTCAAAACCAGGTGTTTTCTGGGGACAGCTCAAAAGCTGTACATAAGACATCAAGCTTTATTAGCTCCACCTGGCGGTTTTACAAGGTACTACAGGATACTATTAACCTATTTCAAAAACCATGTGGTAAGATGCGGTAAGATACGGTATATTGCGCTACGTCCACCGCATTTTAACGCAGCGTACAGGGTACATCGCTCATTTTGAATGGCTGGATCTGTATATTGTTACAGCTATCGGTGAATTGGGAGTGTCTCTAATATTTTAGATAAAGTATGTAACACATGACAGTGTAAACATTTCCAGCTTCAAAGCAAACAGGATGTTTGCTGAGATGTAAGGGGTCCAGAGCATATAATCAAGCACATATTAAAGCACATAATCAAGTTTACCTTGTTTTACCTTAGTTAATTCAGTTGTGGGTAAATAATTATGTGTCAATCATCAGTTCAGACATACACCATTGTAGCGGCAATGCTTGTTATTAAGACAGAATTAAGCATTGCTGTGCTTTCCTAAATGTGCAGCCACAGATAAAGTATTCATGCAGGCTGATTTAAGATGTTTTCTTTTGATAAGGGACAGCTCCCAAACGGGGATGCACTTAGCTAAGCCTGGCTATCATGATCAATGGTCATCCATTGGCGCCTATCTGTCTAGGGAGTGCCGAATGGACATCTGGACTGCATTCCTAAGTGTCAAGAGTAAGTGACTCATATCTCACCTTGATCAACCAATCAGGGATTGGCAGGGCATGGTAACACCATGTGGGTCTCCAATGCCCGCCAAACTCTCAACCAATCAGCACACATCTGTGTCTTGGTCAAAAAGGGAGCGCAAGCTCAGATCGGGGCTCTCCTTGGCCATTTTCGCGCATCCTCAGAGACAATCACGTGACAACTGCTGTTGTCTGCACTGGGACTTGGACTTTGTTCTAAGCGCGAGGCCGAGGATCCCATACGTACTCAGAATTCTACCAACGTGAATGTTCCGCTTGATCAACGGCAGCCTACAGTTGGACCTTCATCGACAACCTGAATAGCTTATTCAGAACCAGCGCTGGACCGGGAATGAACCAGCTTCTTCCCGGGCAAAAGAGTGACTTGCGAGGACCCGCGGTCACACTCTGTGCATAGAGACTTTCTACTAGCCAGCTGGACTGCTGGTAGGTCCCCTCGGAGCAACGACTACCCTGCGTGCCGCAGTTAGATTCCTCCGCCCATCCTACTCCGAGTTGCACCTCGACTGGTTAGCCGGTAGCCAGAGGACGCCGGGACAACACCCATTGGACAACCGCTGGAACGGAGGCTGCAACAGAGCCTGTCAGCTGGTTTGGTGTTTGTGCCGGGAAATTCCAAATCCATACACAGTGGATAAGTAAACCCCATGTTCTACATTGCGTCTCAAGAATTCAAGTGTACCTCAACACAAGTTGTTATCAATTTAATTCATGAGTAATGTATTTACTTCTGAGTTTAGAGTAACAGTGGGTAATAACACTGATTAGCGATTTGGTAACTGAATGATATATATTGACATATATTCTCTGTTGTGTATCTCTTTGTGTTTGCATCTCTTCAAGTTTATTTGATTTCCTGAGTCAAAAATACTTTGGTTAAAGACAGCCTTTTCTGCTTAGGGGTGCATTTTTAGAACAGAGAGATAGACTCCCATTTATTTTGTGGCCTCTGGGTTTTCAGAGATTTAACTGCAGGTTGTATTGCATTCTGTTTTATTTAGAAGGCAACTTATCACTTCATTGGCCTCTATAGGCATGATTTAAGAGTCAAATACTTGGTAGCAGCTTGGGGTTTTCTGGGTGATTAAAACTTTTGGCCTCTGAATAAGAGTCTGTACATTCTGTAAACATAGTAATGTGTGTTGTTTGTGTATGTTGTTCAGAGTGTAGTGTTTGTATTGTCATTGTTAATCAATGAAGGCCGTGCCAGAGAACAAAGAAATCAAGAAATATAGCCTCTAACTATAGCAACTGCTTGGGTATATTCTGGAGAAATCATTTAGAAGTTGGGCATTATAATTACTTATTTTACTTATTGAGTAATCCAGTCAGTCAAACCCTGCTTATTCTCTATTTTTGTAACAATATCTATGGTATATCATGTTTAGATTTTAGATTAAAAAGAGGTTTTCATCTCTGTTACCTAAGGATACATGCCTGTCTGCCAGAAAAAAACAAAAACAAAACACACAAAGCATAAGCCTTTATTTTGAGTTCATTGTAGTTCTAAACTAATCCAGGAATGCTTGATGTGCCCTTTGTCTTAAAATAACATTTCAATACATCAAAAATATAAACAAAAATCTCAGCTACAATTAAATATATTTAACTCAGCTACAGCTAATCTCTATGCTGGTTACAAACAAAATGCCATAGTAAATACTGTACTGTATATTATTATGAGTGCTAACAATTCTATATGATCATTTTTCCATATACATAGCTTAGAACTGCTTTAGATATATGGCGTGGTGGTGGTGCAGTGGTTATTATTGCAATTCTGGACCTGGTGTGCTATCTGAATAGAGTTTTTATGATTTCCCTGCGTTTGTGTGGGGAGAACATAGATACTGACATACTCTAAAGATATTTACCGGTAGGTTCATTGGCTCCTAGGAAAATTAGCCCTGGTGTGAGTGTATGTCTGTACCCTTCAATGGACTGTCCTATCCAGGGTGTATCTTGCTCTGTACCCATTGAGGAAGACAAGACCGAAAAATTGCTCATACCAAGCATTGGTTTAGAGTAAGCAGAGGGTTTAAATAGTGAAGGAAAGGGTGTGGAATGAAGATTGAATAATTAGTGACAATTGGTGCTGGCTGTGCTCGTAACAGGATGGAAAGTAATGACTAACATCAGAGTTATTATAAGGGTATTTGAGTGCACTATACAGTGATAATGCTTATGTGTTTTATTGAATAAATCTCTCTGTCTTACACTGTCATAGTTTTTCAACTGAGGACAGCCTGAGTATTGCCCTTGCATACATTTATATAACGCTGCTGAATGGACAGCAATATACTGTAGCATACTTCTTTTCTTGCATGTGAATTTTATTACAAATATAGGTCCATGCCTAATCAGATATTCCACCTTTACCCCATCATTGTAAATCACTTAAAATGGTTTATGTTGTGTTGATACCATAACTAGATATTTGTTATTGAATGTATCTCATTTTCAAGACAAAAAAACATTCTTTTTTTGTAGACATGTATTGTGTCTGTGATTATAAGAGGAATCCAAAGGCAGGTTATCTCTCTGTTTTCAATGTTTTACTTCAGGTATATCACTTGTTTTTTGTTCACTTTTATTTACACATACAAATTCTCCATTAATTAGCAGTACTAATTAAGGAGACTTGTGTGATATGAAAGAGTTATATCTGCCTTATTAAACAAAGAACAATCTTAGACTTCATTACACAAGAGTAACATTGGGGTAAGAGTAATATTACTGCAGTTCAACATAAAAACTACAGATTATGTGTAGTTTTATAACAGTCTGCTACATTACAAACTCCATGGTGCATTAATGAGCCACTGTAGAGAGAGCGGCTCATTATCACATTATTAATTAAAAATAATGTAAACAGCCTGTGCAAGAAATTATCATTAAGACAATACAAAAGAATGGAAATTGTGGAAGAGAAGAGTACTATCAGCAGACACTGCAGCATTTCCTTGACACTTATGTTCATATTAAGTCCATAAAAATCTTACTCTCTATTTGGCCTAATGTCTTTTTTTTTGCTGATATTTAAAATTGCTTCAATCAGTGTCACAGCTAGGCTTTTATCTACCATTCAGACTCATTTGGTGCAGAGTGACAGGACCCTTATTAAAGTCCAATAATGTGACATAGCAAAATAAGCAGCATTAACAGAAGCTCTAGCCTTTTATCTAATCCCATTTTCCTCAGCAGGGATGAGCTACACATAATCAGCTTGTACTCAGTTCATTTAGGGGAACAAAGAATCAGAGTAATTCCTCATACAAATTAGATAGGATTTGATTCCTAAGGGAACTAAAGACAATAAAATGTCAGGAGGGTTAATGATTCTTCTGAATAACCTTAAGAACAGGAAATTTAATAAAAAGTGTTTCACTAAAGATTCAGACAGCTAAAATATTATTAAGACAATCAGACAGCCTTACTATAGCTGCTAAAATGAATTAACAGGACTATAATTAGAGTGCTATTGTCGTGCAAACAATATAATACAGTTTTTCATTTGTGAAGTACATCTTAAAGAATGTATATATGAGCAGTCAGTACACTTTTTTGTGTATTTAAAATGCAAAAATTCACAAGATATTCACAAAATATAGATTATGTTCCCCAGATAAACATTATGTCCACCAGCATGCTATTAATGCTGGTAAGATGTTTTCCCACATAGCCTAAACAGTTGAATATTTATCAGATAATAATAGTCTTAAGCAATATTACATATGTTTGTGGTTTATTATGACAAATTATACAAGGTTTCCTATAAATAAAAAGCTTTTCTGTGGATATCAATCTCCTGGCAATGATAGAAAAAAAAACCCATGAGCAATCACTTTGTTTTCTGTTTCATAAGAACATAAGAGCATAAGAAAGCTTGCAAATGAGAATAGGTCTGTTGTCCATTTTAGCCCACTTGGTAGTTAGAAAAGTCTCAGCTAAGAAATGTTTGCTTGACTTCTGCCTTTTCTGCAAACACCATCATTTTAAATTTGGTGCTGTCTTCAGCATGTTACCACTGTGAGCATCACCAGGAATAAGCAATACAAAAATGAGAACATTTACCATATACTGTAATAATATTGTTATAGACTGTATATTCTATTAATGGAGATTAGTGGAGATTCCTGTGGCGATTCGCTGCTGATGCTCTCTGAAAACCAGCTAGTTAGTGTTGGCTGAAACTAGCAAAGTTTGTGCACAGAAGAAAAGTGATTGCGGGTCCCAGCAGGTCAGGAAGAGGACCGGTTCATTTCTGATGAAGCGCTAATCCTGAATCCTTAGCTTCAGATTGGGTTCACGAGGCTTGCTTCAGGCTAACCTCGGGTGGATCCTTTGGTAAAGCGCTGGCAACCTCCGTTCTCAACTCTTAGAACAAAGGAAAGTCCTGGCATTTGGACACACTGGCAATAACGTGGTAGTCTGGGCTGAGTCTGAGGATGTTCAGGAGGAGCCCTGAGGCTGAATGTCCAGCAGGAGCGCTGCGAGAATGTTCTGCTCCTGGGAACTGTTCTTCAGGCGCTCTGTGTTTCCTGTTTTACCTGGAGGAAATGCAGGTCGTTCATTGGTTTCATGGAAAGTTTCATGGGCATCAGAGACCCACGAAGGGTTAACCTGCCCTACCAGGTCCTGATTGGCTGATGATGAGTAACCATGCCCTCTGACCTTAGAGTTTTAAACAAACTTTGAATCAGACTCTCCCTTGGAATCTCAGACTTTAAGGTGCCAGGGATTCCATTTGTTAAGATTGCTGGAGAATCTCAGGAATTGGGAGTTGTTCCTTATCAGGACACTCTATCGGCTAGAAAAACACCTTAATTGTGAACCAAATCGAATGGCCTCTCTGTATCAGGCACCACTGAGATGAAGGAGAGAGGGACTGGCAAAGGACCAGAAACCTTAATTACTGTACTTTAATAAGCCTTGCCGCTACACTGTCTTACATTCTCATTGATGTAAAAATAAAAAAGTTGAGGTGGTTTAGTATTTTTGAACCCAAGGAGGAAGTACATAAAAAAAAAAACTAAAAAAGCAAGCAATTCAATTTAAGTCATCATTTAGTGCCAGTGGCAGGAATTAGTACCAGGAGACACATTACTCCCTTGGAGAGAGCCACTGTTCTTCAGGGTTTTGTATATTTCACTGGCCAAAGTGTCACATTAGGCTGGTATCTGCCATTAGGAGTAGACATTTTTAGCTAAACTCTGCTTTCTATGTGCTTTTTGTGTGCTTGCCTTTTCTAGCGGCCATTCCATCCTCTACAAATTTCAAACTCTAAAATCATGTCACTGTTTTTGATTAGATGGTCCTTGTACCAGTTTGGCAAAATTAGACATGTTGCCAGGCAACAAATCACATTATGCCATGTGAACAAAACACTAGCATTTCATTGTCACATCAGGAAATTAAATTGGAAACAGAAATATTTCTTTTTTTCTTGTACTCAGTATTGGAAATAATTATAAAAACAGTGTAAGAACATATACAAAAATCACAAGATTGTCTTTGCTTGAATTCCACATCAAAAATATAGAATCAGCTTATTCACTGGAACGTGCAGTAACTGTGGAATGTTTAAGAAGACATCACAAGCCACCAAATCTTCACTACAACTTTGTCTATGTCCCATTTACTGTGATGTGATGCAATAATCATGCAGTGTGCTTCAGGCTGGAATGTCCCAACAGGCTGTTCCCAACTGCTTGAGGTATCAGGAAAGCATTATTAGGGCATTTCTAAGAAAGATATACAATATCATCATTAATGACAAAGCACATTCAAGATGCCCATATGTAAAGATAATGGACACAAGATTATTATATTTGGTACATAGTCACCCTTTAGAAGACAGCTCCAACATCTAGAACACTGCCTAGAAAACAAAGAATCCACATGCATTAATGAGGTACATGAACATAGCATTCGTGACTTACTATAAGTTGTGACATGCATTTGTATTCCTAGTGCGAAGTTATGGATAATAATTATAAAAGTATAGATAGTGAATACAGTTGTTTCTTGGAAGGATTACATAATAAATAAACAGAAATCCAAGTCTGCACCATGTGAAAAATTGCAACCCAACTCCATGTTTCTAAAGGAGCTGTTTGCATGAATATGAGAGAATTAAGCCAAACTGCTGTCTTTAATAACAGAAGTAGACAAGTCAGAAAAACCAAAGTCTCCAGAAAGGATGTGAAGTGCCACAGGGTATGTTCTGTGTTTGCACGAGACAGATGATCCATAGAGATTCTTATATTCACTTAGCTGTAAGTATGGATCTTGATGTAACTTTAAAACAGTAAGACATATGCTAGCACAAAGCGGTCTAATTAAGGTGTTTTATTTCAGGCTTTTTTATTTGATTATCTCTCCAGAGTGAGGATTGTTTGACACTTACAGTTTCCGTCCCTCTGGCATTTCCAAATCTTTCAAGGGAAATACATAGTACAAACTTCTAACTTTGATAATAAGAGACAGCAGTTATATTATATAATACCAGTTAAATAATAAGTTAAAATGTTTCAATCACTACAAATAATTCGGTCCAAAGGAGTGGAAATTTAGCACCAAGTGACTTCCAGATCCTTTCTTACAGAATGGTGTTTACTAGAATACTTCCACAAAAAACAGCACAGTGTTCCTTTCAAAATATACTTTATAAGTGCTACAGGAGAGTTTTATCCTCTGCTTCAAAAGAATGAAATGGTATGACATTTTTGAATGAAAAGCAATGATGTACCTAATACAAGACTACAATAGTTTCTGAAGTACATGTACTGTACTTATTGTTTGTGCAAGTGATTGCATTAAAAAAATGACACCTGACAGAAATCAGGAAATTCACATAAAACTGCAGATGAAACACTACTGTTACAATTACAAAGGCAGTACTTTCTTAAAACATCCTCATGAAGTGAAAGAAAAGAGACACAACATTTCGTCTGTGGAGCCTTCTTAAGGTGTCACAGCCGAAACGTTGTCTCTTTTCTTTTAGTATGGAATAAACATTTACCTCTTCTTTTGCAGCCTACGCATGCTGATGCAGCTACCTACTTGAACATCCTCATGAAGTACTGAGTGTAAATATTTTCACTTACAAAAAACTTTTGTGGCAGAGGCATTGGATTGTTCAGCAACTACACAACATGTTGTGATATTTAGAAATATAAAAATGTCAATATAGTGTCCATAATATTTGCTATTTTAGTTTTTCAAAGAAATGTTTATTTGTTAAAAGAAAACTCACAGCATTAGCTGGGTTTGAACACTCAACCTCACAGTTATACAGTAAGTCAGTCACTTAAGCCATCACACCACAGACACAGTCACGCAGTAAGCAGTGAAACAGACGTACACATATCAATAGAAAGTCTTATACTACAGGTTGTGTTACAGTATATAATATAATTATATTGTTATTAATTTCTTTAGATACGTGATTCCATATTATATTCCATATTAATCAAATTCTAAAAGTATGCTTTTGTTTACTCCAATAACGAGCGTATACGCAGAAAAGGTTAAAACTATGTTTTCACAAAGTATATAAACTTAATATGGTCAGTAGAAGCACGTAAAAATGCTTCCAAAAAAAACACATGTAAGACTTTGACGCTTAAAATATTTAGGGAGAAAGTAGAATACTAGTTTGTATGAATACTGGTACAAGCCATATACAGTTTACATAATATGTTTATGTTCTTAAATTAATATCGTTTATGAGCATGTGAAAGGCATGGTGAATCGGAGATTCAAAACTTACTTTGTATGATTGGAAACGAATACGTGATCGGATCAACGAAATGCTGTGGTGTTACTTTTTGGCAATGAAAAAATAAAGTATTTTCGTTTATGAAGACGGTTACAAAGAAAGTAGACCAGGGTAATACTTTGAGTTTACAGCTTGTCCAAGGTCGTTCATTATTAATACTATTAGTAATATCTTCGGTAATGACTTTGACGCATAACATATTTCTGCATAATTAAAATATTTGTGATAAAGGTGGTAGGTTGTGTATTTTTGTCCAACTGAGCAATCTTGCTTTTATAAATTATACCAACTGTTTACTGTTTAATAACTATCATGCTGTAATACACAGTTTAAAGTTAAAAGTCTAAAGAGTATGTGCATTTTACATATGCATGCGTATAATGCGGTATGATGCGATAAGACGCGGTTATGACACGCTTTGATTCGACACTCCCACTGCATTGTACCGCAGCATACCTCGCTCGTTTTGAATGGCTGCATGTGTATTTAGGTTGATTGAGTTCTGCTATTGATGGCGCACACCTTCACTTAATATGCCTTAGGTCTTCTCTTCCTTTGAAACAATCCTTCAGTAAACAGCCTATTTACATTAAAAGGGAGGTGCAGTCCCAAACTTTTCAGACCAGTTAAATCTCTTTAAAAAAATAAGTTAATTGACAAACTTTTACAAATTCTGAATTAAACACGAAACCGTGGACTTTGTGAAAGTACTGTACTGTATAGTCGCCATGTTGTTAACAGTTCACGAGAATTGTGATGTGAGAATTCTGACTTCCTGCTCACTATTCACTGTAATGACTAATTAAACACGATGTATGAACAAATAAGTACAGATTGTGCAGCACTCATTTCACTGCAGAAATGTTCTAACATGATATGTATGCAAACTTTACAAGTAAGTAGTATTTGTTGGCAAAATCGTGTCAATGTCGAGAGCATTGTTATTTCTATTGGATTATTCACAAGTCTGCTTGTTTACAATGTAATAGGGCAGGTGCACATCACAGGAAGTTTTGTTGCCTTGTTCTGCATCACAGATAAGACAATAAGGCTCTGTGCATTGGAAGTTATGTCTGGTTTCTGATGAGGTTTTAAATGTTACTGTGTACATTTTGCTTTCATTATGGTTTGTAATGCACTCATCAATGCCAATTCTTTCTAACCCAAAACTATATAAAAAAATCTCCCTTAATTATCTACTCCTTATTAGGCCTAAATCTTTACCTTCCTGTAATAATATATAAGCATAGGGGATTTATTTCATTTCTGAATTCTAAAAGAGAAGGTAGCCTTTGGTTTTTCATCCAAAAAGTTTGGTTGGTTCTTTTGCGGTGATGTTGAATATATTTCCACTTTTATTAATTAACTATTAAAAGGTTATATTTTTAATGTTCCAAATTTAGAGTATTTTGTTTATACTGTACATAAGTTAGAAATGTACTTATTGCCCTGTTTGCTAGAAAATGTATGTGCAAGATGTACGTTCTTTTTCTATCCAAATTAGCTCTAATTTAATTATTTTAATGTGTCCATTGGATTTTAGACTTTTTATATTTCATTTCCAAGCTTATTTAACCCATTATTATTTTACTTTTGTTATTGTTTTTTATACCATTTATTTCCTGTTATTGTTTTAAGGAATCTACACAGAAATTAAAAGAAGCCACCACAGTTTGCTCACTAAGTACTGGGTAGATTCTGAAACACAATCTTTTTTTGTTTAAGATCATGGGAAACTTGAGCAGTGGTGCACACACAGGAACCAGCTGAGCGGGAAGCATGCACACAGGGAGACGAGGTCCAGGCTTAGCACTGGCAGAAGAGTCGAGCAAACCGAGCAAACAGATGGTGTAGTGCTGCAGCTAGCCAGGGATTCAGTGAAGCAAAAGAACTGTTCACACTGGCAGAGATGTCAGTGCAGCAGGCAAGGAACATAGTTCAGGTCCATGGTCAAGCAGGCCGGAGTTCATAGCAAAAGGAAAATCTAGAAGACAATGTAGTGAAAGCAAACAGCGTCTGAAGCCAAGAAAACAGAGAATAAACAAGCCAAAGAGAGTCTAGGAACAATGTCGAAAACACAGGTGAGTTCAGGAATCAGAGCAAGGCAACACTAAAGAAATAGGAATAAGGCAAAGCTAGGAAAAAAGGAACCAAAACTCAAGAGGGTCCATGATGGAACTTGATAACAGAACCCTGAGCAGACTCAAAGCTGTCTTTAAATACACTGCAACACTTAATGCGACCATGGATGAAAACTGCTCACAGGTGATGCAGATTTCCTGTTGGCACACATTTCAATGGTGATCAGCATGGAAAGACAGATGTGTGGCAGGCCACCATGACAAAAGCTAACTTGCTCTGCATCTTTACAGCAGGAAGAAGCCTGACATAATTAAATTGGATTTTAATCTTCTCTTTTGAATTCCTAATGAGAATCTGTAGATTTTTTGTGGCAAGCAAAGTATGCTTTTAAAAGTTAGAATTTCTGTCCTGCACAAATCCTCTTTCTAAAGAATGCTCTAGGACAGTGGTTCTCAAACTTTTTAGACCAAGTACCACCCCTAATCCAACCAAAGCATCCAAGTACCACCTACAATTCATCATCTCATAGGAACCCCATAAATTCTCAATGTCCAACATGAGCGCGCGTGCACACACACTCACACATACATATAATAAATATTATAATAATAAACTTTAGTTGATATAGCGCCTTTAAAGGTGGCTTCTCATAGTGTTTTACAGAACAAAAACATTAACAACAACTAATGAAAAAGCACCATTTCAGTGAGAGGGGTGAGCCTGTTTAGTTGAGCAAAGCAGATGTGAATTAATTTTTCGAGCCTTGATACGATTCACAACAGAGTCTAACAGATATTAAATCGTCAGGCATTTTCTTGACGGCAAAGGTCTCGCGGTGGATGTTGTAATGCATACATTAATTTCTGGAGCAACCTATCTAATTCGTGCAACTACACCGTTATGTCGGCTTGTCATTGCTCTAGCACCGTCTGTACAAACTCAGACACATTTTATCCAGTCGAGGCCATTCTCTTCGATAAATTCATTCAGAAGCTGAAATATGTGCTCTCCTGTAGTTCCTGTTGGTAGCGGTTTACAGAACAGAAAGTCTTCTTGGGACATGCCCTCAAACTCGTATCTAACATAAATGAGCAAATTGGCCACATTGACTACAGACTCATCTAATTGCGGTGAAAAACATCTGCTCATCTTAACGCGCTCTATCATTGTACTTTTGACATAATCCTTCATTTCAATAATTCTATTAATGATTGTGTC
Organism: Lepisosteus oculatus; assembly: GCF_040954835.1. Lineage (NCBI taxonomy): Eukaryota > Metazoa > Chordata > Actinopteri > Semionotiformes > Lepisosteidae > Lepisosteus > Lepisosteus oculatus. The sequence continues at coordinate 36,775,815 of NC_090701.1, forward strand.
TTTCAGGGGGAGGGGGGCAGCAGGTTGAGCTGTTTAGCAGCTTTTTCTCTACACATAATATGTGTCAGCTCTTTTGCCAACGGTAAATAAGGTTCTTCAAAAATAGTGTATCTTACCTGCTTTAGCAATCCGCAAGCTTGCATTTTTCCGCGTTTCTGTTTTTATTTCCGTATTTATTTAAAGTTTATATTTCATGCGCATGGGAGCGAAACACAAAGACGCTAGGTGTATTTTTCTCAAATTAGAACAGTTCTTAAATATTTTTCTGTTATCACGCTTTTGTGTGCTCACAAGATTACCTGCGTTCTTGCATGGATTTCTATGCATTCCTGTGTTTACAACATTGGCATTGTTCCAAAATCACACACATTCTCCTTTCTCCCTATTTGCTGGAGATACAGTAGCTTTTTTTAAATACAATTGGTCACTTGCATCCGTAGCACGCATTCCTATAGAGTGGTATAGAATTACAGAGTATCTCTTGTGTCCACTGAAGTATTAGGGTGCACTGTATCGTAGTACGTAGGCTGCGTATTTGACACGTATTAAAATACAAAATATGAAAACCCGTCCCGATTTCTCAGCGCACACGACAGTTCCTGGGTCATTTGGCGTACCACCTGGCAGCACTCCACGTACCGTACACGTACAGTTTGAGAACCACTGCTCTAGGATATCTGTGATAAAATTCAGTTTTTTGCAATACTTCCAAAACCTATACCCTAATTATTGTAATTTTACATAAAAGCCAAAAAATAAAGCCTCCTCACCAGGGTAAAAAGCTATGGAACAGCTAGGCAAAACGTAAAGACTTTTGAAAGGCTAATAGAGAATGGAAGGCAGCATACAGCAAAACTTAATTAACTCAGCATTGTAAAGTCAAACATGAGTAACTTGCACACAAGCCTGTTGAAGTTTCTATATAAAGAGCTTAATAGTGTAATAATAGCTTAATAGCAGATTAATGTAATATATTTTCTGATTTTATTACAGCTTCTATTGAGTCAAACAAAACTTGTGTGGCTGAGCTTATGATGAGATTACTTATATTTTCTGCAACCATCAGGAAGTATTGGCCCTCTTGGCAACTATCCTCTCATTATTATAATGTTGACTTAGCCTTGTTTCCATTTGTTCTTATTATGTAGATAGCACACACAAGCATGTTACAAATATAGGAATACACCTGCAGAACATCCAATATCACTGAAACAAAGAATTAAGAAAGGAAAAATCAGTAAAGGTCATTGTGAGTAAAGGTCAAGGTTTCATTCTCAGCAGAAATAACTATATAAATTAACTATTTATATTTATTTATTATAATAAATATAATAAATAATAGTATAGGTTCATCTGAAGAATACAGTAATTTTGTAAAGCACTGCATGAGTTGCCATTAGAATCCTATATATTTATTATAACTGCTAATGGGACACGTGCAGCTCTACCTTCTTCTGCCAGGCTTTGATCTTAGGTGCTCACATTATCACATTGTATGTTCAAATAAGTCTCTCTAAAGGCATTTTGTCAATGATTTCTTATTTGGCTAAGGTCTTGTCTCTTGTTTCCTTCCTCTTATCAACTTTGCAATAACTGCAATAACAACCAACCTGGCACTAGAGGTCAAAGACCCCTTAAGTTCTATAAATAGACTCACTGGGTGTCAAGTAGTTTTTAAATAGGGTATACAAAGGGTGTACATGGTATTAGCACGGGTTGGATTTTTAATGCTTTTTTGTTAAACCTGGAATAAAGTTTCCTGCATGTATAATTTGATATCCATCATAAGTATTGTAAGTATGTGTGCAGATCCATTTGACAGCCCTACCTAAATATTGGTTACATCAATATAACTATAATATAATAAAGAGGGAAATAATAAGATAGTAAGAGATCAATGAGGAAAATACCTGTAAACAGAAAAAGGAAAAATGCATTTGCTGTATAGATAGATAATACTTTATTAATCCCGTAGGGAAATTGATGAAATTGATGATCATTCCAACAATCATTTTATACTCTGTTTTGAGTTTGACGTTAACTTTTTTCTATTCCAAATTTCTCAACCTATTGTAAAACTAAAATCCAATGCACTGAAGAATAATGTTTTGTAAAACCCCCCAAAAAATCAAATACTCAAATCTCATTAACTCTTTTTGTTTTGGGTGGATTCTCTGGAGATCCTGTTAGATTTATCAGGTTTGTCAATTTCTTTTTCAACCAACACAGAAGGTGATATTTGCTGTTATTTTTTTCTATTTAATAATCAAGTGATTACTTAATACTTGTAGTTGCATTGAACAAAAGTAAAAATGGCACTGATAGTGAATTCTCTGTTTTTACCACACTGTATGTTCATATTTATTGCTTCTGATTGAAGCTTATTTAACTCAAAACATTATCTGGCAAATATTATTTATTAGTACAAAATAAAAAGGAAGCTGATTGAGCAACACAACTCGGATACCCTAACTTTAGTAACAGTTTAATAACCTCTTCAGAATAGTCAAGCACTACAAAAAGAGTCTTAATATAGTTGGGCTAATGTATGAAGGTGAGAGCAAAAATCTTCTTCTGCCACTACTTAAAATACCCTGTAGACATGAATGAATCCCAAACACACAGATTATGCACTCTTTATACCAAATTAAGAGAATCAAAATAAGATACAACGTTGTATCTGATTCTGTTTATTATGTATTTTTCAAATAGTAAACTGGATTTAAAGTACAAAACATTGATAGAGTTTTAGTCCGATAGGTTAGTAAGTGAGCAGGTGAAGATTATAGAAGTAAAAAATAAGGCCAGTTTTATAGTTTTCCTGCTTCTGACCAGATTATAAAAAGGTTTGCCATTTCATTTCTTACAGGATTTATTTATTTTGTATTCACAAAATACATTTTCTGTAAAAAATAAAGAAGACGATACTTTGGTAATGTTAGCAATTTTCAGCATCAATTGCCTGAAATTAGCAATAGGACATTTAAATTATTATTTTTGTACCAAACAGCAAAGACACGACCGTTACCTACTGTAAACCCCTTGAACAGCTGACTAAAAGAGTCAATATCTGTGGCAAAACCATAGTGAGCAGCAATTGAAATACCTATTGTTTCCAAACCTGTGTTAATTTTATACATGCAGCCCATTGATAGAATGTCAACACATGCTTTTTTAACTTTAAGAAGCAATACCTCTGATAAACGTATATTTCCCTAATGAATTGGGGTCCATTCATTTTTTGCAGCTAACAGAACACAAAGTGTAAAGATGATTTTATTTAATATTAACATTTTTCAACTTTTATTGAGTTAATATCTCTGTATTCTTCAGCAAAAATAAATAAATAGTTACTGATTTATATATGTTTATAAATCTTTCAAGGGGTAATATATCAAATCCTTTTAAAAATATTCATGCCCTAGTTGCACATAAAATATTTTTTAAAATGTTTAATCAAGACCTCCCTTTTCAAAATCAGTTACTATTAGAAATATCAGTTACAGTATATAATTACCATGAAATGTGTTATTTGCTTCCCTCTGTAATTTAACATTATACACATTAAGAAACAGTTCAGCTGGGTAGCTGCGTCAGCATGCGTAGGCTGCAAAGGAACAAGTAATAGGTTTATTCCAAAGAAGAAAGAAAACACAACATTTCGGCCGTGGAGCATTCTTCAATTGTGAGCATATGATGTTCAGTCTGCATTTCCAAGTAAGAAAAAAACCCTTTTTTATACACATACACTGTATTACTCATATGAGGTCTTAGTTTAAATTCCCTGTGTTACAAAAATAAAATGTTGTTTTTCAAACTCTATACTAAATATTGTCCATATTTCAGCAGTCACTTACTATAATTAAAATGAATCGAGTTTACACTACAGAAATGTTTTTTTTTTTCAAAAATGTTAAACTCATTTTATTTCATTAGTGAGGTTATTTAAACTAATTTATTTCATTAGTGCATAATATAAGAATTTATTATATCAGAAATTCAATTTTGTTCTTTATTATCATAGCATTTGTTGGGGGGGAATTTAAATACATAAAACTTAATTCATGTCATTTCCTCTTATGGGCTGAAAAAATAGTTACAGTTAGTTTATATATGTGTTTGTTCATTTATTTAGTTTCTGATTGTCTGCATTTTTCTGTAAATTAAACAAAAAAATAGATCAAATATAGATCAAGAACAAAATCATTAGTCCTGGTGGGGTTACACCGCTACTCTTTTCATGAAAGGTCCTGGGATTTTTAATAACCACATAGTCAGGACCTCGGTTTTACATCTCTTCTGAAGGATGGCACCTTTTAACATTACAGTGTCCCTGTCACTATTCTGGGGTATAAGGACCCACACAGACTGCAGGGTGAGTGCCCACTGCTGGCCCCACTAACACCACTTCCAGCAGCAACCTTAGTTTTTCCCAGGAGGTCTACCATCCAGGTACTGACCAGACTCACACCTGCTTAGCTTCAGTGGGTTGCCAGTTGTGAGTTGAGATATGGAATAAAAGTATCACATGGACAAGACTTAGCTTCTCAACATGTTCCCAGTTATTAAAATATTCCATCAACGTCCTTGTAATTAGCCTCCATGTCTAAAATATATATTATGACTTCATAAAAATCAGCATTTTCCTTTCTCTCGAAATTCTGTATGTTTTTGGAGGAGGAATATAAGTATGAGATTGAAAAGTCATACAGTAGTTCAGCTAAAAAGTAAGGCAACTGCTTAACATCCATTAGTTTTCTAACCACTTTATCCAATTCAGGGTTGTGGGTCATGGAGAAGCAACAGGCACAAGGCAGAGTACACCCTGGGTGGGATACCAGTATTATGATGACATCTTTTAACTGCTTTCAGCTTATACCTTACATTTAAAGCATTGCGGCATTAACAAGGACTGTGAGGATTTTTGCAATAAGAATGGACATCATTCTCATTACTAGGAATGTCAACTCTTAGTTGGTGCCACCCTGTAATAACCTTGTCACAAGTAAGGGAAACTGCCTTACATGCACTCCTAGATTGATGAGCAAACGTACTGCACTTATACCCAAAGCAATCAATTCATAGAACTTTTCTAGTGTCCTCAATAAACATGGTCACTTTTACTAAGTTCAATAAACTACAATACATACCAAATGCAGCTGTCACTTCAGGGGATCTTCTCACCTGCATGTAATGGAAAAGGAATGTTACATTGTACCACCATTCAGGCATTATGTGCTGCTTTATAGAGTGTAAGCTGTAAAAAGTAACAATAACTGAAATGTGCTTTTCAGTGACAGCAGGTGAGAAGGATCCTCAGTGCAATGTCTCCATTGACCAGCAGCTTTTCTAAGTCTGAATTCTAACTATGCTTAAAACTATTTTTGGAAAGAATAGATCTGTGGTTACAGGCAGAGCAAGACAGATAACACAAGTACATATTTGCAACATCCACTTGTTGACTAGATAGCAAAAAAAATCTGTGACTAGCAACACATCTGACCACTTTTATTTTTTCAAATGTTCTGATGATGGACTGCACTACTCGGTAAAACTGTCAGATAGCACAGTGGATCCAGCTGTGTGTGGCTGCTTTTCTGCACTAATCATACTGTACATCAACACTAACATACTTTTTGCCTTTTTTATACTGTACATACAGTATACAAAATTCTTAGTAATTGTGTATAATTACTAATTGAAAAACAGATAATTTTATTTTAAGTTTTGATTGTTTAAAATATATTATATATAGTGGCTTCAAAAACATAGGACTAAAAGCAAATAAGCATATAAAATCAAAAAGTGGCTAAAAGTGACTTGACATGCTGTCATGTACTGCAGGTTGCAAGGTCCCAATCATGGCCTCCTTATAATCCCCATCAATGAACTGGTTCATCACTCTTCTCCTCCCCATCAATAGCTGAGTGGTGAGTGTTCTGGCACACTACGGCTTCCGTTGCATCATCCAGATGGGTGTTGCACCCTGGTGGTGGTGGTGGAGGGGAGTCCACATTACCTGTAAAGCTCTTTGAGTGGAGTGTCCTGAACAGCAATATATAAGTGTAATCAGCATATTTAAATTGTTAATATTGCAATTTGTCATTGAGTTACTGTACAGTATGCCCTGCTTAATAACATTTATGCAGTATATATGTTAATGCTTTTTTGGCAATAAAACAGTCTGCAAGAATTACTCAGATCAGTAACAGGATCCAGAAAGCAGGGAATACAGTACTTCTAAAGACATAAAAAATGAGCAATTAGAATAACCAGTTTCTGAGTTGATTTACAGAAAAACAGATCTAGAACAGTACCATTTTTAGTAGTTCAGGTGGGTAGCTGTGTCGCCAGCAGCCATATCACCCTGCAACTCATAACTGGCAACCCACTGAAGCTAAGCGGGTGTGAGCCTGGTCAGTACCTGGATGGGAAACGTCCTGGGAAAAACTAAGGTTGCTGCTGGAAGAGGTGTTAGTGAGGCCAGCAGGGGGCGCTCACTCTGTGGTCCAGGTGGGCCCTAATGCCCCAGTATAGTGACGGGGACACTATACTGTAAATAAGCGCTGTCCCTAGGAGGAGACGTAAAACCGAGGTCCTGACTCTCTGTGGTAATTAAAAATCCCAGGGTGTTACTCGAAAAGAGTAGGGGTGTAACCCCGGCATCCTGGCCTAATTTCCCATGCCTCCTAATAATCCCCCTCTATGAATTGGCTACATTACTTCCTTCTCCCCCCCCCCCCCACTCCGGCGGCAGGTGGAGCAATGCGCCGGTTGGAGTATTTCTCTGTCGCAGTTAATGGCAATGTCAGCTCAAAAGATTTGGTTCAAACCACCAAATGGAGACTGGTGTACGGACAAGCAGACCCTGCTGATGCGGGATTAACGCTAGGAAAGAGAGGTGGGTAGCTGCGTCAGCATGTGTAGGCTGCAAAGGAACAAGTATTAGGTTAATTCCATGCTGAAAAGAGAAGAAAGAAAACACAACATTTCGGCTGTTGATCCCTCTTTTGGGTGTAAGAAAGATAGGGCAGTCTTACACCCAAAGAAGGCTCCTGTACCATTTTTAGACAAGTATCAGAAGATTGTTGGCATCTGGCACATCTTGGACATTTGGCTGGATCAATATTATCCAAGGGGAAATTAACCTTTAAAAATTGTGCAAATTCCCAATCTTTATCTGTAAAATAACAATATTCAGCTCATGTGACCTTGAGGTTTGGAATAAAGAAAATGTGTTGTGGGATCATGTGAGAGTATAATGTTGCACGTTGTGGAAGATATACATCAATTGCCACAAAAAATGAGCCAAGCTTAGTTTTCTTAAGTGTAGTGAGTGTTCTTAGTTTAGGAAAATGTGGGAAAGTTATATAAATAGCGTGATCAAATTTAATACCCTTTTTAGAAACAGGAAGTACAGTGTGTAATTGGTATTTATGTGACAATGCATGGAGAGAAATTAACAACCAAGTTGCTTTTTAAACAGATTCCAAATCTTGAATGATTGTCTGACTGGAAGCTACTGTAGGTATCTTAACCTTACAGAGCATATTAGCAAGGTTAAGGTACTGTACTTACAAAGGAATATTGACTACATGATGCCTACAATTGTAATCAAGAACCTTCTGTTTCTCGAATGGGGAACAAATAAATGGTAAATGTTGTCTGACCAACACCAACATTGAAAACTGGAGATTTTCCATTGGTTACAAATTGCTTTTCCTAAAAAGAAAAGATCTTAATGCAGTTTGTAGTTTAGTTTCATATCCAGAAAACTTTACTGTGCAGTATGTGTGAATATAGAAGCACTGGTCAGACACCTTAAGAAGTAAATATTCAGAACGCAAAGAAACCTCTGTTCCTCCATTTGACTAACCCCAACTTTTATATTTTTATTGTTGTGTGCTGATAAAAAAAAAGTTTGACAAAAATAGTAAAGAGAATATTCTAGTGCCATACTAGAATGAAAATAAATTAGAGTGTCCATCATTAGTGTGCATCTAGTTTACCTTTTGGTGGTGACTAAAATGGTTGTGAAAAACAATCGTTTGTTTTCTTCCTATATCATGCCTCAGGATGTTTTGCTTAAAGAAAGATCAATAAGGGTCACATTAGAAGAAAACATTGTCCCAACATTGCTTAAAACATAACACCAATTGTTTAAATTGATCCTGCCTGGTTCTCTCTTTGAATGCATACACTTGGAATGGAGACAGATGTTTCTGATATCATTCTGGCTGTGTGTACAGCATCAACTATTTACATTCTCTGAATTTCAGGGCTTAGGTACCATTAACTCCAAATCATAAAAACATGCCCATTGTGGTTTTGGTAGTAAGACTCTTTCTTGGCATGTTGCACTAGAAGATTTTCCAATGTTTTCTACATCAAGCATCTCTACAGTATATTGTATGTCCCAAACAGTTAAAATAGAACCAAACTTCTATAATCTAGATGAGGACCATCAGGCCTGTCAAGAATGCTCAGGTAGGCCCTTAGGATCATTTGAAGCTGTATCATACTAATTAATACTAATTCTTCTAGCATGTTACCTTTACAAGACTGTTGATTTGGTTGCTCTTCAAAGTTCATTTTCAGAAAACATGCACATAGAAAAGGTTCTTTGTCTCCTCATGCTTTAAATCGAGACTTTCTTAGCTTCTGCAAAAAGGCATCCCTGGCTTGTGACTTTGTAAAGCTATGTTTTCTATATCCATGATGTTATGCTATTTTATGTATTCTTGTCGCATAAACATTTCATGGACTTTAACTGTGTTATAATATTTTGTGTGTATCTTATTATTTAACAATCTTCAATTATATATATTATATTATTAAATTATATATTATATAATATATTATAATTGTATATTACACTATGCAATTAATCATGTGTAATTGGTCAATTTGCAGATGTAGCTATTACTATCCAATTATCTTAACCAGGGGCTTTGCATGTGTTATACCAATGCTTCTGAGTATGGCCATATGTGTAGGATGACTACATTATTTGCACATTTTACATAAAACACAAAACACATTTTATATATGGTTTAAATTTTCACATTTGTTTACTTAGTTTTATGTTATAAATCCAGGAATTAAATTATTAGAGGATTGTATAGAATAGAACCATGCTCATATACTTCTAGTACTGTGTTTTTTTTAATCTGGGCACAATGGTATTAATGAAACAGAATTAAGTGTTGCTGTGTTTTCCTAAATGAGGCCCCATCTCTCATCCTCAACTCTGTGGTTCAGCCACAGAGAAGCTATTCATGTAGTTCTTGATTTAAAGTCTTTAGTCTCAGATAAGGAGCAGCTTCCAAATGGGGATGCGCCCAGCCATGCCTGGCTATCATAATCAATGGCCATTCCTGGCACCTATCTGTCTGTGAGATTCTTGGGAACATCTGGATTGCGGTCCTAGATGTCAAAGGTCATTGTGACTCATCTCTCACCTTGACCAACAAATCAGGAACCTGCAGGGCGTGGTAAACCCATGTGGGTCTCAAATTCCCGCTAAACTTTCAACCAATCACCACCTGTCTTGGTTCTGGTTTAAAAGAGACTGCAGAGCTCAGAAACTTTGCTTCTCTGGACATTTTCACACCCTTAGTGACAATCATGTGATAGCCAGCGTTGTCTGTATAGGAACTGGAACCTTGTTTCAGCAAAGTGTCGGCCCAGGAAATGCCCGTACATAAATCACTAGCCAGTGCCAACGTGGATGCTTCGCTTGATCACCAGAGTCTACGTTTGGACTCTTGTCAACAACCTGAATACGTTTTTATTCAGCAGCAGCTCTACATCGGAAACAAACCGAGTTTCTTTCCCCTAAAGAGAGATTTGCTCAGACCCATGGTCACCCCCTGTGCATAGAGACTATCTACTAGTCAGCTGGACTACTAGTAGGTCCCTGAGAGAGACACTGTCAGGCCTGTCGCCACAGCAGAAATTTCTCCTTTTTATTCGTCCAACTCGGAGCTCCACCCCGACAGGTTGGCCGGGAGCCAGAGGACGCCTGAATGATGCCTATTGAACGCCGCAGCAATTGGACACAGCCACTAGCTGGTCTTTGGTGTCTGTGCTGGGAAATTAGAGTCCTTATCTGAATAAGTAAACCCAATGTTCTACAAGCATTTAGAAATTCTTCTCGAAAGTTGCCTTTAAAAATCAGTTTGAGTTGCCACCGACTTGTCTTTGTCACTTTAAAGATGTGATTGTGCACACATTATTGAAATGTTTTCTGACAAACATGGATGTTTAAAAATATTATTTAATTTGAAAAAATGTTTTTTAATTCTGAAAAGCATTCACAAGTTTAAGTTAAATTTCAAAAGTAGAATTGCAATTAGCTGAACATGCTATAGCTAATTAAAAATTAGACTGAGGCACACTCGTACTGCATGTGGGTACAGACATGTCAGACTGAATCCAACCAAGCAGCAATTATTACTAATGACATTTTGAGAAATGCAAAACTATCAAAGGGTATTCTTGGTTATTTTTGGCAAATGAGGTGACATATATATTAGACCTGAGGCATGGATCCAGAAATAGTTATTGCTTCAGAGTGGACAACTAGGGAACACTGATAAATGGGCTGACAAATCTGCTTTGTATGAGATAATGATAGCTGTGTGGAAAATCACATAATCTACAAAGAACAGAAGCATGTGAAAGTGTTGCACCATTAAAATAATGACAATGTAAGCTGTTGGTGCTGTCATTTACTACGTTTAGTTCTAACAAAATTATTCTTAAAAGCAGTTTAAGATTGATCAATAATAAGATATACATTTTATAATAAAACAAAACATTATTCTGCAGAAGTTTAATTATTCAGCATCTAGCATACTAAAAGTTAAATTTGACAACAGCTTTTTGTCTTTATTTTTAATGGGTTTTTATTTGCCCCACAGTAGAATCACTTGACATTATTTTCTTTGGAAATTCTAAAGATGGATGTGTAATAATGCTATTGATATTAGCTATCCAGCACATTAAAATAAATCTATTTGGGCAAAAAATCAGATAGATTATATCCTTTACTAATGGAGTTTTGAGGAATTATACTGCAAATGTTTAAAAAAAAAACGTTTGTGTGTGATATGTAAAACATTTGAGAAAATTAAAACAAAAAAAATTACAAAAATATCCCAACGTTCATAACTGAAGAAATCAGAAATAGAAGCCAAGTTCCAAAAATTAATGTCTGGTACTGTTTTGTAATTTGAGTGTTTTTGTTCATTCACAAAGTTTTTGTCATAGATACTGTTTGTTCCATTCTCTTACTTATTGAATTAAACTGATAAATATATAACATATCTACTGTATTGAGAATGACTTATTTTACAATATATCTCCTGGATGCTTAATATTATGCATTAATTGAAAAAATAACCATTGTTTAGAATCATTGCAGACATTCCTGATAAGTTGAAGATTCACCATATTTATGTGTGTACTTTTCACAGCCAGCTCTTAGTGCTGTAATCTGCCAATAAATGATAAGAAATGCTATTCCTGATGTTTGCTTGAAAACCTGGCTGCATTTGAAAAGTAGAATAGTTTAGTTATGGAAATGTTAGTGAAGATAGCTGCCTCAGAGTGTGATTTACAAATGACCAAATACAGGTCATACAAAAGGCAGTAAAGAGTAAAAGAGTTACAATAAAGAGTAAAAATTACAATGTTTCAGCTGTGATGGCCTTTTCACTTTGTTTCTTAGTCTTTTGTTCCACCTTTCAGCATCAAATTATACTCAACATTATGGCTACTCACCTAGAAGTCCTACTCATCTGCTCCATTCCAAGATATCGATAGAACCCGTGTCTTAGCTGTTTTATTTACCCTGTTGATTATGAGCTAAATATTTTAGAATGTAATTTTAGCAAAGTTCAGGAATGGACCAGATTGGAATGGCTGCAGGTCTATCAGTTACTTACTGTAAATCTAAATTTAAGTCAACAAAACATTCCACAAATACTTTTTCATCCCATTCTGTTTAATATATAATTTTATAACACAAATTTACATATTTTAGGAGATTATTTTTATTATTACTAATGGTAATAACATTTCAATTTAAAATAACCTAGTGAAATTTTAGCCCAGTAAGTCTGGTCATTTTGTTTTTATTTGCTACATCACAAGTACCTCACTACTACAAAGCAATTGGCAAGTGAGTTAACTGATGTGTTTAAATAATAATCATATTTCACTTTGACTTCTAAAATTACTATATATGGTGTCATGCTACATGTCCTATTTTATGTTGTGTCAAGTTTTACTATGTTTTTAAGTTGTAGTTGGTGATAATATTCTGTGTACACCCTCTCTACTTTTAGTTTCTTGTCTGATCCTGTTTCCCTGCCTGCATCTTAACCCGTCCAGACTCTACGTGGAAAACCTGTCTGTTGCTGTGATCACCGTCACTGCTTCACCATGTTGCGTGTGGTGATCAGTGGGCTCTTTGGCTGGTGGCAGTGCTGCGTGTGTTCGGTGTGTGTTAATTGCGGTGGCTGCACACTGTCAGCAAGCACGCTTCTGTTCCCCTGACACCTATGTTGCATAAGATTGCGAGAGTCTCTTCTGCTCCCCTGGTGTCCACATCACACTTCATTGTTCCCTGGAGTGGGCATGGCATTAATGATCCTTCTGGTGTCTGTTGGTGATGAGGTCTGCTGCTATGTTGAATTAACAGTCCTCATGTGGTGATATTGCCACCCCCTGGCAGCTCAGCCCCATGCTATGGAGATCAGCATAACTAATGGGCCTGTTGGTCCTCCCTGTCATCACCTGCCTGCACTCTACCCTTGTATCCAGCCAGCCTCCACTTACTGTATGTCCTGTTTCCAGCCTGTATTCCTTGCCTGTTCCATGTTCCCTGTCATCCTACATTCCAGTCTTGTTTGCACTCGTGTCCTGTGTCCAGCCAGCCTGCACTCCAGCCTTGCTCCCTGCCAGCCAGACTAAGGAGTAGGCTGTCCTGACAGTGTGAACATAGCTCAGTTCCAGCTCTTGCACACTCATTACAGACCACCCCAATAGTGTGTTTCTAGTTCATTCTGGTCTGTGGAGAAAACCACCCTGAAAACGTGCTTTAGTTTGGCTCAGACTGCACTGACAGCAGGCGCTCGGTCATGCCTTTGGAGGAGACCACCTCTAGAGCATGCACCACATTCAGCCCAGTTCCTGGCGTGCCCCCTAGCAGACCAACACAACAGTGTGTGCCCTGTCCTTCCAATCTCCAGGATCAGACTGATCAGCCCTGCCCTGTCCCTAATTCTCCACCCCATATAAATCCCCGAGACCTGTGAATACATTCTGGAGCACACTGGCCAGTACCTATGGACCATGACACCCTTGCTCTTGTATCCATAGCACCTATGGGATGCCCCTGCCGTTCTGGTGGGCAGTGCAGAATAATAGTAAGAATTTCAAAATGTATTTTTTAATATAGCATCTTAACCTATATAAGCTAATGGACAAACCATCACATTTAAAAACACAATAAATGTCACATCAACAGGGGAGGGTACTTCCTACTAGTAGAATTATGTTCAATGTTAGACAGAAATATACCCTATAATTCAGCTATAATCATAAAAATACTGTATGTTATTGAAATAGTGTTTTCCATTTTGAACAAAACACATCATGTACATTAGTAAATATTAACAATGTGTTTGGAGTGTTAAGTATAAAGATTAAGAAATGTGTATTAAGAACTTAATAACAAGGCTGTACATTTTTTTAAAAAAGGGGGTAGGAGTGGTGGCTCTATGGCTAAGGATCTACGCCCTGTGGCTGAAAGGTTGCTGGTTCAAATCCTGTGGCCAGCAGAGGAATCCTACTCCGTTGGGCCCCTGAGCAAGGCTCTTAACCCCAGCTGCTTCAGGGGTGCTGTACGATGACTGACCTTGCACCCTGACCCCAAGCTTCTCTCTCTCTGTCTGTGTCACATGGAGAGCAAGCTGGGGTATGCGAATTCCTAATGCAAGAAATAAATGCAATGGCCAATAAAGTGATCTTATCTTATCTCTTATTGTTATTTCTTCCAATCATCTATTGTAAAATGTATTGATCTCTCAGGTATTAAACATTTCCATCCCCATTCATTAACTGTAATGTTAATTGTAACTATTGCTTACCAGTAATGTCTTATGGCTTCTTGTTAGAAAACTTGAAGAATTTTGTTACAAATAGGGGGTTAAGAAAATATGGAAATATCAGCAATAACAATGCAGATTAATCAATACATAAATTAAATAATCATAACCCCCAACTTGTGCCGAGATAATACCCAAGCAGTTTGTATTGTTAGAGGTACATGAGTTCAGAGTTCTCTGGGACAGCTTTGGTGAAAAGATAATTCAGACAATCACTTAACTCCAATCTGGTCTTAATGAATGATCAGGACATGGAACTCTCATCTTCTCTTGTCTCTTTCCATTGTTGTCGTGTTGCCTCCTCCTTATTTCTCCTTGACTAAATAAAACTCAGGCTCACTACTCACCAGAAAATAAAAGACTGCTGCACTCTTGTGTTTACGGAAACATGGCTTCACAACAACATACCAGACTCCGCCATTCAGCTGGATGATTTTTTAACTCTCCAATCGGACAGAACAGCCGCCTCTGGTAAAAATAAAGGAGGAGGTCTGTGTATTTATGTCAACCAAGCATGGTGCAGAGATACTACAGAAATCGCAATCCACTGCTCACCCGACGTAGAATATTTAATGGTGAAATGCCGACCTTTCTAACTACCTAGGGAATTCACGTCGGTCATTACAGATGCAGCCATTCAAAACAAGCGGGGTATGCTGCGGTATAACACGGTGGGCGTGTGGCAGTATACCGCATCATACCATATTCAAATTAGATTATGTTAATAGTATCCAGAATCACCTTGTAAAACCGCCAGGTTTAATTAATTAAATGCCTTTTTTAATTCACAATCTAAAAATGAAAACCACGGTAAAGTCACCTTGAATTAGAAAAAAATGATTTTGGCATGCCTGTAGCATTTTCACGAAACCTCCTAAAGTTGTGAGAACACTTGCTTTGTGTATAAAGTACATTGTGAATGTTTTCACAGCCTTCACTTTGTCGTTTTTATGCAATTTTTTTGACCACGCATGAATATTCCTATGTCCGTATCTTTGCAAGGGAATCAGTGTGAATTTTAATACTAATTAAATGACCGCAGGCACTTTCCACCCCCTCTACATTCTCAGAGTAGAACAGACTAATCTTCTAATGAAAGACGGTCCACCCCCCCACCGACAGGAAAAGTGCCCAAATGTACTTAAACTTAATATGGTCAGTAACAGTAAACAGTAACATGGTCAGAAGGAGCACGTACAAATGTTTTCAAAATAACCACATGTAAGACTCTGATGCTTAAAATGTTTAGGGAGAAAGTGGTATACTGGTGTGTATTTTTTCTTTCAACTACCAATACCAGCCATATACAGTCTGTAATGTAGGGATTTTTATATGTCTTTATTTAGTGGTTACATTAGTGACAAAGGCTAAACTTTTAGCTTCAGTAACGCGTACGCTGTATTGGCATACATGTTCGTTTTGGGTTTTGCTTGTTCACATACAGTATCTCCCCTTTTTATAAAACGACATGATTGAAAACTGTTCCAGAGCCACTGTTGTTTCATCAGTGAAAAGTACATCATGAAATGCCTCTCCCTGTTCAATCCACTGGAAAAAAGAAAAGGAGCAGAAAGCGTCTGATGGTCATAAACGATATTCATTTAGGAACAGCATCAGAGATATGTTTTTAACTGCACTGCATCGGAGAGAATACCATAGTGCGTTTTTTTTTTTTTACTCCCTGGCGGAAACTGGCTTCCATAAGAATCAGTATAGCTTCTGGGAAATACATTTTTCCTGCATTAAAGTTGAACTCATTCAGAGTGTCCTACATTACAAACTCCAAGTGTTTCATTTTGAACTGAAGACTCTCACACCTGAAGAAGGTTTCACAGCTGAAACGTTGCAGGCTGACGCGGCTACCCACCAAAGTAAATGTATTGCAGTAAATGTTTATATTATTATATCTAATTTTTATTTTTTTATTTCTTTGAAAAAATAAAACGTTTCCCTAGCTCAGAGATTAAATAAAACTTCACTAAATATCACAAACAATAACAACAATACTGCTAGGCTGGACAAACGATTTTTTTTAAAGAAATACAAAATTAGATATAATGATGTGTTCTGGCTTAGACATTAACAAAGAACATAACACGTGGGCGGCGTAGCGGTCGGCTCTGGCTCCTGTATACCGATACACTGCAAGTACAACCCCCCTCTCTGCGGGAGTGCTGGCTGTGACGAATTAAACTGGTTTCACAGGTATTTTCAAAGTAGAAGGTGGCGAGATTTCCAGCAAAAGACACCTCTCCCCCTCAAAAACCCAGTAAGTACAGTACTTTGCTAAAATTTATTAAAAAATAAAAACGATTACAAACACCAGCGGAGAGAACAGGGGAGGGATGCAGGTTTTGCATAAGGGGCGGGGCTATGGAAATGAGGTCTGTTTGGGAATGTGGAGTTAAATGTTCTGGCTGTTTGTGAATTATCGTTGTTGAGTATGGAGTGTTGAGGTATTGATTTTGTGTAATGCTTTATGTTGAAAATTGAGGTGTTTTGTTTATGATAAAGAGGATAAACTGGGATGGGAGGAAGGTTTGGTTTTGCATAAGGGGCGGGATTATGATAATTGGAGGAATTTGCGAGAGTATAACGGTTTGATATATTTGATTTTGTATTGTGGTTGTTATCTATGTTTTTGGTTGGTATTATGTTTATATGGTTGTTTTTGTTGGTTGGTTGTTATTATGGTTATTAATAATTCGATCTATAGTTGAAATCTGAGCCTAAATAAAAAGAAAAAGCAAGTGATTAGATTTATGAGCAATCTAATTACTTATTCGTTTAAAACGCTATATACAATAAAGTTTATTATTAATTTGCTGGACAGAGTGGTCAACATTATTATGCAGAAGACAAACATAACGATTTACGTTAAAAAACATTTAATTAAACACGGGTTTGTGATTTAAATGGGAATGGGGGTGACGGGAACTCTTAATCTAAATAAAAATAAAATAAATAAAACAGGTTTCGATAGTTAATAACCACTTTTTTGCACGAAACACGGGTGATTTTTCTTCCTCCTGATCAGTTTAGAAATCTATGTATGCTGTAAGGTTTTTAGTTCTTAATTAAACTTTTAAAATACACATTTCGAATAGAAAGAAATCCTCTTCCTGGTACACAATGTATAGCAGACCAGCACGTCTTTTTTCTCCAATCAGAGGGGTGTCAGATGGTGTCAGCCAATCACCATTCTGAAGCCCTACTGTAATCTCTGGTATAGGGAGACCCCAGAATTCTGTCCCATAGTTTAGATAGATGATACTTTTATTGATCCCGTGAGGGAAATAAAGTAAATCATTTTCATTTTAGGAAATTATTAAATGCTCGGTTAAAAGCAAAGGAGATTGTCTGTTATAGTGAACATAAAAACAAGAGTTTGCTGCGGCGTTATTGGAAACCCAAATTTAACAAAAAATCGCTGGCATTATATCCTAGAAGACACAGACCGGCGCCAGACCGGGAGAATGCTCGCAGCGTAAAAGAAAATGCCTGATGAACTAGGGATTGGACAGTTTCCAAGTGCTTGTACAATCGATGGAAATGTTCAAATAAATGTGCAAACGAAATAAACAAAATAATCATGTATTTCTTTATCATATTGGCTAGCTAATGTTCTCTCTTTGCTAGTTAGTGGCTGCTAGTTGCTAGTTTCTGCGTTGGGTAGCAACGGGTGACTGTTCTCAGGCGGAAGATGTAAACAGCTTAATTTTCATTTTAAATAATTCTTTTTAATTAAAATTAATTCTATACAGCAATCGCATATTTGGGTACCGTTTCATAAAACTTTCATGCTTAAAATGTTTAGGGAGAAATGGAAGACTGGTGTGTATTTTTTCTTTAAACTACCAAGACCAGCCATACACAGTACAGTTTACATACAGTTATGTTTATGTTACTAAATTAATATCGTTTATGACCTTCAGGTGTGTTATGCTCCTCTTCTTTTTATGCTCAGCTACTAAAATTTCCCTTTAGTGGTAAAATTCCATATAAATATTCAATACTTAGCAGATTAAAATGTGCACAGTTAAGATATTAAATGATTAAATCTTTTCACTACCAACCAATGCATAGTATATGCAGTGCCCCTGTCAGTCATTTTGGCCAGCCAATCACTTACCGCGGTGCCCTGCAGTGGCTTGTGGGTAGTTTACCGTACCGCGGGTTCGTACCATGCATTTTGAATGGCTGCATCTGTATTACCACTGTATACATACCTCTTAACGCTAATGCTAAGGAAGCGGTCAAAACGCTATCCAAAGCTATTAGTTACCAAGAATCAGCACACCCTGATGGTGTTTTTATTATTGCAGGTCATTTCAATCAGGGAAATCTGAAATCAGTCCTGCCTAGCTACAACCAACACATTGACTGCCCCACCAGGGGAAACTTGAACTTGTTTATACTAATATACCCGGTGCTTACAAAGCAGTACCTCACCCCCCTCTTGGACAATCTGACCACATCCCTGTTCCTACTCCCAACCTACAGACGACGTCTCAAACGCACCAAGGCTCCAGTTATAACTGTAAAAACATGGACCAAAGAGGCAGAATCAATGCTTCAGGACTGTTTTGAGTGCACAGACTGGAGTGTGTTCAAAGATGCAGCCTCCCATGGATCCCACACCGATATTGACATGTATGCATCAGCAGTCACTAGCTACATCAGCAAATGTGTCGATAATGTGGTGAGCGTTAAAAAGATACGCAAACTCCCGAATCAAAAACCTTGGATGAACACTGAGATCCGCTCCCTGCTCAAAGCCCGTGATGCAGCCTTCAAATCTGGTAATGAGGAGGAACTGAGAGGGGCTAGGAAAAAATTAAGAGCTGGCATAAAATCTGCCAAGAAACAGTACAAATCCCAGATAGAACACCAACGCTAACCCACGAAGCATGTGGCAAGACATAAATACAATCACAAGCTACAAGAGCAAAACGAGCCTTGTAAGCGCTACTGACCCCTCTCTTCCAAACAAGCTTAACACCTTCTACGCACGCTTCGAAGCTCAAAACCCTGAACCAACCACCTGGACCACTGACTCCCCTGCCACCCCACCTCCCACACTATCCAAGCTAGATGTGTGGAAATCACTAAGTAGAGTGAGCACACATAAAGCTGCTGGACCTGATGGTATCCCTGGCCTGGTACTCAGAACATGTGCCTGGCAGATAGCTGATGTCTGTACCGACATCTTCAACATGTCCTTGGCCCAGGCCACTGTAACTAGAGGCTTCAAGATGACGACCATCGTGCCAGTACCAAAAAAATCAGCCCCCACATGCCTGGACTACCGCCCTATTGCACTCACCCCCATCATAATGAAGTGCTTTGAAAAACTACTTATTCCACACATTAAAGCCAGCATTCCAAAAACACTGGATCCTCTCCAGTTAGCCTATCGCACAAACCGCTCCACAGAGGATGCAATCGCTATATCTTTACACACCACACTAACCCACCTGGATAAAAGGAACACCTATACAAGAATGCTGTTCATTGACTTTAGCTCAGCATTTAACACCATCATACCTATAAAACTTTCTACAAAACTCAGGGCTCTAGGTTTAGATACAACCCTCTGCAGCTGGATCCTAGACTTCCTCACCAGCAGACCCCAGACTGTCAGGATTGGCAACCTCACCTCCAACACACTCACCCTTAACCCCTCAAGGCTGTGTGCTTAGCCCACTGCTTTACTCCCTGTTCACCCACGACTGTACTGCCAAGTTCAGCACAAACACCATAATCAAGTATGCTGACGATACCACAGTCGTAGGCCTGATCACTGACAATGATGAGACTGCCTACAGGGAGGAGATAAAACAACTTGCATACTGGTGCCGAACCAACAACCTATGTCTCAACATCAGCAAAACCAAAGAGCTGATTGTTGACTTCAGAAGACAAGGAAAAGTTCACTCCCCTATCTACATAGAAGGGTCTGCGGTGGAGATGGTGAATAACTTCAAATTCCTACGTGTTCACATCTCTAAGGACCTTAGATGGACACTGAACACCTCCAGTCTCATCAAGAAGGCACAAGAGCGGCTGTACTTCCTGAGAAGGCTGAAGAAAATACATCTACATCCACTGATCCTCACCAACTTCTACAGATGTACGGTGGAGAGCATACTGACCAGCTGCATCACAGTCTGGTACAGCAACTGCACCACATCCGACTGTAAGGCACTACAGCGGGTGGTCAAAACTGCCCAACACATCATCGGCAGTGCATCCATCCAGGAAATATACAACACCAGGAGTCTGGAAAAAGCCACCAAAATAATGTCTGACCCCACTCACCCCAGTCATAACTTGTTTGTTCCCCTACCATCTGGCAGAAGGTTCCAGTCACTCCAGTCGCACACAACTAGACTCCAAAATAGCTACTTCCCCAGAGCTGTCAAGTTGGTGACGCCCCCACTCCCTCCCACCATATTATGATCTCTCCTACTGTCTTCCTGTACCCACAATGACTGTACTCCTACACCATTACACACCCATGTAAGCCGAAATTGTACTGTCCCCTCAATAGCCCAGTAAAACTGTACCGGTCATAATAATATTTAATATTTATTAATTAACCATACTATTTTTAACCATAATATTTTTGCACTGTTCCAAGAATTACCTTGCACTGTTTTTGTCCTGTTATATTTTCTCTGTTTGCAGAATTTTGCACAGTTTTGATTACTTGATTACGTTATTTATGTTATGTTATTACATGTTACTGTTATTGCTATTGTGTTACTGTCTATTGTCTTAGCTTCTGTCCTATTTATATACTGCACCTGAGTGACTAATAAGAAACACTTTTCATTATACTATGCACCTGTGTGAGTTTAATGACAATAAAGTTGAATTGAATTGTCCCCTCTGCTCCTGAACTGTTGATTGTCATTTACCCAGTTCTTCTTTGATTACTAAATTGTGTATACCCAAAAACCAAGGTAAAGTGCATTGCAAAATATTTTTTAAAAAATAATATATTTAATGGGCAGCACAGTGTCACTGAGATTGGTATTGCTGCTTTGAAATGGGCTGCTAGGAATCTGGATTCAATTCCATTATTGATGTTTGCAAGGTTAAAACATTATAACTTTTTACGAAGTATATAAACTTGATATAGTCAGAAGGAGCACATAAAAACTTTTCCAAAATAAGCACAGTATGTAACCGAATGAAAGGCTTTGATGCTTAAAATGCTTAGAAAAAAAGTGGAATATTGGTATGTATTTTTTATTTAAACTACTGTATCAATACCAGCCATATACAGTTTACATAATATGTTTATGTTCCTAAATTAATACTGTTTATGAGTAATCTCTGGGAAACCACAATAGACATGGCGAATCGGAGATTCTCAAACCTTACTTTGTATTTGGAAACAAATACTCGGATCAACGAAATGCTTCGAACAAAGAGGCACTCTTTTCCTCTAGTTTAACAGTCTGTGCAGCAACAAAACAATCTGTCTAAACAAAAGAGTGTGATGTTACTTTTGTCACAACAGTTAAACTGATGCAGATGGTTACAAAGAAAGTGGACCACGGTAATACTTTGATCTTATAGCCTCTCCAAGGTCATTCATTATTAATACTATTAGTAATATCTTCCATAAAGACTTTGATGCATAAAATATTAATGATGAAGGTGGAAGGTTGTGTACTTTTGTCTAACTGAGCAATCTTGCTTTTATAAAATATACCGAATTTTTATTGTTTAATAATTAACATGCTGTAATATACAGTTTAAAATTATTAAAAGTCTAAAGAGTATACAACTTAAATTCTTAATTGGAAAAAGATTGTCTCTCAGCAGTGACCGGGATTCGAAACCCATTTGTATGTTTCCTCCAGGTTTTCCATTTTCTTCCCACAGTTCACAGACATAGTTGGTTAACTGTCTTCTAGGAAATTCAGCTCTATATGTGATGTTTGTGTCTGTGTGTTTGCCCTGCAATGTACTAATATTCCATCCAGAGCATTCCCTATCCTGCGCCTGTTGCTTGCCTGGCTCTATCGCAAACCTGAACCTGAATAAAGTGGTTACTGTAACAGGAGCTGGTCCTGACTCCCGTGTAGTGAGTATTTAGGACCCTGTGAAGACAGTATAATCCGAAAGAGACTGAAGAAGGACAATAGGGAAAACACTGAGAGGGATAGCTGGGAGGACTGAAAGGGGGTGGTGTTGACGGTGATCCAGGTGTCAAGGGGAGCACAGGCAAATGAGTCCAGTGGCAGTCCAAAAGGGAAAAACAGGGCACAGTCCAAAGTCCAGGTAGCCAGGAGATCAATCCAAGACAGACAATTAAAAACAGGAACTGGGTTGGAACCGGAACAGGAACTATAACAGGGAAGTTAAAAACACAATGACGAGGCCAGGTGCTCCGAGCCCCGGACCCAGATGGTCAGGACACCGTGATGAAGCCTATGCCGTAGGCAGGCTTCCGGGTGTGCATCTTCCAATACTGAGTCCAGAGCTTAGGACGGAAATAACTTATATAGTTATGGGTTAAATAGGAGACAGGTGCACGTAATAATGAAACTAATAATAAAAGGTCAGAGTGCCCTCTAGAGGATTGATGATGACCATGACAGTTATAAAATGGATGGATGAATACATTTAAACATGAATTCTCAATATATGTATGGGTGAAAGAAATTAAAAGAAAGTAAAACTGCAAATAAATATTGATTACATAAGTATTCACCCACTTTGCTATGACACATCTAATTATTTCAGGTGAAAAACATATTTGAATAATCACATGCCTGTGTGTAATAATTTTCACATAATTTCAGAATACATACCCCTGTCACTGTAAGGTTCCTTGGTTAGTGAATATCAAGAAAAGATTAAAGCATGAAAACCAATGAGCTTTTCAAGACAAATTATGGATACAATTTTAAAAATGGCATAAATCTTGAGAAGGGTATAAAGATGCCAATCAATGACACTGTCTGATGATTTGAGTACTGTAAAGTTGATCATTAAGAAGTTGAAGATGTACTGTACCTTCAGAAATAGCCTGTTGGGATGCGTAGCCGATGGTGATTTGGATTTTAGGACCCTGTGCGGTAGTCTTCAGGTGCGAGTGAATGAATAAAAGGGTAGTGCTCACGCAGGACAAAGAAAAAACAAACGAGTCCGATATTCGTGACCCGAAATCATTGTAAGGTTAATTTCCTAGTCCGTTTCGTTAATTTCGTTAGTCCGTGCACAAGGATAAGTCTGTAGAAAGTACAGGAACTTGGGAAACCCAATACTGAGCACAGGAACTTGGGAAACCCAATACTGAGCACTGGGAAACTAAAGAACAGTGCTTAAGTAGTCTGGCTCTGGAAGGTGTGGTAGAGAATGGGAATGGTGTTTGATTAAGTAGTTGCGCCTTCTTGAATTGACCCGGGTGGAGGAGTGTATCTGATTGTGGAGTCTTGATCTTGTGACATAAACTAGATCAGACAAATCCTCGAAACAGAGCAGCCAGCCAAGGAGGAAACTGATTAGGAATAGCATTATGAGGCCAACAGCGACTTTGAGCAGGCTGAGATGTCCATGTACAGTGGCAAATCCTTTTCCAGTCCTACATGGAGTTTGCAACAAAGCATTTAAGTCACAATGCAAATGTGGGAAAAGGTTTGGTGTTAGGTCAGAACAAAAATACATTTTTTTTGCACTAAATGCAAAATGTTACTCCTGTCATGCACTCAAAAGCATTGTGGCAGATGCATTACATTATAAGTGTTGTTCTCATCAACAGTCTAAAGAGACTAAAATGAATGTGAAAATTAGATTTGTACTAATTTAAAGACTGAAAACTAGCCATTTCATTTCTGAGTATATTCTTCCATTAACATTGGCAGTTCCTGCTATTGTTTAAAATTGTAAAGCAATAAAATTTATGTATATGTACTAAATCATAAAAGAGAAAGAAGAGTAAATGCTGTTGTTCTGTAGTTGCTGTTCTAAGATTATTCTTAAGTATAAGCTACAGTATTTGTTATCAACCTTTGTCTTGTTAGTTTTCTAAGGATATTATGATGAAGTAGATTCCATCGTCCTTAGTACGATTAATGATATCTTCTAGAAATTAGACACCATGGAAAAAAGAGGTTTAGCAAGATGCTACCCAATTCAGGAAAACCTATTGATCTATTTACTGTAACACAATGGAGATTGTGAGGGATGTCCTCTTCAGTGTGACATTGAACGCCTGATGAATGATTTACATTACAATCAAGTACTTATTTACACATTGTGAAACAGATACACTAATGTCATATAGAACAAGTTTGGAACTTATCAAAAACTATCCTTAAACCACATTATGTACTGTAATTTGGCATTGAACCCTCTGGGTCTTGAACCTTAAGAAGAGCTTTAGATGTTTTCAAATAATTTGTTGCCCATTTTTCACTGCTTGGTGACAGTACCTTTTGAAAATGTCTAAATCGGCGCATTGAAACTACACAGTCATAGTAGCTCTAGACAGCTTTTTCACACTTGCTAGAACTCATTAGTGAGGGACAGCTAACTTTGTCTGCAGAAAGAAGTAATTTTGAAGAACTTCTGATCTGTGTTTGATACAGTATTTCTTTCAAAGGAAGTAGGTTGCTATGAATCATGGCTATACAGTTAATAGAAATGAGCTTTAATGCTTAATGTTCCTCACTGCAAGAAAGAAACACTTTAAGACAGTTCTGCCACATAGAAGAGAAAAATTCTCAAAGAACTGCTTAGAGCTTATTTATATTCACATCCATGTTATATAACATTTTTATTAGTTTGTCAGTAAGTTCAAATTCACACAATGCACATTGAACTTTCTGAAATTCATTTTGTAAAGCATTATTAAATATTAACAGGATGATCTGCACAAATAATTTTTGAGTAATGTTCTTGTAATACAGTTCATAAGAATTAGCAAAATTCTGATTTTAATTTATTGGAATAGATTGGGTACTTTTCCTCACCGGTACAACAGAAGTGCCTTACATGAAATCGGAACCCAGACCCTTTCATTTACAAGTCTAGAATCCTAACCTCTTCTCCACTTTGGACAATAGACCTTAATTATTTTATTTACTTAAAATATCAGTGGTTTGAGTAAAGGGAAACGTGACTTAGCTAATATTTAAAAATGAATACCTTACAGAGTACAGCAAACATGAATGTAAAATATATATATATATATTATATATTATAAAAAGTTAAGTGATCAACTCATAATCCAATTTAATAATCAAAAACATAATGAACTATAGTTCTGAATTGCACTGTTTTGATAAAATATATACAGTAGGGACTCGACATCTGCAAATTTAACATTTGCAGATTCACTTATTAGCTTTCAGTCTGGCCAATAGGGTCTTGCATGGAAGAAGAGCAGAGCAGATTGAAACTGAGCTGAAAGTTGTTAACCACAACTTTTAAATTAGCAGCATAACTGACTAGGATATATGCACAACTAATTTTAATATTGAAACAAACATTTTCGGTTCTGTGTCTGCAGCATTGCAAATGACAGACTGGAAATGACTTTATAGGCTCTCTGACATATTTATTGCCCTTTTCATTACAGTGGGACATGATAATGACAGAGGTAGAGAGAGCAAGTACAGACTGGACCGTAGGCTGCATTTTTGTGTTATTTTAGGCCATTACTATAAATTTGTAGTTACTATTGTTTCTGTTAGTTGTTACTTGGTACTTTATCAAATAAGATGTTACAGTACTTACAGTATGTCATACATACTATATAATGTAGTACATTATACTGTATGCGACAGTATAGGGGTGGACTTTCTTATATGTGAATTGAACTATTTGCAATAATACTCTGCACCATACCCTTGCAAATACCGAGATCCTACTGTAATACACAGCTGATATACTGTACTGTACATCTCCAATCGCATGTATATTTTTAGTGGTTTAATTTTACTCCTGAAAAAACGTACGACTTTTGAAGACTGTATATTGAATTTGAAACCTGTCTCATTAAACTGTTGTTAGAGTTGACATTTTAAATTGAGTCATATACAGTATATGAATGCTAATGGTGAGATATTGTTGCACAGGTGACTGACTTTATAAAGCTACCACACTTGCATGGTGAGTCATCATCAGTTCCCTCGTTTAGATGACCTTTCTTGTCTCTTGTAGGATTGAGTGTAATTGCACCTTATAAATTAGACTCTTGTAAACAAGCTAACATTTTCTTTATTTTTAAAATGATAATAAATATAAAATTTGCTCTTTTTTAGTGAATTTTGATTCTCTGTCTTTTGTTAAAAAATACTTCTCTGTCTTTTGAGTAAGATCAAGTCTAGTACTTACTATTTACAGACACATCAAAGATTCCTTCCAAGGAGCATAAACTGTATCAAATCTCTCCAGGGTTATAATAAATATTACTTACAAAGACAAGTAAGTTATTTCAGTTGCAATTACCAACCATGTTAAGAGAAGAATGAATTACTTGTCAATGAGAGTGACTGTAATTAAAATAGCTTTTTATGTAATGACATAGCAAAATACCACAGCTTTAATGATTTTCACAGAACCTAGCCTATAAATTAAAATGACACTGTCTTTGTTTAAAAAAAAAACTTTGAAGAACCTACTTCATCCTTCAAAAAGTTTTTCATTTTATGCTGAAATCCAAGACAATCCAGTTTTCTGTGATGAAAGGTTTTTTGGGCTCAATTGAAATTGCTGACAAAAATGTTTGATACATTCATAATCCTCTAAAAACAAAGCATGTATAACTGTTACAAACTGGGGAATTGAATAGTATGATTCCTTTTATGATATGGAATGTTATATTTTTCAATCTGGCTGGTAAAACTCACTATAAATGTTTTCTTCATTTTCAGTTAATATTGAATATAATGACTTCAAAGTAATACACTGCATTTGCACTTGTTTTCAATTACATGCATGCCTAAATACCAGTCCTTGGTATCATCTAATGACTCATTTGTAATACAAATATCAGTGTTCTGAGTAAAGGGAAAACTGTCTTTTTATAGCTAGTATTTAAAAATAAAATTATCTGGTTGTGTTTTTATTACTAAAAAATGTGCATTTTAAAGTAATTACAAAATGTGTGTATAGTATAATTTAATTTTGTTTGCAGGATACTTATAGTTTGTTCAAGCATTATTGTACTTTAATTTATTTTTACCTTATATAAACTGTAAAAATGTTTATTGTTCTCATTTTAAAGTATTTTTTATTTCAATGTAGATTATCTACATTTTAGTAAGTATCCCTCTAGTCACTGGTTAACCTCTATAGTTCAGGATCGATATCTTCCATGACCAGGAATGTAACTGAAATTTGCAGAATGTAGTGTAGATGGAATATATAGCTAAACAATGTCTTCTATTGAAGAGAAACAGTTGCAAATCAATGTCCACACATTTGGCTTAAATGTACTTCCAAATAGTTTCCACCTGTGTCCTCCGTGTTTCACTGTTCATTTTGAAGAAGTCCACTGTATTGATCTTGTCAATGCCTTCCAGGATTTTGAATACTTTTATCAGGTCCCTTTGCAGTTCAATTCTGTCATGACCACCAACCAGCAGAGATCAATGCGTAAGCGAGCTAATCAGCACCAGCAGCGGGTTACTATTAACAAGCGCCGCCACACGAGTTAACACACCTGCAATTGCTCTGCCGTGTGGCACGCAGGGTTATTTATACTATTCTAACCTACTTCTCGTTGCTCTGTATTGAGTTCACTTCTTGTTGCTCTGTCTAGCGTTTCTTACCCTTTTTCCTTCCTGGAAATCTGTCTACACTTTTTGCCTTCGGACTTCGGATCTCGTCTCGCCCCTTGGATCGTTTGCTATATGTGTCTATTTTGGATTTGACCCTGCCACTCTCATTTCGACCACGATTCTGTCTCACATTTTGGACTGTTCGCCACCAGTGCCTTTACCGGATCTTAACCTACCTTACGCCTTCGGTCTATGACTCAGCTCCTGTTATTTTTCTGTTCGCTTACTTACCTCCCAACGACTCCTGCATCTGCATCGGATCCTTTTTACCTCTTCAGAGCAGAGTGACAGAATACCGAGCCCGATTATGGATCCCGCAGACGCACAGACCTTTCAATCCCTTCTTCCACAGCATTCCCAAACTATCACCCAGCTTCAATCTTCACTCCAACTGCTCGCTAACCAGGTCGCCTGGATTTTTTCTTCCCCTGGTTCACCGGCTCCCGCACCGATTCCTGTAACGCCTTTTGTGCAAACACCTGCTCCAACTCCCTCAATTTTACCATTAGTCCTCCCGGAGAAGTATGATGGTAATCCTTCAGGCTGCAGGGGCTTTATTGCTCAATGCTCCCTGGCTTTTCAGCTGCAGCCTGAGTGTCTTTCTACTTCTCGGGAGCAGATCGGATTCGCCCTTTCCTTGCTCACAGGCAAAGCATTGGATAGGGCAGCAGTATTGCTTGCTAAAGGAGATCAGCTGTTCTCTGACTTTCAGCTTTTTGCTGACCGTCTCCAGGCGTGTTTTTCTCAAAGCAACCCGGATTTGACTTGCCTTCGGCTTTCCTCTCTTCGCCAGGGCAACAGACCACTGCAAGACTATGTGGCTGAATTCCAAGCCCTCGCAACGGAGTCTGCCTGGAACTCTGAAGCTTTGGTTTGCCTATTCTCTAAGGGTCTCTCGGAGGATCTAAAGGACCACCTGGTGCTCAGGCATCTACCCACCTGGTCTCTAGAGGCGGCTATCGTTCAGGTGGTTGAATTGGACACCTGCATTCGGCTTCGGAGAGCGGAGAGACCCCCAGGAAGCAGACCTGTGCGCCCATGGGTCCTCCCTTCTTGGCGCCCACACTGCCACATGCACCCCTGTCCTTAGAGGAAAAGGAAAGGGGCCATCAGGAGGGGCTGTGTCTGTACTGCTCTGTGTCGGGTCACCTGCTTGCTACTTGTCCTTCGAGACCCCCACATCCACCTCTTGCTACTTTCACCCCCTGTCTGCATTCAAACTTTGGATGGGTCACCGATCGCTCCTGGACGCATTACCTGGCAGACCATTTCCCTGTCCCTTACTGTTGGTGCCACTCACGTGAGGACATTTCACTCCTTCTCCTGGATTCCCCTGCTTACCCTGTGATCCTGGGCCTTCCCTGGCTCAAGAAGCATGATCCCCACATCTCCTGGGCCAAGAATGAGATAATCGCCTGGAGCCATGCCTGTCGTGACAACTGTTGTCGTCCTCCACTCAAGGTTGCTGCTGCAGTAAACCCCTTGGAAGAGCACTCTATTATCCCCCCCCAATATGCACATCTGAAACAAGCCTTTGACAGACAGAAAGCTCTATCGCTCCCCCCCTCACCGCACCTGCGACTGTGCAATAGATTTGCTTCCAGGAACACTCCCACCCAAAGGACGGATCTACCCTCTCACTCAGGCAGGGAATGAAGCCCTGTAAGATTATATCAAGGAGGCCCAGAATTCCAGTTTTATTCGTCCCTCCTCGTCCCCAGTCTGTGCTGGGTTTTTTCTTCATAGGGAAGAAGGACGGCTCCTTGAGGCCCTGTATTAACTACAGAGGGCTGAACTCCATTACAGTCAAACATCCCTACCCCTTGCCTTTAATCCCAGCCGCTCTGGAGTCCATATGTGGAGCGTCCATCTTTTCAAAACTAGATCTACGGGGGGCTTATAATTTAATCAGGATCCGTGAAGGGGATGAGTGGAAGACGGCCTTTATGACCACGCACGGCCACTTTGAATTATGCCTTTGGTTATGCCTTTTGGACTCGCTAATGCCTCGGCGGTCTTCCAATCCTTTATGAATGACATCTTTAGGGACATTATTGGAAAATTTGTTTTGGCATACTTGGACGACATCCTCATTTTTTCCGCCGACCCTCAGGAACATGTCCATCATGTCCAGGAGGTCTTGTCCAGACTCATCGACAACCAGCTCTACGCCAAGCTCGAGAAATGCATTTTTCATGATTCTAAGATTCACTTTCTGGGCTACATTATTTCTCCCCTTGGAGTCAAGATGGACTCAGCTAAGGTTGCGGCTATCAATGATTGGCCTGTGCCTTGCAATTTAAAGCAAATACAACGCTTTTTAGGTTTTGCCAACTTTTACAGGCGATTCATCCAGAACTTTAGCTCTGTTGTGGCGCCCATCACGGCTCTGACCCGCAACTGACCTAGCCGGGGTAAATGGAATCCGGAGGCTAACCAGGCATTCCTGCGCTTGGAACAACTCTTCAGCTCTGCTCCTCTCCTACAGCATCCGGATCCCTCCCGGCCTTTCATTGTTGAAGTTGACGCCTCTGCCCATGGGGTTGGTGCAGTCCTCTCCCAGTACCTCGAAGAGGATTGCCTTCCTCATCCATGTGCCTTCTTTTCCAAGAAGCTCTCTAGCTCCACTTCAGAGCAGCGTGACAAATTCTTTCAGCCTGTCAATGTAAGATACAGTATTTAGTGAAGGACATACACATACATTTTTTGTAATGTGGTGGTAACGTAGAAGTGTATACAATATTCTAAATGTAGCCTAACTAGTGCATTGTGCAATTTTAACATAACACCCCCTGATTTGAATTCTATTATATAGCCTTTACTTTCCTCTTTTATTACCTCCCACATTGTTTGGAAAATGCAACAAAAATCTTAACCACAAACTGCATAGCTGTGTTACTTACAGCATGTCTTAGTTATGTAATGTTTCATAGCCGTTCAGGGACGCCAAATATGTAAGAAAACCGGCTCAGGGACGCCAAATATGTATTGTTGCCATAGCCAAAATGTAATGTAGTGGCTCTCTGAAGGCACCAGTTCTGTAGGGTTTGGGCATTTACTGAGACAATTATTAATTGTAGCAGTAAATCACAAAGTTGATTCTTTTGATGGCTTTGATGGATGAGTCCAACCATGCGACATAACTCAAACAACGCACACACAGGTACTAATACACGAGGATACATTTATTAATACATAGAATATGCATGTAAACCTAACAGATTTTATCAAGAGGGTTATCAGAATACAAAAGGTATATATTCAGTCAGTTACAAAGTGTTACACATATCAAGAGGACATACATTCAGTATATCATTCATTAAGACTGTTTCGTAAATGAACTTGGTTATAACTTCTACATTAGATACTCAAAACAAGTACATAACTCTTAGGAATTAAATTGATATCAACTGGTTGGGATAACAATTGAATTCTCGAGCTGTAATGCATTGAAGTTGAATACTCATCCAATTTCTGGGGATTCAGATCTCCTGCGGACTCAAAGAAACAGTTGCAGGCTGTTGCTGTCCAATCCACGCTCTCTGGCTCGGTGCCAGGCTGTGCTGTGCGGCTTGCAACGGTGCGCTGCTGATGCTCACTGACCGGCTAGTTAGTGTTGGCTTTAACTAGCAAAGTTTGTGCACAGGAGAAAAGATGACTGTGGGTCCCATCAAGTCAGGAAGAGGACCAGTTCGTTCCTGATGAAGAGCTAGTTCTGAATAGTGATTCAGCTGTCCACAGTTCCGACCTGTCCACGAGGCCTGCTGCTGGTGCTAACCTCGGGTGGATCCTCTGGTTACTCTCTGGCAACCTCCGCTCTAGACTCTTAGAACAAAGGAAAGTTCTGGCACTCGGACACACTGGCCGTTCCGTGGTTGTCCGGGCTGAGTCTCAGGATGGTCAGGAGGTTTGCTGCGAGAATGTCCTGCCCTTGGGAGCCTTCTGCTCCTGGGCCGTCCTGCCCTGGAATTCTCCTTTGAATTCCCTTTAGAAAAGTCCACAGAATCTTCTGAATCTTACCTTCTGAATCTTACTGAATCTCCCAGGCTCTCTGTGTTGCCTTTTTTTACCTGGAGGAACTTCAGCTCATTGATTGGCTGAAAGTTCCATGGGCATCTGAGTCCCACGTGGGTTACTTGGCCCTACCAGTCCCTGATTGGTTGATCAAGGTGAGATATGAGTCACTTACTCCTGACACTTAGGAATGCAGTCCAGATGTCCATCTGGCACTCCCTAGACAGATAGGCGCCAATGGATGACCATTGATCATGATAGCCAGACTTAGCTAAGTGCATCCCCCTTTGGGAGCTTGTTTTTATCAAAAGAAACCTTAAATCAGCCTGCATGAATAGTTTCTCTGTGGCTGCACCACAGAGATGAACAGAGAGATGAGGCCTAATTTGGGAAAGCTCAGAAACATTTAATTCTACCTTATTAATAAGTCTCGCCGCTACAGTTATTACCAAACAATCATTTAAAATGCTGAATTGTAGTATGAACGTAGGCATTTTACTTGAAAATAAATACCAGAAATATCAAGCCCTATAAATTGGAATAAATTATACATTATTGTATCACACTTTTGAGTACACGTTATTTCATTTATCATTAAATCTCTTCTCCAAATATCTTTTGATCTTTTGACTCGTTTTCATGGTTTTAGGTCTCATATTAATGTCTTTCTTGTTCTAGGTATTTTTGACATTTTCTACCTGCTCCTCTATATCATATTAACTTATTCAAGATGCCAGTTTTGTTTTGTTTTAAAATGGGCAATTGTTATGGGATTGAAATAAGCCATAGATTGTGTGCTGGTTAACCTTTCAAATAATCAATCTTCTCTTTTAGTCATCTTTTAGTGTCTACTTTTGTTTATATTTATTTCCATTTTTCAACATTATGTAATGTGCTGAAATTGGTGAATTCTGGCTAAAAGTTTTGCTGTGTGAATTACCATAACACAAATATGGATTTTCATTGCAATCCAGTTCCTGTCTTCAGCTGCTAATTACCTATCATCCACTCTTGACTCCATCAGCGGACCGACCGTTTCCGATGCGCATCTCAACTGCCTGCCCTTTTCCTATCTGCTTCCCCTGCACATCTCTGTCTCCTGCTGTTCCTCTTTCTGCTTTCCATTATTCCATTATTATCATCCACTTACCTAATAAACTCTGTGATCTTCACAGCTTATTGGACTCTGAGAACAATTAATTTGCCATGCCCTTTTTTCCATCTATGGGCCCGGTGTAACATGTCTGACTTAAAATACAGCACACATTCTTACGTTTCTAATGTATGTAGTGTTCAGGTGATCCGTTAACTTATCTGTGACACAAGTAATAAGCAATATCCAAGATTTTAAAACAGGAAAAAAAATACATAGTGAAAGAAACATTGACATACATAACCTTGCACAACCACTCAGTAAAACCAATATCCTGCCATTCAGAATTTAGTGAAAAATTTGACTTTCATGGATAAATTATTTCCTCATCAATACAAATATATCCTAAAATCTATTAAAATAAGTATTTATATTGAATAAAGTGTGGCATTTTCATGTTTTATAAGAAAATATGATTACAGTATAATTTAATATTGGTGCATATTGTATGTTTAGATTATTCATTCTTGTCTGCCTGCTTTTTACGGGGAATTGTAAGCTGCTACCTCTATATTGTCTCTTCATTTTTTCTGCTCCCACTTTTCTCTACAAAACACCTGCATTTAATGCTTTCTCTAAACTCATCTTGGAATAGTTTGGTTCGGTTCTATTTGAACTTTCATTGAGAAGTTAAGAACATCAATTCTGAGGTTTTTTTTTTCTGTAAATCCCTTGACACAAGTCAGATGTAGATACAAGCACACTTTGTTAATTACTGTTGTGTACTGCTAATATTCATATTGCTATCTCTAGGGACAGGTCGGGTCTTTATTATGTTCTCCTTCATATGTGAATTTGACCCACTCATTTTAAGTCTTACATGAGAACTAATTAATGGGGTTTAAAGACTGAGAAAATTACAAGTTCCAAAAATGAGAAACTAAAAACTACATTGGGACATTGACACTGGGACATTGGGACTTATGAGTGAGTTAGACAAAAATGTGTCTAATGTGTATCACAGATTGTGTCTTATATGGCAGCCAACTATTTTAGTCCTGTAATTCCTGGTTTGAATCAGGCACATGTCATTAGCTGACTTAATAAGGGATTCCCAAAGTAATGGCACATATTTGCTGGGATTTGGGTGATTCAAGTCAGGCAGGGTGGTCTTGTTTGTCACATCCCTGTCTTGTCATTTACTTGTAAGCTTGCAATCTTATCAATGAGAAATGCATCTGTCCATTCTCTGATGACCTAAACCAGGAGTCAGCAAATTTTCATTGTATTCAGCAGAACCTTTGTGCCAACATTTCAAATTGTGATATAATAATATTTGTTTTGGCTTATTTTTTCTTATGCTTGATTGATGTTTTTTGTTGTTAGCTATACTGTATGTTGGTGATTCCAACCTATGGAACATGTGCCATTATTGGCATGTCTTCTCTCATCTGTAACACTACATTATATGGTGGAAAGACCTCTCTGTGGGTGAATATATGTAACTATTCATCAGAACACATTTACACAGCACCATATACAATAGGTGTAAAGACTCCATAGTCTTTACATGTACTGTACAGTAGGTGTGTAACACCTTGTTAGGTGGATGATATAACAGCTTTTATAGGGACACATTATGTTACATCCAGGAACTAACATGTGCACATTAGTTTATAATATTGAAATATAAAAACTTGAGTAATATACTACCAGATGTATTGACAAAGTTACAATTTACTAGCAAAATATAAATCTGCCTGGGTAGTGATGGAGAAGGGTGGAAGGATATTAGGTTACAGCAGACAGTGAAGAAAGCCAAGAAGGTCAAAGAAAAGATTGTCTTCATTTAAGGCAGGTAATGACAGAAGGAATGTAATGAGCATAAAAACATAAGAAATTTTAAGTACTTTAGAAATCAATTGAAATAATCTCTTCACACTGAAATTCTTACAGAGTTGGCCATTCCTTGGTTAATTGAGCTTTAGTAAGTAACATACTAAATTGATCAGCTCACACAGTCCAATAAAAATGGGAGATTTTACAAACACCTACAACACCTTCTGATTGGTTTCTTTATATGTAATGTGAATGTATAAGGTCATCTCATTTTAATCACAATCACATGTGTGAAGCACAGATGTTCATCACTGTGCAAAAACCTTACATATTGTATCTAATTGATTGATTGTTATATGATTATCATATTTTAATGTTTATTTTATCCCCAACTAGATTTTGAGTAATTTGCATCAAAGAACATATTGTAAATAATATGCAGTAGGTAATGCATGTAATAAACACCCAGAGAATAATAAAATATATTTAAAAAAATCAATTTAACAAATGCTGTTTAACTATCAGAATTACATTACAACACACATACAAAATAGAGTGCTATTGTATAAAAAAAAACATTGGGAACCTGAAAAAATAGCCAGTTTACAAAACTACTCTAGTCGTTACAAATGGAAAAGAAATGAGATCCAATTGAAAAAATTAACTAAGCCAAGTTTAACCAAATTGTTTCTCTCTCTTTCTGTATATCAGCTTTTTAGTGGATACATTTTTTTTGTGTAAATTAGCATCTGCTTCACATCCACAAATTAATTTGTTATATATTGCAATGAAGAGGACCACAATACTTTTCAACTGCTTTTGAATGGACCAGTGGTCCGTTCTGTTCTCTTTATTTTAAACTGCATTAAGTAGAGTTTGTGTGTTTAATGGATTACTCAATTATAGAGAAGATCATTACCAGGGAAGCAGATTTGTGACCCTTTAAAAACAGTATAATCAATTCCAGTAGTATAAAAATTTCTTACTTTAAATACACAATAGGACATTTGCTTTTGTTGAATAAAATATTGGAAGGAAGAGAATGTATAACAAAATAAAATTGTTATTTTGGTATGTTTTAGGCAAAAACATAAAATCAAATTAGATTTCTTACAACTATTAAAACATTTATGCTACAAAGAACTCTCCACCTCATCAAACTTAATAAATGCCTAAGGGGAAAAATGCAATCAGGGTAGGTGCACTTGGGCCCGTCAGAGGAAACAACAATAGTAATCAAGACCTTAAGTGTTTCCTTTTTAGTTGAAGTAATCACTTATATCATGATCAGCACCATGGGGCATATGTACTTTTTTCTTACTCATGTCCAGAGAACTGAATCTGATCTGTTGGGAGGACTGCTTGATGAATTGAATCTGTAACATAAGATGTTTCATTATTTCAAAAGATTTAATGTGTTTATTTAGTATGGGGAGAAATATTTGTATGGTTTAATATCTTAGCTTTTTTATTGAGGAGTCTGTTATTTTCCAAACTGACTTTAACTTCCTTAGACTGATTTTTTGTCTTGAAGTCTTGATTTGGTAAAAGACTGGGCCTAGATACAGTAACTAAACAGCTGAAGAAGAGGACTAAGAATGAGACCATAACTTATAATTGATATGGTTTGTAAATGGGAAGGCACAATACTTCAATTGGATTTTCTTCCTTTGACTCATGGGAGACAGTCCAGAGGAATCTTATACATCAGTAGAGATGTCTGGGAGTCACAAGATGCCAGTAATGCAAATATGTTCCCCTTTGGAAAGCACAAATGTTTTCCAACAAGATTACAACTGAATCTAGTATGGTAATAAAATAATAAATATGTATATCAAGTTTGTGAAGTCAAACTAGAGGAGGTCCATCACAAAGTTAAAAAAATGTCAATGTTAGCAACATTATTCAAAAGAGTAATTACCCCTGCTCTAGCTTTATCTTGCTAATTTCTAAACCTAATGGAATAATTACCCTGGTGGAGATTGCATATTGAGCATCATCATTGTTCTGGTCATTCTATCTTGTGGTGCCGGTAAAGAGAGAAGAGTCATTGTTCTCCAAGTGATGCTCTCTTTCTCTGACAGAGAATGCAAGGATAATGCAATTTTACCCTGGCAACATTCCACCTGAATTATTG
Organism: Lepisosteus oculatus; assembly: GCF_040954835.1. Classification (NCBI taxonomy): domain Eukaryota; kingdom Metazoa; phylum Chordata; class Actinopteri; order Semionotiformes; family Lepisosteidae; genus Lepisosteus; species Lepisosteus oculatus. The sequence goes on from NC_090701.1 coordinate 36,812,883, forward strand.
TATGGGAGACAATTACAAGGAATCACATCACTTGAATTGTTTTGGAATCACAAGAAATTAGTCATCACCTCTTGCTCTAAAATAATGTCTCTATGCAGCCTCAGTCCAAAGAAATGATGCTAACACTGACAAACATTTTCCTGCTCAGCAAATAGCTGTGGAGAAAACAGCTTCATCACCTAAGCAACATCCTCTCAATTTGTCAAAACCTGCAGGGAGAAGGGTGTTGATGCCCCAATGACCTTTCCATTGGACTGAGGCTGTAGGGAGAACAGTGTCATAGTTCTGGAAACATTATATGTTTGGGCATCCTCTGAAAGTTCTGTCCAGGATAGCAACAGTAAACTTCAACATCCTCCTCCTCTGGAGGTTGTAGCCAGGGCGTATGTTCTGTGACTGGGGCCTAGAGCTTCATCTCCCTCTCCTCTGTTGCAGGTTGCTGCATCCTCCATCTAGGGAAAGAAACCTCTCCTTTTGGCACTGCCTGGCTAAAGAGTGCTCCCTACACATATTTTGAGTTGATCTAAGGTTTTTTCATCTGCATCTAGGTGTTGGATTTCTGGAATCTATATATCAGTTTCTCTTGCTCCACACTCTGAAGGTTCACCATCATGCCTGCAATAGCAGAATGAAGGCTTCTGTACTGCTCACTCTCTGGTTGTAAGGTGTTCTGAAATACCTCTGGTTCCTTTAGCACTAGGTGTAGAATATCCTTGGTGGACTGACAGAGACACTGTGTTTTGTGCTGGAATTCATATACCTAGTTAATCTGCTCTGAATCAATGGAAAATTGACATCTGAAGAGCTGCCTTGTTCTTCACCTACCACGTCTCAGCTGATGTGTTATAACTCCCCTCACAGTTTAATAATAAAAATAATAATAATAATAATAATAATAAGAAGAAGAATTGCTTACATTTATATAGCGCTTTTCCGGACACTTCACTCAAAGCACTTTACAGGTAATGGGGACTCCCCTCCACCACCACCAATGTGGTGCATCCACCTGGATGATGCGACGGCAGCCATAGTGCGCCAGAACGCTCACCACACATCAACTATCAGTGGGGAGGAGAGGAGAGTAATGAAGCCAATTCATAGATGGGGATTATTAGGAGGCCATGATTGGTAAGGGCCAATGGGAAATTTGGCCAGGACGCCGGGGCTACACCCTACTGGGATTTTAAGTTTAAGCAGGTCTAAGATTCTCTTGGCTATTCACATCAACAGACGCCAATGCTTCAATGGCTTCTGAGCATTTTAAAAATGTATCATGGATCTGGACTATTTGTTGCTCAAATTTTCCTTTAAATCAGTGATTCTCTCTCCATTTTCTACACCCCTCTGTCTGGCAAGTCTAATATAGGGCTTCTGTGAAAATAATCATCTCCGCCATCATTACTAATCACAGGTAGGTGTTTAAAAATACATAAAACACAAAATGTAAAACATACACCTAAAATTACTTAAACAAGCAAGGAACGAAAGGATGAGGTAAAGGTACAAGCCTGTGTTTTGTAACACAAATACAAGGCAAATACATAATACTAAAATCTTCACTCACAAATCAGATATGTCTTGTGAACTAAATACACCACATAAATATAAACATTTATCATATTGTACTATAATTAAAAAGAGCCATAAAATACATTATTTTATGTACAGTATACAGTACAGGTCATTTAAAACTGTAATGGATGTGTGATCATCTGCTGCTGAGGAGGGACTAGCAGCAGATTTGTGAGGAAAGTGGTGAACCCACATGCTGGGTGAGAGGCAGGTAAGACAGAGAAACCCGCAGACAGTACATATACAAGGTACTGCACAGGCAGCATATACACACAAAGAACTGTAGTGGCAGCGCATATGCAATGAACTGCACAGGCAGTTGTGCTGAGCATCCAGGTGGTGTGGTGTTGTAGCCATCTTGGTACTCAAGCTGCGCAAAAACAGACGGCATACTGTGGCAGGATAGGAAACCAGGAAATGAGCAGTTTGAAATCATGGCCAAGCATTTAGGGGTCAAAGCCAGTGAAGGCAAAACTAAACACAAATGAGACACAAAGGTAAAGAACAAAGGGGAACCCAGGAGGTGTGGTCAGAGCGAATCGAAGGTCAGATCCAGGGAACTTGGTGAAGCACAGATCAAAGTAAAAGGCAAATCTAGGAGACGCAGTAATGATAACAAGCAGGATCCAAAGCTAATAAAACAGTAACCAGCACACTGAGTGATCCGAGTAATGAGGTACACAACAAAACAGAGGTACAAAACGAAGCTAGAGAAACTCAGGAGCAAGACTTGAAGGGCTCAGAGATTAAACTCTTTGTAGAACCCTGAGCTCTGTCAGGTTTGAGTCATAATCTTCTAAATTACCTGGAACAGAAATCATCCCCAGGTTATCTGAGTCTCTTGTCAGTATGTTTCTGTGGCAATCAGCACAGCGTGACAGGTTGGTCATTCATGTAACTGGCTGCCATGTCATCAGTAGCTCGCCCTGCTGTCCGTCAGCAAGCCTGAGCACGACATTATGGATTTAAAAGCAGCTTTGACTACGATGTACAGTATTTGTGCAGTTTCAGTCACTGAACTGACATTATCCAAACATAAGGGAAACATTCAAATTCCATGTGTTGATGTCAACCCATCCACTAAATACTAATTACATTATGGATGGAAGAGAAGTCAAAGGAAAGCACAGCAGTATCCTTCATGTCCAGTAGTATACATAACAGCTTTCACAACATCAAAGTCTATACTATACAACAATGGACTTTTACAGTCTTGGCACATTCATGTCTGACCTCAGACTACAGTTGCCTTGTCAGCCATACCTTTTGAACACCTGACACTGAAAATACAGCACACAATAAGCTTACCATGCCAAAAGTCCATGCACATTACACAGAATATGTCTGTACATAGATTTTTTTTCAGCAATCTCAATAATTGCAGCTGTTGCAGAACGTTTCAAAATACAATCCAGATTTTTAACATATTTTATGGTCTGTACATAAAAATGTAAAAATTAAAACTAAAATGTTGTTGACATTAAACTTTGGATTGTATCAAAAACTTCAACATGCTATTGCTTATGTATGCTTAGGAAGGGATTGACAAAAAATGATCTACATTAAACTTAATCACTCCTCCACACAGAATTTGTGTGTCAGCGAAAATGATCCAAAACCTATCACTTAACAAGGTTGTTCAGTCAATCAGAGATTGTCAAATTTATGCTCACAAAAGGATTATATGTAACTATCAAGGTTAATTTTGGATGATCCCATTGGATTAGTCTCTACAAAATGATTTGGTAATTTATTCCATGCATTAATAATTTCTGTGAGTAAAAAATGCACAATTTACATTTAACATGCCACTGTGTCCTGACTCCTTCTAATTGTGGAATTTTGAAGGAACCGCTATTATTATTTTTTATTTCCTTTACAAAGATTGTGATTGTCCAACACTTTCATTTACTGTCAAATTTAAAAGCAACAAAGAGAGTTACAAAGTGGGCCAATGGAGACCATCAGTCTAATAATTTACTATGTATCTGATCTGCCTCCATCTAGTGCTAGAACCAGCTGGATACCAGTCTCTGAAGGTGAAGACAAAACTACTTCCTTCCAGGATGTGGACAACAAATTCTTTATTGATCTCACAAAAGCAACAAAGAGTAGGTTTCACTCAATGTGCTTCACCCAAATAGATTACACCACAGTATGGCCAGTTCCCAACAACTCATGTCGGGGGTATTTTCCAGAATATTCACTGACATGGATTTATTCACTAGAGCTCACATAAGCAGTTTGTGATCAGGTTAATGTCTGCCTACAGCTCAGTGTATTACTGGTCATTGCTTTTACCTTGAGCCAAACACAAACGTATTCAGCAGTTTCTGTACATCTTGTACAGTACTTCAGTTGAAAGTTTCAGTCCCTGTTATCAGCTCCTTGAAAGTCTAACTGACTATCCCTTAGGAAGGATGGTTGTGCTTCAAACAGACTGGCTTTGTTGGCTTCAGACAGGCTGCAGTTACAGCCAAATGTGTCTGTTAACCCTTAGTTTCCCAAATCAAAGACATGATAATTGCCAAAATTATTTTCATTAATGCAGTGCAAAAAAGCACTATGTTCCTTAAACTGATGTACATAAACAAGATGCTCAACTATTTTCCAAAATCCAGTAATAATCTTGAGTATCTTGAATTGAGTCCAGTAAAATGTTTCCACATTAAATGAACACATAAAGCTTTAGATCCTAAAAAAAATGTAAAACTACATGCACAATATACAATATTAGAAGCGCTAAAATTGATAAAATCTATACCCTGATATAGCCAGATATAGAGTCATCAAAATGAATTGAAAGACACGAAAGACACCAATAGCTATTTCCAAAAAACACCATCCTGTATGAAACTTTATTACGAGCTAGTGAATAATTATATATGAACAACGAACATTTGCTTTATTTAAATTTAAATTTCTAAAATTGTTCATTAAACTACATAAATGTATTGTCAGTAGACATAAGTTGTTCATAGTTAAGCCTTAAGATAACTGTCAGAGGAAATTAAACATTTTTTAATCAACCCATTTGTGCTAGAGATTTTATTTTAACTGAATATCACCCATCTTAAAATATACCAGTGAACTTAAATTGTCAGAGGAAATCTGTAACATTTACTGCCATTGAATGTCTCATTTTGATCAAGATGATAGAGCAAAAGGGTCGAACAGCTTGTGAGAAATATAATAGAAAAATAGATTTTGGCTCTTTCATGTGAAGGTTCTTCACTTTGGAGCAAATCTGTTTACAAAGGCAGGAGCACATAATAAGTATTGTATTCATTTGCTTTTATTTTAACAAAAAATCAAATAAATAAAAAATAAGTATGGTGATAAAATATTTCTTATTGTCTTGTGAACTTCAGAAGTGAATTTCAATATGACTGAGCTTTGACTTGACTGTTTTAAAGAATCTTCCGCTTCCCAATATACAGATGCAGCCATTCAAAATGCGCGGGCGATACCGCATTATTTTGCGGTGCGCTTTACGCAGTCTACCCCGAGTTACCGTAAATTCTCCTATAATACCGCAAGCAAAATAATAGTATCCGGAATTTCCGCAAGGTGGAGCTAATAAAGCTCAACCTCTCATGTTTGAGCTGTCGCCATCAAAGTCTTTAACGAAGATATTACTAATAGTATTAATAATGAATGACCTTGGACAAGCTGTAAACTCAGAGTATTGCCCTGGTCCAAATTCATTTTTTCATTGACCGTCTTTGTAAAAGTAACACCACAGCATTTCGCAATCACGCATTTGTTTCCAATCATGCAAAGTACAGTAATTTTTGAGAATCGATTCACCATGCCTTTCACATGCTCATAAAAGAGATTGATTTAGGAACATAAACATATTACCATATGCAAACTGTACTGTATACAGTATGTATATGTATATTTAATGTCTTAACTGTGCTCGTTTAAGTATTGAATATTTATATGGAATTTTAACACTGAAGGGAAATCTTAGTACCTGAGCATAAAAAGAATAGGAGCATACTGTAACGCGTGTGAAGGCCATAAATTATATTAATTTTGGAACTTAAACATACAGTATATGGCTGGTCTCGGTACTTTAAAGAAAACATACACACCAGTATTCCATTTCTCCCTAAACATTTTAACCATCGAAGTCTTTAACTAACGTGATACCAGAGTCAGCAAGCATACTTTTAGAATTTGATTGAAAGGGAATATAATATGGAATCGCGTATCTAAAGAAATTAATAACGATATAATTATATTCATGTACTGCAACACAAGAATAGTACACGCTGTACATTGTCTGTTGATAATGTTTCTGTAGTGCTTTTTCAGCACTCTGCATGTGACCTTGTTGGTGGTGCAGTGGGTTAGGTTCCTGACTCCTACGTCACACGGTCTGTGATCAAATCCCGCTGGAGCCATGAATTTCCTTTAACAAACATTTCTTTGAAAAAATGAAACGTTTCGAGATTACGAAACGAGTCAGAGATGAAAAAAAACCTCACTTGCACCAAACAAATTTATATTTCTAAATATCACATGATCGAATTTAAGTCATTTTAATAACAATGAATAGTCACCTAGGGGTTACAATATAAACATTTAAATTGATTTAAATCGCGTTTTGATTTAAATCACAAACGCGGGTTTAAATATATGTGTTTTTTGATTCACAATCAGACAAATGCAACATAAACTGATATCTTTGTCTTCTAAGTATCTTAATAAACTTTCAGCATAGCTTTCTCCCTGTTTAGATTTATTTTTCTTGGGATCTTGGGATCAAACATGGAAAGATTAGATTGTAATCGTTTTTATTTTTTAAATACATTTTAGAAAAGTGTAATCTATACTAAAAAGCTGTACACCGCCTGGTATAAAGATACATATTGTAATACTTTCGGGTTCGGATAGGACAGACACAAGAACTCAGACTTGCGGAGTTAAAGCAAGTTAAAGCCTTGATTTTATATATCACCTTTAAAAGTGGCATCTCAAAGCAAAGTAAATACCCAACACTGATTATACCAATCTGTCATGCTAATAAAGCACCTTGAATTGAATTGAACTGAGGGAGAGAGGGGGAGAGGGCGAGCGAGAGAGAGAGCCAGGACAGACAGGCAAATAAGATACACTCCACAGACATTCACAACAGCATTTGCACATATAGTTAAGTTATTACTTGGTTTTCAAAGTGCAATTAAATATAATATTGTTGTTGTTGCTGTTATTGCTGTTTTTATCCTGTAAAGCGTTTTGAGAACCCACCTTTAAAGGCGATATATAAAACGCTGATTCTTATGGAATGTGTTCCGCAGGGGATTCAAAATTTTAAATTTTTTTTTTTAAACGCGTATTTAAGGAAATAGCAATATAACCTTGTTCATGCACAAACAGTGGCATGTTACATTATTAATTTGGGTGTCTCCTCTTGCCAGAAAGCTCTAAATTGCATTTTGAGTGCAGTTTTTGACTTTTTTTAAATTGCAACCCATAAATAAAGCTGATACTGTTTAGAGTTTTAATTATTTTAAACTATTACAACGGCACAATGCACAATGCAACATAAATTGCAAAAATGCACTTGGAATCTGTCCAAGCCCTACCCTGTCAGGCATTTTCTTTTACTGTAACGGACACAAAAACTCCCTTGCTTTTAACAGAGCATTTCATAATTTCCAACGACGAAAATTATTTAAACTGCGACACTTATCATTCAACCAGAGCTCGAAATATCACAAGGATCCTCTAGAGCACAGCAAAGACTGTAATAAAAGTATACTAGTGACAAACTAGTATACTTTAGATATTTTTTTCTGAACCGGGGAAAATCTGATCATGTTTCTCTATAACAATAATAAAAAACATTATTTTACATATCACCTTTATGTGATATCACCTTAAGGACAGCACATACAAGGGTTAATTGCACAATGCACCAAAGAAATTTAAAATAGTCTTTAGGTGTGAAGGCAGGAGTGGATCGCAGAAGGCATAATCAGCAAATTAAGAAAACAAAGAACAGGACAGGTGAGACGTTTATCCAGAGAGCAAGTGATCAGAAAAAGGAACAGATGTTATGCCCAGGTTTTACGCTCTCTCTCTGTTGAATGAATAAAAGCATTTTATTAAAAATGCGTTTGCGTTTGTCTGGGTATTTACTTTGTAATCTGTGGTTTACATCTACTGTATTGCTTTGAGATGCCACTTTTAAAGGCGGTTTGTAAAATAAAGTTTTTTTATTATTGTTATAGAGAAACATGATCAGATTTTCCCTGGGTCAGAAAAAAGACAATTAAAATCTGTAATCTTTCCACTTGTATGTCATCAGAAAATACAAGACGTTTCTGCTTTGTGGTATCAAAGGATGGTATCAAAAAGTAATCTAAGTGGTGAGAAAGCTGTGCTCCTCAAAGCGCTTTACAGGATAAAAACAATAACAACAATAGTGTTAGGCTGGACAAACGATTTTTTTATAGAAATACAAAATGAGATATAATGATGTGTTCCGGCTAAGACATAAACGAGTACAACCCCCCTCTCTGCGGGAGTGCTGGCTGTGACGAATTAAACTGGTTTCACAGGTATTTTCAAAGTAGAAGGGGGCGAGATTTCCAGCGAAAGACACCTCCCCCCTCCAAAACCATGTAAGTACAGTACTTACTAGTTAAGAAAGCTAGGCTCCTCAATTAAATCACTTTAACATCTTAATGCGTTGGTGTAACAGTCCGGGCATGGCAAGCTTCTAATGTCAACTCGACTCGATTGGAAGACAATGAACATATTCTAGCCCTGAATGAATTAATAGCAAACATGGTTTACATAAAAGACATTTTTCCAAGAAAGTTTATAATAATACGATCTATAGTTGAAATCTGAGCATAAATAAAAAGAAAAAGCATTTTCAGAGAGCAATTATGCTGTGTTTATGTAGAAAAAGTGATAAGGTTTATGAGCAATCTAATTACTTATTCGTTTAAAACACTATATAAAATAAAGTTTATTATGAATTTGCTGGACAGAGTGGTGAACATTATTATGGATAAGACAAAGATAACGATCCTGATCAGTTTAGAAATCTGTGTACGCTGTAAGGTTTTTACTTCTTTAACTTTTAAAATACACGTTTTGAATAGAAAGAAATCCTCTTCCTGATACAGTATGTATAACAGATCAACACGTCTTTTTTCCCCATTCACCATTCACCAGAATCACCATTCTGAAGCCCTACCGTAATCTCTGGTTTAGGGAGACCCCAGAATTCTGTCCCATAGTTTAGATAGATGATAGATACTTTTATTGATCCCGTGAGAGAAATAAAGTAAATCATTTTCATTTTAAGAAATTATTAAACGCTCGGTTAAAAGTAAAGGAGATTGTCTGTTATAGTGGACATAAAAACAATAGTGTCTTCTAGGCATTATATCCTAAAAGACACAGACCGGCGCCAGACCGAGAGAATGCCCGCAGCGTAAAAGAAAATGCCTGATGAACTAGGGATTGGACAGTTTCCAAGTGCTTGTACAATCGATGGAAATGTTCAAATAAATGTGCAAAAGAAATAAACAAAATAATCATTTATTTCTTTATCATATTGGTTAGCTAATGTCCTCTCTTTGCTAGTTAGTGGCTGTGTTTCTGCATTGGGTAGCAATGGGTGACTGTTCTCAGGCGGAAGATGTAAACAGCTTAATTTTCGTGTTAAATAATTTTTTTTAATTAAAATTCATTCTATACAGCAATCGCATATTTGGGTACCGTTTCATAAAACTTTCATGCTTAAAATGTTTAGGGAGACTGGTGTGTATTTTTTCATTAAACTACCAAGACCAGCCATACACAGTACAGTTTACGTACATACAGTAATGTTTATGTTCCTAAATTGATATAGTTTATGACCTTCAGATGCGTTATGCTCCTCTTCTTTTTATGCCCAGCTACTAAAATTTCCCTTTAGTGGTAAAATTCCATATAAATATTCAAAACTAAGCGGATTGAAATGTGCACAGTAAAGACATCAAATGATTAAATCTTTTCACTACCAACCAATGCACCACGAGTGCCCCTGTCGGTCATTTTGGCCAGCCAATCACTTACCGCGGTGCCCTACAGTACCCCGTGGTGGCTTGTGGGTAGTTTACTGTACCGCGGGTTTGTACCACGCATTTTGAATGGTTGCATCTGTATATTGCACAAATACAAAAACAGCAATAATAGGATAATAATAATGATGGAAATCATGCTGCAAAATTTTAAAAATTATATCCTGTCTTTTTCTTGGTGTCATCCTAAACAAAACACAGTACCCAAAACATATGTACTGTATGAATTCCTGTGTTGTCCAACTTGGGTACATCTGACTGGTACACATGCAGTATTTGAGACTTTGAGAATCTTTATTGAGTGTTCAAATGAACACTGCATCATATGTGTGTTGTGCTAGCCTGCTATTGTTGTCGGTAGCCAGAGAATACCCTGATCCAGAAAGGTCAATGCTTGCAATGCAAAGTCATATTTGTCTTAATTAACTGAAAATGAGATGGCCACATTTATTCACACTTCTAAGTAGTCCTTTAAATAGAATTCCACAGAGACAAATTTACAGTAACATTATGCACTTTGGAAGTGCTATTGAAGCCTTTGCTACTATACAGAGGCCTACGGTAAAAAGGTTGTCTATTTCCCTGGGGTATAAAAAGAGATAATAAACGGCAACCAAAAAATAATAGCATTATCATTTCTAAAGTTAGAGAGCTCTTCAAACACTAGAGGGAAATGGTCATTGGTCCTTGACCCTGACAAGTTGGGGAATGGTTATAAAAATATACAAAAACATTAATCAACCACTTTTCACTATATTGTCCACTATTAAGACATTTACATCATTACTGGTATAGTGGCTACCCTGCTAGTAAAACGACACAAGTGTATTTTGCCTAAGCAGGTTAAGAAAACAGTTTAAAGTAACATTCAAAGTTGCCTGTACAAATGTGGTACTCACAGTTAAGTTATAAGTAAGAAGCCTCTTTTAATTGTGAACCACTTGCCAAGCACTGCTTGAAAATGAAACCTCTTAGGACATGTTTTTCAGCGTCATATTTGGCATCAAAAAGACTAAGCTTTTGTTGAGAACACACTCAGGCAGACTGTGAATGATGTTGGGTGATTTTATTATGATTTTAGGTAGTTTTACATGTATGGAACACAGAATCATTATTTAAATAGTGGAAGACAATCATGAAGTTCAACAGCACATGATTCTTTGACACATGGGACTTTGGCCAAGTATGGACATTCTAGCATGTCAATTATAAAAATTATACATCTTAATTATATTAATTGTACACAAAATAAATGATCTCGACTGAGCATCTCAATATCTCAATATCCAGACTTAGTCCGATTGAAAATGTGTGCTTTTAAATCAATTTTACTAAAGGAAACCAAATTATCAGAAGGACCAAGAACAATTCTACACGTAAGAAAGTTCATAAGATTCTCCTCTGAAGTGCCAGGACCTCCAAGCACACTAAAATTTGTCTAGACAGTGAATCCATGCCAGAAGAAGATTTATAAACTAGTAACTACAGGGGTGCACATAAATGTGACCCTAATGTTTCCTGGACCTCATCTGTGAGTCCACTGGGCCCAGGTGATGATTTAACCTGTTAAGTGACAAGCCTAATGAAAATCAAGAAAAACAGAAAAAATATTCCTTGTTTTTCAATAGAACATTGCCTTTGTGTCATCTGTATGTTAGGGGGTGGATTTGTTCAGTGCACTGTTTGTCACGATCAGTTCCGTCTGGGCCCTGTGCAGACAACCCGATCCGGAATTGTGAAGATTCACTAGGGGGAGTGTATCTAAGTCATGCAGGAAAGGGTTTGGATACAGGGGGGCGTGTCCGAGGTGAGCAGGTGTCCTAAGGAAGTGAGTCCGGGCGAACAAACAAAGCCAAAGTCCAAACGGGGAATCTAAATGGAAGAGTAGAGTCCAAGGCCAGGAGATCCATCCAAGGGTTAAAAGCATGAGCTGGGTCGGGACTGGCGGGGCAGGGAATCAGGAACAGAAGTTTAAAACCATAACGGAGCCAGACGCAGCAGGACCCCGGGTTCTCACGAAGCAGAGTTCAATGAAGAACCAGGAATGAAGTCCGTGTCTGGCTTTAAAGGGGGAGCGGGAATAGGGAACGGGTGCAGACAATGGGAGAAAACAAGGAAGGGCTGGAGCGCCCTTAAGAGGAGGGGTTAGCAATCGTGACACTGTTACTGTCCGAGGTGTTCATAGCCAGCAATTTTTAACCTGGCAAGAGATTATATTTGGGAGACCATGACTCACGGCAACCTATGGAACTTTATTTTTTGTGACAACATAATCTACTGTTCTTCCTGTGGGCTCATCCCGATGTGACAACATTCCAATGGGAAAATACATGGCCTCAGGCCGTTTGCATAATAATGAAGATAAGATTGTGGAAGTTTTGCCATGGATGTCCTGTTTTACAGATTTGATCTTTTAGAACATCTGTGGAATGAGACCATACATTACATCAGAAAACAGTGAAAAAACACATTACTGTCTAGGCTCTATGAGAGGAATGAGACAGAATCCCACAAGACAACATTAGCAACCTGGTGCAGAAGTACTGCTTGTATCAATTCAGATGTGGTCACAGTGTACTAGCCTGTGATTTTCACTGTAGACCCCCCCCAGATGGTAAATGTCATTCATATTAAGAAACTTACCTTTATAATGTCTGTTCAATAAAATCTTGATGCACTGGCTACAAAAACATTTAGTCTTTTTCTTTCTGAGTTTGTTGCAGTTGTACATCATACATTTCTTCTGATGTACAGGATGGATATGTATAGATTTTATTTTTATATGAAGATATTTTCAATTAAAAATTGCTGTGTTCTGGTCATGTGTTTTGTCTTCTCTCTGTTAATAATTTATTATTTGTGTACATATTTCTTCTGTAGTTTTGGCTGCCATGAACATGGGCCTATGAAGTGAGTATGTGATTTGGCCTCATGTTTTAAGTGTAGCGGCGAGGCTTATTAAAATACAGGAATTAAGTTTTCTGCTCCCTCGCCAGTCCCTCTCTCCTTCATCTCAGTGGTGCCTGATACAGTTCACAATTAAGGTGTTTCCCTAGCTGATAGAGTGTCCTGATAAGGAGCAGCTCCCCAATTCCTGAGATTCTCCAGCAACCTTAATAATCTCAATTCTGTTGCCTTAATGTCTGGGAGATTACAAGGGAGTCTGATTCAGAGTTTGTTTACGACCCTAAGGTCAGAGGGCATGGTTACTCATCATCAGCCAATCAGGAACTGGCTGAGCAGGTTAAACCCACGTGGGTCTCTGATGCCCATGAAACTTTCAACCAATGAACGACCTGCAGTTTCTCCAGGGAAAAAACAGGCAACACAGAGAGCCTGTAGAACAATTCCAGGGGGGCACGGTTCGTGGGGCAGAACAGTTCCCAAGGGAACACAGTTCCAAAGCGCAGGACATTCTTGCAGCACGCCTCCTGGACATTCAGCCTCAGGGCTCCACCTGAGCATCCTCAGACTCAGCCTGGGCCACAATGTAACGGCCAGTGTGTCCGAGTGCAGGACTTTCCTTTGTTCTAAGAGTCGAGGACGGAGGTTGCCAGCGCGTAACCAAAGGATCCACCCCAGGTTAGCATCAGCAGCAAGCCTCGTGAACAGGTCGGAACTGTGGACAGCTAAGGATTCAGAACTAGCACTTTATCAGGAACTAACCGGTCTTTTTCCTGACCTGCTGGGACCCTCAGTCAACTTTTCTCCTTTGCACGAACTCTTGCTAGTTTCAGCCAACACTAACTAGTTGGTTTTCAGAGAGCAAGTCGCACCTGCCACAGCCTGGCACCGAGCAAAAGAGCGCAGATTGGACAGCAACACACCTGCAACTGTTTCTTTGTGCCCACAGGAGATCTGAATCCCCAGAGATTGGATGAGTATTCAACTTCACTGCATTACCGGTCAAGAATTAGTGATGTACTTGTTTTGAGTATCTAGGGTAGAAGTTGTAACCAAGTTCATTTACGAAACGGTCTAAATGAATTATATACTGAACGCATGTCCTCTTAGTATGTGTAAGTCTTCGTGACTGAATGAATATATATCTTTTGTATTCTGCTAACCCACATGATAAGATCTGTTATGTTTACATGCACATTGTATGTATTAATAAATGTATTCTTGTGTATTAGTACCCATGTGTGTGCGTTGTTTGAGTTATACCGCAAGGCTGGATTCTAAGACCATGAAAAGAATCATATTCTGACTTACTGGTACTATTAAGAATTGTCCCAGTAAATGCACAACCCCTACCTTACTGATGCCTCGTGAGAGGATACTACATAAGGTTTTAGCTGGAGAGGTAAGTTAGTCACTTTCTGAAACTGAACTGAAATTGACTATATAAGAGTTTTGCACAGCTCTTTACATTTAGCTGAAATGACAAATTTCAATGCTGCAAAATGGAAATTTTGAAGTTTTATTTGTTTGTTTTTCTTTTAAAGTTATGTTGTTTACAGTATGTGCATTTCAAAACTTTACTATTAATGTTTTTGAATCAGAAAAATTATGCCTGCCATTATGTCTTCATCACCCCCATTTAAAGACTCACACTGAACTAGAGAAAATTACAGTTATATATACAAATATCACCTTTATAACAAATATCAACACATAATAACAAGCTCTACAGTGTAAATTATACTTGGATAACCCACTTCAACCAGATGGAGAAGTGAAATGTGAACTGCAATACTCAGTGAATTCTGGTGTGTATACAAGCAATGTAAGTTGTCAATTGGTCCAACATTTGATTAGTCTATACAGTAACTGGTAAAAAAACTGCACAAGGACAATAAATTAAAACATAAATTAAGGGCCTGTGGCTTACTTGTTTCCCATCATGTAGAATTAATGAAGTTGCTGTCATTTACTTATGAAAATCTAAAATGGTAAAAGAATATTCAATATGTAGCACAGTGATCTGCACTGTAACATAACTTTGTTGCTGTTTGTGCACTACAAATGTAATTTTATGGCATATGTATAAATCTTGCTCCATTCCTTAGTATAGTGCAGCACTATATGGCTTCCAGTAAACCAGGAACAGATTGCAAATTTTCTAAGGAATAAAAAGCAGTTCTCATTCATCTATGCATCTGGAGCTTGACTGCAAAATAAAACTCAGGGTCACACATCTCACACATCTGGTTGAAGAGTATCACCAATTACATTACTTAGTAAAACATGAGTTACAGTAGATGAAAAAAGGGACTTACCTTTGCTTGTTACGTTTGTTACGGTCATTTAAATAAAAACATATTTTAAATAATTTAGTTTTTTAGTTTCATTAAGCTTGTGAGTCTTCAATTGTATGTTTGTAAGCTATAGACTATCCTGCATCTCAAGAGAGTAGGGTGTGGAAATGGCATGTGGAAATGCTATTCTGACAGTTTTACAACCATTTGTGATTTGAAAGGTTCCAAATTTATCAGCATCTGACAAGAGAGTTAGAACTGAAGAAAGGGTTGACCTGTAGCTCACTGTCGTCATGGCAGGTCTGCAGGTGTCTGGCTAGTCACACTGCCAAAGGTTGAGGGAGCTCTGGCCAGCTTATCCCATCTCTTCATCGGCAATGCTCAGCCACTTGTACTCCACCACCTGGGGAAACCTTTTTATAGACAGCTAGTGACATGATGTAGGCTCTAACTGGTAAAGGTAGGGCTTATTAAAGAGCCTCCCTGTACGCTGCTAAAAGCTCTTTCAGTGGTTGAGAATCTTGGGAGCCCTAAAAAGTACACATTCTTTTATTTTGAAAAAAATTCACATCTTAAAGTTAATTTCAGTTGGATCTCTTAAGTGCTTCTAGATGCCCTACCTTCTGATTTGAATACACCGTGCTTATGTTTCTATGCCTAATACATTAAAACACTGAATCTCCATAAATCACGACCACATTTTCCATTTATCTCTGCAACGCATTCAGCATAATTTAGTACTTTTAGTTAATGATAATCACAATGCCAAACATTTGCAAATGTTTGCAAAGGATGAGTATATGGGGGAAGAATAAAGTAACTAATAATATTATCACAGCATGGTTCACTCTGTGGAACTGACAAAATATGTTTCACCTATTTTTCTTGAAGGTAAAGGTAATCCCTTGGAACAGTTTTAATTTTTTTAATTCAAGTTCAAGTTCACGTATATTTGTCATTCCAGCCATATGCAAATATATAGTGGAATGAAACATCGTTCCTCCGGTCCACTGTGCAAATAAATGTTGGTAAAGTTTCGGTGTACTACACTGACTTTCCCGAGAACTGCTAAAATGATGTTATTCTTGACATAACGTAGCACCTGTCTTGGCTGTCCTCAGCAAGGCATTTTATGGAACAAGCATTTTAAGAAGATTAATTATGTCATCCCTTAGAGGGTACCTCCTTCAGGGAAATGTACCAGATGCATTGGATGGTTATTACCTTATGCTACTGCTGTCTCCTCTGTGGTAGCATTTCTTGTTCATGATCTTATTCCATCACTTCTGCATTTGCAATTGTTATATACTGTATTAATTAGATGTGCATCACATTTGTAAAAAAAGCATATTATTTATGTGAGACATTGAACTGCTCATCATAAGCTTATGGTACTGTTGTTTGGTGCATTAATAATCTTCTTCATCTGCATGTCACAAAGCCATTACTTCACATAAAATTCTAAATGCTAATTAGTCAGTCACCACAACAGCTGTGAGCATAGCATAAACAATGCCATAATAGTTGACATTTTTAAAGAGCTCTAAATAAGCAACTAAAATATAGAAAACAGCTGTTTATGGATATCCCACAAGTTAATATTTTCCTATACTGAATATCTACTTTATACAGTACCTGTAAATGCAATAATCAACAACTGATTTTTCTTTTACTGTCAAACAAATTGAATCTATGATCATGATATAAACTCTTGCCATTCATATTAATTTTGTTGCTCCCATCATTAGTTACTGTATATCATCAATAATGGTAAGTGAGCCACTTCAAAATGCAGCCATGTACTGTATATCCTTACAATGACATTACCTCTAACATTCCTCATAGATGATTTGGTGTTTCTGTTGATTAATTTCATCTGCAGTTTCATTTTTTTTCTACCTATTTTTTTGGAAGAGAGGTTCAAATTGATCCATTTGCTTAATTAACCCAAGATGATATGCAATTAATTAAAAAGAAAATACTTAGGAGTATGCCTTATTGTGTTAAGGTGGCATTTCAACATCCATTCATTTTCTGACCATTTCATCCAATTCAGGGTTGCGGTGGAGCCAGAGCCTACCCTGCAACAGCTGCTAGGGAGGATATGCCCTGGACAGGATGCCAGTGCACCACAGGGCATACATAGACACAAACTCACATATGATCACACCAGGGCCAGTTTTTTCAGAAGCCAAATAACCTACCAGTATATCTTTGGACTGTGGGAGGAAACTGGAGGAAACCCACATAAACATGGGAACAGCACACAAATGCCATGTAGAATGCACCCAGTTTTGGAATTGTACCTATGGCACCAAGACCCCATGCTCTACCATGCCACCCTTGTGAAAACATATTTTGACTTTTGACTTTTTTTAAGTTGTTGTAGTGTTAGTTTTAGATTTAAACAAGTTTTAACTTCACCAGAGGCTTGACTTTGGAGTTATTCACTTATTAATAGGTACAAGTAGAGCAAGGATCCAAAGGATCCTTAGGTCCTACGTTTGAAACTTAGGACCTCGTGGGGACCCGGGGCTGTGCTAAGAGTTCTGTATAACATATACAGATGCAGCCATTCAAAGTGCGCGGTACACACACGTACCGGAGGTAATTGGCTACGGTGTCGCGCATTGTGACGCACGATGACACACGGTACCGCGGTACGTGATTGGTTGACCGACAGGGGCATTTGTGGTCCATTGGTCTATCGTAGAAAGATTTACAGTAAACGTCTTTACTGTGCCCGTTGTAGTATTGAATATTTATATGGAATTTTACCACTGAAGGGAAATCTTAGTGCCTGAGCATAAAAAGAATAGGAGCATACTGCAACGCGTGTGAAGGCCATAAACGATATTAATTTTGGAACTTAAACATACAGTATATGGCTTGTCTCGGTACTTTAAAGAAAACATACACACCAGTATTCCATTTCTCCCTAAACATTTTAAGCATCGAAGTCTTTAACTAACGTGATACCGGAGTCAACAAGCAGGAAAACTAGTATACTAGTAACGAACTAGTATACTTTAGATATTTTTTTCTGAACCGGGAAAAATCTGATCATGTTTCTCTATAACAATAATAAAAAACTTTATTTTACATACCACCTTTAAAAGTGGCATCTCAAAGCAATACAGTAGATGTAAACCACAGATTACAAAGTAAATACCCAGACAAACGCAAACGCGTTTTTAATCAAATGCTTTTATTCATTCAGCAGAGAGAGAGCTAAAACCTGGGCGTAACAGCTGTTCCTTTTTCTGATCACTCGCTCTCTGGATAAACGTCTCACCTGTCCTGTTCTTTGTTTTACTAATTTGCTGATTATGCCTGCTGCGATCCACTCCTGCCTTCACACCTAAAGAAGACTATATTAAATTTCTTTCCGCGGTCCATTGTGCAATTAACCCTTGTATGTGCTGTCCTTAAGGTGATATCACATAAAGGTGATATGTAAAATAATGTTTTTATTATTGTTATAGAGAAACATGATCAGATTTTCCCCGGTTCAGAAAAAAATATCTAAAGTATACTAGTTTGTCACTAGTATACTTTTAATACAGTCTTTGCTGTGCTCTAGAGGATCCTTGTGATATTTCGAGCTCTGGTTGAATGATAAGTGTCACAGTTTAAATAAATTTCGTAGTTGGCAATTATGAAACGCTCTGTTAAAAGCAAGGGAGTTTTTATGTCCGTTGCAGTTTTTTTGAAACTGAACTTGTTTGAATTGACTGAGCTCCGTTCTGTACCACACAATGTCTGTTTTTTTTTGTGCTGTCCTTTGACAAAACAAGGCTCACCAGATAATGTGAATCGAAACCTGTTTTTCTAGCTTTTAAAGTCGTGCGATGTGTAAGCGGGAACACATCATTATATCTTACATATGAAAAATACATAATATAGCTTCCAAACAAACGCAAACGTGTATTTAATAAGATGCTTTTATTCTTTCATAATCCGATGATTTCAGGAAGACTACTGGAGGTCTGGCTTTTTTTCTGGAAAACCATAACTCTGGTCTTGTCCAGATTGACTGTCAGCGCTCAGGTCTGACAGTCCTACTCCAGCAGCGCCAGGTTCTGCCGCAACCTCTGTTCTGTGGGCGACAGCAGGACCAGGTCATCTGCAAAGAGCAGGAACTCGATATCTGTAATTAATGCAGATCAGTAAATCAAGGGACAAAACAGTTATTGCGCCCAGCTCCTCAATGGGCTTTGACGTGCTAATGCGTTGGTTTAACAGTCCGGGTGTGGCAATGTTTTTTATTATTGTTATAGAGAAATATGATCAGATTTTCCCCGGTTCAGAAAAAAAGATCTAAAGTACTGTACTGTATTCTACTTTGTCACTCTTCTCATCCCCTCTTTGCTAAATGGCTTTTGAATAGAGTCACATGAAGAGAGAGGTGAAACAGCCCTACACAGCCCTGTCGCAGTACACGAATATAATTTTATCTTATTAATTTCTTTAGATATGTGATTCTTTTAATACAGTCTTTGCTGTGCTCTTGGGGATCCTTGTGATATTTCGAGCTCTGGTTGAATGATAAGTGTCGCAGTTTAAATAATTTTCATAGTTAGAAATTATGGAACGCTCTGTTAAAAGCAAGGGAGTTTTTATGTCCGTTGCAGTTTTTTTGCAACATGAATATAATTATATCGTTATTAATTTCTTTAGATACGCGATTACATATTATATTCCCTTTCAATCAAATTCTAAAAGTATGCTTGTTGACTCCGGTATCACGTTAGTTAAAGACTTCGATCCTTAAAATGTTTAGGGAGAAATGGAATACTGGTGTG
Source organism: Lepisosteus oculatus (assembly GCF_040954835.1). Classification (NCBI taxonomy): domain Eukaryota; kingdom Metazoa; phylum Chordata; class Actinopteri; order Semionotiformes; family Lepisosteidae; genus Lepisosteus; species Lepisosteus oculatus. The sequence continues at coordinate 36,832,554 of NC_090701.1, forward strand.
TATGTTTTCTTACATACCAAAATCAGCCATATACCGTATGTTTAAGTTCCAAAATTAATATCATTTATGGCCTTCACACGCGTTGCAGTATGCTCCTATTCTTTTTATGCTCAGGCACTAAGATTTTCCATCAGTGGTAAAATTCCACATAGATATTCAATACTTAAACGGGCACAGTTAAGACATTAAATATACATATACATACTGTATACAGTACAGTTTGCATACGGTAATATGTTTATGTTCCTAAATCAATCTCTTTTATGAGCATGTGAAAGGCATGGTGAATCGATTCTCAAAAATACTTTGCATGATTGGGAACAAATGCGTGATTCCGAAATGCTGTGGTGTTACTTTTACAAAGATGGTCAATGAAAAAAAGAATGTGGACCAAGGCAATACTTTGAGTTTACACTTACAGCTTGTCCAAGGTCATTCATTATTAATACTATTAGTAATATCTTTGTTAAAGACTTTGATGGCGACAGCTCAAACATGAGAGGTTGAGCTTTATTAGCTCCACCTTGCGGAAATTCCGGATACTATTATTTTGCTTGCGGTATTATAGGAGAATTTACGGTAACTAGCGGTATTTACCGGTAAATCGCGGTAGAGTGCCTACAGCGCACCGGAAAATAATGCGGTATCGCCCCCGCATTTTGAATGGCTGCATCTGTATATATTACATTTTTTGGCATGCCGAATCATACTACCCAAGGAATCCTCACTATCCAAAGAAGACCCAAAGGTGACACTTGTAGTGCAATGTTAGATTTTAGTGAAAAGGTAGCTTTATTTGATCTAGCGTACTGTTTCTTCAAATCAACTTAATATGGCAGTACTGTATGTTACTAAAGGGACATATTGGTAGTTGAAAATAAGAATAACTAAAATATATTAAAGTTTCTGAATATAATCAATAATATAATTTTATAAATATACTGTAAATATAATATATTTCTAAAGTTGGAAGTTGTAGCTAAATATAAAAAATAAGGTATGCAATAGTATTCCACCTTCTGCATAAACATCTTCTACCTCAAATTCTTTTCGGTCACCTTGGCATCCTGGTCAAATTTCCCATTGGCCCTTACCAATCATGGCCTCCTATATATATACGAATTGACTTCATTACTCTTCTCTCCTCCCCACAAATAGCTGATGTGTGGTGAGCGTTCTGGCGCACTATGGCTGCCGTTGCATCACCAGGTGGATGCTGCACATTGGTGGTGGTGGAGGGGAGTCCCCATTACCTGTAAAGTGCTTTGAGTGGAGTTTCCAGAAAAGCGCTATATTAGTGTTAGCAATTATTATAATAATTGTTATTATTGCTGTTGTTATTGTGGGAAAGATTGAATCTGTTCTTTTTAACTAAATTTCCCATGAACATTTGTTGTCTTTATTGTAATGGAAAATGAAATGCTTGTAGTTTAAATTAATTGCTTGTAGAATATTGAAAACATGTAGTTTTTAAGTTAGCTCATCCAAACAGAGTGACACATTGACTATTCTGTGGTAGAATTCTCCCTTACCTTATGGGAGGTTGTATACTATATCTACATTGTTCCCCTACACATTTTACTGTGGCCTTTACATTTGCTATACTGCCCTCCAGTCCACCATTGGAAACACTATGTTATAATATTAACAAATAGTTGAACTTAGATTTGTCTGTAAATAGCACTTTTTTTCAGGGTTTAAACATCCCATTGTATTTGTGATCGTCCATTTCCAGTTTTGCTGAGTTGTTGCCACTCTTCAACAAAGCCCATGGAGTCTATTTTGTAATCATGTGTATTTTCTGGTCTCAAAGACTAAATGTATATCACAAGGAGAATTTACTCTAAAGCCTACATAACCAAAGAACACCAAGACAGTTTAGAATGAATAATGTTAACTAAATTATTGTAATCAAATGTTATTTTACATGTTCTTTAATTTTTATACAACATTGTTTAATTTATACCTCATTTCAGATTTAAACCACATATCAAGATTTCATATTCATTGTTCCATTCATGGTTACAACTATCTATTTGCAACAATATAATATATATATATATTATTTTGGGGATAATTCCATACATACATTTTCTGATATTACAATAAGAAGTCATTTTATGTAAATTTTAAAATTAAAAAGTCACTTGTGTGGCTGCATATCATGTTTGACTGCATTAAGTTTGTAATCAGTTTAGCTTTTTAAAATGTGAAGTATTTGTTTTGTTCTTTAAAACAAAAGAGATTTTGTACATATTGTTTCCGATTTCATGAATACTGTATATTTTTTTTTAAATGACTCTCATATTGTTTCTATCGTTACCACCATTATCTGTATTTCCCTTACATATTGTTCATCTTTCCTGAGGCATACAGTTCCCTTGACTTATATAAACTGTACATTTTACTTAAATGTAGTAATGCAGTTTTTTTACATGTGATTTTGTTTATCTAATTTACAGGTATATTAATTAGATCTGACTGTTGCATTTATTTTGTGCTACTGTACAATTTGTTACTGTGAAGACAAAAATACAAACGCATCACAATTCATCAAATATTTTCAAACATTTTTAAAACTAAGATGAAAAATTAAATTGTATTCATATAACTACAGTAATTCAGTTCAACTGGATACCCTACTATAATTAAACACAACATCTGCTATAGTTTTTAATCAATGACAGGTGTTGTACCCAAATACCACATTAGATTCAGTGTATACATTTACTCTGAGTACAGTATTTTCAATAATGTAATTTCCTTCTTAACCTTTTGCAAAAGCCAAACTTAAAACAGTAGGTATCCCTACCCTTAGTATTATATAATTATTTTGTTACTACTTGAGAATTTTTTTCTTGTTGGAGCAATGTATCTATGTGAATGTTTTGTTGTATTTTTGTGTTAGATATCCATGCTAGAACATAGAGGGCACAGATTAAAAGACACTGAAAAATCTGAAGATCAAACATTCTTCCCTTAGGATATTTACTTGCAAACTGATTTATTTTCTTCATACTTCTCTCTAGCAAGGTTTAAAATTTGAATCCCCAGAGCATCCTTAAATCTTTGCATGCTGATAATCAAATAAATTGCCTGGAATGCTGCTTAGAATTTCTTTAACCCCAGTTTCCTTAACATCAGTGCTACCATCATCCACTGAATCCCAATTACCAGCTCAGATTGTTTTCACTGTTTACTAAAGCTTACTATTCTACTAGGTCAGTGATTCACAAACTTTTTGCACCAAGTACCACCCCTGATCAAACCAAAGCATCCAAGTACCACCTACTAGTCATCTTCTCATAGGAACCCCAGAACATCTCAATGATTTGCACACACTCACATACACATATAATAAATATTATAATAAACTTTATTTGATATAGCGTCTTTAAAGGTGGCTTCACAAAGTGTTTTACAGAATGATAAAAGGAACAGCAACAATTAAAAATAAACAAGAAAAAAGCATTATTTCAGTGAGAGGGGTGAGCGTGTTTAGTCGAGCAAAGCAGATTTGAATTCATTGGTCAAGCCTTGATACAATTCACAACAGAGTCTAACAGATTTTAAATCGTCAGGCATTTTCTTGATGGGCAAGGCCTTGCGGTGGATGCTGCAGTGCGTCCACTTCATATCTGGAGCAACCTCTCTAATTTGTGCAACAACACTGCTGTGTCGGCTTGTCATCGCTCTAGCACCGTCTGCACAAACTCCGACACATTTTATCCAGTCGATGCCATTCTCTTCGATAAATTTATTCAGAAGCTGAAATATGTGCTCTCCTGTAGTTCCTGTTGGTAGCGGCTTACAGAACAGAAAGTCCTCATGGGACGTACCTTCAAACTCGTATTTAACGTAAATGAAAAATTGGCCAAATAAACGACATCTACAGACTCATCTAATTGTAGTGAAAAACATCAGCTCATCTTAACGCGCTCTATCAGCGTACTTTTGATATAATCCGCCATATCAATAATTCTATGAGTGACTGTGTATTTCGGAGGGGGTAGCAGGTCAAGCTGTTTAGCAGCTTTTTCTACACACATAATACATGTCAGCTCTTTTGCCAACGGTAAACAAAGTTCTTCAAAAATAGTATGGGGCTTATCTGCTTAAGCAATCTTCAAGCTTGCATTTTTCCCTGTTTGCGTATCAGGAGTCTGTCTCAGAAGTTAAAAAGTTATTTCATGCGCATGGGAGCGAAACAGAGACACTCTGTGTATTTTTCTCAAATTAACCTAGAACAGTTCTTAAATATTTTTTGTTATCTTTCACGCTTTCCTGTGCTCACAAGATTGCCTGCGTTTGTAGTACGCATTTCTATGCTTTCCTGTGCTTACAACATTGGCATTGTTTCAAAATCAATTACATTCTCCTACCACCTTATTTGCTGGAGATTTTTCAGGGCACACAACAAAGTTCCAGGGTCATAAGGCGTACCACCTGGTGGCGGGTACGCGTACCATAACCACTGTACTAGGTTATTTTGGTCATTGACGTCCTTATCAGTGCAGCTACAGTTTTTGACAAGATACCTATTGTATCACGAATGAGTACTTCATTTTGTAAGCATGTCACAGGGCTACAAATGGTTTTCATTGCTCCAGGCAAGCAACATACTGTTATTTATTAAGTGGTACTTGTTTCTTTTGGACAATTAACTATAAATAAACATTTCCTTCAAGTTTTAAAACAGAAACATCGAAGAAATACATAACTTTAAATATTTTTTTATCACAGCATAAGTTTAATATTGATTGGCAGATTGTGTTCAGGCAATCCCCACATTTGACCAATCATCTAATGACTTTGTACTGAGGGTTAGTATTTCTTTGTTCATCACTTAATCTTAATATTGATTAAGATTAATATACACAAAATAAATATTTTTCACACTAGACAATGCATTCACTTTTACTAATCTTTAACTTGAATAGTATTTAAGTATGCCTAAGAATCAGGAATACATTCATGGACTGTGAGTGAGCTTATATATTTGAAATGAATTATGGGTGAATGATTGAATCAGGATAATTTATAATGCTGGTTGGGAAAGCTGAAATATGTTTTCTAGCTGTTTCCAAAGAACAAAAATCTGGACTTGGAAAATAAAGTTTTAAGCAGAGGGATGACTTTTTAAAGATTTTTGAATGCTAAAAAAATGTAGGTTTTTATATGTTATGTACTGTATATACACTACACTGTATGTTATGCAAATACTGTACCATTTAAAGAATTAGCATTTAAAGAATTAACAAATTTCACATTAAACACTTATATTAAAGCAAACAGGTATCCTGACCAATAGGTAGGAATTTCAATAAACACACTGGAACAATTAAAACACTATTAAGACAAGACAGGTGAGTCTAAAATCTAAATACAATGTAACTAGTAATATGTTTAGAGATTAAATGTGTATTGTTTCTTATATTTCTTATATTGATTAGGATAAAATGTGACAATCATATACAATTAATCAGCAGAATAAATCCCCATATTGATGTTGTATCAAGCCATTAAAATTCAGCAAAAGCATGTTTGTCTGCTTCACGAACACTTCACAATCTTGATTGTACCAGTCAGTTTAAAAGTGTATAGTGGAAGTAGATTGAAAGACAGAGCATGAACAGTGTTGCATGTTTTCATTGTCTATATTACATCCATCCATTTTCACTCCGCTTCTCCTGGTGAGGGTCGTGGTTGCAGCAAATTGAGTAGATCAGCCCAGACTTTCCTGTCCCTAGCAATGGATTCCAGCTCCTCCTGGGGGATCCTCAGGTGCTCCCAACCCAGCCGAGAGACATAATCCCTCCAGCATGTCCTGGGTCTGCCATGGGGTCTCTGCCCAGTGGGACGTGACCGGAACAGCTCCAGCAGTGTCTATATTACAGTGTGTAAAAAAGACAGTTCTCTGCTATTTCTCACTACATCACAATTTTTTTTCCAATACACTATGAACATCTCTTTTCCACATTCAGTTAGAAACAGTATTTTCCGAGTCATGTAGTTTAACAAATGGTAAAAAAAGATATATATGTAGCCTTATAACTGCACATATTTAGGGAATCTGGAAATTGTGCTTCAGTTTGTACAACTGAAGCAAATTTGAAAAAACCTCATCTGCTGAGACATGAAGTAAACAGTGTTTCAACTAATTTCATAAATAACACATCCATTCATTTTCTAATAATACATATTTAATGCTTTTTTAACTTGTAAACAGAGTCAGCAGATGTCATGTTTAAGGGATGTCATGTTACAAAAATCAACACCTTTAATAATACTAAATGTAAATATAAATGAAAAGTTGTACTTTTCAACCTCTCTACAGTATATACATTTTAAAATCTTTTGAAGTTAATCTTATCCTTTAATAGGGGATTCAGCATGTCTTATGATAGTATAGCATGGAGCATATCCATCACCTGGGATCCTTGACACTTCTTTCCATATCTTCCTTTTTACAGCAGTGGAAGATACTATTGTAGCGTTGCCATAGCCGGCCCAGGGACGCCAAATTAAATGTAGTGTGCTCTCTGAAGGCACCAGTTCTGTAGGGTTTGGGCATTTACTGGGACAAGTTATTAATTGTAGCAGTAAATCACAAAATGATTGTTTTGATGGCTTTAGAATCCAACCATGCGACATAACTCACAACACACACACACACACACACACACACACACACACACACACACACACACACACACACACACACAGGTACTTACATGAGGATACATTTATTAATACATAGAATATGCAACAGATCTTATCGAGAGGGTTATCAGAATACAAAAAGTATATATTCAGTCAGTTACAAAGAGTTAGATATATCAAGAGGACATCCGTTCAGTATATCATTCATTTAGACCGTTTCGTAAATGCACTTGGTTATAACTTCTACATTGGATACTCAAAACAAGTACATAACTCTAAGGAATTAAATTGATATCAACTGGTTGGGATAACAATTGAATTCTCGAGCTGTAATGCATTGAAGTTGAATACTCATCCAATCTCTGGGGATTCAGATCTCCTGCGGGCACAAAGAAACAGTTGCAGGCTGTTGCTGTCCAATCCGCGCTCTCTGACTGCGTGCCAGGCTGTGCTGTGCGGCTTGCGACGGTGCGCTGCTGATGCTCACTGACCGGCTAGTTAGTGTTGGCTTTAACTAGCAAAGTTTGTGCACAGGAGAAAAGATGACTGAGTCCCAGCAAGTCAGGAAGAGGACTGGTTCGTTCCTGATGAAGCGCTAGTTCTGAATAGTGATTCAGCTGTCCACAGTTCCGACCTGTTTACGAGGCTTGCTGCTGATGCTAACCTCAGGTGGATCCTCTGGTTACTCTCTGGCAACCTCTGCTCTAGACTTTTAGAACAAAGAAAAGTTCTGGCACTCGGACACACTGGCCGTTCCAGGATGTCTCAGGATGGTCAGGAGGCGCGCTGCGAGAATGTCCTGCCCTTGGGAGCCTTCTGCTCCTGGGCCGTCCTGCCCTGGAATTCTCCTTTGAATTCCCTTTAGAAAAGTCCACAGAATTCTCCTCTGAATCTCTGAATCCTACTGAATCCCTCAGGCTCTCTGTGTTGCCTGTTTTTACCTGGAGGAACTTCAGCTCGTTGATTGGCTGAAAGTTCCATGGGCATCAGAGTCCCGCGTGGGTTACTCGGCCCTACCAGTCCCTGATTGGTTGATCAAGGTGAGATATGAGTCACTTACTCCTGACACTTAGGAATGCAGTCCAGATGTCCATCTGGCACTCCCTAGACAGATAGGCGCCAATGGATGACCATTGATCATGATAGCCAGGCTTAGCTAAGTGCATCCCCGTCTGGGAGCTTGTTCCCTATCAAAAGAAAACATCTTAAATCAGCCTGCATGAATACTTCCTCTGTGGTTGCACCACAGAGATGGAGGGTGAGATGGGGCCTCCTTTAGGACAGCATACCAACGCTTAATTCTGTCTTATTAACAAGCATTGCGGCTACACTATGCAGCTATATGTTCAGTATGTCAATTTACTGATGTAGCCATTCCAAAATGCGGGGTAAAACCCTGTACCGCAGGTTTTGAGCTACAGACGGCCACAGTACATTACTGGGTGGCCAAAGATGATCAACAGGTGGCACTTGTGGTGCATTAGTTGTTAGTGAACTAATTGCTTCATTTAATCTCTCTAGTGTGCATGTTTAAATCTGCTTAATATGAAATGTTAATATTGAATTTAACAACTAAAGGGAATTTTTGGTAGCTGAGCATAAAAATAACAGGAGCATAACATCTCTGAACATCATATCATCATAAATGATATTAATTTAGGAATATAAATATATTATACATACCATATATGGCTGCTACTGCTAGCTTAAATAAAAAGTACACAACAGTATTCCACCTTATTCATAAACATTTTATGCATCAAAGTCTTTAACTCAGTCACTTACTGTGGTTATTTTGGAAAAGTTTTGACGTGCTCATTCTAACTATATTAAGTTTATATACTTTGTAAAAAGTTATAAAGTTTTAACCTTTTCTATGAATACTTGCTGTTGTTATTTCGTATAAAAAACATGGTTTGTCAATAGGGCTCTATCTAGATCTGAGTTCAAAACTGTACCTGCTTAGGGTACAAGTTTTTCTTCTAACAAACAAAGACTATATAACATTTTTTTTAACCAGCTTCCCCACTTTCACCTTGCTGTATCTATAATGGAGATGTAGCATATTTGGGGAATTGTTCAGGATCTTTGATCTATTTTGTGGAGCCGGTATTTTTTCCTTGGTTCACACATGCTTTGGGGTTGTTTTAGTTTGTAGTGGTCCTTTGCATTACAGGTAATATGGTACTACAGTTTGTATTACGTGTAATTGCGGTGTCCATCCTAGCTTTCAGTTTAGAGGATTTTACTCTGCGCTTGTCTTTGGATCAGTTTGAGAAATGTCAAAAGGCAGATATTTTATCGATAGCGGGTTTAAGTCTCTTAGTTTACTGGGAATGTATCAGATGTTAAACTGAGGAAGGGATACAACCCCCACGCCCCAGACAGACAAAGGTGATAAAGGTGATAAAGATCCATTCAAAGGGTTGCAGTGTGTTCTAACAGAAACAAACAGAGCCGCTTGTGAGAGCAAGGTGACTTTCTGCTCAATTACATGAGAGCTACAGTACAGACAGATAGATTTTAAATTCTTTAAACAACATTAGCTGTTTGTCAAATTCACTTACTTTGCGCAGTACACGACTCATCGTGCAAACTCATCAAAGATTTATTTTTTTATAATTCTGAAATTTGGATTATATGCCTCAGGGACTCATTCATAGTATAATCAAAACAACCCCCACCAGGTCTCACCTCCTGCTGTTCCACACGTGCGAATCCCATGAAGTCAGATCCACAGATATACCGAAACACTAACGCACACAGCAATGAATGGCAGAGTTTGAATACTGTATAAATATAATGTATATAAAGTATGATACCATATGGTTTCAAAGCCACCACAATACAGTATGTGTGAAATATTTTTCTTAATCAAAAGTTAAATTTCTAATTGCTGAAATGTGTATTAAGACAAAATATAGATTTTCTTAATGCAGATGAAACCTGAAAGAGGCACATTGCGTTTGCAACAGGCTATAATAATGAACTATTTTTATACAGCTGGCTATGTAAAAAATATAGCCAAAAGGATCACTATAAAGGTTAATTCCAAGCTGAAAAGACATGTAACTTACAGTTACAACTTATTCATACATGGCCATACATTATAGATAAGATAAGATGACTTTATTAGCCAATTTCTTGTGTTAGGAATTTGTCTTTTTGCATAACCCGTGCTTGTTTTTAATGAGACACACAGATGGAGAGATAGAAACTTGGGGTCAGAGTGCAAGGTCAGCCATTTATATGACACCCCTGGAGCAGCTGGGGTCAAGGGCCTTGCTGGGGTTAAGGGCCATGCTCAGGGATTTCTCTGCTGGCTGCGAGATTTGAACCGGCAAAATTCCAGCCGCATGCACAGAACCTTAGCCACAGTGCCACAGCTCCACTCTTATTATTATTAATATTATTAATAATATATTCCCTATTGCATTTTAATTGGAATGTTGTTAAAAATAAAAAGAGACTCAACTTGTCTCCTCTATAACTCTTCAGTTTACAGAACAATTCCTGCAAATTCCTGCAGAGTCACACAACATTGCTGCCACACACTCGCACCAGAGCCAATTTTGCCAGAAACAACCTCCAAGTAAGTTAAAGTTGATGCATAAAATATTTATGAAGAATGTGGAATACTGTTGTGTACTTTTTTATATTTAGCTACCACTACCATCTACTGTGTGCACATTAGGTTTGTATTACATTATACTACTGTTTTTATTTTCCACACCAAAATTTACCTTTGGATTTTCTCTATGTGGATGTAAACCTGAAAGAGCTACAGTATAATAATAAACTTTTTTTTAAATATCCAACTGAGCAATCTTATATTTATATTTAAGATTTATATTATTTATAAAATAAACCTACTTTTTAATTAATTCAATATATAACATGCTGTAATACATAGTTTAAAATTAATGAAAAGCTAAACAGTATACGACTTAAATTCTATAATTGGTTAAAGATTGTCTCTCAGCATTAACCGGGATTTGAAACCAGGTGTTTTCTGGTGACAGCCCAAATGCTTCACATGCCATGTTAAGCTTTCACTGCTCCACGTGGTGGTGTTGCAAATTAGTGCAACCCCATGACTGAGTATTTTAAAAAGCTGCAGTACCCCGAAGCCACTGAAATGCAGACCACTGCAGTATCCCACACTCATTCTGAATGGCTGGATCTGTATCCATTCATCAGTCTCTCAGTATGTATTGTATATAGTGTAGGGAAGAATACTTTAACAATAATTAGTAATTCTATTAAACTATTTTAAAAATATTTAAATTATTTAAAAATGCTTTAATCTTCATTGAATATATTTATATTACTTCTAGAAATACTATGGACAGGTATGTATATATAAATCAAGTATGTAGCTGCATAAGCATGCTTAGGCTGCAAAGGAACAAGTAAAGGTTTATTCCATGGTGAAAAGAAAAGAAACATAGCGTATTTGCAGTGAAGCTTTCTTTGCGTGGAGCCTTTCTGGGTCTCACACGAAGAAGGCTCCACAGCTGAAATGCTGTGTTTCTTTTCTTCTCTTTTCACCATGGAATAAACCTTTACTTGTTCTTGTATATATAGATGTGTATCAGATGACAGTACATCTGTTTCAGGCAACGCTGAAACTGAAACATGGACTTATTTTTTTTTACAAAAAGATGTGTAGCCTCTTCACCAATGTTATCAAATGTCATATCAAACAATACTGTCTGTTTCTATTGGGCCAATCATAATTGCTGAAGGAAACATTGATAAGCAATGAGAAAGCAAAAGGAAAGCTACCAGTACAGTGATGAAAAAACCTACTACAAGAGCAAAGCTATTAATACACTGTCATACTTATTGTAATCTATAGTCATTGCTTTTCTCTTGTAGGATTGGTACTGCAGTTGATGTAAAACTGGATGAACTCATCTAGGCCCTTCCACTTCTAAGCAACACAAATATATTCTGTATTTTTAGACATACATCCAATGCTAAGTGATTCACAGCACACATATCAAATGATTTTGCTCTGAAGTCTTTCCTCCTTCACATGGATACAGAGGGAATCCATTCTGCAGTAAGTGGATTTATAATTAGTTTTATTCTTGATTGTGAAAAGAGGTACCCCACCAAAATTTTGCTTAGCACCATGCTGATAAACTGCCTGTTTTATATTTAAAAATAATACATATAAATTTAATATGTAACAATGTACTGCTATGGACTGGCGTTCCTTCCAGGATGAATCTAGCCTTGTGCCCATTGGTTGTTGGAATAGGCTCTGGCTCCACCGCAACCTTATTTTGGATAATGTGGTTAGAAATCGATGGATGGATAACATTCACAAATCATTGAATATATATTAGCTTCTTTGTCAGTCCTCTGTTTTACATTATATGTTGTTGAAAGCTGTGCACATTAAAATTGCTGCTGGCAGCCAGATTAAATAAGAGTTAGGAAAGGAATAAGGCATCAGCATTTTTAAATCTATAAAAAAGATAATGTATGAAAAATGAAAGAGCCTGGAGAGATTTAGATTTTCTACCCAAAAGAATTAAAGTAATCATATACACTAAGAAATAGAAAAGGAAATACACGCAGAGACAATTTAAATCCTGAATCCTAATGCTGGTAAAATTAGCTGTAGGCAAGTGTAATTGAAATGATTTAATGGGGGGAGGGGGTTATAACAAAAACTCCAACTTCGTCTTCTACATTTTTTTTTATTTTTTCTTCCTCATTTTATTTCACTTTATAATTTAGCTTTGAAATCTTCTGTTTCTTGATAATTACAGAAGGTCACCCTATTATGTTGTTCATTTTTCATTGTGATGTGCTAAAATATCCGTTATTTTGTGCACCAAATAAAAAAAAATAAGTCTATATGCAGTACACGCATATATATTATCATGCACAATGTTTTAAAAAGGGTAGTCTCTTACAGGCATTGTATTACAAAAGTCTAGTCAAGGTGAATAAACGGAAAGAGTAAAAGGGAGACAGAACAATGAGATCAAGTGCTAAATAAACAACCTAATTGCATTCAAATAAAAACTGATTTAACACAGTCTAAATATATGCCCATATTACAGTATATGTATATATGTGAAATGCCTGCACAAATTATATGCATGTGCAAAAAAAAAAACACTCCCACAAAAACACATAAAATTCAGCTGTTAATTTGGGACACTCTAAAGAACGCTGAGGATGTCATGAATGAGAAAAACAAAAACAGATCTTTAAATGAAATTAATATGTAGAACTAGATGAAAAAGAACTTTCAGGGATTTGCTCTGTTCACTGGTGCAAGAAATGTGATTTGACAGAAGCTAATATCTTACATGATCTCAAAACCATGGAGTATGCAGAAACACTGTGGAATAGATTACTGATGGTGTAACTTTCCCTGTTGCTTTGGCACAGACAACTCTATGGAATTAGTGTATAAGTGCAGTTTCCTGTTTCATTATTAAACTTTGCACTTTGTGTTTGCATCAAGGTTTATCAATATTTGTCATGCTAACCAACACAAAGAAACTTAAAACACTTAAAGTTGATTAGTAAACAAACTTAATTAAAAAAGTATCAAAAATATGAATCTAAATTAATATTCCATTTCCAACAGATTAAGTTAATACAACATTTACATACTTCTAATGGTATTCTATATCATTAATGCAGTTATTGCTATAATTTACAATTGTACAATAGATGTACCATCTAAATAAAGAGAACAACAGAGGTTAGTGAATAAAACAATTTAAAAAATATTTAAATATTAGGGACACATGACAATATACTCCTGAAAAAGCACTTCTTTTTAGAATCATGCAAACGTGAACAGTGCAAATAAGGACATTTTAAAATGAGCTCACTAGAAATAACAACGTCTAAGAATTATGTGTACCAAAAGGATAATGGGTTGTTTAAAATTTGGCTTAACCTACTTCGCTGTGGGCTAATGTCCTGGGCAGAGGACAAAGCAGCTATGACCCGTATGGAGAATGATGAGTGACCAAGGGGTAGCTGCAAAGGTGGAAATGGGGTGGAGGTGAGATGCAAAAAGATGTATGCGAGGGAGAGAAGGGGATCGTTAACAGTATTTATAGTGTTCTAGGAGAGGAAATGACGGCAGGAGTGATTGCAAAACACAGACAGTATATGGTGTCAAAATGGTAATTGAATGGTAATCAAAATTTGTCTTAACCCCTATGTTTGAAGGCTAATGTCCTGGCCATATGACAAATAAACTAGGACCACTCAAAAAGATCAGAGCTGTACTCTGAACCACCAAAGCAGAAATATGGCAAGCATAGAAGAAGTGAGGGAAGAGTTTTGCGATGCATTGCTTGAACTGTAGATCATTGTAGCAGTTAGATAGAAAGCTGAAGGAGTGTTTGTTTAAGGGTATCTGTGTAGGTTTACTGTATGTAACCGAGGTAAACTCAGGTGACTACGGCCAATTTGCTTAATGAGATAGGAATGCATTGATGAGCTGCTGTAGGAGACAGCTTCAATCTGAAAGGACCAGCCAGACACCTCAGCATTGTTAATGCTGAGCCAAAATGACTCAGCAGTAAATCCAGACTTTTCAAGAACTTCTTGCAGATTACACAGAAAACAGTTACAAGACAGTTTGTGACTTTTCATTAGCGGAAAGAGGATCACTGGGAGATGCTCCTAGATAAATACATGCTAGAGATAATGGAGTAGATGTTCTTAAGTGCTGATGGAAGTATACTTACAGATGCAGCCATTCAAAGTGCGCGGTACAGACACCGCAGTACAGATACCGCAGGTAAGATGACACGCGATACCGCGGTGCGTGATTGGTTGACCGACAGGGGCACTCGTGGTCCGTTGGTCTGTCGTAGAAAGACTTACTGTCTACTGTAAACGTCTTTACTGTGCCCGTTGTAGATATTGAATTTTACCACTGAAGGGAAATCTTAGTAGCTGAGCATAAAAAGAATAGGAGCATACTGTAACGCGTGTGAAGGCCATAAACGATATTAATTTTGGAACGTAAACATACAGTATATGGCTGGTCTTGGTACTTTAAAGAAAAAAATACGCACCAGTATTCCATTTCTCCCTAAACATTGTAAGCTTCGAAGTCTTTAACTAACGTGATACCGGAGTCAACAAGCATACTTTTAGAATTTGATTAAAAGGGAATATAATATGGAATCGCGTATCTAAAGAATTTAATAACGGTATGATTATATCCGTGTACTGCGGCAGAGCTATGTAGGGCTGTTTCGCCTGCCTGTGATTCGAGCTGTCTTGTAGTACGCTGGGCAAACGTCCCGAGATCGAATTCTTCCGCGACGGGGGTACCTTTAAAGCGGAGACGACGGCACCGAAAATTTTTGGCGCGCCCTCTCTTTAAAGCCCTGGCCAAATACGAAGACAGTACGTACAGTTATAATTCAAACGGAATTAAAAACTACACATCCCAGTTACCATGGTGGTGCTTGTGATCATTGCATTTAACAAATGAAACGGGGCGAAAAATCATTCACATGACTTTGGGGCTGAGTTTCGAAAGCTTAACCTATCAGCAACAAAGCGAAAACTACACGATAGGCTACCTCAAACTGTCAGTTATACGACTGTGTATGTCGCTTAAGCCACTCCTATTTTGCATTTTAGTTATGGAGGCGGGAAGACGCCCCCCCCCCCCCCCCTCTGGGTGCCTGACTTGACGCCATCTTTAACCGTTCCGGTGCCGAGCCGCAGCGAATCAGAGACACACTGCGAAAGAAAAAAATGGATCCAGAGAAAACGTTTGTGTGCCCTGGTGGTAAGGGGAAGCAATACATCAGTAGCTACTTCGAGGAATTAGGGATAGATGTAGAATTAAAATCTGAACGAATAAAAAAACTAGATGTTAAAATCTTGACGAACAGAGCGATGATGGAGATCTACAAATTTTCCGGAGCCAAAAAATCAAATAGGAAACAGATACTTTTTGATATTTTAAATCACAATTTCGACCTAGGTCTAAGAAATGAACAGGAAAAAGAATATTTTCAGCGAGTGATTAGTTTGTATGTACAGAGGATCATCAATAAGAAATCCCGCATAAGAAAAAGTGAAAGGGAAGATTTTGACAGCCAGATCTTTGCTCTGCCCCTAGTAAGAAAGGAGAGCAGTGAAATTTCAGCTGCAGAAGATGCACAGCAAACAGCTAGCACTAGTTCTGCTTGTGATGTAAGATCAGGAATGAGTGAATTAAGTGATGTAAAGTTCACTAATGAGGTAGTTAGTGAATTAGGAGCACAGTTTAAAAATGTGCATAGATTAATGGAAGAATGCAGGAAACTAGATGATGAAAGAGCTAGGTTAGACAAGAAAAAAAAAGAGAGAGGACTTATGCTTTATAAGGCTGAAAGTGAAATTAAAGCTCTCTCAAATAAATTAAGCAAGGCAAATGAAAAGTTAGGACATGGAAGTGTTAGGAATGTGAATAAAAGGCTTAGACGCAGGGATAGTAAAATTCGGACACTTGAGCAAAAAGTTGTGGAGTGTGAGCAGACAGTCATTTTGAATGAACAGGAGAAAAGTGAGTTAGAGAAGGAAAAGGCACAGCTAGAGAAGAGTATTGATGAATTGCAAGAACAGTTGGAAAAGCTTAGATATACAAAAAAAAAGGAATCGCAGAAGGTTGCGTATTATAAAAGGAAATGTGACTCTGAAGCAGATTTGGCACATAGGGTGAGGGACCTGAATGAGGAGGTACAGTTCTGGCAGGGAGAATATGAAGGCTTGAAAACAGAGATAGACAGGATAGTGAGTCACAATATTAGCATGTATGAAAAAGGCAAGTATAGTGATGCTGTAAGAGAGGCTTATATGGATTTAGTAGCAAACATGGGCGTTAGTGCACGAAAGGCTTCTCAGATAGTCAGACTAGTTTTGGATAAATTGGTAGGTATTCAGGTAGATAGATTACCAGGGGAAAGTTTTTGTAAATATCTTGTGTTAGAAGCGAGGCAAGTTTCTTTGCAACATCTGAAAGAAAAACTGTTGCAAGAAAGTAATTTAACCCTTGCCACAGATGGGACCACTAAATATGGCCATAAATATGGAACTGCAGGGATTTCTTTCCAGGATGGTAGCAGAATGCATTTAGGACTCAGAGAGCAGGCATCGGGTTCAGCTCAGTGCATATTTGACACAGTTAGAGAGATGGTGAAAGATGTTGTTAACAGTGGAAGCAGGGATTCGGATGCAACACGTTCTGAGAAGGAAATTTTCTGCAAAATTACAAATCTAATTGGCGACAGGGCAAGTACAGAAAAAAAATTTAATGAATTTTTGGCTCAGTACAGAACTGATATCTTGCCTGAAATTGTAGATGGATTTGATGACCTCAGTGAGACAGACAAGGCTAGGATCGGAGTTATCAATGAGTTGTTCTGTGGATTACATTTAATTGATGGCTTGGCACATCAGGCAAATGTTACACTTTCTGTCTGGGAAAGAATGATTTTTGGTGGTGAAAAGGTGGGCAGTGTTAGTTTAGATTGGATGCATAGAACAGTAGGAGAGAGTGGTACAGTTAGATTGATTAGATCAGTGTGCAAAGCCATCCATGAAAGAGGGTGTGAGAAAAGTGGCAAATCTGTGCAGTTTAGATCTTTTTTGTTGAGTCAGGGCAAATCTGATCATGTCCCTCTGGTTCCCTTTAAAGGAAACCGAATTAATGCAATGTTCCACAATGCAGCTGGAGTTTATTTTTTGCATGCTGAATTGCTGGAATTCATGCATGATATACGTAATGAAAATAAACTAATAGAAGCAGTGTTTGAGGATTTGAGTGTAGGTCAGTTTATTGCAGGATGCAGAGCACTGGGAATTATTTGTAAATTAGTGACAGAGCCTTTGTGGAAAGCTCTGGGAAGAAAAGAGCATGTTTTAAAAATGAATGCAAGATACAGGGAGTTAGTGTGCAAACTGAAAGAATGGCAGGCTGATAGCAGTAAATTAGTCAGAGGTGAGGTACGCTTGTTCATCGACATAGAGGTACATTGTGGACCTGTTCTACAGAAGCTAACAGAACAGAGGAGCCCTGAATTTGAGGACATGACTAGACAGGCTGTGGAACTGATCCTTGCTAGTTTTGTAAAGGTGTGTTGTAGGATGGTAGCAGATCATTTAGAATATGGCAGGTATGATGAGGTTTCAGAGGAGATGTTTGAAAAGCTTGAATCAGCACCCAAGACGAATGTTAGCTGTGAGAGGGATTTTGGAATCTTTGATAATTTACTTAAAGTTAAGGCCAGAGCAACAGCATTAGCTGTCGAGGGGATGATTATGTTCAAGGAGAACAGGTCTTGGCAGTGGCTTGAAAAACTAGATTCTGAAAAGAAGGCAGAAGTTTTATCTCAAGCTAGAGAATCAGTTAAAGAGCAAAGGGCTGTGTTTTGTGAGAGGATGGCTAGGATAAGAGATGCCAGGTTGCAGACACTTAGAGAGAAGAAGGAAAAAAAGATAGAAAAGGAAACAAGAGATATAAGGACAAAAGAAGTACTAGCGGTAGAGATAGGAAAGTATGGGGGACTTTGGAACAGTGAGGAAGAAATAGACGAGCAACTGGGGAATTTAGATGAGGACAAGAAGCTTCCTGCAGTTACAACACAGTTGAAGTTTAGGAGATTTGTGATAGTAATGAAAAATGAAAAAGGGGTTTTCAATTTTTCAAAGGACGGGAAAAGGCTTAGTCTAGAACA
This sequence comes from Lepisosteus oculatus, assembly GCF_040954835.1. Lineage (NCBI taxonomy): Eukaryota > Metazoa > Chordata > Actinopteri > Semionotiformes > Lepisosteidae > Lepisosteus > Lepisosteus oculatus. The sequence goes on from NC_090701.1 coordinate 36,850,949, forward strand.
GCTGATTGCTAACTTAAAAAGTGTTGTCTGCAGGCCAGAGGAAATCCCAGGTACATCTAGAGAAGAAAAAGATTATTGTTTGGCACCATCAGAACGTATTGTTGAAGAAAAGGCAGAGTTTTTAAAGGAGGCTGTTAAGCAGCATTTTAAGGCTAGAGATCTAGGTAGAAAAAAGGTTGGTATGGAAAGATTAAGAATTCCTATGTTAATTAAACCAGAACACTTGTTAGGAAAGAGAGTAAGACATGCTTTTGATGAGAAAGGTAGGAAGGTGTGGTACAAGGGCACAGTTGCTGAAATTAGACTAGATGGTAAGGAGTATATTTTTAAAATAAAATATGATGGATTTAGAAAAATGTGGTGGTTTGATTTGTGGAAAGATTATATGGATAGTTATTTAGAATTGCTTCCTGTTAGTGCAGAGGACTTCGTAGGCAAGAAAGTAGAGCACATGTTTGTGAGTAGTGAAGATGGGAGAGAATGTTGGTGGCCAGGCAGGGTAGTAAATGTAAATAGAACAGGTGACTTGTTTGTTGTGGATTATGTAGAGGAGGGTGACGATGAAGTTAGTGGCATAATTGAGTATCCATTGTTAGATGATTACATAAATAATGAGGTGAGGATTCTTGGTTAGGTTTCTTAAGTTCCAGGCTATTGCTAATGTTACACTGTGTGTCAGATGCAGATAATTTTGAGGAATACGAATAGGAACATCTTGTAGCCGATGCTGATGCGCCAGGGAGGCTGGTGAAAAGCTGATCCCTGGAGCCAGCATCTTAAGATATCTGTATTTGTAGATACCTAGGGAGTACATTAATTTGAAAACATGCAGATTATGGATGCTGATGCGCCAGGGAGGTCAAAAGGCTGATCCCTGGAGCCAGCAACGTGAAATTAATCCTCTATACTGTACATAACTGCTGATGTAACTTCCCCGTGCCTTCTGATAGCTGGTTACTCGTTGGTTATAATTTTTAACATTTACATTGTTATTCATTGTTCATTGTTATTTATTGAATATGTTTGCTGTTCAGTTATAGTTTATATACTTTTAAGATTTATTTTTATGATGTAGCTTTGATAATAACTTTTCCCCATCAGGCCCAAAGAAAGTGTATGTCTTCGGTGACTCTATGTTGCGGGGCCTGGAAAAACAGATGCCAGCAGAGCAGGTGTGGCTGCACTCTGGCACAACACTGCAGCGCAGTGCCCACCAGCACCTGTACCACCTCCAGGCCCTGACAGAGAATATATTACTGATCGTTCACATAGGGACAAATAACATAGCTCAGGGTGACTCCCCCTATGACATCCTTAGAGCTATGAAAGAACTGATTGTGGCAGTAAGGAGAGCATCTCCTTGTAAGGTACATTTCGCCATTTGCTCAATTTTGCCACGGCTCTGTGATGACTCATTTACGGCTAGAGCTGTGAAAGAAGCTAACCGGGCTCTTTCACAGCTCCCTTCTCAGATGGACCATGTGCAGTCCCTCAGGAGCAACAGAGTGCTTCTGAAGAATAAGCAGCCCATTGCTCAGGCCTTTGCTGCTGATGGGCTTCATCTCAGTGCAGATGGGAAAAGGAGCATTTTTCAGTATATTTTAAATTTTATTTCTCATTATTTTAGAACTTTAGTTTGATTTATTTTACTAGTGCCACATTTTATTTCATAATTTACTTTTTTGTTTACTTTTATTTGTTTATATTTTTATTTTGTCAGATCAAATGCACATTTGACCAAAGTCTTGTAAATGATTACGTTTTACAAGACATGGAAAAAAGTGCAACAATTCCAACACAGTTTTATTACTGCTATATTTGTCATTTATACCTTATATTATGTATGATAATTATTATATTTATAATTTATACTAACACTGTTTTGTATAGATGAAACCTTTCCAAAATGTATAAATCATTAAAGATTATTAAAAACGTATTATTTTCCACGTGTAATATAATTAGGAAGTACAATAAGATGCTAACGGTTATAAAGTGATACGTCTAATTTGTTGAAAAGCTGTTTGTTTAATGATAAGTAAAGGACTTAGAAGTAAAAGGAGATGCTTCATATTGCTTGATTGATTTTAAAAACTAAGTTATAAATGAGACGCGATCGCTGCCATAAGCGCTCCAGGCAGTAGAACGTTCGCTCTGTACTGCTGCGCTCCGCGCCTCCTCCCTCTCTCGGTGTCGCGCCCCTCTCTGACGGAGCGCAGTGGGCGGTACGCTGTTTTCAGAGCCTCTGATTGGGAAAAAAAGACCTGCTGATGAGTTTCACACAACAGGAAGAGAAAAGAATGCGATTTTTTCTCTTCGAAACGTGTGATGTCTTTATGAAATTCTTGTATTTTAAACGTTTAATTAAGAAGTAAAAACCTTACAGCGTACACAAAGATTCTGAGCTGATCACGGGGAAGAAAAATCATCCATTTTTCGCGCATAAAAAGTGGTTTTTAACTCTCGAAACCTGTTTTTATAGGTTTTAAAGTCGTGCAATGTCTAAGTTAAGCCGGAACACATCATTATATCTCATTTTTTATTTCTTTTTAAAAAAATTTAAAAATCGTTTGCCCAGCCTACTGGTCTAGGTGCGTGACTACCAGCTGGCAGGTTGTGTGTTCGAATCCAGCTGGTGCTGGACTTTTCATTTTTATTTATTTATTTTTTAATCGCGTAACATAAACATATTACCGTATGCAAACTGTACTGTATACAGTATGTATATGTATATTTAATGTCTTAACTGTTCCCATTTAATTGAATTTAAAAAAATATTTAACACGAACATTAAGCTGCTTACATCTTCCGCCTGAGAACAGTCACCCGTTGCTACCCAACGCAGAATGGTGATTGGCTGACACCATCTGACACCCCTCTGATTGGAGAAAAAAGACGTGCTGGTGTGCTATACCAGGAAGAGGATTTCTTTCAATTCTAAACGTGTATTTTAAAAGTTTAAGAAGTAAAAACCTTACAGCGTACACAGATTTCTAAACTGATCAGGATCGTTATCTTTGTCTCATGCATAGTAATGTTCACCGCTCTGTCCAGCAAATTAATAATAAACTTTATTTTATATAGCTTTTTAAACGAATAAGTAATTAGATTGCTCATAAACCTAATCACTTGCTTTTTCTTTTTATTTAGGCTCAGACTATAGATCGTATTATTAATAACCATAATCACAACCAACCAACAAAAACAACCATATAAACATAATACCAACCAAAAACATAGATAACAACCACAATACAAAATCAAATAATCAAACCATTTTACACTCGCAAAGTCCTCAAATTATCATAATCCCGCCCCTTATGCAAAACCAAACCTTCCTCCCATCCCAGTTTATCCTGTTTATCATAAACAAAATCCACCTCAATTTTCAACATAAAGCATTACACAAAATCAATACCTCAACACTCCATACTCAACAACGATAATTCACAAACAGCCAGAACATGTAACTACACATTCCCAAACATTTCCATAGCCCCGCCCCTTATGCAAAACCAACATCCCTCCCCTGTTCTCTCTCTCCCCTGGCGGTTGTAATTGTTTTTATTTTCAAATAAAATTTTAGCAAAGTCATGTATTTTAAAAATCTTAAGATTTTTCTATTTATGTCTTTATTTAGTGGTTTCATTAGTGACAAAGGCTAAACTTTCTTGGAAAAATGTCTTTTATGTAAACCATGTTTGCTATTAATTCATTCAGGGCTAAAATATGTTCATTGTCTTCTAATGAAAGAAGGGTTCCTTTCGCCATAGTCGAGAGCCTAGCCTTTAACTAGTAAGTACTGTATTTACTGGGTTTTTGAGGGAGGGGGGGTGTCTTTCGCTGGAAATCTCGCCTCCTACTTTGAAAATACCCGTGAAACCGGTTCAATTCGTCACAGCCAGCACTCCTGCAGAGAGTTGGGTTGTACTTGCAGTGTATACAGTACACGCGTTATGCTCTTCGTTAATGTCTGTGAAGTTTTATTTAATCTCTGAGCCATACTGATTCTTCTGGAAGCACACCAGTATTCCACTTTCTCCCTAAACATTTTTAGGATCAGAGTCTTACATGTGGTTATTTCGAAAACGTTTGTACGTGCTCCTTCTTACCATGTTACTGTTTAACGTTACTGACCATATTAAGTTTAAGTGCCTGTGGGCACTTTTCCTGTCCTTGGGGGGTGGACCGTCTTTCATTAGAAGGTTAGTCTGTTCTACTCTGAGAATGTAGGGGGGGTGGGAAGTGCCCGCGGTCATTTAATTAGTATTAAAATCTTAGTTATCTTTCTAGTTCACAGGTTTGCATGCATAATTTAATTTTGAAAGCCACTGAGACATCAGGTACTACTGTTGTATTTATGAAAAAGAAACAAAACAAAAAACATACTAACAACTGTGCCATCCTACTCCTTGGTTAATACATTTTATTATTCATAAACAGTTAACATTGTTAGCAAAATATTTTGAATTATATTTAACCCTATTTTTTCTTTAGTTTTGTATTTAACTTATTATATGATAGTCAGACTTAATGTATATTAATGTATATTTGAACAATGAAAATATATTTTTACAAGATTTTACATTAAGCACTTAAAATTAATATGGTTAATAATAGTAAACTGTAACATGCTGTAACAAGATCGGTTAAACTTCGAAGAAAATCCTTTCAGAGAAAATGTTTCAGGTGTGAAGAACAAACCTGTTCCCACACACCCTGCCCCCACTACCATTAGAATATACACAAACATTTTAGCGTTTCATTCTGAGCAGAAGACCCTCACACCTGAAGAGTGCTGGCTGTGACGAATTAAACCGGTTTTACAAGTTTCAATCACAGATTGGGACTCAGTAAAGTAACACACAGCGCCACTGGATTTGATAATACTGTACCTAACCAAAATCAGCAATATGGAAACAGAACCTGTGTAATTGTTGATAGATGATGTACTTGTAAAATTTTTTCAAGACGAACTACAACATTTAAAAAATGACTTGTATGTACTTGATATCTCTAATCAATCCACGGGTTCCAGCACAAAACGAAACTAAAACGCATACCGTTTCGCGCTTCTTATTAGTTGCTCAAAAGTAATTTGACCGTATGAAATGCATAATATAAACCTAGAAACATATACGTGAGCAGTACTTAAGCACTGTAGTATCGGTGTTAAGACATACCTCTCAAATACTGTAAATCAAGTTAAAAATATCTCAAGACCGATTCTGGTCGTAATGAAACCATGTTTCGTATATGTTTTCTTTTTCATCTTGAAATAACTCATTTCTAAATACCTTTTTCACTGTTAACATCTTGTAGCAACTTTGCGACAAAATATACACTCTGACAGTTCATCCTGCTACCAACATTAAATAAAACAAATCTTAAGATTTCTATATTTATGTCTTTATTTAGTGGTTTCATTCGAAGCTTACAATGTTTAGGGAGAAATGGAATACTGGTGCGTATTTTTTTCTTTAAAGTACCGAGACCAGCCATATACTGTATGTTTATGTTAAGATTTCCCTTCAGTGGTAAAATTAGATATGAATATTCAATACTTAAACGGGCACAGTTAAGACATTAAATATACATATACATATTGTATACAGTACAGTTTGCATACGGTAATATGTTTATGTTACGCGATTAAAAAATAAATAAATAAAAATGAAAAGTCCAGCACCAGCTGGATTTGAACACACAACCTGCCACCTGGTAGTCACGCATCTAGACCAGTAGGCTACAAGACAGCTCGCATGATCAGGCAGGCGAAACAGCCCTACATAGCTCTGCCGCAGTACACGGATATAATCATACCATTATTAAATTCTTTAGATACGCGATTCCATATTATATTCCCTTTTAATCAAATTCTAAAAGTATGCTTGTTGACTCCGGTTTCACGTTAGTTAAAGACTTCGAAGCTTACAATGTTTAGGGAGAAATGGAATACCGGTGTGTATTTTTCCTTGTGATATTTTAAGCTCTAGTTGAATGATAGGTGTCGCATTTTAAATCATTTTCGTAGCTAGAAATTATGAAACGCCCTGTTAAAAGCAAGGAAGTTTTTATGCCCCGTTGAAGTAAAACAAAATGCCTGACAAAGTATGGCTTGGACAGATTCCAAGTGCTTGTACAAATGTGCTAAAGAAATTATACTTTGAGTATACAGCTTGTCCAAAGTCATCCATTATTAATACTATTAGGAATATCTTCAGTAAAGGCTTTGATGCATAAATATTTCTGATAAAGGTAGGTTGTGTACTTCTGTCCAACTGAGCAATCTTGCTTTCATAATATATACCAACATTTTAATGAATGATGATTAACATGCTGTAATACACAGTTCAAAATTAAAGGCTCAAATGCTGTACATGAGAGGTTAAGCTCCCCCTGGCGGTTTTACAAGGCGACGCCGGATAGTTAGTCACGTGTCACCGCGTGATACCGCGTGATACTGTGACACGCCCAAAGGGGTATGCCGCGAAATACCTCACCCATTTTGAATGGCTGCATCTGTACCATTTAACAGCATTTTTCAGCTTCATGAAAACTTGCCTAAACAAGACAGAATATTAAAGAAGATACATTTCCTAGAGGTGTTAGAAACCGTTTTGATAGTTTGAGACTTATTTTTTGGAGTTTGAGGAAAAAATTCAACTTTGATGTTTGGAGAGCTTCTGAGACACCCTGCTGGAATGCACATTTGAAACCCTAGCTAGGGTTAGGGTTAGCATTCCCACAACAGGTAGAAGTTTTTTACTGTCAGTGCTGCATTCCGGGTCCCCAGTTATCTTTAGGATGAGTGATAATTTGCTCCTATCTGCACTTTTAGTTTTCAGTCAGTTTTGGTCACCTTTTTGTATATTGCCCTATCCAGTGATTTTATCCAAAACCGAGCCAGATGAAAAGTGTGAAGAATACCTGTTCTAATGGGTAAACTCTCTTCATTTTGTCATTTAAAGTGCAGCTAAAAGTGCTACAGCGGGCAAAATTCTATGGTTCTTGTAACCCTAACCCTAGCCAGGCATTAAAAGCGTGCCAATTTAACTACCATTTAACAGCATTTTTCAGCTTCATGAAAACTTGCCTAAACAAGACAGAATATTAAAGAAGATACATTTCCTAGAGGTGTTAGAAACCGTTTTGATAGTTTGAGACTTATTTTTTGGAGTTTGAGGAAAAAATTCAACTTTGATGTTTGGAGGGCTTCTGAGACACCCTGCTGGAATGCACATTTGAAACCCTAGCTAGGGTTAGGGTTAGCATTCCCACAACAGGTAGAAGTTTTTTACTGTCAGTGCTGCATTCCGGGTCCCCAGTTATCTTTAGGATGAGTGATAATTGGCTCCTATCTGCACTTTTAGTTTTCGGTCAGTTTTGGTCACCTTTTTGTATATTGCCCTATCCAGTGATTTTATCCAAAAGCGAGCCAGATGAAAAGTGTGAAGAATACCTGTTCTAATGGGTAAACTCTCTTCATTTTGTCATTTAAAGTGCAGCTAAAAGTGCAACAGCGGGCAAAATTCTATGGTTCTTGTAACCCTAACCCTAGCCAGGGATTAAAAGCATGCCGATTTAACTACCATTTAACAGCATTTTTCAGCTTCATGAAAACTTGCCTAAACAAGACAGAATATTAAAGAAGATACATTTCCTAGAGGTGTTAGAAACCGTTTTGATAGTTTGAGACTTATTTTTTGGAGTTTGAGGAAAAAATTCAACTTTGATGTTTGGAGGGCTTCTGAGACACCCTGCTGGAATGCACATTTTAAACCCTAGCTAGGGTTAGGGTTAGCATTCCCACAACAGGTAGAAGTTTTTTACTGTCAGTGCTGCATTCCGGGTCCCCAGTTATCTTTAGGATGAGTGATAATTTGCTCCTATCTGCACTTTTAGTTTTCGGTCAGTTTTGGTCACCTTTTTGTATATTGCCCTATCCAGTGATTTTATCCAAAACTGAGCCAGATGAAAAGTGTGAAGAATACCTGTTCTAATGGGTAAACTATCTTCATTTTGTCATTTAAAGTGCAGCTAAAAGTGCAACAGCGGGCAAAATTCTATGGTTCTTGTAACCCTAACCCTAGCCAGGTATTTAAAGCATGCCGATTTAACTACCATTTAACATCATTTTTCAGCTTCATGAAAATTTGCCTAAACCAGACAGAATATTAAAGAAGATACATTTCCTAGAAGTTTTAGAAACCGTTTTGATAGTTTGAGACTGATTTTTTGGAGTTTGAGGAAAAAAGTCAACTTTGATGTTTGGAGGGCTTCTGAGACACCCTGCTGGAATGCACATTTGTAACCCTAGCTAGGGTTAGGGTTAGCATTCCCACAACAGGTAGAAGTTTTTTACTGTCAGTGCTGCATTCCGGGTCCCCAGTTATCTTTAGGATGAGTGATAATTGGCTCCTATCTGCACTTTTAGTTTTCGGTCAGTTTTGGTCACCTTTTTGTATATTGCCCTATCCAGTGATTTTATCCAAAAGCGAGCCAGATGAAAAGTGTGAAGAATACCTGTTCTAATGGGTAAACTCTCTTCATTTTGTCATTTAAAGTGCAGCTAAAAATGCAACAGCGGGCAAAATTCTATGGTTCTTGTAACCCTAACCCTAGCCAGGCATTAAAAGCGTAACGATTTAACTACCATTTAACAGCATTTTTCAGCTTCATGAAAACTTGCCTAAACAAGACAGAATATTAAAGAAGATACAACTCCTAGAGGTTTTAAAAACCGTTTTGATAGTTTGAGACTGATTTTTTTTGGTTTGAGGAAAAAATTCATCTTTGATGTTTGGAGGGCTTCTGAGACACCCTGCCGGAATGTACATTTGAAACCCTAGCTAGGGTTAGGGTTAGCATTCCCATAACAGGTAGAAGTTTTTTACTGTCAGTGCTGCACTCCGGGTCCCCAGTTATCTTTAGGATGAGTGATAATTTGCTCCTATCTGCACTTTTAGTTTTCGGACAGTTTTGGTCACCTTTTTGTATATTGCCCTATCCAGTGATTTTATCCAAAACTGAGCCAGATGAAAAGTGTGAAGAATACCTGTTCTAATGGGTAAACTCTCTTCATTTTGTCATTTAAAGTGCAGCTAAAAGTGCAACAGCGGGCAAAATTCTATGGTTCTTGTAACCCTAACCCTAGCCAGGTATTTAAAGCATGCCGATTTAACTACCATTTAACATAATTTTTCAGCTTCATGAAAATTTGCCTAACCAGACAGAATATTAAAGAAGATACATTTCCTAGAAGTTTTAGAAACCGTTTTGATAGTTTGAGACTGATTTTTTGGAGTTTGAGGAAAAAATTCAACTTTGATGTTTGGAGGGCTTCTGACACACCCTGCTGGAATGCACATTTGTAACCCTAGCTAGAGTTAGGGTTAGCATTCCCACAACAGGTAGAAGTTTTTTACTGTCAGCGCTGCATTCCGGGCCCCCAGTTATATTTAGGATGAGTGATAATTTGCTCCTATCTGCACTTTTAGTTTTCGGTCAGTTTTGGTCACCTTTTTGTATATTGCCCTATCCAGTGATTTTATCCAAAACTGAGCCAGATGAAAAGTGTGAAGAATACCTGTTCTAATGGGTAAACTCTCTTCATTTTGTCATTTAAAGTGCAGCTAAAAGTGCAACAGCGGGCAAAATTCTATGGTTCTTGTAACCCTAACCCTAGCCAGGCATTAAAAGCATGCCGATTTAACTACCATTTAACAGCATTTTTCAGCTTCATGAAAACTTGCCTAAACAAGACAGAATATTAAAGAAGATACATTTCCTAGAGGTGTTAGAAACCGTTTTGATAGTTTGAGACTTATTTTTTGGAGTTTGAGGAAAAAATTCAACTTTGATGTTTGGAGGGCTTCTGAGACACCCTGCTGGAATGCACATTTGAAACCCTAGCTAGGGTTAGGGTTAGCATTCCCACAACAGGTAGAAGTTTTTTACTGTCAGTGCTGCATTCCGGGTCCCCAGTTATCTTTAGGATGAGTGATAATTGGCTCCTATCTGCACTTTTAGTTTTCGGTCAGTTTTGGTCACCTTTTTGTATATTGCCCTATCCAGTGATTTTATCCAAAAGCGAGCCAGATGAAAAGTGTGAAGAATACCTGTTCTAATGGGTAAACTCTCTTCATTTTGTCATTTAAAGTGCAGCTAAAAGTGCAACAGCGGGCAAAATTCTATGGTTCTTGTAACCCTAACCCTAGCCAGGCATTAAAAGCATGCCGATTTAACTACCATTTAACAGCATTTTTCAGCTTCATGAAAACTTGCCTAAACCAGACAGAATATTAAAGAAGATACATTTCCTAGAAGTTTTAGAAACCGTTTTGATAGTTTGAGACTGATTTTTTGGAGTTTGAGGAAAAAAGTCAACTTTGATGTTTGGAGGGCTTCTGAGACACCCTGCTGGAATGCACATTTGTAACCCTAGCTAGGGTTAGGGTTTGCATTCCCACAACAGGTAGAAGTTTTTTACTGTCAGCGCTGCATTCCGGGCCCCCAGTTATATTTAGGATGAGTGATAATTTGCTCCTCTGCACTTTTATCTGCACTTTTAGTTTTCGGTCAGTTTTGGTCACCTTTTTGTATATTGCCCTATCCAGTGATTTTATCCAAAACTGAGCCAGATGAAAAGTGTGAAGAATACCTGTTCTAATGGGTAAACTATCTTCATTTTGTCATTTAAAGTGCAGCTAAAAGTGCAACAGCGGGCAAAATTCTATGGTTCTTGTAACCCTAACCCTAGCCAGGTATTTAAAGCATGCCGATTTAACTACCATTTAACATCATTTTTCAGCTTCATGAAAATTTGCCTAAACCAGACAGAATATTAAAGAAGATACATTTCCTAGAATTTTTAGAAACCGTTTTGATAGTTTGAGACTGATTTTTTGGAGTTTGAGGAAAAAAGTCAACTTTGATGTTTGGAGGGCTTCTGAGACACCCTGCTGGAATGCACATTTGTAACCCTAGCTAGGGTTAGGGTTAGCATACCCACAACAGGTAGAAGTTTTTTACTGTCAGTGCTGCATTCCGGGTCCCCAGTTATCTTTAGGATGAGTGATAATTGGCTCCTATCTGCACTTTTAGTTTTCGGTCAGTTTTGGTCACCTTTTTGTATATTGCCCTATCCAGTGATTTTATCCAAAAGCGAGCCAGATGAAAAGTGTGAAGAATACCTGTTCTAATGGGTAAACTCTCTTCATTTTGTCATTTAAAGTGCAGCTAAAAATGCAACAGCGGGCAAAATTCTATGGTTCTTGTAACCCTAACCCTAGCCAGGCATTAAAAGCGTAACGATTTAACTACCATTTAACAGCATTTTTCAGCTTCATGAAAACTTGCCTAAACAAGACAGAATATTAAAGAAGATACAACTCCTAGAGGTTTTAAAAACCGTTTTGATAGTTTGAGACTGATTTTTTTTGGTTTGAGGAAAAAATTCATCTTTGATGTTTGGAGGGCTTCTGAGACACCCTGCCGGAATGTACATTTGAAACCCTAGCTAGGGTTAGGGTTAGCATTCCCATAACAGGTAGAAGTTTTTTACTGTCAGTGCTGCACTCCGGGTCCCCAGTTATCTTTAGGATGAGTGATAATTTGCTCCTATCTGCACTTTTAGTTTTCGGACAGTTTTGGTCACCTTTTTGTATATTGCCCTATCCAGTGATTTTATCCAAAACTGAGCCAGATGAAAAGTGTGAAGAATACCTGTTCTAATGGGTAAACTCTCTTCATTTTGTCATTTAAAGTGCAGCTAAAAGTGCAACAGCGGGCAAAATTCTATGGTTCTTGTAACCCTAACCCTAGCCAGGTATTTAAAGCATGCCGATTTAACTACCATTTAACATCATTTTTCAGCTTCATGAAAATTTGCCTAACCAGACAGAATATTAAAGAAGATACATTTCCTAGAAGTTTTAGAAACCGTTTTGATAGTTTGAGACTGATTTTTTGGAGTTTGAGGAAAAAATTCAACTTTGATGTTTGGAGGGCTTCTGACACACCCTGCTGGAATGCACATTTGTAACCCTAGCTAGAGTTAGGGTTAGCATTCCCACAACAGGTAGAAGTTTTTTACTGTCAGCGCTGCATTCCGGGCCCCCAGTTATATTTAGGATGAGTGATAATTTGCTCCTATCTGCACTTTTAGTTTTCGGTCAGTTTTGGTCACCTTTTTGTATATTGCCCTATCCAGTGATTTTATCCAAAACTGAGCCAGATGAAAAGTGTGAAGAATACCTGTTCTAATGGGTAAACTCTCTTCATTTTGTCATTTAAAGTGCAGCTAAAAGTGCAACAGCGGGCAAAATTCTATGGTTCTTGTAACCCTAACCCTAGCCAGGCATTAAAAGCATGCCGATTTAACTACCATTTAACAGCATTTTTCAGCTTCATGAAAACTTGCCTAAACCAGACAGAATATTAAAGAAGATACATTTCCTAGAAGTTTTAGAAACCGTTTTGATAGTTTGAGACTGATTTTTTGGAGTTTGAGGAAAAAAGTCAACTTTGATGTTTGGAGGGCTTCTGAGACACCCTGCTGGAATGCACATTTGTAACCCTAGCTAGGGTTAGGGTTTGCATTCCCACAACAGGTAGAAGTTTTTTACTGTCAGCGCTGCATTCCGGGCCCCCAGTTATATTTAGGATGAGTGATAATTTGCTCCTCTGCACTTTTATCTGCACTTTTAGTTTTCGGTCAGTTTTGGTCACCTTTTTGTATATTGCCCTATCCAGTGATTTTATCCAAAACTGAGCCAGATGAAAAGTGTGAAGAATACCTGTTCTAATGGGTAAACTATCTTCATTTTGTCATTTAAAGTGCAGCTAAAAGTGCAACAGCGGGCAAAATTCTATGGTTCTTGTAACCCTAACCCTAGCCAGGTATTTAAAGCATGCCGATTTAACTACCATTTAACATCATTTTTCAGCTTCATGAAAATTTGCCTAAACCAGACAGAATATTAAAGAAGATACATTTCCTAGAAGTTTTAGAAACCGTTTTGATAGTTTGAGACTGATTTTTTGGAGTTTGAGGAAAAAAGTCAACTTTGATGTTTGGAGGGCTTCTGAGACACCCTGCTGGAATGCACATTTGTAACCCTAGCTAGGGTTAGGGTTAGCATTCCCACAACAGGTAGAAGTTTTTTACTGTCAGTGCTGCATTCCGGGTCCCCAGTTATCTTTAGGATGAGTGATAATTGGCTCCTATCTGCACTTTTAGTTTTCGGTCAGTTTTGGTCACCTTTTTGTATATTGCCCTATCCAGTGATTTTATCCAAAACTGAGCCAGATGAAAAGTGTGAAGAATACCTGTTCTAATGGGTAAACTCTCTTCATTTTGTCATTTAAAGTGCAGCTAAAAGTGCAACAGCGGGCAAAATTCTATGGTTCTTGTAACCCTAACCCTAGCCAGGCATTAAAAGCATGCCGATTTAACTACCATTTAACAGCATTTTTCAGCTTCATGAAAACTTGCCTAAACCAGACAGAATATTAAAGAAGATACATTTCCTAGAAGTTTTAGAAACCGTTTTGATAGTTTGAGACTGATTTTTTGGAGTTTGAGGAAAAAAGTCAACTTTGATGTTTGGAGGGCTTCTGAGACACCCTGCTGGAATGCACATTTGTAACCCTAGCTAGGGTTAGGGTTTGCATTCCCACAACAGGTAGAAGTTTTTTACTGTCAGCGCTGCATTCCGGGCCCCCAGTTATATTTAGGATGAGTGATAATTTGCTCCTCTGCACTTTTATCTGCACTTTTAGTTTTCGGTCAGTTTTGGTCACCTTTTTGTATATTGCCCTATCCAGTGATTTTATCCAAAACTGAGCCAGATGAAAAGTGTGAAGAATACCTGTTCTAATGGGTAAACTATCTTCATTTTGTCATTTAAAGTGCAGCTAAAAGTGCAACAGCGGGCAAAATTCTATGGTTCTTGTAACCCTAACCCTAGCCAGGTATTTAAAGCATGCCGATTTAACTACCATTTAACATCATTTTTCAGCTTCATGAAAATTTGCCTAAACCAGACAGAATATTAAAGAAGATACATTTCCTAGAAGTTTTAGAAACCGTTTTGATAGTTTGAGACTGATTTTTTGGAGTTTGAGGAAAAAAGTCAACTTTGATGTTTGGAGGGCTTCTGAGACACCCTGCTGGAATGCACATTTGTAACCCTAGCTAGGGTTAGGGTTAGCATACCCACAACAGGTAGAAGTTTTTTACTGTCAGTGCTGCATTCCGGGTCCCCAGTTATCTTTAGGATGAGTGATAATTGGCTCCTATCTGCACTTTTAGTTTTCGGTCAGTTTTGGTCACCTTTTTGTATATTGCCCTATCCAGTGATTTTATCCAAAAGCGAGCCAGATGAAAAGTGTGAAGAATACCTGTTCTAATGGGTAAACTCTCTTCATTTTGTCATTTAAAGTGCAGCTAAAAATGCAACAGCGGGCAAAATTCTATGGTTCTTGTAACCCTAACCCTAGCCAGGCATTAAAAGCGTAACGATTTAACTACCATTTAACAGCATTTTTCAGCTTCATGAAAACTTGCCTAAACAAGACAGAATATTAAAGAAGATACAACTCCTAGAGGTTTTAAAAACCGTTTTGATAGTTTGAGACTGATTTTTTTTGGTTTGAGGAAAAAATTCATCTTTGATGTTTGGAGGGCTTCTGAGACACCCTGCCGGAATGTACATTTGAAACCCTAGCTAGGGTTAGGGTTAGCATTCCCATAACAGGTAGAAGTTTTTTACTGTCAGTGCTGCACTCCGGGTCCCCAGTTATCTTTAGGATGAGTGATAATTTGCTCCTATCTGCACTTTTAGTTTTCGGACAGTTTTGGTCACCTTTTTGTATATTGCCCTATCCAGTGATTTTATCCAAAACTGAGCCAGATGAAAAGTGTGAAGAATACCTGTTCTAATGGGTAAACTCTCTTCATTTTGTCATTTAAAGTGCAGCTAAAAGTGCAACAGCGGGCAAAATTCTATGGTTCTTGTAACCCTAACCCTAGCCAGGTATTTAAAGCATGCCGATTTAACTACCATTTAACATCATTTTTCAGCTTCATGAAAATTTGCCTAACCAGACAGAATATTAAAGAAGATACATTTCCTAGAAGTTTTAGAAACCGTTTTGATAGTTTGAGACTGATTTTTTGGAGTTTGAGGAAAAAATTCAACTTTGATGTTTGGAGGGCTTCTGACACACCCTGCTGGAATGCACATTTGTAACCCTAGCTAGAGTTAGGGTTAGCATTCCCACAACAGGTAGAAGTTTTTTACTGTCAGCGCTGCATTCCGGGCCCCCAGTTATATTTAGGATGAGTGATAATTTGCTCCTATCTGCACTTTTAGTTTTCGGTCAGTTTTGGTCACCTTTTTGTATATTGCCCTATCCAGTGATTTTATCCAAAACTGAGCCAGATGAAAAGTGTGAAGAATACCTGTTCTAATGGGTAAACTCTCTTCATTTTGTCATTTAAAGTGCAGCTAAAAGTGCAACAGCGGGCAAAATTCTATGGTTCTTGTAACCCTAACCCTAGCCAGGTATTTAAAGCATGCCGATTTAACTACCATTTAACAGCATTTTTCAGCTTCATGAAAATTTGCCTAAACCAGACAGAATATTAAAGAAGATACATTTCCTAGAGGTGTTAGAAACCGTTTTGATAGTTTGAGACTTATTTTTTGGAGTTTGAGGAAAAAATTCAACTTTGATGTTTGGAGGGCTTCTGAGACACCCTGCTGGAATGCACATTTGAAACCCTAGCTAGGGTTAGGGTTAGCATACCCACAACAGGTAGAAGTTTTTTACTGTCAGTGCTGCATTCCGGGTCCCCAGTTATCTTTAGGATGAGTGATAATTTGCTCCTATCTGCACTTTTAGTTTTCAGTCAGTTTTGGTCACCTTTTTGTATATTGCCCTATCCAGTGATTTTATCCAAAACCGAGCCAGATGAAAAGTGTGAAGAATACCTGTTCTAATGGGTAAACTCTCTTCATTTTGTCATTTAAAGTGCAGCTAAAAGTGCTACAGCGGGCAAAATTCTATGGTTCTTTTAACCCTAACCCTAGCCAGGCATTAAAAGCATGCCGATTTAACTACCATTTAACAGCATTTTTCAGCTTCATGAAAACTTGCCTAAACAAGACAGAATATTAAAAAAGATACATTTCCTAGAGGTGTTAGAAACCGTTTTGATAGTTTGAGACTTATTTTTTGGAGTTTGAGGAAAAAATTCAACTTTGATGTTTGGAGGGCTTCTGAGACACCCTGCTGGAATGCACATTTGAAACCCTAGCTAGGGTTAGGGTTAGCATTCCCACAACAGGTAGAAGTTTTTTACTGTCAGTGCTGCATTCCGGGTCCCCAGTTATCTTTAGGATGAGTGATAATTGGCTCCTATCTGCACTTTTAGTTTTCGGTCAGTTTTGGTCACCTTTTTGTATATTGCCCTATCCAGTGATTTTATCCAAAACTGAGCCAGATGAAAAGTGTGAAGAATATCTGTTCTAATGGGTAAACTCTCTTCATTTTGTCATTTAAAGTGCAGCTAAAAGTGCAACAGCGGGCAAAATTCTATGGTTCTTGTAACCCTAACCCTAGCCAGGTATTTAAAGCATGCCGATTTAACTACCATTTAACATCATTTTTCAGCTTCATGAAAATTTGCCTAAACCAGACAGAATATTAAAGAAGATACATTTCCTAGAAGTTTTAGAAACCGTTTTGATAGTTTGAGACTGATTTTTTGGAGTTTGAGGAAAAAAGTCAACTTTGATGTTTGGAGGGCTTCTGAGACACCCTGCTGGAATGCACATTTGTAACCCTAGCTAGGGTTAGGGTTAGCATTCCCACAACAGGTAGAAGTTTTTTACTGTCAGCGCTGCATTCCGGGCCCCCAGTTATATTTAGGATGAGTGATAATTTGCTCCTATCTGCACTTTTAGTTTTCGGTCAGTTTTGGTCACCTTTTTGTAGGCTGGGCAAACGATTTTTAAAATTTTTTAAAAAGAAATAAAAAATGAGATATAATGATGTGTTCCTGCTTAACTTAGACATTGCACGACTTTAAAACCTATAAAAATGGGTTACGAGAGTTAAAAACCACTTTTTATGCGCGAAAAATGGGTGATTTTTCTTCCTCGTGATCAGCTCAGAATCTCTGTGTACGCTGTAAGGTTTTTACTTCTTAATTAAACGTTTAAAATACACGAATTTCATAAAGACAACACACGTTTCGAAGAGAAAAAATCCCATTCTATTCTCTTCCTGGTGTGTGAAACTGATCAGCAGGTCTTTTTTTCCCAATCAGAGGCTCTGAAAATAGCGTACCGCCCACTGCGCTCCGTCAGAGAGGGGCGCGGCACCGAGAGAGGGAGGAGGCGCTGAGCTCAGCAGTACAGAACGAACGTTCTACTGCCTGGAGCGCTTATGGCAGCGATCGCGTCTGCATTTATAACTTAGTTTTTAAAATTAATCAAGCAATATGAACCATCTCTTTTTACTTTTAAGTCACTTAATTATCATTAAGCACAGCTTTCTCACCACCTAGACTACTTTTTGATACCATCCTTAGACATAGCAGAAACTTCTTGTTCTGTCTAATGACATTACAAGTGGAAAGATTACAGAATTTAATCGTCTTTAAATTTGTTACGTTATACATTTTAGAAACGTTTCATCCATACAAACACCACAAAACTATTCTCGATTGTATTTCTGAATGGTATGTTACACTTAGTTCACTGTTTTAATTACACCTAATTAAGAAAGTTAGGTGTTAGCATAAACTATTAGCAATCAATATTAAATTTAGCACTGTAATAAGTTGTTGCACTTTCCCCCGCATCTTGTAAAAATATATTTTCATTGTTCAAATATACATTAAATCTGACTAATTAAATATAATTCGAAATATTTTGCTAACAATGTTAACTGTTTATAAATAATAAATTGTATTAACTAAAGAGTAGGATGGCACAGTTGTTAGTATGCTTTTTGTTTTGTTTCTTTTTCATAAATACAACAGTAGTACCTGATGTCTCAGCGCCTTTCAAAATTAAATTATGCATGCAAACCTGTGAACTAGAAAGATAACTAAGATATCCATCCATTTATAATGGTGGCAAAGTGGTTAGCATTGCTATCTTGGAGCACTGGGGTCCTAGATTCAATTCCTGCCATCCTGTGTGTGTGGGGTTTGCATGTTCTCTCTGGGTTACATGGTTTTTCTCCATATGTGTGATATGACTCCCTCTCGCACTCCAAAACATACTGGTAAGTTAATTGGTTTATGGGAAAACTGGCCCTGGTGTGTGTGTGTTTGTGTCTGTCTGTCCTGTGATGGACTGGCGCTATGTCCAGGGTGTATTCTGCCTTGTGTCCGTTGCTTACTGGGATAGGCTCCTAATCCTCTGTACTGGATAAAGAGATTAGAAATGGATGGAAGTAAAGGCACTGTGTGGATTGAACTATACACAGTGTTAGAAACCCACTATGAAATGGCAGCATCTCACTGAGAATAAAATATTTTATAGTGCTGGCTTAAGTAAACAGCCTTTCCACCTCTCTTGCACATCAGTATCCATACCTAGTTATTTAAACAAATTGCCTCTAATTATAAACATCTTAATATGCTGGCTCTGTGGATCCGCATCAGCGATGTTTGCCCATTCCTTCAATTCATGTGCATCCAACACACAGTTCAATGCTAGCAACTACACAAAATCTAAAATACAATCCTCATTTCAGTATCTATGTAAACATACAGTCTGTTAACTTCATCATCTTCATCAAAAGTATGCCTAACCCCATTAGGAAGTGTTCTTGTTATCAGTGTATTCCTCAGCTATCCCAAAATTATCTTCTTACCAACATCTCTAGTTTTTTATCCTGCAATAACTCAGCCAACACTTAAATCTCGAAAAGCTGCTTGTGTTCATTTCTTTAAATCACAATATCATGTGTAAATACTGTCCATATAATACTCTGCATTGTGGAATAATAGTTCATTTTAAAGGGAACTAGAGAAACTAAGAACTAGAGAAATCAAGAAAGGCTTTTTTTTCTAGAATTAATAAATGCACATCCTGTTCACTGGGGAAATTAAATCCACCCTGAGCAATCTTCAATATGTTCAGAATATGACAGCGAGAATCCTATCAGGGATGCATTACACCTGTTTTCAAGTCCTTGCATTGGTTACCTATCAGGTTTCGAGTCAACTTCAAAATCCTCATCCTCATTCAGTACCTACAGTATATGGCTTATTATCTGTCTACTCCCCACTTGTCCGTCTGACTCTGGTCTTCTAGCTGTCCTCAAGAACATCTACATTCTGTGGGTGACAGGGTCTTCTCTAGCTGCACCCCAGAGCTCTCAATTTGTATTCCCAGTGATATCAGTCACGTACCCTGAGTGCATTTAAATCTAACCTCAGAACCTTTCTTTTCAGAAGACTTAGTGTCTTTATCTGCTTCATTTTCTAATTTTGGTAGCACCTCTAACTGCTTGTCTTTCTTATATCTGTTTTTATATCTACTGTATTGCTTTGAGATGCCACTTTTAAAGGTGATATATAAAATAAAGTTTTTTATTATTGTTATAGAGAAACATGATCAGTTTTCCCTGGTTCAGATAAAAAGATCTAAAGCATACTAGTTTGTCACTCTTCTCATTCCCTTTGCTAAATAACTTTTCATACTAATCTGATCAATCTAACTGCCTGTTTTCTGTGCTTTCTCTATCCTGCTAGATTTGCAATCATTCTGAACATTTTCTTCTTGAAATAACTCATTTCTAAATACCTTTTTTCACTGTTAACATCTTGCAGCAAAGCTGCGACAAAATATACACTTAGCACAGTTCATCCTGCTACCAACATTGAATAACAAAATCTTAAGATTTCTATATTTATGTCTTTATTTAGTGGTTTCATTAGTGACAAAGGCTAAACTTTCTTGGAAAAATGTCTTTTATGTGTTGCAGAAAAAACTGACTTGCTTTAACAAAGTATGTTTACAAATCCTTTCACCTGGCAATCTACCTGAATGCCCAACTATCTGAGAAGCCCTCCATGAAACCATGGTTGCTATTAATTCATTTAGGGCTTATTGATAGAATTGCTGTTTTTATGCATGCTAATTTTCTGATTCCTCACTCTGTTTCATGTTTATAGATAAGACTTTATTGATCGTGAAGGGAAATTGATGTACATGATGAACATGTTTGCATGTTCTTTTGTAACATACACCTTTTTGTGATTTGTTTTGTATATCTAAGCAAGTGTTCCTGCATCCCTCTTCTGCACTTTAGTCATGGCTTTTTTTCTGTTTGCTTATTTCAAAGGAACACGCGCTCCATTTCTAAAACTTTTTACTCATGTGCATTTTTGTATTTTTTACACCTCTAGCACTTTAACATCCTGAATTTTCATTTGCCTTAATTTGTAGAATGAACTTGAGTTTTAGCCTAAAGAAGTTTTCATTATCTTTTGTTTCTTGTCCTACAACTGTTATTATTGATCACCGAATCATTGTTCTTGACATGACTTTATTCAGCCTTTCCTGAACGTCTATGACAGGCAGAGAGAGTGCTGTTTCTGGTGCGATCTTTTGCAGCTGACATTTCACTGTTTTAAACGATCAAGAAATTAGATTGCTCATAGATCACTTATCCTATATAAACACAGCGTAATTGCCCTCCGAAAATCCTCTTTTTCTTGTTCGTTTTAGAGACCTTGATCGAAACCTTTTAGATGTCAGAAAGGATTTCTTTTCTCTGTATTTCCTACATTGCTTTGTCGAGATTTTAACTTTATATCTAACTTTATATCTAGGCTCAGATTTCAACTATAAATCGTACAGTAATTAATAGCAGTAAATACTGATGTTTTGCGCCATCTTACCACAAAAATATATATGTTTTGTAGCTGGGATGAACTTTATTTCATACGCGTAGCTACTGCGATTCGGACACGGACGGTTAAACATGGCGGCAAATCAGACACCCAGAGAGGGGGGGGGGCGTCTTCTCGCCTCCATAACTAAAATGCCAAATAGGAGTGGCTTAAGCGACATACACAGTCGTGTAACTGACAGTTTGAGGTAGCCTATCGTGTAAATTTCGCTTTGTTGCTGATAGGTTAAGCTTTCGAAACTCTGCCCCAAAGTCATGTGACTGATTTTTCGCCCTGTTTCGTTGGTTAAACGCAATGATCACAAGCACCACCATGGTAACTGGGATGTGTAGTTTTTAATTCCGTTTGAATTATAACTGTACGTACTGTCTTCGTATTTGGCCAGGGCTTTAAAGAGAGGGCGCGCCAAAAATTTTCGGTGCCGTCGTCTCCGCTTTAAAGGTACCCCCGTCGCGGAAGAATTCGATCTCGGGACGTTTGCCCAGCGTACTTTTTGTATATTGCCCTATCCAGTGATTTTATCCAAAACTGAGCCAGATGAAAAGTGTGAAGAATACCTGTTCTAATGGGTAAACTCTCTTCATTTTGTCATTTAAAGTGCAGCTAAAAGTGCAACAGCGGGCAAAATTCTATGGTTCTTGTAACCCTAACCCTAGCCAGGTATTTAAAGCATGCCGATTTAACTACCATTTAACAGCATTTTTCAGCTTCATGAAAATTTGCCTAAACCAGACAGAATATTAAAGAAGATACATTTCCTAGAGGTGTTAGAAACCGTTTTGATAGTTTGAGACTTATTTTTTGGAGTTTGAGGAAAAAATTCAACTTTGATGTTTGGAGGGCTTCTGAGACACCCTGCTGGAATGCACATTTAAAACCCTAGCTAGGGTTAGGGTTAGCATTCCCACAACAGGTAGAAGTTTTTTACTGTCAGTGCTGCATTCCGGGTCCCCAGTTATCTTTAGGATGAGTGATAATTGGCTCCTATCTGCACTTTTAGTTTTCGGTCAGTTTTGGTCACCTTTTTGTATATTGCCCTATCCAGTGATTTTATCCAAAAGCGAGCCAGATGAAAAGTGTGAAGAATACCTGTTCTAATGGGTAAACTCTCTTCATTTTGTCATTTAAAGTGCAGCTAAAAATGCAACAGCGGGCAAAATTCTATGGTTCTTGTAACCCTAACCCTAGCCAGGCATTAAAAGCGTAACGATTTAACTACCATTTAACAGCATTTTTCAGCTTCATGAAAACTTGCCTAAACAAGACAGAATATTAAAGAAGATACAACTCCTAGAGGTTTTAAAAACCGTTTTGATAGTTTGAGACTGATTTTTTTTGGTTTGAGGAAAAAATTCATCTTTGATGTTTGGAGGGCTTCTGAGACACCCTGCCGGAATGTACATTTGAAACCCTAGCTAGGGTTAGGGTTAGCATTCCCATAACAGGTAGAAGTTTTTTACTGTCAGTGCTGCACTCCGGGTCCCCAGTTATCTTTAGGATGAGTGATAATTTGCTCCTATCTGCACTTTTAGTTTTCGGACAGTTTTGGTCACCTTTTTGTATATTGCCCTATCCAGTGATTTTATCCAAAACTGAGCCAGATGAAAAGTGTGAAGAATACCTGTTCTAATGGGTAAACTCTCTTCATTTTGTCATTTAAAGTGCAGCTAAAAGTGCAACAGCGGGCAAAATTCTATGGTTCTTGTAACCCTAACCCTAGCCAGGTATTTAAAGCATGCCGATTTAACTACCATTTAACATCATTTTTCAGCTTCATGAAAATTTGCCTAAACCAGACAGAATATTAAAGAAGATACATTTCCTAGAAGTTTTAGAAACCGTTTTGATAGTTTGAGACTGATTTTTTGGAGTTTGAGGAAAAAATTCAACTTTGATGTTTGGAGGGCTTCTGACACACCCTGCTGGAATGCACATTTGTAACCCTAGCTAGGGTTAGGGTTAGCATTCCCACAACAGGTAGAAGTTTTTTACTGTCAGCGCTGCATTCCGGGCCCCCAGTTATCTTTAGGATGAGTGATAAATTGCTCCTCTGCACTTTTATCTGCACTTTTAGTTTTCGGTCAGTTTTGGTCACCTTTTTGTATATTGCCCTATCCAGTGATTTTATCCAAAACTGAGCCAGATGAAAAGTGTGAAGAATATCTGTTCTAATGGGTAAACTCTCTTCATTTTGTCATTTAAAGTGCAGCTAAAAGTGCAACAGCGGGCAAAATTCTATGGTTCTTGTAACCCTAACCCTAGCCAGGCATTAAAAGCATGCCGATTTAACTACCATTTAACAGCATTTTTCAGCTTCATGAAAACTTGCCTAAACAAGACAGAATATTAAAGAAGATACATTTCCTAGAGGTGTTAGAAACCGTTTTGATAGTTTGAGACTTATTTTTTGGAGTTTGAGGAAAAAATTCAACTTTGATGTTTGGAGGGCTTCTGAGACACCCTGCTGGAATGCACATTTGAAACCCTAGCTAGGGTTAGGGTTAGCATTCCCACAACAGGTAGAAGTTTTTTACTGTCAGTTCTGCATTCCGGGTCCCCAGTTATCTTTAGGATGAGTGATAATTGGCTCCTATCTGCACTTTTAGTTTTCGGTCAGTTTTGGTCACCTTTTTGTATATTGCCCTATCCAGTGATTTTATCCAAAAGCGAGCCAGATGAAAAGTGTGAAGAATACCTGTTCTAATGGGTAAACTCTCTTCATTTTGTCATTTAAAGTGCAGCTAAAAATGCAACAGCGGGCAAAATTCTATGGTTCTTGTAACCCTAACCCTAGCCAGGCATTAAAAGCGTAACGATTTAACTACCATTTAACAGCATTTTTCAGCTTCATGAAAACTTGCCTAAACAAGACAGAATATTAAAGAAGATACAACTCCTAGAGGTTTTAAAAACCGTTTTGATAGTTTGAGACTGATTTTTTTTGGTTTGAGGAAAAAATTCATCTTTGATGTTTGGAGGGCTTCTGAGACACCCTGCCGGAATGTACATTTGAAACCCTAGCTAGGGTTAGGGTTAGCATTCCCACAACAGGTAGAAGTTTTTTACTGTCAGTGCTGCACTCCGGGTCCCCAGTTATCTTTAGGATGAGTGATAATTTGCTCCTATCTGCACTTTTAGTTTTTGGACAGTTTTGGTCACCTTTTTGTATATTGCCCTATCCAGTGATTTTATCCAAAACTGAGCCAGATGAAAAGTGTGAAGAATACCTGTTCTAATGGGTAAACTCTCTTCATTTTGTCATTTAAAGTGCAGCTAAAAGTGCAACAGCGGGCAAAATTCTATGGTTCTTGTAACCCTAACCCTAGCCAGGTATTTAAAGCATGCCGATTTAACTACCATTTAACATCATTTTTCAGCTTCATGAAAATTTGCCTAAACCAGACAGAATATTAAAGAAGATACATTTCCTAGAAGTTTTAGAAACCGTTTTGATAGTTTGAGACTGATTTTTTGGAGTTTGAGGAAAAAATTCAACTTTGATGTTTGGAGGGCCTCTGAGACACCCTGCCGGAATGTACATTTGAAACCCTAGCTAGGGTTAGGGTTAGCATTCCCACAACAGGTAGAAGTTTTTTACTGTCAGTGCTGCATTCCGGGTCCCCAGTTATCTTTGAGTTTGAGGAAAAAATTCAACTTTGATGTTTGGAGGGCTTCTGAGACACCCTGCTGGAATGCACGTTTGTAACCCTAGCTAGGGTTAGGGTTAGCATTCCCACAACAGGTAGAAGTTTTTTACTGTCAGCGCTGCATTCCGGGCCCCCAGTTATCTTTAGGATTAGTGATAATTTGCTCCTCTGCACTTTTATCTGCACTTTTAGTTTTCGGTCAGTTTTGGTCACCTTTTTGTATATTGCCCTATCCAGTGATTTTATCCAAAACTGAGCCAGATGAAAAGTGTGAAGAATATCTGTTCTAATGGGTAAACTCTCTTCATTTTGTCATTTAAAGTGCAGCTAAAAGTGCAACAGCGGGCAAAATTCTATGGTTCTTGTAACCCTAACACTAGCCAGGCATTAAAAGCGTGCCGATTTAACTACCATTTAACAGCATTTTTCAGCTTCATGAAAATTTGCCTAAACCAGATAGATTATTAAAGATGATACAACTCCTAGAGGTTTTAAAAACCGTTTTGATAGTTTGAGACTGATTTTTTTTGGATTGAGGAAAAAATTCATCTTTGATGTTTGGAAGGCTTCTGAGACACCCTGCCGGAATGTACATTTGAAACCCTAGCTAGGGTTAGGGTTAGCATTCCCACAACAGGTAGAAGTTTTTTACTGTCAGTGCTGCACTCCGGGTCCCCAGTTATCTTTAGGATGAGTGATAATTTGCTCCTATCTGCACTTTTAGTTTTTGGACAGTTTTGGTCACCTTTTTGTATATTGCCCTATCCAGTGATTTTATCCAAAACTGAGCCAGATGAAAAGTGTGAAGAATACCTGTTCTAATGGGTAAACTCTCTTCATTTTGTCATTTAAAGTGCAGCTAAAAGTGCAACAGCGGGCAAAATTCTATGGTTCTTGTAACCCTAACCCTAGCCAGGTATTTAAAGCATGCCGATTTAACTACCATTTAACATCATTTTTCAGCTTCATGAAAATTTGCCTAAACCAGACAGAATATTAAAGAAGATACATTTCCTAGAAGTTTTAGAAACCGTTTTGATAGTTTGAGACTGATTTTTTGGAGTTTGAGGAAAAAATTCAACTTTGATGTTTGGAGGGCCTCTGAGACACCCTGCCGGAATGTACATTTGAAACCCTAGCTAGGGTTAGGGTTAGCATTCCCACAACAGGTAGAAGTTTTTTACTGTCAGTGCTGCATTCCGGGTCCCCAGTTATCTTTGAGTTTGAGGAAAATATTCAACTTTGATGTTTGGAGGGCTTCTGAGACACCCTGCTGGAATGCACGTTTGTAACCCTAGCTAGGGTTAGGGTTAGCATTCCCACAACAGGTAGAAGTTTTTTACTGTCAGCGCTGCATTCCGGGCCCCCAGTTATCTTTAGGATGAGTGATAATTTGCTCCTATCTGCACTTTTAGTTTTCGGTCAGTTTTGGTCACCTTTTTGTATATTGCCCTATCCAGTGATTTTATCCAAAACTGAGCTAGATGAAAAGTGTGAATAATATCTGTTCTAATGGGTAAACTCTCTTCATTTTGTCATTTAAAGTGCAGCTAAAAGTGCAACAGCGGGCAAAATTCTATGGTTCTTGTAACCCTAACACTAGCCAGGCATTAAAAGCGTGCCGATTTAACTACCATTTAACATCATTTTTCAGCTTCATGAAAATTTGCCTAAACCAGATAGAATATTAAAGAAGATACATTTCCTAGAAGTTTTAGAAACCGTTTTGATAGTTTGAGACTGATTTTTTGGAGTTTGAGGAAAAAATTCAACTTTGATGTTTGGAGGGCCTCTGAGACACCCTGCCGGAATGTACATTTGAAACCCTAGCTAGGGTTAGGGTTAGCATTCCCACAACAGGTAGAAGTTTTTTACTGTCAGTGCTGCATTCCGGGTCCCCAGTTATCTTTGAGTTTGAGGAAAAAATTCAACTTTGATGTTTGGAGGGCTTCTGAGACACCCTGCTGGAATGCACATTTGTAACCCTAGCTAGGGTTAGGGTTAGCATTCCCACAACAGGTAGAAGTTTTTTACTGTCAGCGCTGCATTCCGGGCCCCCAGTTATCTTTAGGATGAGTGATAATTTGCTCCTATCTGCACTTTTAGTTTTCGGTCAGTTTTGTTCACCTTTTTGTATATTGCCCTATCCAGTGATTTTATCCAAAACTGAGCCAGATGAAAACTGTGAAGAATATCTGTTCTAATGGGTAAACTCTCAACATTTTGTCATTTAAAGTGCAGCTAAAAGTGCAACAGCGGGCAAAATTCTATGGTTCTTGTAACCCTAACACTAGCCAGGCATTAAAAGCGTACCGATTTAACTACCATTTAACAGCATTTTTCACCTTCATGAAAATTTGCCTAAACCAGACAGATTATTAAAGATGATACAACTCCTAGAGGTTTTAAACACCGTTTTGATAGTTTGAGACTGATTTTTTTGGTTTGAGGAAAAAATTCATCTTTGATGTTTGGAGGGCCTCTGAGACACCCTGCCGGAATGTACATTTGAAACCCTAGCTAGGGTTAGGGTTAGCATTCCCACAACAGGTAGAAGTTTTTTACTGTCAGTGCTGCATTCCGGGTCCCCAGTTATCTTTAGGATGAGTGATAATTTGCTCCTCTCTGCACTTTTAGTTTTCGGTCAGTTTTGGTCACCTTTTTGTATATTGCCCTATCCAGTGATTTTATCCAAAACTGAAACAGATGAAAAGTGTGAAGAATACCTGTTCTAATGGGAAAACTCTCTTCATTTTGTCATTTAAAGTGCAGCTAAAAGTGCAACAGCGGGCAAAATTCTATGGTTCTTGTAACCCTAACCCTAGCCAGGCATTAAAAGCATGCCGATTTAACTACCATTTAACAGCATTTTTCAGCTTCATGAAAACTTGCCTAAACAAGACAGAATATTAAAGAAGATACATTTCCTAGAGGTGTTAGAAACCGTTTTGATAGTTTGAGACTGATTTTTTGGAGATTGAGGAAAAAATTCAACTTTGATGTTTGGAGGCTTCTGAGACACCCTGCTGGAATGCACATTTGTAACCCTAGCTAGGGTTAGGGTTAGCATTCCCACAACAGGTAGACGTTTTTTACTGTCAGCGCTGCATTCCGGGCCCCCAGTTATCTTTAGGATGAGTGATAATTTGCTCCTATCTGCACTTTTAGTTTTCGGTCAGTTTTGGTCACCTTTTTGTATATTGCCCTATCCAGTGATTTTATCCAAAACTGAGCCAGATGAAAAGTGTGAATAATATCTGTTCTAATGGGTAAACTCTCTTCATTTTGTCATTTAAAGTGCAGCTAAAAGTGCAACAGCGGGCAAAATTCTATGGTTCTTGTAACCCTAACACTAGCCAGGCATTAAAAGCGTGCCGATTTAACTACCATTTAACAGCATTTTTCAGCTTCATGAAAACTTGCCTAAACCAGACAGATTATTAAAGATGATACAACTCCTAGAGGTTTTAAAAAACGTTTTGATAGTTTGAGACTGATTTTTTGGAGTTTGAGGAAAAAATTCAACTTTGATGTTTGGAGGGCTTCTGAGACACCCTGCTGGAATGCCAATTTGAAACCCTAGCTAGGGTTAGGGTTAGGATTCCCACAACAGGTAGAAGTTTTTTACTGTCAGTGCTGCACTCCGGGTCCCCAGTTATCTTTAGGATGAGTGATAATTTGCTCCTATCTGCACTTTTAGTTTTCGGACAGTTTTGGTCACCTTTTTGTATATTGCCCTATCCAGTGATTTTATCCAAAACTGAGCCAGATGAAAAGTGTGAAGAATACCTGTTCTAATGGGTAAACTCTCTTCATTTTGTCATTTAAAGTGCAGCTAAAAGTGCAACAGCGGCAAAATTCTATGGTTCTTGTAACCCTAACACTAGCCAGGCATTAAAAGCGTGCCGATTTAACTACCATTTAACAGCATTTTTCAGCTTCATGAAAACTTGCCTAAACAAGACAGAATATTAAAGAAGATACAACTCCTAGAGGTTTTAAAAACCGTTTTGATAGTTTGAGACTGATTTTTTTTGGTTTGAGGAAAAAATTCATCTTTGATGTTTGGAAGGCTTCTGAGACACCCTGCTGGAATGCACATTTGTAACCCTAGCTAGGGTTAGGGTTAGCATTCCCACAACAGGTAGAAGTTTTTTACTGTCAGCGCTGCATTCCGGGCCCCCAGTTATCTTTAGGATGAGTGATAATTTGCTCCTATCTGCACTTTTAGTTTTCGGTCAGTTTTGGTCACCTTTTTGTATATTGCCCTATCCAGTGATTTTATCCAAAACTGAGCCAGATGAAAAGTGTGAATAATATCTGTTCTAATGGGTAAACTCTCTTCATTTTGTCATTTAAAGTGCAGCTAAAAGTGCAACAGCGGGCAAAATTCTATGGTTCTTGTAACCCTAACTTTAGCCAGGCATTAAAAGCGTGCCGATTTAACTACCATTTAACAGCATTTTTCACCTTCATGAAAACTTGCCTAAACAAGACAGAATATTAAAGAAGATACAACTCCTAGAGGTTTTAAAAACCGTTTTGATAGTTTGAGACTGATTTTTTGGAGTTTGAGGAAAAAATTCAACTTTGATGTTTGGAGGCTTCTGAGACACCCTGCTGGAATGCACATTTGTAACCCTAGCTAGGGTTAGGGTTAGCATTCCCACAACAGGTAGAAGTTTTTTACTGTCAGCGCTGCATTCCGGGCCCCCAGTTATCTTTAGGATGAGTGATAATTTGCTCCTATCTGCACTTTTAGTTTTCGGTCAGTTTTGGTCACCTTTTTATATATTGCCCTATCCAGTGATTTTATCCAAAACTGAGCCAGATGAAAAGTGTGAATAATATCTGTTCTAATGGGTAAACTCTCTTCATTTTGTCATTTAAAGTGCAGCTAAAAGTGCAACAGCGGGCAAAATTCTATGGTTCTTGTAACCCTAACACTAGCCAGGCATTAAAAGCGTGCCGATTTAACTACCATTTAACAGCATTTTTCAGCTTCATGAAAACTTGCCTAAACAGGACAGAATATTAAAGAAGATACAACTCCTAGAGGTTTTAAAAACCGTTTTGATAGTTTGAGACTGATTTTTTGGAGTTTGAGGAAAAAATTCAACTTTGATGTTTGGAGGCTTCTGAGACACCCTGCTGGAATGCACATTTGTAACCCTAGCTAGGGTTAGGGTTAGCATTCCCACAACAGGTAGAAGTTTTTTACTGTCAGCGCTGCATTCCGGGCCCCCAGTTATCTTTAGGATGAGTGATAATTTGCTCCTATCTGCACTTTTAGTTTTCGGTCAGTTTTGGTCACCTTTTTATATATTGCCCTATCCAGTGATTTTATCCAAAACTGAGCCAGATGAAAAGTGTGAATAAAATCTGTTCTAATGGGTAAACTCTCTTCATTTTGTCATTTAAAGTGCAGCTAAAAGTGCAACAGCGGGCAAAATTCTATGGTTCTTGTAACCCTAACACTAGCCAGGCATTAAAAGCGTGCCGATTTAACTACTTTTTAACAGCATTTTTCAGCTTCATGAAAACTTGCCTAAACCAGACAGATTATTAAAGATGATACAACTCCTAGAGGTTTTAAAAACCGTTTTGATAGTTTGAGAATGATTTTTTGAAGTTTGAGGAAAAAATTCAACTTTGATGTTTGGAGGGCTTCTGAGACACCCTGCTGGAATGCACATTTGAAACCCTAGCTAGGGTTCGGGTTAGCATTCCCACAACAGGTAGAAGTTTTTTACTGTCAGCGCTGCATTCCGGGCCCCCAGTTATCTTTAGGATGAGTGATAATTTGCTCCTATCTGCACTTTTAGTTTTCGGTCAGTTTTGGTCACCTTTTTGTATATTGCCATATCCAGTGATTTTATCCAAAACTGAGCCAGATGAAAAGTGTGAATAATATCTGTTCTAATGGGTAAACTCTCTTCATTTTGTCATTTAAAGTGCAGCTAAAAGTGCAACAGCGGGCAAAATTCTATGGTTCTTGTAACCCTAACACTAGCCAGGCATTAAAAGCGTGCCGATTTAACTACCATTTAACAGCATTTTTCAGCTTCATGAAAACTTGCCTAAACCAGACAGATTATTAAAGATGATACAACTCCTAGAGGTTTTAAAAAACGTTTTGATAGTTTGAGACTGATTTTTTTTGGTTTGAGGAAAAAATTCATCTTTGATGTTTGGAAGGCTTCTGAGACACCCTGCTGGAATGCACATTTGTAACCCTAGCTAGGGTTAGGGTTAGCATTCCCACAACAGGTAGAAGTTTTTTACTGTCAGCGCTGCATTCCGGGCCCCCAGTTATCTTTAGGATGAGTGATAATTTGCTCCTATCTGCACTTTTAGTTTTCGGTCAGTTTTGGTCACCTTTTTATATATTGCCCTATCCAGTGATTTTATCCAAAACTGAGCCAGATGAAAAGTGTGAATAATATCTGTTCTAATGGGTAAACTCTCTTCATTTTGTCATTTAAAGTGCAGCTAAAAGTGCAACAGCGGGCAAAATTCTATGGTTCTTGTAACCCTAACACTAGCCAGGCATTAAAAGCGTGCCGATTTAACTACCATTTAACAGCATTTTTCAGCTTCATGAAAACTTGCCTAAACCAGACAGATTATTAAAGATGATACAACTCCTAGAGGTTTTAAAAACCGTTTTGATAGTTTGAGAATAATTTTTTGAAGTTTGAGGAAAAAATTCAACTTTGATGTTTGGAGGGCTTCTGAGACACCCTGCTGGAATGCACATTTGAAACCCTAGCTAGGGTTCGGGTTAGCATTCCCACAACAGGTAGAAGTTTTTTACTGTCAGCGCTGCATTCCGGGCCCCCAGTTATCTTTAGGATGAGTGATAATTTGCTCCTATCTGCACTTTTAGTTTTCGGTCAGTTTTGGTCACCTTTTTGTATATTGCCATATCCAGTGATTTTATCCAAAACTGAGCCAGATGAAAAGTGTGAATAATATCTGTTCTAATGGGTAAACTCTCTTCATTTTGTCATTTAAAGTGCAGCTAAAAGTGCAACAGCGGGCAAAATTCTATGGTTCTTGTAACCCTAACTTTAGCCAGGCATTAAAAGCGTGCCGATTTAACTACCATTTAACAGCATTTTTCAGCTTCATGAAAACTTGCCTAAACAAGACAGAATATTAAAGAAGATACAACTCCTAGAGGTTTTAAAAACCGTTTTGATAGTTTGAGACTGATTTTTTTTCATTTGAGGAAAAAATTCATCTTTGATGTTTGGAAGGCTTCTGAGACACCCTGCCGGAATGTACATTTGAAACCCTAGCTAGGGTTAGGGTTAGCATTCCCACAACAGGTAGAAGTTTTTTACTGTCAGTGCTGCACTCCGGGTCCCCAGTTATCTTTAGGATGAGTGATAATTTGCTCCTATCTGCACTTTTAGTTTTCGGACAGTTTTTGTCACCTTTTTGTATATTGCCCTATCCAGTGATTTTATCCAAAACTGAGCCAGATGAAAAGTGTGAAGAATACCTGTTCTAATGGGTAAACTCTCTTCATTTTGTCATTTAAAGTGCAGCTAAAAGTGCAACAGCGGGCAAAATTCTATGGTTCTTGTAACCCTAACACTAGCCAGGGATTAAAAGCGTGCCGATTTAACTACCATTTAACAGCATTTTTCAGCTTCATGAAAACTTGCCTAAACAAGACAGAATATTAAAGAAGATACAACTCCTAGAGGTTTTAAAAATCGTTTTGATAGTTTGAGACTGATTTTTTTTGGTTTGAGGAAAAAATTCATCTTTGATGTTTGGAAGGCTTCTGAGACACCCTGCCGGAATGTACGTTTGAATTCCTAGCTAGGGTTAGGGTTAGCATTCCCACAACAGGTAGAAGTTTTTTACTGTCAGCGCTGCATTCCGGGCCCCCAGTTATCTTTAGGATGAGTGATAATTTGCTCCTATCTGCACTTTTAGTTTTCGGTCAGTTTTGGTCACCTTTTTGTATATTGCCCTATCCAGTGATTTTATCCAAAACTGAGCCAGATGAAAAGTGTGAAGAATATCTATTCTAATGGGTAAACTCTCTTCATTTTGTCATTTAAAGTGCAGCTAAAAGTGCAACAGCGGGCAAAATTCTATGGTTCTTGTAACCCTAACACTAGCCAGGCATTAAAAGCGTGCCGATTTAACTACCATTTAACAGCATTTTTCAGCTTCATGAAAACTTGCCTAAACCAGACAGATTATTAAAGATGATACAACTCCTAGAGGTTTTAAAAACCGTTTTGATAGTTTGAGAATAATTTTTTGAAGTTTGAGGAAAAAATTCAACTTTGATGTTTGGAGGGCTTCTGAGACACCCTGCTGGAATGCACATTTGAAACCCTAGCTAGGGTTCGGGTTAGCATTCCCACAACAGGTAGAAGTTTTTTACTGTCAGTGCTGCATTCCGGGTCCCCAGTTATCTTTAGGATGAGTGATAATTTGCTCCTCTCTGCACTTTTAGTTTTCGGTCAGTTTTGGTCACCTTTTTGTATATTGCCCTATCCAGTGATTTTATCCAAAACTGAAACAGATGAAAAGTGTGAAGAATACCTGTTCTAATGGGTAAACTCTCTTCATTTTGTCATTTAAAGTGCAGCTAAAAGTGCAACAGCGGGCAAAATTCTATGGTTCTTGTAACCCTAACCCTAGCCAGGCATTAAAAGTATGCCGATTTAACTACCATTTAACAGCATTTTTCAGCTTCATGAAAACTTGCCTAAACAAGACAGAATATTAAAGAAGATACATTTCCTAGAGGTGTTAGAAACCGTTTTGATAGTTTGAGACTGATTTTTTTTGAGTTTGAGGAAAAAATTCAACTTTGATGTTTGGAAGGCTTCTGAGACACCCTGCTGGAATGCACATTTGTAACCCTAGCTAGGGTTAGGGTTAGCATTCCCACAACAGGTAGAAGTTTTTTACTGTCAGCGCTGCATTCCGGGCCCCCAGTTATCTTTAGGATGAGTGATAATTTGCTCCTATCTGCACTTTTAGTTTTCGGTCAGTTTTGGTCACCTTTTTGTATATTGCCCTATCCAGTGATTTTATCCAAAACTGAGCCAGATGAAAAGTGTGAATAATATCTGTTCTAATGGGTAAACTCTCTTCATTTTGTCATTTAAAGTGCAGCTAAAAGTGCAACAGCGGGCAAAATTCTATGGTTCTTGTAACCCTAACACTAGCCAGGGATTAAAAGCGTGCCGATTTAACTACCATTTAACAGCATTTTTCAGCTTCATGAAAACTTGCCTAAACAAGACAGAATATTAAAGAAGATACAACTCCTAGAGGTTTTAAAAATCGTTTTGATAGTTTGAGACTGATTTTTTTTGGTTTGAGGAAAAAATTCATCTTTGATGTTTGGAAGGCTTCTGAGACACCCTGCCGGAATGTACGTTTGAATTCCTAGCTAGGGTTAGGGTTAGCATTCCCACAACAGGTAGAAGTTTTTTACTGTCAGCGCTGCATTCCGGGCCCCCAGTTATCTTTAGGATGAGTGATAATTTGCTCCTATCTGCACTTTTAGTTTTCGGTCAGTTTTGGTCACCTTTTTGTATATTGCCCTATCCAGTGATTTTATCCAAAACTGAGCCAGATGAAAAGTGTGAAGAATATCTATTCTAATGGGTAAACTCTCTTCATTTTGTCATTTAAAGTGCAGCTAAAAGTGCAACAGCGGGCAAAATTCTATGGTTCTTGTAACCCTAACACTAGCCAGGCATTAAAAGCGTGCCGATTTAACTACCATTTAACAGCATTTTTCAGCTTCATGAAAACTTGCCTAAACCAGACAGATTATTAAAGATGATACAACTCCTAGAGGTTTTAAAAACCGTTTTGATAGTTTGAGAATAATTTTTTGAAGTTTGAGGAAAAAATTCAACTTTGATGTTTGGAGGGCTTCTGAGACACCCTGCTGGAATGCACATTTGAAACCCTAGCTAGGGTTCGGGTTAGCATTCCCACAACAGGTAGAAGTTTTTTACTGTCAGCGCTGCATTCCGGGCCCCCAGTTATCTTTAGGATGAGTGATAATTTGCTCCTATCTGCACTTTTAGTTTTCGGTCAGTTTTGGTCACCTTTTTGTATATTGCCATATCCAGTGATTTTATCCAAAACTGAGCCAGATGAAAAGTGTGAATAATATCTGTTCTAATGGGTAAACTCTCTTCATTTTGTCATTTAAAGTGCAGCTAAAAGTGCAACAGCGGGCAAAATTCTATGGTTCTTGTAACCCTAACTTTAGCCAGGCATTAAAAGCGTGCCGATTTAACTACCATTTAACAGCATTTTTCAGCTTCATGAAAACTTGCCTAAACAAGACAGAATATTAAAGAAGATACAACTCCTAGAGGTTTTAAAAACCGTTTTGATAGTTTGAGACTGATTTTTTTTCATTTGAGGAAAAAATTCATCTTTGATGTTTGGAAGGCTTCTGAGACACCCTGCCGGAATGTACATTTGAAACCCTAGCTAGGGTTAGGGTTAGCATTCCCACAACAGGTAGAAGTTTTTTACTGTCAGTGCTGCATTCCGGGTCCCCAGTTATCTTTAGGATGAGTGATAATTTGCTCCTCTCTGCACTTTTAGTTTTCGGTCAGTTTTGGTCACCTTTTTGTATATTGCCCTATCCAGTGATTTTATCCAAAACTGAAACAGATGAAAAGTGTGAAGAATACCTGTTCTAATGGGTAAACTCTCTTCATTTTGTCATTTAAAGTGCAGCTAAAAGTGCAACAGCGGGCAAAATTCTATGGTTCTTGTAACCCTAACCCTAGCCAGGCATTAAAAGCATGCCGATTTAACTACCATTTAACAGCATTTTTCAGCTTCATGAAAACTTGCCTAAACAAGACAGAATATTAAAGAAGATACATTTCCTAGAGGTGTTAGAAACCGTTTTGATAGTTTGAGACTGATTTTTTTTGAGTTTGAGGAAAAAATTCAACTTTGATGTTTGGAAGGCTTCTGAGACACCCTGCTGGAATGCACATTTGTAACCCTAGCTAGGGTTAGGGTTAGCATTCCCACAACAGGTAGAAGTTTTTTACTGTCAGCGCTGCATTCCGGGCCCCCAGTTATCTTTAGGATGAGTGATAATTTGCTCCTATCTGCACTTTTAGTTTTCGGTCAGTTTTGGTCACCTTTTTGTATATTGCCCTATCCAGTGATTTTATCCAAAACTGAGCCAGATGAAAAGTGTGAATAATATCTGTTCTAATGGGTAAACTCTCTTCATTTTGTCATTTAAAGTGCAGCTAAAAGTGCAACAGCGGGCAAAATTCTATGGTTCTTGTAACCCTAACACTAGCCAGGGATTAAAAGCGTGCCGATTTAACTACCATTTAACAGCATTTTTCAGCTTCATGAAAACTTGCCTAAACAAGACAGAATATTAAAGAAGATACAACTCCTAGAGGTTTTAAAAATCGTTTTGATAGTTTGAGACTGATTTTTTTTGGTTTGAGGAAAAAATTCATCTTTGATGTTTGGAAGGCTTCTGAGACACCCTGCCGGAATGTACGTTTGAATTCCTAGCTAGGGTTAGGGTTAGCATTCCCACAACAGGTAGAAGTTTTTTACTGTCAGCGCTGCATTCCGGGCCCCCAGTTATCTTTAGGATGAGTGATAATTTGCTCCTATCTGCACTTTTAGTTTTCGGTCAGTTTTGGTCACCTTTTTGTATATTGCCCTATCCAGTGATTTTATCCAAAACTGAGCCAGATGAAAAGTGTGAAGAATATCTATTCTAATGGGTAAACTCTCTTCATTTTGTCATTTAAAGTGCAGCTAAAAGTGCAACAGCGGGCAAAATTCTATGGTTCTTGTAACCCTAACACTAGCCAGGCATTAAAAGCGTGCCGATTTAACTACTTTTTAACAGCATTTTTCAGCTTCATGAAAACTTGCCTAAACCAGACAGATTATTAAAGATGATACAACTCCTAGAGGTTTTAAAAACCGTTTTGATAGTTTGAGAATGATTTTTTGAAGTTTGAGGAAAAAATTCAACTTTGATGTTTGGAGGGCTTCTGAGACACCCTGCTGGAATGCACATTTGAAACCCTAGCTAGGGTTCGGGTTAGCATTCCCACAACAGGTAGAAGTTTTTTACTGTCAGCGCTGCATTCCGGGCCCCCAGTTATCTTTAGGATGAGTGATAATTTGCTCCTATCTGCACTTTTAGTTTTCGGTCAGTTTTGGTCACCTTTTTGTATATTGCCATATCCAGTGATTTTATCCAAAACTGAGCCAGATGAAAAGTGTGAATAATATCTGTTCTAATGGGTAAACTCTCTTCATTTTGTCATTTAAAGTGCAGCTAAAAGTGCAACAGCGGGCAAAATTCTATGGTTCTTGTAACCCTAACACTAGCCAGGCATTAAAAGCGTGCCGATTTAACTACCATTTAACAGCATTTTTCAGCTTCATGAAAACTTGCCTAAACCAGACAGATTATTAAAGATGATACAACTCCTAGAGGTTTTAAAAAACGTTTTGATAGTTTGAGACTGATTTTTTTTGGTTTGAGGAAAAAATTCATCTTTGATGTTTGGAAGGCTTCTGAGACACCCTGCTGGAATGCACATTTGTAACCCTAGCTAGGGTTAGGGTTAGCATTCCCACAACAGGTAGAAGTTTTTTACTGTCAGCGCTGCATTCCGGGCCCCCAGTTATCTTTAGGATGAGTGATAATTTGCTCCTATCTGCACTTTTAGTTTTCGGTCAGTTTTGGTCACCTTTTTATATATTGCCCTATCCAGTGATTTTATCCAAAACTGAGCCAGATGAAAAGTGTGAATAATATCTGTTCTAATGGGTAAACTCTCTTCATTTTGTCATTTAAAGTGCAGCTAAAAGTGCAACAGCGGGCAAAATTCTATGGTTCTTGTAACCCTAACACTAGCCAGGCATTAAAAGCGTGCCGATTTAACTACCATTTAACAGCATTTTTCAGCTTCATGAAAACTTGCCTAAACCAGACAGATTATTAAAGATGATACAACTCCTAGAGGTTTTAAAAACCGTTTTGATAGTTTGAGAATAATTTTTTGAAGTTTGAGGAAAAAATTCAACTTTGATGTTTGGAGGGCTTCTGAGACACCCTGCTGGAATGCACATTTGAAACCCTAGCTAGGGTTCGGGTTAGCATTCCCACAACAGGTAGAAGTTTTTTACTGTCAGCGCTGCATTCCGGGCCCCCAGTTATCTTTAGGATGAGTGATAATTTGCTCCTATCTGCACTTTTAGTTTTCGGTCAGTTTTGGTCACCTTTTTGTATATTGCCATATCCAGTGATTTTATCCAAAACTGAGCCAGATGAAAAGTGTGAATAATATCTGTTCTAATGGGTAAACTCTCTTCATTTTGTCATTTAAAGTGCAGCTAAAAGTGCAACAGCGGGCAAAATTCTATGGTTCTTGTAACCCTAACTTTAGCCAGGCATTAAAAGCGTGCCGATTTAACTACCATTTAACAGCATTTTTCAGCTTCATGAAAACTTGCCTAAACAAGACAGAATATTAAAGAAGATACAACTCCTAGAGGTTTTAAAAACCGTTTTGATAGTTTGAGACTGATTTTTTTTCATTTGAGGAAAAAATTCATCTTTGATGTTTGGAAGGCTTCTGAGACACCCTGCCGGAATGTACATTTGAAACCCTAGCTAGGGTTAGGGTTAGCATTCCCACAACAGGTAGAAGTTTTTTACTGTCAGTGCTGCACTCCGGGTCCCCAGTTATCTTTAGGATGAGTGATAATTTGCTCCTATCTGCACTTTTAGTTTTCGGACAGTTTTTGTCACCTTTTTGTATATTGCCCTATCCAGTGATTTTATCCAAAACTGAGCCAGATGAAAAGTGTGAAGAATACCTGTTCTAATGGGTAAACTCTCTTCATTTTGTCATTTAAAGTGCAGCTAAAAGTGCAACAGCGGGCAAAATTCTATGGTTCTTGTAACCCTAACACTAGCCAGGGATTAAAAGCGTGCCGATTTAACTACCATTTAACAGCATTTTTCAGCTTCATGAAAACTTGCCTAAACAAGACAGAATATTAAAGAAGATACAACTCCTAGAGGTTTTAAAAATCGTTTTGATAGTTTGAGACTGATTTTTTTTGGTTTGAGGAAAAAATTCATCTTTGATGTTTGGAAGGCTTCTGAGACACCCTGCCGGAATGTACGTTTGAATTCCTAGCTAGGGTTAGGGTTAGCATTCCCACAACAGGTAGAAGTTTTTTACTGTCAGCGCTGCATTCCGGGCCCCCAGTTATCTTTAGGATGAGTGATAATTTGCTCCTATCTGCACTTTTAGTTTTCGGTCAGTTTTGGTCACCTTTTTGTATATTGCCCTATCCAGTGATTTTATCCAAAACTGAGCCAGATGAAAAGTGTGAAGAATATCTATTCTAATGGGTAAACTCTCTTCATTTTGTCATTTAAAGTGCAGCTAAAAGTGCAACAGCGGGCAAAATTCTATGGTTCTTGTAACCCTAACACTAGCCAGGCATTAAAAGCGTGCCGATTTAACTACCATTTAACAGCATTTTTCAGCTTCATGAAAACTTGCCTAAACCAGACAGATTATTAAAGATGATACAACTCCTAGAGGTTTTAAAAACCGTTTTGATAGTTTGAGAATAATTTTTTGAAGTTTGAGGAAAAAATTCAACTTTGATGTTTGGAGGGCTTCTGAGACACCCTGCTGGAATGCACATTTGAAACCCTAGCTAGGGTTCGGGTTAGCATTCCCACAACAGGTAGAAGTTTTTTACTGTCAGTGCTGCATTCCGGGTCCCCAGTTATCTTTAGGATGAGTGATAATTTGCTCCTCTCTGCACTTTTAGTTTTCGGTCAGTTTTGGTCACCTTTTTGTATATTGCCCTATCCAGTGATTTTATCCAAAACTGAAACAGATGAAAAGTGTGAAGAATACCTGTTCTAATGGGTAAACTCTCTTCATTTTGTCATTTAAAGTGCAGCTAAAAGTGCAACAGCGGGCAAAATTCTATGGTTCTTGTAACCCTAACCCTAGCCAGGCATTAAAAGTATGCCGATTTAACTACCATTTAACAGCATTTTTCAGCTTCATGAAAACTTGCCTAAACAAGACAGAATATTAAAGAAGATACATTTCCTAGAGGTGTTAGAAACCGTTTTGATAGTTTGAGACTGATTTTTTTTGAGTTTGAGGAAAAAATTCAACTTTGATGTTTGGAAGGCTTCTGAGACACCCTGCTGGAATGCACATTTGTAACCCTAGCTAGGGTTAGGGTTAGCATTCCCACAACAGGTAGAAGTTTTTTACTGTCAGCGCTGCATTCCGGGCCCCCAGTTATCTTTAGGATGAGTGATAATTTGCTCCTATCTGCACTTTTAGTTTTCGGTCAGTTTTGGTCACCTTTTTGTATATTGCCCTATCCAGTGATTTTATCCAAAACTGAGCCAGATGAAAAGTGTGAATAATATCTGTTCTAATGGGTAAACTCTCTTCATTTTGTCATTTAAAGTGCAGCTAAAAGTGCAACAGCGGGCAAAATTCTATGGTTCTTGTAACCCTAACACTAGCCAGGGATTAAAAGCGTGCCGATTTAACTACCATTTAACAGCATTTTTCAGCTTCATGAAAACTTGCCTAAACAAGACAGAATATTAAAGAAGATACAACTCCTAGAGGTTTTAAAAATCGTTTTGATAGTTTGAGACTGATTTTTTTTGGTTTGAGGAAAAAATTCATCTTTGATGTTTGGAAGGCTTCTGAGACACCCTGCCGGAATGTACGTTTGAATTCCTAGCTAGGGTTAGGGTTAG
Organism: Lepisosteus oculatus; assembly: GCF_040954835.1. Lineage (NCBI taxonomy): Eukaryota > Metazoa > Chordata > Actinopteri > Semionotiformes > Lepisosteidae > Lepisosteus > Lepisosteus oculatus. Next base: position 36,891,378 of record NC_090701.1, read on the forward strand.
CATTCCCACAACAGGTAGAAGTTTTTTACTGTCAGCGCTGCATTCCGGGCCCCCAGTTATCTTTAGGATGAGTGATAATTTGCTCCTATCTGCACTTTTAGTTTTCGGTCAGTTTTGGTCACCTTTTTGTATATTGCCCTATCCAGTGATTTTATCCAAAACTGAGCCAGATGAAAAGTGTGAAGAATATCTATTCTAATGGGTAAACTCTCTTCATTTTGTCATTTAAAGTGCAGCTAAAAGTGCAACAGCGGGCAAAATTCTATGGTTCTTGTAACCCTAACACTAGCCAGGCATTAAAAGCGTGCCGATTTAACTACCATTTAACAGCATTTTTCAGCTTCATGAAAACTTGCCTAAACCAGACAGATTATTAAAGATGATACAACTCCTAGAGGTTTTAAAAACCGTTTTGATAGTTTGAGAATAATTTTTTGAAGTTTGAGGAAAAAATTCAACTTTGATGTTTGGAGGGCTTCTGAGACACCCTGCTGGAATGCACATTTGAAACCCTAGCTAGGGTTCGGGTTAGCATTCCCACAACAGGTAGAAGTTTTTTACTGTCAGCGCTGCATTCCGGGCCCCCAGTTATCTTTAGGATGAGTGATAATTTGCTCCTATCTGCACTTTTAGTTTTCGGTCAGTTTTGGTCACCTTTTTGTATATTGCCATATCCAGTGATTTTATCCAAAACTGAGCCAGATGAAAAGTGTGAATAATATCTGTTCTAATGGGTAAACTCTCTTCATTTTGTCATTTAAAGTGCAGCTAAAAGTGCAACAGCGGGCAAAATTCTATGGTTCTTGTAACCCTAACTTTAGCCAGGCATTAAAAGCGTGCCGATTTAACTACCATTTAACAGCATTTTTCAGCTTCATGAAAACTTGCCTAAACAAGACAGAATATTAAAGAAGATACAACTCCTAGAGGTTTTAAAAACCGTTTTGATAGTTTGAGACTGATTTTTTTTCATTTGAGGAAAAAATTCATCTTTGATGTTTGGAAGGCTTCTGAGACACCCTGCCGGAATGTACATTTGAAACCCTAGCTAGGGTTAGGGTTAGCATTCCCACAACAGGTAGAAGTTTTTTACTGTCAGTGCTGCATTCCGGGTCCCCAGTTATCTTTAGGATGAGTGATAATTTGCTCCTCTCTGCACTTTTAGTTTTCGGTCAGTTTTGGTCACCTTTTTGTATATTGCCCTATCCAGTGATTTTATCCAAAACTGAAACAGATGAAAAGTGTGAAGAATACCTGTTCTAATGGGTAAACTCTCTTCATTTTGTCATTTAAAGTGCAGCTAAAAGTGCAACAGCGGGCAAAATTCTATGGTTCTTGTAACCCTAACCCTAGCCAGGCATTAAAAGCATGCCGATTTAACTACCATTTAACAGCATTTTTCAGCTTCATGAAAACTTGCCTAAACAAGACAGAATATTAAAGAAGATACATTTCCTAGAGGTGTTAGAAACCGTTTTGATAGTTTGAGACTGATTTTTTTTGAGTTTGAGGAAAAAATTCAACTTTGATGTTTGGAGGGCTTCTGAGACACCCTGCTGGAGTGCACATTTGTAACCCTAGCTAGGGTTAGGGTTAGCATTCCCACAACAGGTAGAAGTTTTTTACTGTCAGCGCTGCATTCCGGGCCCCCAGTTATCTTTAGGATGAGTGATAATTTGCTCCTATCTGCACTTTTAGTTTTCGGTCAGTTTTGGACACCTTTTTGTATATTGCCCTATCCAGTGATTTTATCCAAAACTGAGCCAGATGAAAAGTGTGAAGAATATCTGTTTTAATGGGTAAACTCTCTTCATTTTGTCATTTAAAGTGCAGCTAAAAGTGCAACAGCGGGCAAAATTCTATGGTTCTTGTAACCCTAACACTAGCCAGGCATTAAAAGCGTGCCGATTTAACTACCATTTAACAGCATTTTTCAGCTTCATGAAAACTTGCCTAAACAAGACAGAATATTAAAGAAGATACAACTCCTAGACGTTTTAAAAATCGTTTTGATAGTTTGAGACTGATTTTTTTTGGTTTGAGGAAAAAATTCATCTTTGATGTTTGGAGGGCTTCTGAGACACCCTGCCGGAATGTACATTTGAAACCCTAGCTAGGGTTAGGGTTAGCATTCCCACAACAGGTAGAAGTTTTTTACTGTCAGTGCTGCACTCCGGGTCCCCAGTTATCTTTAGGATGAGTGATAATTTGCTCCTATCTGCACTTTTAGTTTTTGGACAGTTTTGGTCACCTTTTTGTATATTGCCCTATCCAGTGATTTTATCCAAAACTGAGCCAGATGAAAAGTGTGAAGAATACCTGTTCTAATGGGTAAACTCTCTTCATTTTGTCATTTAAAGTGCAGCTAAAAGTGCAACAGCGGGCAAAATTCTATGGTTCTTGTAACCCTAACCCTAGCCAGGTATTTAAAGCATGCCGATTTAACTACCATTTAACATCATTTTTCAGCTTCATGAAAATTTGCCTAAACCAGACAGAATATTAAAGAAGATACATTTCCTAGAAGTTTTAGAAACCGTTTTGATAGTTTGAGACTGATTTTTTGGAGTTTGAGGAAAAAATTCAACTTTGATGTTTGGAGGGCCTCTGAGACACCCTGCCGGAATGTACATTTGAAACCCTAGCTAGGGTTAGGGTTAGCATTCCCACAACAGGTAGAAGTTTTTTACTGTCAGTGCTGCATTCCGGGTCCCCAGTTATCTTTGAGTTTGAGGAAAAAATTCAACTTTGATGTTTGGAGGGCTTCTGAGACACCCTGCTGGAATGCACGTTTGTAACCCTAGCTAGGGTTAGGGTTAGCATTCCCACAACAGGTAGAAGTTTTTTACTGTCAGCGCTGCATTCCGGGCCCCCAGTTATCTTTAGGATTAGTGATAATTTGCTCCTCTGCACTTTTATCTGCACTTTTAGTTTTCGGTCAGTTTTGGTCACCTTTTTGTATATTGCCCTATCCAGTGATTTTATCCAAAACTGAGCCAGATGAAAAGTGTGAAGAATATCTGTTCTAATGGGTAAACTCTCTTCATTTTGTCATTTAAAGTGCAGCTAAAAGTGCAACAGCGGGCAAAATTCTATGGTTCTTGTAACCCTAACACTAGCCAGGCATTAAAAGCGTGCCGATTTAACTACCATTTAACAGCATTTTTCAGCTTCATGAAAATTTGCCTAAACCAGACAGATTATTAAAGATGATACAACTCCTAGAGGTTTTAAAAACCGTTTTGATAGTTTGAGACTGATTTTTTTTGGATTGAGGAAAAAATTCATCTTTGATGTTTGGAAGGCTTCTGAGACACCCTGCCGGAATGTACATTTGAAACCCTAGCTAGGGTTAGGGTTAGCATTCCCACAACAGGTAGAAGTTTTTTACTGTCAGTGCTGCACTCCGGGTCCCCAGTTATCTTTAGGATGAGTGATAATTTGCTCCTATCTGCACTTTTAGTTTTTGGACAGTTTTGGTCACCTTTTTGTATATTGCCCTATCCAGTGATTTTATCCAAAACTGAGCCAGATGAAAAGTGTGAAGAATACCTGTTCTAATGGGTAAACTCTCTTCATTTTGTCATTTAAAGTGCAGCTAAAAGTGCAACAGCGGGCAAAATTCTATGGTTCTTGTAACCCTAACCCTAGCCAGGTATTTAAAGCATGCCGATTTAACTACCATTTAACATCATTTTTCAGCTTCATGAAAATTTGCCTAAACCAGACAGAATATTAAAGAAGATACATTTCCTAGAAGTTTTAGAAACCGTTTTGATAGTTTGAGACTGATTTTTTGGAGTTTGAGGAAAAAATTCAACTTTGATGTTTGGAGGGCCTCTGAGACACCCTGCCGGAATGTACATTTGAAACCCTAGCTAGGGTTAGGGTTAGCATTCCCACAACAGGTAGAAGTTTTTTACTGTCAGTGCTGCATTCCGGGTCCCCAGTTATCTTTGAGTTTGAGGAAAATATTCAACTTTGATGTTTGGAGGGCTTCTGAGACACCCTGCTGGAATGCACGTTTGTAACCCTAGCTAGGGTTAGGGTTAGCATTCCCACAACAGGTAGAAGTTTTTTACTGTCAGCGCTGCATTCCGGGCCCCCAGTTATCTTTAGGATGAGTGATAATTTGCTCCTATCTGCACTTTTAGTTTTCGGTCAGTTTTGGTCACCTTTTTGTATATTGCCCTATCCAGTGATTTTATCCAAAACTGAGCTAGATGAAAAGTGTGAATAATATCTGTTCTAATGGGTAAACTCTCTTCATTTTGTCATTTAAAGTGCAGCTAAAAGTGCAACAGCGGGCAAAATTCTATGGTTCTTGTAACCCTAACACTAGCCAGGCATTAAAAGCGTGCCGATTTAACTACCATTTAACATCATTTTTCAGCTTCATGAAAATTTGCCTAAACCAGACAGAATATTAAAGAAGATACATTTCCTAGAAGTTTTAGAAACCGTTTTGATAGTTTGAGACTGATTTTTTGGAGTTTGAGGAAAAAATTCAACTTTGATGTTTGGAGGGCCTCTGAGACACCCTGCCGGAATGTACATTTGAAACCCTAGCTAGGGTTAGGGTTAGCATTCCCACAACAGGTAGAAGTTTTTTACTGTCAGTGCTGCACTCCGGGTCCCCAGTTAACTTTAGGATGAGTCATAATTTGCTCCGATCTGCACTTTTAGTTTTCGGACAGTTTTGGTCACCTTTTTGTATATTGCCCTATCCAGTGATTTTATCCAAAACTGAGCCAGATGAAAAGTGTGAAGAATACCTGTTCTAATGGGTAAACTCTCTTCATTTTGTCATTTAAAGTGCAGCTAAAAGTGCAACAGCGGGCAAAATTCTATGGTTCTTGTAACCCTAACACTAGCCAGGCATTAAAAGCGTGCCGATTTAACTACCATTTAACAGCATTTTTCAGCTTCATGAAAACTTGCCTAAACAAAACAGAATATTAAATAAGATACAACTCCTAGAGGTTTTAAAAACCGTTTTGATAGTTTGAGACTGATTTTTTTTGGTTTGAGGAAAAAATTCATCTTTGATGTTTGGAAGGCTTCTGAGACACCCTGCTGGAATGCACATTTGTAACCCTAGCTAGGGTTAGGGTTAGCATTCCCACAACAGGTAGAAGTTTTTTACTGTCAGCGCTGCATTCCGGGCCCCCAGTTATCTTTAGGATGAGTGATAATTTGCTCCTATCTGCACTTTTAGTTTTCGGTCAGTTTTGGTCACCTTTTTATATATTGCCCTATCCAGTGATTTTATCCAAAACTGAGCCAGATGAAAAGTGTGAATAATATCTGTTCTAATGGGTAAACTCTCTTCATTTTGTCATTTAAAGTGCAGCTAAAAGTGCAACAGCGGGCAAAATTCTATGGTTCTTGTAACCCTAACACTAGCCAGGCATTAAAAGCGTGCCGATTTAACTACCATTTAACAGCATTTTTCAGCTTCATGAAAACTTGCCTAAACCAGACAGATTATTAAAGATGATACAACTCCTAGAGGTTTTAAAAACCGTTTTGATAGTTTGAGAATAATTTTTTGAAGTTTGAGGAAAAAATTCAACTTTGATGTTTGGAGGGCTTCTGAGACACCCTGCTGGAATGCACATTTGAAACCCTAGCTAGGGTTCGGGTTAGCATTCCCACAACAGGTAGAAGTTTTTTACTGTCAGCGCTGCATTCCGGGCCCCCAGTTATCTTTAGGATGAGTGATAATTTGCTCCTATCTGCACTTTTAGTTTTCGGTCAGTTTTGGTCACCTTTTTGTATATTGCCATATCCAGTGATTTTATCCAAAACTGAGCCAGATGAAAAGTGTGAATAATATCTGTTCTAATGGGTAAACTCTCTTCATTTTGTCATTTAAAGTGCAGCTAAAAGTGCAACAGCGGGCAAAATTCTATGGTTCTTGTAACCCTAACTTTAGCCAGGCATTAAAAGCGTGCCGATTTAACTACCATTTAACAGCATTTTTCAGCTTCATGAAAACTTGCCTAAACAAGACAGAATATTAAAGAAGATACAACTCCTAGAGGTTTTAAAAACCGTTTTGATAGTTTGAGACTGATTTTTTTTCATTTGAGGAAAAAATTCATCTTTGATGTTTGGAAGGCTTCTGAGACACCCTGCCGGAATGTACATTTGAAACCCTAGCTAGGGTTAGGGTTAGCATTCCCACAACAGGTAGAAGTTTTTTACTGTCAGTGCTGCACTCCGGGTCCCCAGTTATCTTTAGGATGAGTGATAATTTGCTCCTATCTGCACTTTTAGTTTTCGGTCAGTTTTGGTCACCTTTTTATATATTGCCCTATCCAGTGATTTTATCCAAAACTGAGCCAGATGAAAAGTGTGAATAATATCTGTTCTAATGGGTAAACTCTCTGATTTTGTCATTTAAAGTGCAGCTAAAAGTGCAACAGCGGGCAAAATTCTATGGTTCTTGTAACCCTAACACTAGCCAGGCATTAAAAGCGTGCCGATTTAACTACCATTTAACAGCATTTTTCAGCTTCATGAAAACTTGCCTAAACAGGACAGAATATTAAAGAAGATACAACTCCTAGAGGTTTTAAAAACCGTTTTGATAGTTTGAGACTGATTTTTTGGAGTTTGAGGAAAAAATTCAACTTTGATGTTTGGAGGCTTCTGAGACACCCTGCTGGAATGCACATTTGTAACCCTAGCTAGGGTTAGGGTTAGCATTCCCACAACAGGTAGAAGTTTTTTACTGTCAGCGCTGCATTCCGGGCCCCCAGTTATCTTTAGGATGAGTGATAATTTGCTCCTATCTGCACTTTTAGTTTTCGGTCAGTTTTGGTCACCTTTTTATATATTGCCCTATCCAGTGATTTTATCCAAAACTGAGCCAGATGAAAAGTGTGAATAAAATCTGTTCTAATGGGTAAACTCTCTTCATTTTGTCATTTAAAGTGCAGCTAAAAGTGCAACAGCGGGCAAAATTCTATGGTTCTTGTAACCCTAACACTAGCCAGGCATTAAAAGCGTGCCGATTTAACTACTTTTTAACAGCATTTTTCAGCTTCATGAAAACTTGCCTAAACCAGACAGATTATTAAAGATGATACAACTCCTAGAGGTTTTAAAAACCGTTTTGATAGTTTGAGAATGATTTTTTGAAGTTTGAGGAAAAAATTCAACTTTGATGTTTGGAGGGCTTCTGAGACACCCTGCTGGAATGCACATTTGAAACCCTAGCTAGGGTTCGGGTTAGCATTCCCACAACAGGTAGAAGTTTTTTACTGTCAGCGCTGCATTCCGGGCCCCCAGTTATCTTTAGGATGAGTGATAATTTGCTCCTATCTGCACTTTTAGTTTTCGGTCAGTTTTGGTCACCTTTTTGTATATTGCCATATCCAGTGATTTTATCCAAAACTGAGCCAGATGAAAAGTGTGAATAATATCTGTTCTAATGGGTAAACTCTCTTCATTTTGTCATTTAAAGTGCAGCTAAAAGTGCAACAGCGGGCAAAATTCTATGGTTCTTGTAACCCTAACACTAGCCAGGCATTAAAAGCGTGCCGATTTAACTACCATTTAACAGCATTTTTCAGCTTCATGAAAACTTGCCTAAACCAGACAGATTATTAAAGATGATACAACTCCTAGAGGTTTTAAAAAACGTTTTGATAGTTTGAGACTGATTTTTTGGAGTTTGAGGAAAAAATTCAACTTTGATGTTTGGAGGGCTTCTGAGACACCCTGCTGGAATGCACATTTGAAACCCTAGCTAGGGTTAGGATTAGCATTCCCACAACAGGTAGAAGTTTTTTACTGTCAGTGCTGCACTCCGGGTCCCCAGTTATCTTTAGGATGAGTGATAATTTGCTCCTATCTGCACTTTTAGTTTTCGGACAGTTTTGGTCACCTTTTTGTATATTGCCCTATCCAGTGATTTTATCCAAAACTGAGCCAGATGAAAAGTGTGAAGAATACCTGTTCTAATGGGTAAACTCTCTTCATTTTGTCATTTAAAGTGCAGCTAAAAGTGCAACAGCGGGCAAAATTCTATGGTTCTTGTAACCCTAACACTAGCCAGGCATTAAAAGCGTGCCGATTTAACTACCATTTAACAGCATTTTTCAGCTTCATGAAAACTTGCCTAAACAAAACAGAATATTAAATAAGATACAACTCCTAGAGGTTTTAAAAACCGTTTTGATAGTTTGAGACTGATTTTTTTTGGTTTGAGGAAAAAATTCATCTTTGATGTTTGGAAGGCTTCTGAGACACCCTGCTGGAATGCACATTTGTAACCCTAGCTAGGGTTAGGGTTAGCATTCCCACAACAGGTAGAAGTTTTTTACTGTCAGCGCTGCATTCCGGGCCCCCAGTTATCTTTAGGATGAGTGATAATTTGCTCCTATCTGCACTTTTAGTTTTCGGTCAGTTTTGGTCACCTTTTTATATATTGCCCTATCCAGTGATTTTATCCAAAACTGAGCCAGATGAAAAGTGTGAATAATATCTGTTCTAATGGGTAAACTCTCTTCATTTTGTCATTTAAAGTGCAGCTAAAAGTGCAACAGCGGGCAAAATTCTATGGTTCTTGTAACCCTAACACTAGCCAGGCATTAAAAGCGTGCCGATTTAACTACCATTTAACAGCATTTTTCAGCTTCATGAAAACTTGCCTAAACCAGACAGATTATTAAAGATGATACAACTCCTAGAGGTTTTAAAAACCGTTTTGATAGTTTGAGAATAATTTTTTGAAGTTTGAGGAAAAAATTCAACTTTGATGTTTGGTGGGCTTCTGAGACACCCTGCTGGAATGCACATTTGAAACCCTAGCTAGGGTTCGGGTTAGCATTCCCACAACAGGTAGAAGTTTTTTACTGTCAGCGCTGCATTCCGGGCCCCCAGTTATCTTTAGGATGAGTGATAATTTGCTCCTATCTGCACTTTTAGTTTTCGGTCAGTTTTGGTCACCTTTTTGTATATTGCCATATCCAGTGATTTTATCCAAAACTGAGCCAGATGAAAAGTGTGAATAATATCTGTTCTAATGGGTAAACTCTCTTCATTTTGTCATTTAAAGTGCAGCTAAAAGTGCAACAGCGGGCAAAATTCTATGGTTCTTGTAACCCTATCTTTAGCCAGGCATTAAAAGCGTGCCGATTTAACTACCATTTAACAGCATTTTTCAGCTTCATGAAAACTTGCCTAAACAAGACAGAATATTAAAGAAGATACAACTCCTAGAGGTTTTAAAAACCGTTTTGATAGTTTGAGACTGATTTTTTTTCATTTGAGGAAAAAATTCATCTTTGATGTTTGGAAGGCTTCTGAGACACCCTGCCGGAATGTACATTTGAAACCCTAGCTAGGGTTAGGGTTAGCATTCCCACAACAGGTAGAAGTTTTTTACTGTCAGTGCTGCACTCCGGGTCCCCAGTTATCTTTAGGATGAGTGATAATTTGCTCCTATCTGCACTTTTAGTTTTCGGACAGTTTTTGTCACCTTTTTGTATATTGCCCTATCCAGTGATTTTATCCAAAACTGAGCCAGATGAAAAGTGTGAAGAATACCTGTTCTAATGGGTAAACTCTCTTCATTTTGTCATTTAAAGTGCAGCTAAAAGTGCAACAGCGGGCAAAATTCTATGGTTCTTGTAACCCTAACACTAGCCAGGGATTAAAAGCGTGCCGATTTAACTACCATTTAACAGCATTTTTCAGCTTCATGAAAACTTGCCTAAACAAGACAGAATATTAAAGAAGATACAACTCCTAGAGGTTTTAAAAATCGTTTTGATAGTTTGAGACTGATTTTTTTTGGTTTGAGGAAAAAATTCATCTTTGATGTTTGGAAGGCTTCTGAGACACCCTGCCGGAATGTACGTTTGAATTCCTAGCTAGGGTTAGGGTTAGCATTCCCACAACAGGTAGAAGTTTTTTACTGTCAGCGCTGCATTCCAGGCCCCCAGTTATCTTTAGGATGAGTGATAATTTGCTCCTATCTGCACTTTTAGTTTTCGGTCAGTTTTGGACACCTTTTTGTATATTGCCCTATCCAGTGATTTTATCCAAAACTGAGCCAGATGAAAAGTGTGAAGAATATCTGTTTTAATGGGTAAACTCTCTTCATTTTGTCATTTAAAGTGCAGCTAAAAGTGCAACAGCGGGCAAAATTCTATGGTTCTTGTAACCCTAACACTAGCCAGGCATTAAAAGCGTGCCGATTTAACTACCATTTAACAGCATTTTTCAGCTTCATGAAAACTTGCCTAAACAAGACAGAATATTAAAGAAGATACAACTCCTAGACGTTTTAAAAATCGTTTTGATAGTTTGAGACTGATTTTTTTTGGTTTGAGGAAAAAATTCATCTTTGATGTTTGGAAGGCTTCTGAGACACCCTGCCGGAATGTACGTTTGAATTCCTAGCTAGGGTTAGGGTTAGCATTCCCACAACAGGTAGAAGTTTTTTACTGTCAGCGCTGCATTCCGGGCCCCCAGTTATCTTTAGGATGAGTGATAATTTGCTCCTATCTGCACTTTTAGTTTTCGGTCAGTTTTGGTCACCTTTTTGTATATTGCCCTATCCAGTGATTTTATCCAAAACTGAGCCAGATGAAAAGTGTGAAGAATATCTGTTCTAATGGGTAAACTCTCTTCATTTTGTCATTTAAAGTGCAGCTAAAAGTGCAACAGCGGGCAAAATTCTATGATTCTTGTAACCCTAACACTAGCCAGGCATTAAAAGCGTGCCGATTTAACTACCATTTAACAGCATTTTTCAGCTTCATGAAAACTTGCCTAAACAAGACAGAATATTAAAGAAGATACAACTCCTAGAGGTTTTAAAAACCGTTTTGATAGTTTGAGACTGATTTTTTTTGGTTTGAGGAAAAAATTCATCTTTGATGTTTGGAAGGTTTCTGAGACACCCTGCCGGAATGTACATTTGAAACCCTAGCTAGGGTTAGGGTTAGCATTCCCACAACAGGTAGAAGTTTTTTACTGTCAGTGCTGCACTCCGGGTCCCCAGTTATCTTTAGGATGAGTGATAATTTGCTCCTATCTGCACTTTTAGTTTTCGGACAGTTTTGGTCACCTTTTTGTATATTGCCATATCCAGTGATTTTATCCAAAACTGAGCCAGATGAAAAGTGTGAAGAATACCTGTTCTAATGGGTAAACTCTCTTCATTTTGTCATTTAAAGTGCAGCTAAAAGTGCAACAGCGGGCAAAATTCTATGGTTCTTGTAACCCTAACACTAGCCAGGCATTAAAAGCGTGCCGATTTAACTACCATTTAACAGCATTTTTCAGCTTCATGAAAACTTGCCTAAACAAAACAGAATATTAAATAAGATACAACTCCTAGAGGTTTTAAAAACCGTTTTGATAGTTTGAGACTGATTTTTTTTGGTTTGAGGAAAAAATTCATCTTTGATGTTTGGAGGGCTTCTGAGACACCCTGCTGGAATGCACATTTGTAACCCTAGCTAGGGTTAGGGTTAGCATTCCCACAACAGGTAGAAGTTTTTTACTGTCAGCGCTGCATTCCGGGCCCCCAGTTATCTTTAGGATGAGTGATAATTTGCTCCTATCTGCACTTTTAGTTTTCGGTCAGTTTTGGTCACCTTTTTATATATTGCCCTATCCAGTGATTTTATCCAAAACTGAGCCAGATGAAAAGTGTGAATAATATCTGTTCTAATGGGTAAACTCTCTTCATTTTGTCATTTAAAGTGCAGCTAAAAGTGCAACAGCGGGCAAAATTCTATGGTTCTTGTAACCCTAACACTAGCCAGGCATTAAAAGCGTGCCGATTTAACTACCATTTAACAGCATTTTTCAGCTTCATGAAAACTTGCCTAAACCAGACAGATTATTAAAGATGATACAACTCCTAGAGGTTTTAAAAACCGTTTTGATAGTTTGAGAATAATTTTTTGAAGTTTGAGGAAAAAATTCAACTTTGATGTTTGGAGGGCTTCTGAGACACCCTGCTGGAATGCACATTTGAAACCCTAGCTAGGGTTCGGGTTAGCATTCCCACAACAGGTAGAAGTTTTTTACTGTCAGCGCTGCATTCCGGGCCCCCAGTTATCTTTAGGATGAGTGATAATTTGCTCCTATCTGCACTTTTAGTTTTCGGTCAGTTTTGGTCACCTTTTTGTATATTGCCATATCCAGTGATTTTATCCAAAACTGAGCCAGATGAAAAGTGTGAATAATATCTGTTCTAATGGGTAAACTCTCTTCATTTTGTCATTTAAAGTGCAGCTAAAAGTGCAACAGCGGGCAAAATTCTATGGTTCTTGTAACCCTAACACTAGCCAGGCATTAAAAGCGTGCCGATTTAACTACCATTTAACAGCATTTTTCAGCTTCATGAAAACTTGCCTAAACAAGACAGAATATTAAAGAAGATACAACTCCTAGAGGTTTTAAAAACCGTTTTGATAGTTTGAGACTGATTTTTTTTCATTTGAGGAAAAAATTCATCTTTGATGTTTGGAAGGCTTCTGAGACACCCTGCCGGAATGTACATTTGAAACCCTAGCTAGGGTTAGGGTTAGCATTCCCACAACAGGTAGAAGTTTTTTACTGTCAGTGCTGCACTCCGGGTCCCCAGTTATCTTTAGGATGAGTGATAATTTGCTCCTATCTGCACTTTTAGTTTTCGGACAGTTTTTGTCACCTTTTTGTATATTGCCCTATCCAGTGATTTTATCCAAAACTGAGCCAGATGAAAAGTGTGAAGAATACCTGTTCTAATGGGTAAACTCTCTTCATTTTGTCATTTAAAGTGCAGCTAAAAGTGCAACAGCGGGCAAAATTCTATGGTTCTTGTAACCCTAACACTAGCCAGGCATTAAAAGCGTGCCGATTTAACTACCATTTAACAGCATTTTTCAGCTTCATGAAAACTTGCCTAAACAAGACAGAATATTAAAGAAGATACAACTCCTAGAGGTTTTAAAAATCGTTTTGATAGTTTGAGACTGATTTTTTTTGGTTTGAGGAAAAAATTCATCTTTGATGTTTGGAAGGCTTCTGAGACACCCTGCCGGAATGTACGTTTGAATTCCTAGCTAGGGTTAGGGTTAGCATTCCCACAACAGGTAGAAGTTTTTTACTGTCAGCGCTGCATTCCAGGCCCCCAGTTATCTTTAGGATGAGTGATAATTTGCTCCTATCTGCACTTTTAGTTTTCGGTCAGTTTTGGACACCTTTTTGTATATTGCCCTATCCAGTGATTTTATCCAAAACTGAGCCAGATGAAAAGTGTGAAGAATATCTGTTTTAATGGGTAAACTCTCTTCATTTTGTCATTTAAAGTGCAGCTAAAAGTGCAACAGCGGGCAAAATTCTATGGTTCTTGTAACCCTAACACTAGCCAGGCATTAAAAGCGTGCCGATTTAACTACCATTTAACAGCATTTTTCAGCTTCATGAAAACTTGCCTAAACAAGACAGAATATTAAAGAAGATACAACTCCTAGACGTTTTAAAAATCGTTTTGATAGTTTGAGACTGATTTTTTTTGGTTTGAGGAAAAAATTCATCTTTGATGTTTGGAAGGCTTCTGAGACACCCTGCCGGAATGTACGTTTGAATTCCTAGCTAGGGTTAGGGTTAGCATTCCCACAACAGGTAGAAGTTTTTTACTGTCAGCGCTGCATTCCGGGCCCCCAGTTATCTTTAGGATGAGTGATAATTTGCTCCTATCTGCACTTTTAGTTTTCGGTCAGTTTTGGTCACCTTTTTGTATATTGCCCTATCCAGTGATTTTATCCAAAACTGAGCCAGATGAAAAGTGTGAAGAATATCTGTTCTAATGGGTAAACTCTCTTCATTTTGTCATTTAAAGTGCAGCTAAAAGTGCAACAGCGGGCAAAATTCTATGGTTCTTGTAACCCTAACACTAGCCAGGCATTAAAAGCGTGCCGATTTAACTACCATTTAACAGCATTTTTCAGCTTCATGAAAACTTGCCTAAACAAGACAGAATATTAAAGAAGATACAACTCCTAGAGGTTTTAAAAACCGTTTTGATAGTTTGAGACTGATTTTTTTTGGTTTGAGGAAAAAATTCATCTTTGATGTTTGGAAGGTTTCTGAGACACCCTGCCGGAATGTACATTTGAAACCCTAGCTAGGGTTAGGGTTAGCATTCCCACAACAGGTAGAAGTTTTTTACTGTCAGTGCTGCACTCCGGGTCCCCAGTTATCTTTAGGATGAGTGATAATTTGCTCCTATCTGCACTTTTAGTTTTCGGACAGTTTTGGTCACCTTTTTGTATATTGCCCTATCCAGTGATTTTATCCAAAACTGAGCCAGATGAAAAGTGTGAAGAATACCTGTTCTAATGGGTAAACTCTCTTCATTTTGTCATTTAAAGTGCAGCTAAAAGTGCAACAGCGGGCAAAATTCTATGGTTCTTCTAACCCTAACACTAGCCAGGCATTAAAAGCGTGCCGATTTAACTACCATTTAACAGCATTTTTCAGCTTCATGAAAACTTGCCTAAACAAGACAGAATATTAAAGAAGATACAACTCCTAGAGGTTTTAAAAATCGTTTTGATAGTTTGAGACTGATTTTTTTTGGTTTGAGGAAAAAATTCATCTTTGATGTTTGGAAGGCTTCTGAGACACCCTGCCGGAATGTACATTTGAAACCCTAGCTAGGGTTAGGGTTAGCATTCCCACAACAGGTAGAAGTTTTTTACTGTCAGTGCTGTATTCCGGGTCCCGAGTTATCTTTAATATGAGTGTTAATTTGCTCCTATCTGCACTTTTAGTTTTCGGACAGTTTTGGTCACCTTTTTGTATATTGCCCTATCCAGTGATTTTATCCAAAACTGAGCCAGATGAAAAGTGTGAAGAATACCTGTTCTAATGGGTAAACTCTCTTCATTTTGTCATTTAAAGTGCAGCTAAAAGTGCAACAGCGGGCAAAATTCTATGGTTCTTGTAACCCTAACCCTAGCCAGGCATTAAAAGCATGCCGATTTAACTACCATTTAACAGCATTTTTCAGCTTCATGAAAACTTGCCTAAACAAGACAGAATATTAAAGAAGATACATTTCCTAGAGGTGTTAGAAACCGTTTTGATAGTTTGAGACTTATTTTTTGGAGTTTGAGGAAAAAATTCAACTTTGATGTTTGGAGGGCTTCTGAGACACCCTGCTGGAATGCACATTTGAAACCCTAGCTAGGGTTAGGGTTAGCATTCCCACAACAGGTAGAAGTTTTTTACTGTCAGTGCTGCACTCCGGGTCCCCAGTTATCTTTAGGATGAGTGATAATTTGCTCCTATCTGCACTTTTAGTTTTCGGACAGTTTTGGTCACCTTTTTGTATATTGCCCTATCCAGTGATTTTATCCAAAACTGAGCCAGATGAAAAGTGTGAAGAATACCTGTTCTAATGGGTAAACTCTCTTCATTTTGTCATTTAAAGTGCAGCTAAAAGTGCAACAGCGGGCAAAATTCTATGGTTCTTGTAACCCTAACACTAGCCAGGCATTAAAAGCGTGCCGATTTAACTACCATTTAACAGCATTTTTCAGCTTCATGAAAACTTGCCTAAACAAAACAGAATATTAAATAAGATACAACTCCTAGAGGTTTTAAAAACCGTTTTGATAGTTTGAGACTGATTTTTTTTGGTTTGAGGAAAAAATTCATCTTTGATGTTTGGAAGGCTTCTGAGACACCCTGCTGGAATGCACATTTGTAACCCTAGCTAGGGTTAGGGTTAGCATTCCCACAACAGGTAGAAGTTTTTTACTGTCAGCGCTGCATTCCGGGCCCCCAGTTATCTTTAGGATGAGTGATAATTTGCTCCTATCTGCACTTTTAGTTTTCGGTCAGTTTTGGTCACCTTTTTGTATATTGCCCTATCCAGTGATTTTATCCAAAACTGAGCCAGATGAAAAGTGTGAATAATATCTGTTCTAATGGGTAAACTCTCTTCATTTTGTCATTTAAAGTGCAGCTAAAAGTGCAACAGCGGGCAAAATTCTATGGTTCTTGTAACCCTAACTTTAGCCAGGCATTAAAAGCGTGCCGATTTAACTACCATTTAACAGCATTTTTCAGCTTCATGAAAACTTGCCTAAACAAGACAGAATATTAAAGAAGATACAACTCCTAGAGGTTTTAAAAACCGTTTTGATAGTTTGAGACTGATTTTTTGGAGTTTGAGGAAAAAATTCAACTTTGATGTTTGGAGGCTTCTGAGACACCCTGCTGGAATGCACATTTGTAACCCTAGCTAGGGTTAGGGTTAGCATTCCCACAACAGGTAGAAGTTTTTTGCTGTCAGCGCTGCATTCCGGGCCCCCAGTTATCTTTAGGATGAGTGATAATTTGCTCCTATCTGCACTTTTAGTTTTCGGTCAGTTTTGGTCACCTTTTTATATATTGCCCTATCCAGTGATTTTATCCAAAACTGAGCCAGATGAAAAGTGTGAATAATATCTGTTCTAATGGGTAAACTCTCTTCATTTTGTCATTTAAAGTGCAGCTAAAAGTGCAACAGCGGGCAAAATTCTATGGTTCTTGTAACCCTAACACTAGCCAGGCATTAAAAGCGTGCCGATTTAACTACCATTTAACAGCATTTTTCAGCTTCATGAAAACTTGCCTAAACCAGACAGATTATTAAAGATGATACAACTCCTAGAGGTTTTAAAAACCGTTTTGATAGTTTGAGAATAATTTTTTGAAGTTTGAGGAAAAAATTCAACTTTGATGTTTGGAGGGCTTCTGAGACACCCTGCTGGAATGCACATTTGAAACCCTAGCTAGGGTTCGGGTTAGCATTCCCACAACAGGTAGAAGTTTTTTACTGTCAGCGCTGCATTCCGGGCCCCCAGTTATCTTTAGGATGAGTGATAATTTGCTCCTATCTGCACTTTTAGTTTTCGGTCAGTTTTGGTCACCTTTTTGTATATTGCCATATCCAGTGATTTTATCCAAAACTGAGCCAGATGAAAAGTGTGAATAATATCTGTTCTAATGGGTAAACTCTCTTCATTTTGTCATTTAAAGTGCAGCTAAAAGTGCAACAGCGGGCAAAATTCTATGGTTCTTGTAACCCTAACTTTAGCCAGGCATTAAAAGCGTGCCGATTTAACTACCATTTAACAGCATTTTTCAGCTTCATGAAAACTTGCCTAAACAAGACAGAATATTAAAGAAGATACAACTCCTAGAGGTTTTAAAAACCGTTTTGATAGTTTGAGACTGATTTTTTTTCATTTGAGGAAAAAATTCATCTTTGATGTTTGGAAGGCTTCTGAGACACCCTGCCGGAATTTACATTTGAAACCCTAGCTAGGGTTAGGGTTAGCATTCCCACAACAGGTAGAAGTTTTTTACTGTCAGTGCTGCACTCCGGGTCCCCAGTTATCTTTAGGATGAGTGATAATTTGCTCCTATCTGCACTTTTAGTTTTCGGACAGTTTTTGTCACCTTTTTGTATATTGCCCTATCCAGTGATTTTATCCAAAACTGAGCCAGATGAAAAGTGTGAAGAATACCTGTTCTAATGGGTAAACTCTCTTCATTTTGTCATTTAAAGTGCAGCTAAAAGTGTAACAGCGGGCAAAATTCTATGGTTCTTGTAACCCTAACACTAGCCAGGCATTAAAAGCGTGCCGATTTAACTACCATTTAACAGCATTTTTCAGCTTCATGAAAACTTGCCTAAACAAGACAGAATATTAAAGAAGATACAACTCCTAGAGGTTTTAAAAATCGTTTTGATAGTTTGAGACTGATTTTTTTTGGTTTGAGGAAAAAATTCATCATTGATGTTTGGAAGGCTTCTGAGACACCCTGCCGGAATGTACGTTTGAATTCCTAGCTAGGGTTAGGGTTAGCATTCCCACAACAGGTAGAAGTTTTTTACTGTCAGCGCTGCATTCCAGGCCCCCAGTTATCTTTAGGATGAGTGATAATTTGCTCCTATCTGCACTTTTAGTTTTCGGTCAGTTTTGGACACCTTTTTGTATATTGCCCTATCCAGTGATTTTATCCAAAACTGAGCCAGATGAAAAGTGTGAAGAATATCTGTTTTAATGGGTAAACTCTCTTCATTTTGTCATTTAAAGTGCAGCTAAAAGTGCAACAGCGGGCAAAATTCTATGGTTCTTGTAACCCTAACACTAGCCAGGCATTAAAAGCGTGCCGATTTAACTACCATTTAACAGCATTTTTCAGCTTCATGAAAACTTGCCTAAACAAGACAGAATATTAAAGAAGATACAACTCCTAGACGTTTTAAAAATCGTTTTGATAGTTTGAGACTGATTTTTTTTGGTTTGAGGAAAAAATTCATCTTTGATGTTTGGAAGGCTTCTGAGACACCCTGCCGGAATGTACGTTTGAATTCCTAGCTTGGGTTAGGGTTAGCATTCCCACAACAGGTAGAAGTTTTTTACTGTCAGCGCTGCATTCCGGGCCCCCAGTTATCTTTAGGATGAGTGATAATTTGCTCCTATCTGCACTTTTAGTTTTCGGTCAGTTTTGGTCACCTTTTTGTATATTGCCCTATCCAGTGATTTTATCCAAAACTGAGCCAGATGAAAAGTGTGAAGAATATCTGTTCTAATGGGTAAACTCTCTTCATTTTGTCATTTAAAGTGCAGCTAAAAGTGCAACAGCGGGCAAAATTCTATGGTTCTTGTAACCCTAACACTAGCCAGGCATTAAAAGCGTGCCGATTTAACTACCATTTAACAGCATTTTTCAGCTTCATGAAAACTTGCCTAAACAAGACAGAATATTAAAGAAGATACAACTCCTAGAGGTTTTAAAAACCGTTTTGATAGTTTGAGACTGATTTTTTTTGGTTTGAGGAAAAAATTCATCTTTGATGTTTGGAAGGTTTCTGAGACACCCTGCCGGAATGTACATTTGAAACCCTAGCTAGGGTTAGGGTTAGCATTCCCACAACAGGTAGAAGTTTTTTACTGTCAGTGCTGCACTCCGGGTCCCCAGTTATCTTTAGGATGAGTGATAATTTGCTCCTATCTGCACTTTTAGTTTTCGGACAGTTTTGGTCACCTTTTTGTATATTGCCCTATCCAGTGATTTTATCCAAAACTGAGCCAGATGAAAAGTGTGAAGAATACCTGTTCTAATGGGTAAACTCTCTTCATTTTGTCATTTAAAGTGCAGCTAAAAGTGCAACAGCGGGCAAAATTCTATGGTTCTTGTAACCCTAACACTAGCCAGGCATTAAAAGCGTGCCGATTTAACTACCATTTAACAGCATTTTTCAGCTTCATGAAAACTTGCCTAAACAAGACAGAATATTAAAGAAGATACAACTCCTAGAGGTTTTAAAAATCGTTTTGATAGTTTGAGACTGATTTTTTTTGGTTTGAGGAAAAAATTCATCTTTGATGTTTGGAAGGCTTCTGAGACACCCTGCCGGAATGTACATTTGAAACCCTAGCTAGGGTTAGGGTTAGCATTCCCACAACAGGTAGAAGTTTTTTACTGTCAGTGCTGTATTCCGGGTCCCGAGTTATCTTTAATATGAGTGATAATTTGCTCCTATCTGCACTTTTAGTTTTCGGACAGTTTTGGTCACCTTTTTGTATATTGCCCTATCCAGTGATTTTATCCAAAACTGAGCCAGATGAAAAGTGTGAAGAATACCTGTTCTAATGGGTAAACTCTCTTCATTTTGTCATTTAAAGTGCAGCTAAAAGTGCAACAGCGGGCAAAATTCTATGGTTCTTGTAACCCTAACCCTAGCCAGGCATTAAAAGCATGCCGATTTAACTACCATTTAACAGCATTTTTCAGCTTCATGAAAACTTGCCTAAACAAGACAGAATATTAAAGAAGATACATTTCCTAGAGGTGTTAGAAACCGTTTTGATAGTTTGAGACTGATTTTTTTTGGTTTGAGGAAAAAATTCATCTTTGATGTTTGGAAGGCTTCTGAGACACCCTGCTGGAATGCACATTTGTAACCCTAGCTAGGGTTAGGGTTAGCATTCCCACAACAGGTAGAAGTTTTTTGCTGTCAGCGCTGCATTCCGGGCCCCCAGTTATCTTTAGGATGAGTGATAATTTGCTCCTATCTGCACTTTTAGTTTTCGGTCAGTTTTGGTCACCTTTTTATATATTGCCCTATCCAGTGATTTTATCCAAAACTGAGCCAGATGAAAAGTGTGAATAATATCTGTTCTAATGGGTAAACTCTCTTCATTTTGTCATTTAAAGTGCAGCTAAAAGTGCAACAGCGGGCAAAATTCTATGGTTCTTGTAACCCTAACACTAGCCAGGCATTAAAAGCGTGCCGATTTAACTACCATTTAACAGCATTTTTCAGCTTCATGAAAACTTGCCTAAACCAGACAGATTATTAAAGATGATACAACTCCTAGAGGTTTTAAAAACCGTTTTGATAGTTTGAGAATAATTTTTTGAAGTTTGAGGAAAAAATTCAACTTTGATGTTTGGAGGGCTTCTGAGACACCCTGCTGGAATGCACATTTGAAACCCTAGCTAGGGTTCGGGTTAGCATTCCCACAACAGGTAGAAGTTTTTTACTGTCAGCGCTGCATTCCGGGCCCCCAGTTATCTTTAGGATGAGTGATAATTTGCTCCTATCTGCACTTTTAGTTTTCGGTCAGTTTTGGTCACCTTTTTGTATATTGCCATATCCAGTGATTTTATCCAAAACTGAGCCAGATGAAAAGTGTGAATAATATCTGTTCTAATGGGTAAACTCTCTTCATTTTGTCATTTAAAGTGCAGCTAAAAGTGCAACACCGGGCAAAATTCTATGGTTCTTGTAACCCTAACTTTAGCCAGGCATTAAAAGCGTGCCGATTTAACTACCATTTAACAGCATTTTTCAGCTTCATGAAAACTTGCCTAAACAAGACAGAATATTAAAGAAGATACAACTCCTAGAGGTTTTAAAAACCGTTTTGATAGTTTGAGACTGATTTTTTTTCATTTGAGGAAAAAATTCATCTTTGATGTTTGGAAGGCTTCTGAGACACCCTGCCGGAATGTACATTTGAAACCCTAGCTAGGGTTAGGGTTAGCATTCCCACAACAGGTAGAAGTTTTTTACTGTCAGTGCTGCACTCCGGGTCCCCAGTTATCTTTAGGATGAGTGATAATTTGCTCCTATCTGCACTTTTAGTTTTCGGACAGTTTTTGTCACCTTTTTGTATATTGCCCTATCCAGTGATTTTATCCAAAACTGAGCCAGATGAAAAGTGTGAAGAATACCTGTTCTAATGGGTAAACTCTCTTCATTTTGTCATTTAAAGTGCAGCTAAAAGTGCAACAGCGGGCAAAATTCTATGGTTCTTGTAACCCTAACACTAGCCAGGCATTAAAAGCGTGCCGATTTAACTACCATTTAACAGCATTTTTCAGCTTCATGAAAACTTGCCTAAACAAGACAGAATATTAAAGAAGATACAACTCCTAGAGGTTTTAAAAATCGTTTTGATAGTTTGAGACTGATTTTTTTTGGTTTGAGGAAAAAATTCATCTTTGATGTTTGGAAGGCTTCTGAGACACCCTGCCGGAATGTACGTTTGAATTCCTAGCTAGGGTTAGGGTTAGCATTCCCACAACAGGTAGAAGTTTTTTACTGTCAGCGCTGCATTCCGGGCCCCCAGTTATCTTTAGGATGAGTGATAATTTGCTCCTATCTGCACTTTTAGTTTTCGGTCAGTTTTGGTCACCTTTTTGTATATTGCCCTATCCAGTGATTTTATCCAAAACTGAGCCAGATGAAAAGTGTGAAGAATATCTATTCTAATGGGTAAACTCTCTTCATTTTGTCATTTAAAGTGCAGCTAAAAGTGCAACAGCGGGCAAAATTCTATGGTTCTTGTAACCCTAACACTAGCCAGGCATTAAAAGCGTGCCGATTTAACTACCATTTAACAGCATTTTTCAGCTTCATGAAAACTTGCCTAAACAAGACAGAATATTAAAGAAGATACAACTCCTAGACGTTTTAAAAATCGTTTTGATAGTTTGAGACTGATTTTTTGGAGTTTGAGGAAAAAATTCAAGTTTGATGTTTGGAGGGCTTCTGAGACACCCTGCTGGAATGCACATTTGAAACCCTAGCTGGGGCTCGGGTTAGCATTCCCACAACAGGTAGAAGTTTTTTACTGTCAGTGCTGCACTCCGGGTCCCCAGTTATCTTTAGGATGAGTGATAATTTGCTCCTATCTGCACTTTTAGTTTTCGGACAGCTTTGGTCACCTTTTTGTATATTGCCCTATCCAGTGATTTTATCCAAAACTGAGCCAGATGAAAAGTGTGAAGAATTCCTGTTCTAATGGGTAAACTCTCTTCATTTTGTCATTTAAAGTGCAGCTAAAAGTGCAACAGCGGGCAAAATTCTATGGTTCTTGTAACCCTAACCCTAGCCAGGCATTAAAAGCATGCCGATTTAATTACCATTTAACAGCATTTTTCAGCTTCATGAAAACTTGCCTAAACAAGACAGAATATTAAAGAAGATACATTTCCTAGAGGTGTTAGAAACCATTTTGATAGTTTGAGACTGATTTTTTGGAGTTTGAGGAAAAAATTCAACTTTGATGTTTGGAGGGCTTCTGAGACACCCTGCTGGAATGCACGTTTGAAACCCTAGCTAGGGTTAGGGTTAGTATTCCCACAACAGGTAGAAGTTTTTTACTGTCAGTGCTGCATTCCGGGTCCCGAGTTATCTTTAGGATGAGTGATAATTTGCTCCTATCTGCACTTTTAGTTTTCGGTCAGTTTTGGTCACCTTTTTGTATATTGCCCTATCCAGTGATTTAATCCAAACCTGAGCCAGATGAAAAGTGTGAAGAATACCTGTTCAAATGGGTAAACTCTCTTCATTTTGTCATTTAAAGTGCAGCTAAAAGTGCAACAGTGGGCAAAATTCTATGGGTCTTGTAGCCCTAACACTAGCCAGGCATTAAAAGCGTGCCAATTTAACTACCATTTAACAGCATTTTTCAGCTTCATGAAAATTTGCCTAAACCAGAAAGATTATTAAAGAAGATACAACTCCTAGAGGTTTTAAAAACCGTTTTGATAGTTTGAGACTGATTTTTTTTGGTTTGAGGAAAAAATTCATCTTTGATGTTTGGAGGGCTTCTGAGACACCCTGCCGGAATGTACATTTGAAACCCTAGCTAGGGTTAGGGTTAGCATTCCCACAACAGGTAGAAGTTTTTTACTGTCAGTGCTGCACTCCGGGTCCCCAGTTATCTTTAGGATGAGTGATAATTTGCTCATGTCTGCACTTTTAGTTTTCGGACAGTTTTGGTCACCTTTTTGTATATTGCCCTATCCAGTGATTTTATCCAAAACTGAGCCAGATGAAAAGTGTGAAGAATACCTGTTCTAATGGGTAAACTCTCTTCATTTTGTCATTTAAAGTGCAGCTAAAAGTGCAACAGCGGGCAAAATTCTATGGTTCTTGTAACCCTAACCCTAGCCAGGCATTAAAAGCATGCCGATTTAACTACCATTTAACAGCATTTTTCAGCTTCATGAAAACTTGCCTAAACAAGACAGAATATTAAAGAAGATACATTTCCTAGAGGTGTTAGAAACCGTTTTGATAGTTTGAGACTTATTTTTTGGAGTTTGAGGAAAAAATTCAACTTTGATGTTTGGAGGGCTTCTGAGACACCCTGCTGGAATGCACATTTGAAACCCTAGCTAGGGTTAGGGTTAGCATTCCCACAACAGGTAGAAGTTTTTTACTGTCAGTGCTGCACTCCGGGTCCCCAGTTATCTTTAGGATGAGTGATAATTTGCTCCTATCTGCACTTTTAGTTTTCGGTCAGTTTTGGTCACCTTTTTGTATATTGCCCTATCCAGTGATTTTATCCAAAACCGAGCCAGATGAAAAGTGTGAAGAATACCTGTTCTAATGGGTAAACTCTCTTCATTTTGTCATTTAAAGTGCAGCTAAAAGTGCAAGAGCGGGCTAAATTCTATGGTTCTTGTAACCCTAACACTAGCCAGGCATTAAAAGCGTGCCGATTTAACTACCATTTAACAGCATTTTTCAGCTTCATGAAAACTTGCCTAAACAAGACAGAATATTAAAGAAGATACAACTCCTAGAGGTTTTAAAAACCGTTTTGATAGTTTGAGACTGATTTTTTTTGGTTTGAGGAAAAAATTCATCTTTGATGTTTGGAAGGCTTCTGAGACACCCTGCTGGAATGCACATTTGTAACCCTAGCTAGGGTTAGGGTTAGCATTCCCACAACAGGTAGAAGTTTTTTACTGTCAGCGCTGCATTCCGGGCCCCCAGTTATCTTTAGGATGAGTGATAATTTGCTCCTATCTGCACTTTTAGTTTTCGGTCAGTTTTGGTCACCTTTTTGTATATTGCCCTATCCAGTGATTTTATCCAAAACTGAGCCAGATGAAAAGTGTGAATAATATCTGTTCTAATGGGTAAACTCTCTTCATTTTGTCATTTAAAGTGCAGCTAAAAGTGCAACAGCGGGCAAAATTCTATGGTTCTTGTAACCCTAACTTTAGCCAGGCATTAAAAGCGTGCCGATTTAACTACCATTTAACAGCATTTTTCAGCTTCATGAAAACTTGCCTAAACAAGACAGAATATTAAAGAAGATACAACTCCTAGACGTTTTAAAAATCGTTTTGATAGTTTGAGACTGATTTTTTTTGGTTTGAGGAAAAAATTCATCTTTGATGTTTGGAAGGCTTCTGAGACACCCTGCCGGAATGTACGTTTGAATTCCTAGCTAGGGTTAGGGTTAGCATTCCCACAACAGGTAGAAGTTTTTTACTGTCAGCGCTGCATTCCGGGCCCCCAGTTATCTTTAGGATGAGTGATAATTTGCTCCTATCTGCACTTTTAGTTTTCGGTCAGTTTTGGACACCTTTTTGTATATTGCCCTATCCAGTGATTTTATCCAAAACTGAGCCAGATGAAAAGTGTGAAGAATATCTGTTTTAATGGGTAAACTCTCTTCATTTTGTCATTTAAAGTGCAGCTAAAAGTGCAACAGCGGGCAAAATTCTATGGTTCTTGTAACCCTAACACTAGCCAGGTATTAAAAGCGTGCCGATTTAACTACCATTTAACAGCATTTTTCAGCTTCATGAAAACTTGCCTAAACAAGACAGAATATTAAAGAAGATACAACTCCTAGACGTTTTAAAAATCGTTTTGATAGTTTGAGACTGATTTTTTTTGGTTTGAGGAAAAAATTCATCTTTGATGTTTGGAAGGCTTCTGAGACACCCTGCCGGAATGTACGTTTGAATTCCTAGCTAGGGTTAGGGTTAGCATTCCCACAACAGGTAGAAGTTTTTTACTGTCAGCGCTGCATTCCGGGCCCCCAGTTATCTTTAGGATGAGTGATAATTTGCTCCTATCTGCACTTTTAGTTTTCGGTCAGTTTTGGACACCTTTTTGTATATTGCCCTATCCAGTGATTTTATCCAAAACTGAGCCAGATGAAAAGTGTGAAGAATATCTGTTTTAATGGGTAAACTCTCTTCATTTTGTCATTTAAAGTGCAGCTAAAAGTGCAACAGCGGGCAAAATTCTATGGTTCTTGTAACCCTAACACTAGCCAGGTATTAAAAGCGTGCCGATTTAACTACCATTTAACAGCATTTTTCAGCTTCATGAAAACTTGCCTAAACAAAACAGAATATTAAATAAGATACAACTCCTAGAGGTTTTAAAAACCGTTTTGATAGTTTGAGACTGATTTTTTGGAGTTTGAGGAAAAAATTCAAGTTTGATGTTTGGAGGGCTTCTGAGACACCCTGCTGGAATGCACATTTGAAACCCTAGCTAGGGCTCGGGTTAGCATTCCCACAACAGGTAGAAGTTTTTTACTGTCAGTGCTGCACTCCGGGTCCCCAGTTATCTTTAGGATGAGTGATAATTTGCTCCTATCTGCACTTTTAGTTTTCGGACAGCTTTGGTCACCTTTTTGTATATTGCCCTATCCAGTGATTTAATCCAAACCTGAGCCAGATGAAAAGTGTGAAGAATACCTGTTCAAATGGGTAAACTCTCTTCATTTTGTCATTTAAAGTGCAGCTAAAAGTGCAACAGTGGGCAAAATTCTATGGGTCTTGTAGCCCTAACACTAGCCAGGCATTAAAAGCGTGCCAATTTAACTACCATTTAACAGCATTTTTCAGCTTCATGAAAATTTGCCTAAACCAGAAAGATTATTAAAGAAGATACAACTCCTAGAGGTTTTAAAAACCGTTTTGATAGTTTGAGACTGATTTTTTTTGGTTTGAGGAAAAAATTCATCTTTGATGTTTGGAGGGCTTCTGAGACACCCTGCTGGAATGCACATTTGAAACCCTAGCTAGGGTTAGGGTTAGCATTCCCACAACAGGTAGAAGTTTTTTACTGTCAGTGCTGCACTCCGGGTCCCCAGTTATCTTTAGGATGAGTGATAATTTGCTCCTATCTGCACTTTTAGTTTTCGGTCAGTTTTGGTCACCTTTTTGTATATTGCCCTATCCAGTGATTTTATCCAAAACCGAGCCAGATGAAAAGTGTGAAGAATACCTGTTCTAATGGGTAAACTCTCTTCATTTTGTCATTTAAAGTGCAGCTAAAAGTGCAAGAGCGGGCTAAATTCTATGGTTCTTGTAACCCTAACACTAGCCAGGCATTAAAAGCGTGCCGATTTAATTACCATTTAACAGCATTTTTCAGCTTCATGAAAACTTGCCTAAACAAGACAGAATATTAAAGAAGATACAACTCCTAGAGGTTTTAAAAACCGTTTTGATAGTTTGAGACTGATTTTTTTTGGTTTGAGGAAAAAATTCATCTTTGATGTTTGGAGGGCTTCTGAGACACCCTGCCGGAATGTACATTTGAAACCCTAGCTAGGGTTAGGGTTAGCATTCCCACAACAGGTAGAAGTTTTTTACTGTCAGTGCTGCACTCCGGGTCCCCAGTTATCTTTAGGATGAGTGATAATTTGCTCCTATCTGCACTTTTAGTTTTCGGACAGTTTTGGACACCTTTTTGTATATTGCCCTATCCAGTGATTTTATCCAAAACTGAGCCAGATGAAAAGTGTGAAGAATACCTGTTCTAATGGGTAAAATCTCTTCATTTTGTCATTTAAAGTGCAGCTAAAAGTGCAACAGCGGGCAAAATTCTATGGTTCTTGTAACCCTAACCCTAGCGAGGTATTTAAAGCATGCCGATTTAACTACCATTTAACAGCATTTTTCAGCTTCATGAAAATTTGCCTAAACCAGACAGAATATTAAAGAAGATACATTTCCTAGAGGTGTTAGAAACCGTTTTGATAGTTTGAGACTGATTTTTTGGAGTTTGAGGAAAAAATTCAACTTTGATGTTTGGAGGGCTTCTGAGACACCCTGCTGGAATGCACGTTTGAAACCCTAGCTAGGGTTAGGGTTAGCATTCCCACAACAGGTAGAAGTTTTTTACTGTCAGTGCTGCATTCCGGGTCCCGAGTTATCTTTAGGATGAGTGATAATTTGCTCCTATCTGCACTTTTAGTTTTCGGTCAGTTTTGGTCACCTTTTTGTATATTGCCCTATCCAGTGATTTAATCCAAACCTGAGCCAGATGAAAAGTGTGAAGAATACCTGTTCAAATGGGTAAACTCTCTTCATTTTGTCATTTAAAGTGCAGCTAAAAGTGCAACAGTGGGCAAAATTCTATGGGTCTTGTAGCCCTAACACTAGCCAGGCATTAAAAGCGTGCCAATTTAACTACCATTTAACAGCATTTTTCAGCTTCATGAAAATTTGCCTAAACCAGAAAGATTATTAAAGAAGATACAACTCCTAGAGGTTTTAAAAACCGTTTTGATAGTTTGAGACTGATTTTTTTTGGTTTGAGGAAAAAATTCATCTTTGATGTTTGGAGGGCTTCTGAGACACCCTGCCGGAATGTACATTTGAAACCCTAGCTAGGGTTAGGGTTAGCATTCCCACAACAGGTAGAAGTTTTTTACTGTCAGTGCTGCACTCCGGGTCCCCAGTTATCTTTAGGATGAGTGATAATTTGCTCATGTCTGCACTTTTAGTTTTCGGACAGTTTTGGTCACCTTTTTGTATATTGCCCTATCCAGTGATTTTATCCAAAACTGAGCCAGATGAAAAGTGTGAAGAATACCTGTTCTAATGGGTAAACTCTCTTCATTTTGTCATTTAAAGTGCAGCTAAAAGTGCAACAGCGGGCAAAATTCTATGGTTCTTGTAACCCTAACACTAGCCAGGCATTAAAAGGGTGCCGATTTAACTACCATTTAACAGCATTTTTCAGCTTCATGAAAACTTGCCTAAAAAAGACAGAATATTAAAGAAGATACATTTCCTAGAGGTGTTAGAAACCGTTTTGATAGTTTGAGACTTATTTTTTGGAGTTTGAGGAAAAAATTCAACTTTGATGTTTGGAGGGCTTCTGAGACACCCTGCTGGAATGCACATTTGAAACCCTAGCTAGGGTTAGGGTTAGCATTCCCACAACAGGTAGAAGTTTTTTACTGTCAGTGCTGCATTCCGGGTCCCCAGTTATCTTTAGGATGAGTGATAATTTGCTCCTATCTGCACTTTTAGTTTTCGGACAGTTTTGGTCACCTTTTTGTATATTGCCCTATCCAGTGATTTTATCCAAAAGCGAGCCAGATGAAAAGTGTGAAGAATACCTGTTCTAATGGGTAAACTCTCTTCATTTTGTCATTTAAAGTGCAGCTAAAAGTGTAACAGCGGGCAAAATTCTATGGTTCTTGTAACCCTAACCCTAGCCAGGTATTTAAAGCATGCCGATTTAACTACCATTTAACAGCATTTTTCAGCTTCATGAAAATTTGCCTAAAACAGACAGATTATTAAAGATGATACAACTCCTAGAGGTTTTAAAAACCGTTTTGATAGTTTGAGACTGATTTTTTTTGGTTTGAGGAAAAAATTCATCTTTGATGTTTGGAGGGCTTCTGAGACACCCTGCCGGAATGTACATTTGAAACCCTAGCTAGGGTTAGGGTTAGCATTCCCACAACAGGTAGAAGTTTTTTACTGTCAGTGCTGCATTCCGGTCCCCAGTTATCTTTAGGATGAGTGATAATTTGCTCCTATCTGCACTTTTAGTTTTCGGTCAGTTTTGGTCACCTTTTTGTATATTGCCCTATCCAGTGATTTTATCCAAAACTGAGCCAGATGAAAAGTGTGAAGAATATCTGTTCTAATGGGTAAACTCTCTTCAGTTTGTCATTTAAAGTGCAGCTAAAAGTAAAACAGCGGGCAAAATTCTATGGTTCTTGTAACCCTAACACTAGCCAGGCATTAAAAGCGTGCCGATTTAACAACCATTTAACAGCATTTTTCAGCTTCTTGAAAATTTGCCTAAACCAGACAGATTATTAAAGATGATACAACTCCTAGAGGTTTTAAAAACCGTTTTGATAGTTTGAGACTGATTTCTTTTGGTTTGGGGAAAAAATTCATCTTTGATGTTTGGAGGGCTTCTGAGACACCCTGCCGGAATGTACATTTGAAACCCTAGCTAGGGTTAGGGTTAGCATTCCCACAACAGGTAGAAGTTTTTTACTGTCAGTGCTGCATTCCGGGTCCCCAGTTATCTTTAGGATGAGTGATTATTTGCTTCTATCTGCACTTTTAGTTTTCGGACAGTTTTGGTCACCTTTTTGTATATTGCCCTATCCAGTGATTTTATCCAAAACTGAGCCAGATGAAAAGTGTGAAGAATACCTGTTCTAATGGGTAAACTCTCTTCATTTTGTCATTTAAAGTGCAGCTAAAAGTGTAACAGCGGGCAAAATTCTATGGTTCTTGTAACCCTAACCCTAGCCAGGTATTTAAAGCATGCCGATTTAACTACCATTTAACAGCATTTTTCAGCTTCATGAAAATTTGCCTAAACCAGACAGATTATTAAAGATGATACAACTCCTAGAGGTTTTAAAAACCGTTTTGATAGTTTGAGACTGATTTTTTGGAGTTTGAGGAAAAAATTCAACTTTGATGTTTGGAGGGCTTCTGAGACACCCTGCTGGAATGCACATTTGTAACCCTAGCTAGTGTTAGGGTTAGCTTTCCCACAACAGGTAGAAGTTTTTTACTGTCAGCGCTGCATTCCGGGCCCCCAGTTATCTTTAGGATGAGTGATAATTTGCTCCTATCTGCACTTTTAGTTTTCGGTCAGTTTTGGTCACCTTTTTGTATATTGCCCTATCCAGTGATTTTATCCAAAACTGAGCCAGATGAAAAGTGTGAAGAATACCTGTTCTAATGGGTAAACTCTCTTCATTTTGTCATTTAAAGTGCAGCTAAAAGTGCAACAGCGGGCAAAATTCTATGGTTCTTGTAACCCTAACACTAGCCAGGCATTAAAAGCGTGCCGATTTAACTACCATTTAACAGCATTTTTCAGCTTCATGAAAACTTGCCTAAACCAGACAGATTATTAAAGATGATACAACTCCTAGAGGTGTTAGAAACCGTTTTGATAGTTTGAGACTGATTTTTTGGAGTTTGAGGAAAAAATTCAACTTTGATGTTTGGAGGGCTTCTGAGACACCCTGCTGGAATGCACATTTGAAACCCTAGCTAGGGTTAGGGTTAGCATTCCCACAACAGGTAGAAGTTTTTTACTGTCAGTGCTGCATTCCGGGCCCCCAGTTATCTTTAGGATGAGTGATAATTTGCTCCTATCTGCACTTTTAGTTTTCGGTCAGTTTTGGTCACCTTTTTGTATATTGCCCTATCCAGTGATTTTATCCAAAACTGAGCCAGATGAAAAGTGTGAAGAATATCTGTTCTAATGGGTAAACTCTCTTCATTTTGTCATTTAAAGTGCAGCTAAAAGTGCAACAGCGGGCAAAATTCTATGGTTCTTGTAACCCTAACACTAGCCAGGCATTAAAAGGGTGCCGATTTAACTACCATTTAACAGCATTTTTCAGCTTCATGAAAACTTGCCTAAAAAAGACAGAATATTAAAGAAGATACATTTCCTAGAGGTGTTAGAAACCGTTTTGATAGTTTGAGACTTATTTTTTGGAGTTTGAGGAAAAAATTCAATTTTGATGTTTGGAGGGCTTCTGAGACACCCTGCTGGAATGCACATTTGAAACCCTAGCTAGGGTTAGGGTTAGCATTCCCACAACAGGTAGAAGTTTTTTACTGTCAGTGCTGCATTCCGGGTCCCCAGTTATCTTTAGGATGAGTGATAATTTGCTCCTATCTGCACTTTTAGTTTTCGGACAGTTTTGGTCACCTTTTTGTATATTGCCCTATCCAGTGATTTTATCCAAAAGCGAGCCAGATGAAAAGTGTGAAGAATACCTGTTCTAATGGGTAAACTCTCTTCATTTTGTCATTTAAAGTGCAGCTAAAAGTGTAACAGCGGGCAAAATTCTATGGTTCTTGTAACCCTAACCCTAGCCAGGTATTTAAAGCATGCCGATTTAACTACCATTTAACAGCATTTTTCAGCTTCATGAAAATTTGCCTAAAACAGACAGATTATTAAAGATGATACAACTCCTAGAGGTTTTAAAAACCGTTTTGATAGTTTGAGACTGATTTTTTTTGGTTTGAGGAAAAAATTCATCTTTGATGTTTGGAGGGCTTCTGAGACACCCTGCCGGAATGTACATTTGAAACCCTAGCTAGGGTTAGGGTTAGCATTCCCACAACAGGTAGAAGTTTTTTACTGTCAGTGCTGCATTCCGGTCCCCAGTTATCTTTAGGATGAGTGATAATTTGCTCCTATCTGCACTTTTAGTTTTCGGTCAGTTTTGGTCACCTTTTTGTATATTGCCCTATCCAGTGATTTTATCCAAAACTGAGCCAGATGAAAAGTGTGAAGAATATCTGTTCTAATGGGTAAACTCTCTTCAGTTTGTCATTTAAAGTGCAGCTAAAAGTGCAACAGCGGGCAAAATTCTATGGTTCTTGTAACCCTAACACTAGCCAGGCATTAAAAGCGTGCCGATTTAACAACCATTTAACAGCATTTTTCAGCTTCATGAAAATTTGCCTAAACCAGACAGATTATTAAAGATGATACAACTCCTAGAGGTTTTAAAAACCGTTTTGATAGTTTGAGACTGATTTCTTTTGGTTTGGGGAAAAAATTCATCTTTGATGTTTGGAGGGCTTCTGAGACACCCTGCCGGAATGTACATTTGAAACCCTAGCTAGGGTTAGGGTTAGCATTCCCACAACAGGTAGAAGTTTTTTACTGTCAGTGCTGCATTCCGGGTCCCCAGTTATCTTTAGGATGAGTGATTATTTGCTTCTATCTGCACTTTTAGTTTTCGGACAGTTTTGGTCACCTTTTTGTATATTGCCCTATCCAGTGATTTTATCCAAAACTGAGCCAGATGAAAAGTGTGAAGAATACCTGTTCTAATGGGTAAACTCTCTTCATTTTGTCATTTAAAGTGCAGCTAAAAGTGCAACAGCGGGCAAAATTCTATGGTTCTTGTAACCCTAACACTAGCCAGGCATTAAAAGCGTGCCGATTTAACTACCATTTAACAGCATTTTTCAGCTTCATGAAAACTTGCCTAAACCAGACAGATTATTAAAGATGATACAACTCCTAGAGGTGTTAGAAACCGTTTTGATAGTTTGAGACTGATTTTTTGGAGTTTGAGGAAAAAATTCAACTTTGATGTTTGGAGGGCTTCTGAGACACCCTGCTGGAATGCACATTTGAAACCCTAGCTAGGGTTAGGGTTAGCATTCCCACAACAGGTAGAAGTTTTTTACTGTCAGTGCTGCATTCCGGGTCCCCAGTTATCTTTAGGATGAGTGATAATTTGCTCCTATCTGCACTTTTAGTTTTCGGACAGTTTTGGTCACCTTTTTGTATATTGCCCTATCCAGTGATTTTATCCAAAAGCGAGCCAGATGAAAAGTGTGAAGAATACCTGTTCTAATGGGTAAACTCTCTTCATTTTGTCATTTAAAGTGCAGCTAAAAGTGTAACAGCGGGCAAAATTCTATGGTTCTTGTAACCCTAACCCTAGCCAGGTATTTAAAGCATGCCGATTTAACTACCATTTAACAGCATTTTTCAGCTTCATGAAAATTTGCCTAAAACAGACAGATTATTAAAGATGATACAACTCCTAGAGGTTTTAAAAACCGTTTTGATAGTTTGAGACTGATTTTTTTTGGTTTGAGGAAAAAATTCATCTTTGATGTTTGGAGGGCTTCTGAGACACCCTGCCGGAATGTACATTTGAAACCCTAGCTAGGGTTAGGGTTAGCATTCCCACAACAGGTAGAAGTTTTTTACTGTCAGTGCTGCATTCCGGTCCCCAGTTATCTTTAGGATGAGTGATAATTTGCTCCTATCTGCACTTTTAGTTTTCGGTCAGTTTTGGTCACCTTTTTGTATATTGCCCTATCCAGTGATTTTATCCAAAACTGAGCCAGATGAAAAGTGTGAAGAATATCTGTTCTAATGGGTAAACTCTCTTCAGTTTGTCATTTAAAGTGCAGCTAAAAGTGCAACAGCGGGCAAAATTCTATGGTTCTTGTAACCCTAACACTAGCCAGGCATTAAAAGCGTGCCGATTTAACAACCATTTAACAGCATTTTTCAGCTTCTTGAAAATTTGCCTAAACCAGACAGATTATTAAAGATGATACAACTCTTAGAGGTTTTAAAAACCGTTTTGATAGTTTGAGACTGATTTCTTTTGGTTTGGGGAAAAAATTCATCTTTGATGTTTGGAGGGCTTCTGAGACACCCTGCCGGAATGTACATTTGAAACCCTAGCTAGGGTTAGGGTTAGCATTCCCACAACAGGTAGAAGTTTTTTACTGTCAGTGCTGCATTCCGGGTCCCCAGTTATCTTTAGGATGAGTGATTATTTGCTTCTATCTGCACTTTTAGTTTTCGGACAGTTTTGGTCACCTTTTTGTATATTGCCCTATCCAGTGATTTTATCCAAAACTGAGCCAGATGAAAAGTGTGAAGAATACCTGTTCTAATGGGTAAACTCTCTTCATTTTGTCATTTAAAGTGCAGCTAAAAGTGCAACAGCGGGCAAAATTCTATGGTTCTTGTAACCCTAACACTAGCCAGGCATTAAAAGCGTGCCGATTTAACAACCATTTAACAGCATTTTTCAGCTTCATGAAAATTTGCCTAAACCAGACAGATTATTAAAGATGATACAACTCCTAGAGGTTTTAAAAACCGTTTTGATAGTTTGAGACTGATTTCTTTTGGTTTGGGGAAAAAATTCATCTTTGATGTTTGGAGGGCTTCTGAGACACCCTGCCGGAATGTACATTTGAAACCCTAGCTAGGGTTAGGGTTAGCATTCCCACAACAGGTAGAAGTTTTTTACTGTCAGTGCTGCATTCCGGGTCCCCAGTTATCTTTAGGATGAGTGATTATTTGCTTCTATCTGCACTTTTAGTTTTCGGACAGTTTTGGTCACCTTTTTGTATATTGCCCTATCCAGTGATTTTATCCAAAACTGAGCCAGATGAAAAGTGTGAAGAATACCTGTTCTAATGGGTAAACTCTCTTCATTTTGTCATTTAAAGTGCAGCTAAAAGTGCAACAGCGGGCAAAATTCTATGGTTCTTGTAACCCTAACACTAGCCAGGCATTAAAAGCGTGCCGATTTAACTACCATTTAACAGCATTTTTCAGCTTCATGAAAACTTGCCTAAACCAGACAGATTATTAAAGATGATACAACTCCTAGAGGTGTTAGAAACCGTTTTGATAGTTTGAGACTGATTTTTTGGAGTTTGAGGAAAAAATTCAACTTTGATGTTTGGAGGGCTTCTGAGACACCCTGCTGGAATGCACATTTGAAACCCTAGCTAGGGTTAGGGTTAGCATTCCCACAACAGGTAGAAGTTTTTTACTGTCAGTGCTGCATTCCGGGTCCCCAGTTATCTTTAGGATGAGTGATAATTTGCTCCTATCTGCACTTTTAGTTTTCGGACAGTTTTGGTCACCTTTTTGTATATTGCCCTATCCAGTGATTTTATCCAAAAGCGAGCCAGATGAAAAGTGTGAAGAATACCTGTTCTAATGGGTAAACTCTCTTCATTTTGTCATTTAAAGTGCAGCTAAAAGTGTAACAGCGGGCAAAATTCTATGGTTCTTGTAACCCTAACCCTAGCCAGGTATTTAAAGCATGCCGATTTAACTACCATTTAACAGCATTTTTCAGCTTCATGAAAATTTGCCTAAAACAGACAGATTATTAAAGATGATACAACTCCTAGAGGTTTTAAAAACCGTTTTGATAGTTTGAGACTGATTTTTTTTGGTTTGAGGAAAAAATTCATCTTTGATGTTTGGAGGGCTTCTGAGACACCCTGCCGGAATGTACATTTGAAACCCTAGCTAGGGTTAGGGTTAGCATTCCCACAACAGGTAGAAGTTTTTTACTGTCAGTGCTGCATTCCGGTCCCCAGTTATCTTTAGGATGAGTGATAATTTGCTCCTATCTGCACTTTTAGTTTTCGGTCAGTTTTGGTCACCTTTTTGTATATTGCCCTATCCAGTGATTTTATCCAAAACTGAGCCAGATGAAAAGTGTGAAGAATATCTGTTCTAATGGGTAAACTCTCTTCAGTTTGTCATTTAAAGTGCAGCTAAAAGTGCAACAGCG
Source organism: Lepisosteus oculatus (assembly GCF_040954835.1). Lineage (NCBI taxonomy): Eukaryota > Metazoa > Chordata > Actinopteri > Semionotiformes > Lepisosteidae > Lepisosteus > Lepisosteus oculatus. The sequence goes on from NC_090701.1 coordinate 36,927,065, forward strand.
GGCAAAATTCTATGGTTCTTGTAACCCTAACACTAGCCAGGCATTAAAAGCGTGCCGATTTAACAACCATTTAACAGCATTTTTCAGCTTCTTGAAAATTTGCCTAAACCAGACAGATTATTAAAGATGATACAACTCTTAGAGGTTTTAAAAACCGTTTTGATAGTTTGAGACTGATTTCTTTTGGTTTGGGGAAAAAATTCATCTTTGATGTTTGGAGGGCTTCTGAGACACCCTGCCGGAATGTACATTTGAAACCCTAGCTAGGGTTAGGGTTAGCATTCCCACAACAGGTAGAAGTTTTTTACTGTCAGTGCTGCATTCCGGGTCCCCAGTTATCTTTAGGATGAGTGATTATTTGCTTCTATCTGCACTTTTAGTTTTCGGACAGTTTTGGTCACCTTTTTGTATATTGCCCTATCCAGTGATTTTATCCAAAACTGAGCCAGATGAAAAGTGTGAAGAATACCTGTTCTAATGGGTAAACTCTCTTCATTTTGTCATTTAAAGTGCAGCTAAAAGTGTAACAGCGGGCAAAATTCTATGGTTCTTGTAACCCTAACCCTAGCCAGGTATTTAAAGCATGCCGATTTAACTACCATTTAACAGCATTTTTCAGCTTCATGAAAATTTGCCTAAACCAGACAGATTATTAAAGATGATACAACTCCTAGAGGTTTTAAAAACCGTTTTGATAGTTTGAGACTGATTTTTTGGAGTTTGAGAAAAAAATTCAACTTTGATGTTTGGAGGGCTTCTGAGACACCCTGCTGGAATGCACATTTGTAACCCTAGCTAGTGTTAGGGTTAGCTTTCCCACAACAGGTAGAAGTTTTTTACTGTCAGCGCTGCATTCCGGGCCCCCAGTTATCTTTAGGATGAGTGATAATTTGCTCCTATCTGCACTTTTAGTTTTCGGTAAGTTTTGGTCACCTTTTTGTATATTGCCCTATCCAGTGATTTTATCCAAAACTGAGCCAGATGAAAAGTGTGAAGAATACCTGTTCTAATGGGTAAACTCTCTTCATTTTGTCATTTAAAGTGCAGCTAAAAGTGTAACAGCGGGCAAAATTCTATGGTACTTGTAACCCTAACCCTAGCCAGGTATTTAAAGCATGCCGATTTAACTACCATTTAACAGCATTTTTCAGCTTCATGAAAATTTGCCTAAACCAGACAGATTATTAAAGATGATACAACTCCTAGAGGTGTTAGAAACCGTTTTGATAGTTTGAGACTGATTTTTTGGAGTTTGAGGAAAAAATTCAACTTTGATGTTTGGAGGGCTTCTGAGACACCCTGCCGGAATGTACATTTGAAACCCTAGCTAGGGTTAGGGTTAGCATTCCCACAACAGGTAGAAGTTTTTTACTGTCAGTGCTGCATTCCGGTCCCCAGTTATCTTTAGGATGAGTGATAATTTGCTCCTATCTGCACTTTTAGTTTTCGGTCAGTTTTGGTCACCTTTTTGTATATTGCCCTATCCAGTGATTTTATCCAAAACTGAGCCAGATGAAAAGTGTGAAGAATATCTGTTCTAATGGGTAAACTCTCTTCAGTTTGTCATTTAAAGTGCAGCTAAAAGTGCAACAGCGGGCAAAATTCTATGGTTCTTGTAACCCTAACACTAGCCAGGCATTAAAAGCGTGCCGATTTAACAACCATTTAACAGCATTTTTCAGCTTCTTGAAAATTTGCCTAAACCAGACAGATTATTAAAGATGATACAACTCCTAGAGGTTTTAAAAACCGTTTTGATAGTTTGAGACTGATTTCTTTTGGTTTGGGGAAAAAATTCATCTTTGATGTTTGGAGGGCTTCTGAGACACCCTGCCGGAATGTACATTTGAAACCCTAGCTAGGGTTAGGGTTAGCATTCCCACAACAGGTAGAAGTTTTTTACTGTCAGTGCTGCATTCCGGGTCCCCAGTTATCTTTAGGATGAGTGATTATTTGCTTCTATCTGCACTTTTAGTTTTCGGACAGTTTTGGTCACCTTTTTGTATATTGCCCTATCCAGTGATTTTATCCAAAACTGAGCCAGATGAAAAGTGTGAAGAATACCTGTTCTAATGGGTAAACTCTCTTCATTTTGTCATTTAAAGTGCAGCTAAAAGTGTAACAGCGGGCAAAATTCTATGGTTCTTGTAACCCTAACCCTAGCCAGGTATTTAAAGCATGCCGATTTAACTACCATTTAACAGCATTTTTCAGCTTCATGAAAATTTGCCTAAACCAGACAGATTATTAAAGATGATACAACTCCTAGAGGTTTTAAAAACCGTTTTGATAGTTTGAGACTGATTTTTTGGAGTTTGAGGAAAAAATTCAACTTTGATGTTTGGAGGGCTTCTGAGACACCCTGCTGGAATGCACATTTGTAACCCTAGCTAGTGTTAGGGTTAGCTTTCCCACAACAGGTAGAAGTTTTTTACTGTCAGCGCTGCATTCCGGGCCCCCAGTTATCTTTAGGATGAGTGATAATTTGCTCCTATCTGCACTTTTAGTTTTCGGTCAGTTTTGGTCACCTTTTTGTATATTGCCCTATCCAGTGATTTTATCCAAAACTGAGCCAGATGAAAAGTGTGAAGAATACCTGTTCTAATGGGTAAACTCTCTTCATTTTGTCATTTAAAGTGCAGCTAAAAGTGCAACAGCGGGCAAAATTCTATGGTTCTTGTAACCCTAACAGTAGCCAGGCATTAAAAGCGTGCCGATTTAACTACCATTTAACAGCATTTTTCAGCTTCATGAAAACTTGCCTAAACCAGACAGATTATTAAAGATGATACAACTCCTAGAGGTGTTAGAAACCGTTTTGATAGTTTGAGACTGATTTTTTGGAGTTTGAGGAAAAAATTCAACTTTGATGTTTGGAGGGCTTCTGAGACACCCTGCTGGAATGCACATTTGAAACCCTAGCTAGGGTTAGGGTTAGCATTCCCACAACAGGTAGAAGTTTTTTACTGTCAGTGCTGCATTCCGGGTCCCCAGTTATCTTTAGGATGAGTGATAATTTGCTCCTATCTGCACTTTTAGTTTTCGGACAGTTTTGGTCACCTTTTTGTATATTGCCCTATCCAGTGATTTTATCCAAAAGCGAGCCAGATGAAAAGTGTGAAGAATACCTGTTCTAATGGGTAAACTCTCTTCATTTTGTCATTTAAAGTGCAGCTAAAAGTGCAACAGCGGGCAAAATTCTATGGTTCTTGTAACCCTAACACTAGCCAGGCATTAAAAGCGTGCCGATTTAACAACCATTTAACAGCATTTTTCAGCTTCTTGAAAATTTGCCTAAACCAGACAGATTATTAAAGATGATACAACTCCTAGAGGTTTTAAAAACCGTTTTGATAGTTTGAGACTGATTTCTTTTGGTTTGGGGAAAAAATTCATCTTTGATGTTTGGAGGGCTTCTGAGACACCCTGCCGGAATGTACATTTGAAACCCTAATAGGGTTAGGGTTAGCATTCCCACAACAGGTAGAAGTTTTTTACTGTCAGTGCTGCATTCCGGGTCCCCAGTTATCTTTAGGATGAGTGATTATTTGCTTCTATCTGCACTTTTAGTTTTCGGACAGTTTTGGTCACCTTTTTGTATATTGCCCTATCCAGTGATTTTATCCAAAACTGAGCCAGATGAAAAGTGTGAAGAATACCTGTTCTAATGGGTAAACTCTCTTCATTTTGTCATTTAAAGTGCAGCTAAAAGTGTAACAGCGGGCAAAATTCTATGGTTCTTGTAACCCTAACCCTAGCCAGGTATTTAAAGCATGCCGATTTAACTACCATTTAACAGCATTTTTCAGCTTCATGAAAATTTGCCTAAACCAGACAGATTATTAAAGATGATACAACTCCTAGAGGTTTTAAAAACCGTTTTGATAGCTTGAGACTGATTTTTTGGAGTTTGAGGAAAAAATTCAACTTTGATGTTTGGAGGGCTTCTGAGACACCCTGCTGGAATGCACATTTGTAACCCTAGCTAGTGTTAGGGTTAGCTTTCCCACAACAGGTAGAAGTTTTTTACTGTCAGCGCTGCATTCCGGGCCCCCAGTTATCTTTAGGATGAGTGATAATTTGCTCCTATCTGCACTTTTAGTTTTCGGTAAGTTTTGGTCACCTTTTTGTATATTGCCCTATCCAGTGATTTTATCCAAAACTGAGCCAGATGAAAAGTGTGAAGAATACCTGTTCTAATGGGTAAACTCTCTTCATTTTGTCATTTAAAGTGCAGCTAAAAGTGTAACAGCGGGCAAAATTCTATGGTACTTGTAACCCTAACCCTAGCCAGGTATTTAAAGCATGCCGATTTAACTACCATTTAACAGCATTTTTCAGCTTCATGAAAATTTGCCTAAACCAGACAGATTATTAAAGATGATACAACTCCTAGAGGTTTTAAAAACCGTTTTGATAGTTTGAGACTGATTTTTTGGAGTTTGAGGAAAAAATTCAACTTTGATGTTTGGAGGGCTTCTGAGACACCCTGCTGGAATGCACATTTGTAACCCTAGCTAGTGTTAGGGTTAGCTTTCCCACAACAGGTAGAAGTTTTTTACTGTCAGCGCTGCATTCCGGGCCCCCAGTTATCTTTAGGATGAGTGATAATTTGCTCCTATCTGCACTTTTAGTTTTCGGTCAGTTTTGGTCACCTTTTTGTATATTGCCCTATCCAGTGATTTTATCCAAAACTGAGCCAGATGAAAAGTGTGAAGAATACCTGTTCTAATGGGTAAACTCTCTTCATTTTGTCATTTAAAGTGCAGCTAAAAGTGCAACAGCGGGCAAAATTCTATGGTTCTTGTAACCCTAACACTAGCCAGGCATTAAAAGCGTGCCGATTTAACTACCATTTAACAGCATTTTTCAGCTTCATGAAAACTTGCCTAAACCAGACAGATTATTAAAGATGATACAACTCCTAGAGGTGTTAGAAACCGTTTTGATAGTTTGAGACTGATTTTTTGGAGTTTGAGGAAAAAATTCAACTTTGATGTTTGGAGGGCTTCTGAGACACCCTGCTGGAATGCACATTTGAAACCCTAGCTAGGGTTAGGGTTAGCATTCCCACAACAGGTAGAAGTTTTTTACTGTCAGTGCTGCATTCCGGGTCCCCAGTTATCTTTAGGATGAGTGATAATTTGCTCCTATCTGCACTTTTAGTTTTCGGACAGTTTTGGTCACCTTTTTGTATATTGCCCTATCCAGTGATTTTATCCAAAAGCGAGCCAGATGAAAAGTGTGAAGAATACCTGTTCTAATGGGTAAACTCTCTTCATTTTGTCATTTAAAGTGCAGCTAAAAGTGTAACAGCGGGCAAAATTCTATGGTTCTTGTAACCCTAACCCTAGCCAGGTATTTAAAGCATGCCGATTTAACTACCATTTAACAGCATTTTTCAGCTTCATGAAAATTTGCCTAAAACAGACAGATTATTAAAGATGATACAACTCCTAGAGGTTTTAAAAACCGTTTTGATAGTTTGAGACTGATTTTTTTTGGTTTGAGGAAAAAATTCATCTTTGATGTTTGGAGGGCTTCTGAGACACCCTGCCGGAATGTACATTTGAAACCCTAGCTAGGGTTAGGGTTAGCATTCCCACAACAGGTAGAAGTTTTTTACTGTCAGTGCTGCATTCCGGTCCCCAGTTATCTTTAGGATGAGTGATAATTTGCTCCTATCTGCACTTTTAGTTTTCGGTCAGTTTTGGTCACCTTTTTGTATATTGCCCTATCCAGTGATTTTATCCAAAACTGAGCCAGATGAAAAGTGTGAAGAATATCTGTTCTAATGGGTAAACTCTCTTCAGTTTGTCATTTAAAGTGCAGCTAAAAGTGCAACAGCGTGCAAAATTCTATGGTTCTTGTAACCCTAACCCTAGCCAGGTATTTAAAGCATGCCGATTTAACTACCATTTAACAGCATTTTTCAGCTTCATGAAAATTTGCCTAAACCAGACAGATTATTAAAGATGATACAACTCCTAGAGGTTTTATAAACCGTTTTGATAGTTTGAGACTGATTTTTTGGAGTTTGAGGAAAAAATTAAACTTTGATGTTTGGAGGGCTTCTGAGACACCCTGCTGGAATGCACATTTGTAACCCTAGCTAGTGTTAGGGTTAGCTTTCCCACAACAGGTAGAAGTTTTTTACTGTCAGCGCTGCATTCCGGGCCCCCAGTTATCTTTAGGATGAGTGATAATTTGCTCCTATCTGCACTTTTAGTTTTCGGTCAGTTTTGGTCACCTTTTTGTATATTGCCCTATCCAGTGATTTTATCCAAAACTGAGCCAGATGAAAAGTGTGAAGAATATCTGTTCTAATGGGTAAACTCTCTTCATTTTGTCATTTAAAGTGCAGCTAAAAGTGCAACAGCGGGCAAAATTCTATGGTTCTTGTAACCCTAACACTAGCCAGGCATTAAAAGCGTGCCGATTTAACTACCATTTAACAGCATTTTTCAGCTTCATGAAAATTTGCCTAAACCAGACAGATTATTAAAGATGATACAACTCCTAGAGGTTTTAAAAACCGTTTTGATAGTTTGAGACTGATTTTTTTTGGATTGAGGAAAAAATTCATCTTTGATGTTTGGAGGGCTTCTGAGACACCCTGCTGGAATGCACATTTGTAACCCTAGCTAGGGTTAGGGTTAGCATTCCCACAACAGGTAGAAGTTTTTTACTGTCAGCGCTGCATTCCGGGCCCCCAGTTATCTTTAGGATGAGTGATAATTTGCTCCTATCTGCACTTTTAGTTTTCGGTCAGTTTTGGTCACCTTTTTGTATATTGCCCTATCCAGTGATTTTATCCAAAACTGAGCCAGATGAAAAGTGTGAAGAATATCTGTTCTAATGGGTAAACTCTCTTCATTTTGTCATTTAAAGTGCAGCTAAAAGTGCAACAGCGGGCAAAATTCTATGGTTCTTGTAACCCTAACACTAGCCAGGCATTAAAAGGGTGCCGATTTAACTACCATTTAACAGCATTTTTCAGCTTCATGAAAACTTGCCTAAAAAAGACAGAATATTAAAGAAGATACATTTCCTAGAGGTGTTAGAAACCGTTTTGATAGTTTGAGACTTATTTTTTGGAGTTTGAGGAAAAAATTCAACTTTGATGTTTGGAGGGCTTCTGAGACACCCTGCTGGAATGCACATTTGTAACCCTAGCTAGGGTTAGGGTTAGCATTCCCACAACAGGTAGAAGTTTTTTACTGTCAGCGCTGCATTCCGGGCCCCCAGTTATCTTTAGGATGAGTGATAATTTGCTCCTATCTGCACTTTTAGTTTTCGGTCAGTTTTGGTCACCTTTTTGTATATTGCCCTATCCAGTGATTTTATCCAAAACTGAGCCAGATGAAAAGTGTGAAGAATATCTGTTCTAATGGGTAAACTCTCTTCATTTTGTCATTTAAAGTGCAGCTAAAAGTGCAACAGCGGGCAAAATTCTATGGTTCTTGTAACCCTAACACTAGCCAGGCATTAAAAGGGTGCCGATTTAACTACCATTTAACAGCATTTTTCAGCTTCATGAAAACTTGCCTAAAAAAGACAGAATATTAAAGAAGATACATTTCCTAGAGGTGTTAGAAACCGTTTTGATAGTTTGAGACTTATTTTTTGGAGTTTGAGGAAAAAATTCAACTTTGATGTTTGGAGGGCTTCTGAGACACCCTGCTGGAATGCACATTTGAAACCCTAGCTAGGGTTAGGGTTAGCATTCCCACAACAGGTAGAAGTTTTTTACTGTCAGTGCTGCATTCCGGGTCCCCAGTTATCTTTAGGATGAGTGATAATTTGCTCCTATCTGCACTTTTAGTTTTCGGACAGTTTTGGTCACCTTTTTGTATATTGCCCTATCCAGTGATTTTATCCAAAAGCGAGCCAGATGAAAAGTGTGAAGAATACCTGTTCTAATGGGTAAACTCTCTTCATTTTGTCATTTAAAGTGCAGCTAAAAGTGCAACAGCGGGCAAAATTCTATGGTTCTTGTAACCCTAACACTAGCCAGGCATTAAAAGCGTGCCGATTTAACTACCATTTAACAGCATTTTTCAGCTTCATGAAAATTTGCCTAAACCAGACAGATTATTAAAGATGATACAACTCCTAGAGGTTTTAAAAACCGTTTTGATAGTTTGAGACTGATTTTTTTTGGATTGAGGAAAAAATTCATCTTTGATGTTTGGAGGGCTTCTGAGACACCCTGCCGGAATGTACATTTGAAACCCTAGCTAGGGTTAGGGTTAGCATTCCCACAACAGGTAGAAGTTTTTTACTGTCAGTGCTGCATTCCGGGTCCCCAGTTATCTTTAGGATGAGTGATAATTTGCTCCTATCTGCACTTTTAGTTTTCGGACAGTTTTGGTCACCTTTTTGTATATTGCCCTATCCAGTGATTTTATCCAAAACTGAGCCAGATGAAAAGTGTGAAGAATACCTGTTCTAATGGGTAAACTCTCTTCATTTTGTCATTTAAAGTGCAGCTAAAAGTGTAACAGCGGGCAAAATTCTATGGTTCTTGTAACCCTAACCCTAGCCAGGCATTAAAAGCATGCCGATTTAACTACCATTTAACAGCATTTTTCAGTTTCATGAAAACTTGCCTAAACAAGACAGAATATTAAAGAAGATACATTTCCTAGAGGTGTTAGAAACCGTTTTGATAGTTTGGGACTTATTTTTTGGAGTTTGAGGAAAAAATTCAACTTTGATGTTTGGAGGGCTTCTGAGACACCCTGCTGGAATGCACATTTGTAACCCTAGCTAGGGTTAGGGTTAGCATTCCCACAACAGGTAGAAGTTTTTTACTGTCAGCGCTGCATTCCGGGCCCCCAGTTATCTTTAGGATGAGTGATAATTTGCTCCTATCTGCACTTTTAGTTTTCGGTCAGTTTTGGTCACCTTTTTGTATATTGCCCTATCCAGTGATTTTATCCAAAACTGAGCCAGATGAAAAGTGTGAAGAATATCTGTTCTAATGGGTAAACTCTCTTCATTTTGTCATTTAAAGTGCAGCTAAAAGTGCAACAGCGGGCAAAATTCTATGGTTCTTGTAACCCTAACACTAGCCAGGCATTAAAAGGGTGCCGATTTAACTACCATTTAACAGCATTTTTCAGCTTCATGAAAACTTGCCTAAAAAAGACAGAATATTAAAGAAGATACATTTCCTAGAGGTGTTAGAAACCGTTTTGATAGTTTGAGACTTATTTTTTGGAGTTTGAGGAAAAAATTCAACTTTGATGTTTGGAGGGCTTCTGAGACACCCTGCTGGAATGCACATTTGTAACCCTAGCTAGGGTTAGGGTTAGCATTCCCACAACAGGTAGAAGTTTTTTACTGTCAGCGCTGCATTCCGGGCCCCCAGTTATCTTTAGGATGAGTGATAATTTGCTCCTATCTGCACTTTTAGTTTTCGGTCAGTTTTGGTCACCTTTTTGTATATTGCCCTATCCAGTGATTTTATCCAAAACTGAGCCAGATGAAAAGTGTGAAGAATATCTGTTCTAATGGGTAAACTCTCTTCATTTTGTCATTTAAAGTGCAGCTAAAAGTGCAACAGCGGGCAAAATTCTATGGTTCTTGTAACCCTAACACTAGCCAGGCATTAAAAGGGTGCCGATTTAACTACCATTTAACAGCATTTTTCAGCTTCATGAAAACTTGCCTAAAAAAGACAGAATATTAAAGAAGATACATTTCCTAGAGGTGTTAGAAACCGTTTTGATAGTTTGAGACTTATTTTTTGGAGTTTGAGGAAAAAATTCAACTTTGATGTTTGGAGGGCTTCTGAGACACCCTGCTGGAATGCACATTTGTAACCCTAGCTAGGGTTAGGGTTAGCATTCCCACAACAGGTAGAAGTTTTTTACTGTCAGCGCTGCATTCCGGGCCCCCAGTTATCTTTAGGATGAGTGATAATTTGCTCCTATCTGCACTTTTAGTTTTCGGTCAGTTTTGGTCACCTTTTTGTATATTGCCCTATCCAGTGATTTTATCCAAAACTGAGCCAGATGAAAAGTGTGAAGAATATCTGTTCTAATGGGTAAACTCTCTTCATTTTGTCATTTAAAGTGCAGCTAAAAGTGCAACAGCGGGCAAAATTCTATGGTTCTTGTAACCCTAACACTAGCCAGGCATTAAAAGGGTGCCGATTTAACTACCATTTAACAGCATTTTTCAGCTTCATGAAAACTTGCCTAAAAAAGACAGAATATTAAAGAAGATACATTTCCTAGAGGTGTTAGAAACCGTTTTGATAGTTTGAGACTTATTTTTTGGAGTTTGAGGAAAAAATTCAACTTTGATGTTTGGAGGGCTTCTGAGACACCCTGCTGGAATGCACATTTGAAACCCTAGCTAGGGTTAGGGTTAGCATTCCCACAACAGGTAGAAGTTTTTTACTGTCAGTGCTGCATTCCGGGTCCCCAGTTATCTTTAGGATGAGTGATAATTTGCTCCTATCTGCACTTTTAGTTTTCGGACAGTTTTGGTCACCTTTTTGTATATTGCCCTATCCAGTGATTTTATCCAAAAGCGAGCCAGATGAAAAGTGTGAAGAATACCTGTTCTAATGGGTAAACTCTCTTCATTTTGTCATTTAAAGTGCAGCTAAAAGTGTAACAGCGGGCAAAATTCTATGGTTCTTGTAACCCTAACCCTAGCCAGGTATTTAAAGCATGCCGATTTAACTACCATTTAACAGCATTTTTCAGCTTCATGAAAATTTGCCTAAAACAGACAGATTATTAAAGATGATACAACTCCTAGAGGTTTTAAAAACCGTTTTGATAGTTTGAGACTGATTTTTTTTGGTTTGAGGAAAAAATTCATCTTTGATGTTTGGAGGGCTTCTGAGACACCCTGCCGGAATGTACATTTGAAACCCTAGCTAGGGTTAGGGTTAGCATTCCCACAACAGGTAGAAGTTTTTTACTGTCAGTGCTGCATTCCGGTCCCCAGTTATCTTTAGGATGAGTGATAATTTGCTCCTATCTGCACTTTTAGTTTTCGGTCAGTTTTGGTCACCTTTTTGTATATTGCCTTATCCAGTGATTTTATCCAAAACTGAGCCAGATGAAAAGTGTGAAGAATATCTGTTCTAATGGGTAAACTCTCTTCAGTTTGTCATTTAAAGTGCAGCTAAAAGTGCAACAGCGGGCAAAATTCTATGGTTCTTGTAACCCTAACACTAGCCAGGCATTAAAAGCGTGCCGATTTAACAACCATTTAACAGCATTTTTCAGCCTCTTGAAAATTTGCCTAAACCAGACAGATTATTAAAGATGATACAACTCCTAGAGGTTTTAAAAAACGTTTTGATAGTTTGAGACTGATTTCTTTTGGTTTGAGGAAAAAATTCATCTTTGATGTTTGGAGGGCTTCTGAGACACCCTGCCGGAATGTACATTTGAAACCCTAGCTAGGGTTAGGGTTAGCATTCCCACAACAGGTAGAAGTTTTTTACTGTCAGTGCTGCATTCCGGGTCCCCAGTTATCTTTAGGATGAGTGATTATTTGCTTCTATCTGCACTTTTAGTTTTCTGACAGTTTTGGTCACCTTTTTGTATATTGCCCTATCCAGTGATTTTATCCAAAACTGAGCCAGATGAAAAGTGTGAAGAATACCTGTTCTAATGGGTAAACTCTCTTCATTTTGTCATTTAAAGTGCAGCTAAAAGTGCAACAGCGGGCAAAATTCTATGGTTCTTGTAACCCTAACCCTAGCCAGGTATTTAAAGCATGCCGATTTAACTACCATTTAACAGCATTTTTCAGCTTCATGAAAATTTGCCTAAACCAGACAGATTATTAAAGATGATACAACTCCTAGAGGTTTTATAAACCGTTTTGATAGTTTGAGACTGATTTTTTGGAGTTTGAGGAAAAAATTAAACTTTGATGTTTGGAGGGCTTCTGAGACACCCTGCTGGAATGCACATTTGTAACCCTAGCTAGTGTTAGGGTTAGCTTTCCCACAACAGGTAGAAGTTTTTTACTGTCAGCGCTGCATTCCGGGCCCCCAGTTATCTTTAGGATGAGTGATAATTTGCTCCTATCTGCACTTTTAGTTTTCGGTCAGTTTTGGTCACCTTTTTGTATATTGCCCTATCCAGTGATTTTATCCAAAACTGAGCCAGATGAAAAGTGTGAAGAATATCTGTTCTAATGGGTAAACTCTCTTCATTTTGTCATTTAAAGTGCAGCTAAAAGTGCAACAGCGGGCAAAATTCTATGGTTCTTGTAACCCTAACACTAGCCAGGCATTAAAAGCGTGCCGATTTAACTACCATTTAACAGCATTTTTCAGCTTCATGAAAATTTGCCTAAACCAGACAGATTATTAAAGATGATACAACTCCTAGAGGTTTTAAAAACCGTTTTGATAGTTTGAGACTGATTTTTTTTGGATTGAGGAAAAAATTCATCTTTGATGTTTGGAGGGCTTCTGAGACACCCTGCCGGAATGTACATTTGAAACCCTAGCTAGGGTTAGGGTTAGCATTCCCACAACAGGTAGAAGTTTTTTACTGTCAGTGCTGCATTCCGGGTCCCCAGTTATCTTTAGGATGAGTGATAATTTGCTCCTATCTGCACTTTTAGTTTTCGGACAGTTTTGGTCACCTTTTTGTATATTGCCCTATCCAGTGATTTTATCCAAAACTGAGCCAGATGAAAAGTGTGAAGAATACCTGTTCTAATGGGTAAACTCTCTTCATTTTGTCATTTAAAGTGCAGCTAAAAGTGTAACAGCGGGCAAAATTCTATGGTTCTTGTAACCCTAAACCTAGCCAGGCATTAAAAGCATGCCGATTTAACTACCATTTAACAGCATTTTTCAGTTTCATGAAAACTTGCCTAAACAAGACAGAATATTAAAGAAGATACATTTCCTAGAGGTGTTAGAAACCGTTTTGATAGTTTGGGACTTATTTTTTGGAGTTTGAGGAAAAAATTCAACTTTGATGTTTGGAGGGCTTCTGAGACACCCTGCTGGAATGCACATTTGTAACCCTAGCTAGGGTTAGGGTTAGCATTCCCACAACAGGTAGAAGTTTTTTACTGTCAGCGCTGCATTCCGGGCCCCCAGTTATCTTTAGGATGAGTGATAATTTGCTCCTATCTGCACTTTTAGTTTTCGGTCAGTTTTGGTCACCTTTTTGTATATTGCCCTATCCAGTGATTTTATCCAAAACTGAGCCAGATGAAAAGTGTGAAGAATATCTGTTCTAATGGGTAAACTCTCTTCATTTTGTCATTTAAAGTACAGCTAAAAGTGCAACAGCGGGCAAAATTCTATGGTTCTTGTAACCCTAACACTAGCCAGGCATTAAAAGGGTGCCGATTTAACTACCATTTAACAGCATTTTTCAGCTTCATGAAAACTTGCCTAAAAAAGACAGAATATTAAAGAAGATAAATTTCCTAGAGGTGTTAGAAACCGTTTTGATAGTTTGAGACTTATTTTTTGGAGTTTGAGGAAAAAATTCAACTTTGATGTTTGGAGGGCTTCTGAGACACCCTGCTGGAATGCACATTTGAAACCCTAGCTAGGGTTAGGGTTAGCATTCCCACAACAGGTAGAAGTTTTTTACTGTCAGTGCTGCATTCCGGGTCCCCAGTTATCTTTAGGATGAGTGATAATTTGCTCCTATCTGCACTTTTAGTTTTCGGACAGTTTTGGTCACCTTTTTGTATATTGCCCTATCCAGTGATTTTATCCAAAAGCGAGCCAGATGAAAAGTGTGAAGAATACCTGTTCAAATGGGTAAACTCTCTTCATTTTGTCATTTAAAGTGCAGCTAAAAGTGTAACAGCGGGCAAAATTCTATGGTTCTTGTAACCCTAACCCTAGCCAGGTATTTAAAGCATGCCGATTTAACTACCATTTAACAGCATTTTTCAGCTTCATGAAAATTTGCCTAAAACAGACAGATTATTAAAGATGATACAACTCCTAGAGGTTTTAAAAACCGTTTTGATAGTTTGAGACTGATTTTTTTTGGTTTGAGGAAAAAATTCATCTTTGATGTTTGGAGGGCTTCTGAGACACCCTGCCGGAATGTACATTTGAAACCCTAGCTAGGGTTAGGGTTAGCATTCCCACAACAGGTAGAAGTTTTTTACTGTCAGTGCTGCATTCCGGTCCCCAGTTATCTTTAGGATGAGTGATAATTTGCTCCTATCTGCACTTTTAGTTTTCGGTCAGTTTTGGTCACCTTTTTGTATATTGCCCTATCCAGTGATTTTATCCAAAACTGAGCCAGATGAAAAGTGTGAAGAATATCTGTTCTAATGGGTAAACTCTCTTCAGTTTGTCATTTAAAGTGCAGCTAAAAGTGCAACAGCGGGCAAAATTCTATGGTTCTTGTAACCCTAACACTAGCCAGGCATTAAAAGCGTGCCGATTTAACAACCATTTAACAGCATTTTTCAGCTTCTTGAAAATTTGCCTAAACCAGACAGATTATTAAAGATGATACAACTCCTAGAGGTTTTAAAAACCGTTTTGATAGTTTGAGACTGATTTTTTTTGGTTTGAGGAAAAAATTCATCTTTGATGTTTGGAGGGCTTCTGAGATACCCTGCCGGAATGTACATTTGAAACCCTAGCTAGGGTTAGGGTTAGCATTCCCACAACAGGTAGAAGTTTTTTACTGTCAGTGCTGCATTCCGGGTCCCCAGTTATCTTTAGGATGAGTGATTATTTGCTTCTATCTGCACTTTTAGTTTTCGGACAGTTTTGGTCACCTTTTTGTATATTGCCCTATCCAGTGATTTTATCCAAAACTGAGCCAGATGAAAAGTGTGAAGAATACCTGTTCTAATGGGTAAACTCTCTTCATTTTGTCATTTAAAGTGCAGCTAAAAGTGTAACAGCGGGCAAAATTCTATGGTTCTTGTAACCCTAACCCTAGCCAGGTATTTAAAGCATGCCGATTTAACTACCATTTAACAGCATTTTTCAGCTTCATGAAAATTTGCCTAAACCAGACAGATTATTAAAGATGATACAACTCCTAGAGGTTTTAAAAACCGTTTTGATAGTTTGAGACTGATTTTTTGGAGTTTGAGGAAAAAATTCAACTTTGATGTTTGGAGGGCTTCTGAGACACCCTGCTGGAATGCACATTTGTAACCCTAGCTAGTGTTAGGGTTAGCTTTCCCACAACAGGTAGAAGTTTTTTACTGTCAGCGCTGCATTCCGGGCCCCCAGTTATCTTTAGGATGAGTGATAATTTGCTCCTATCTGCACTTTTAGTTTTCGGTAAGTTTTGGTCACCTTTTTGTATATTGCCCTATCCAGTGATTTTATCCAAAACTGAGCCAGATGAAAAGTGTGAAGAATACCTGTTCTAATGGGTAAACTCTCTTCATTTTGTCATTTAAAGTGCAGCTAAAAGTGTAACAGCGGGCAAAATTCTATGGTACTTGTAACCCTAACCCTAGCCAGGTATTTAAAGCATGCCGATTTAACTACCATTTAACAGCATTTTTCAGCTTCATGAAAATTTGCCTAAACCAGACAGATTATTAAAGATGATACAACTCCTAGAGGTTTTAAAAACCGTTTTGATAGTTTGAGACTGATTTTTTGGAGTTTGAGGAAAAAATTCAACTTTGATGTTTGGAGGGCTTCTGAGACACCCTGCTGGAATGCACATTTGTAACCCTAGCTAGTGTTAGGGTTAGCTTTCCCACAACAGGTAGAAGTTTTTTACTGTCAGCGCTGCATTCCGGGCCCCCAGTTATCTTTAGGATGAGTGATAATTTGCTCCTATCTGCACTTTTAGTTTTCGGTCAGTTTTGGTCACCTTTTTGTATATTGCCCTATCCAGTGATTTTATCCAAAACTGAGCCAGATGAAAAGTGTGAAGAATACCTGTTCTAATGGGTAAACTCTCTTCATTTTGTCATTTAAAGTGCAGCTAAAAGTGCAACAGCGGGCAAAATTCTATGGTTCTTGTAACCCTAACACTAGCCAGGCATTAAAAGCGTGCCGATTTAACTACCATTTAACAGCATTTTTCAGCTTCATGAAAACTTGCCTAAACCAGACAGATTATTAAAGATGATACAACTCCTAGAGGTGTTAGAAACCGTTTTGATAGTTTGAGACTGATTTTTTGGAGTTTGAGGAAAAAATTCAACTTTGATGTTTGGAGGGCTTCTGAGACACCCTGCTGGAATGCACATTTGAAACCCTAGCTAGGGTTAGGGTTAGCATTCCCACAACAGGTAGAAGTTTTTTACTGTCAGTGCTGCATTCCGGGTCCCCAGTTATCTTTAGGATGAGTGATAATTTGCTCCTATCTGCACTTTTAGTTTTCGGACAGTTTTGGTCACCTTTTTGTATATTGCCCTATCCAGTGATTTTATCCAAAAGCGAGCCAGATGAAAAGTGTGAAGAATACCTGTTCTAATGGGTAAACTCTCTTCATTTTGTCATTTAAAGTGCAGCTAAAAGTGTAACAGCGGGCAAAATTCTATGGTTCTTGTAACCCTAACCCTAGCCAGGTATTTAAAGCATGCCGATTTAACTACCATTTAACAGCATTTTTCAGCTTCATGAAAATTTGCCTAAAACAGACAGATTATTAAAGATGATACAACTCCTAGAGGTTTTAAAAACCGTTTTGATAGTTTGAGACTGATTTTTTTTGGTTTGAGGAAAAAATTCATCTTTGATGTTTGGAGGGCTTCTGAGACACCCTGCCGGAATGTACATTTGAAACCCTAGCTAGGGTTAGGGTTAGCATTCCCACAACAGGTAGAAGTTTTTTACTGTCAGTGCTGCATTCCGGTCCCCAGTTATCTTTAGGATGAGTGATAATTTGCTCCTATCTGCACTTTTAGTTTTCGGTCAGTTTTGGTCACCTTTTTGTATATTGCCCTATCCAGTGATTTTATCCAAAACTGAGCCAGATGAAAAGTGTGAAGAATATCTGTTCTAATGGGTAAACTCTCTTCAGTTTGTCATTTAAAGTGCAGCTAAAAGTGCAACAGCGTGCAAAATTCTATGGTTCTTGTAACCCTAACACTAGCCAGGCATTAAAAGCGTGCCGATTTAACAACCATTTAACAGCATTTTTCAGCTTCTTGAAAATTTGCCTAAACCAGACAGATTATTAAAGATGATACAACTCCTAGAGGTTTTAAAAACCGTTTTGATAGTTTGAGACTGATTTTTTTTGGTTTGAGGAAAAAATTCATCTTTGATGTTTGGAGGGCTTCTGAGACACCCTGCCGGAATGTACATTTGAAACCCTAGCTAGGGTTAGGGTTAGCATTCCCACAACAGGTAGAAGTTTTTTACTGTCAGTGCTGCATTCCGGGTCCCCAGTTATCTTTAGGATGAGTGATTATTTGCTTCTATCTGCACTTTTAGTTTTCGGACAGTTTTGGTCACCTTTTTGTATATTGCCCTATCCAGTGATTTTATCCAAAACTGAGCCAGATGAAAAGTGTGAAGAATACCTGTTCTAATGGGTAAACTCTCTTCATTTTGTCATTTAAAGTGCAGCTAAAAGTGTAACAGCGGGCAAAATTCTATGGTTCTTGTAACCCTAACCCTAGCCAGGTATTTAAAGCATGCCGATTTAACTACCATTTAACAGCATTTTTCAGCTTCATGAAAATTTGCCTAAACCAGACAGATTATTAAAGATGATACAACTCCTAGAGGTTTTTTAAACCGTTTTGATAGTTTGAGACTGATTTTTTGGAGTTTGAGGAAAAAATTAAACTTTGATGTTTGGAGGGCTTCTGAGACACCCTGCTGGAATGCACATTTGTAACCCTAGCTAGTGTTAGGGTTAGCTTTCCCACAACAGGTAGAAGTTTTTTACTGTCAGCGCTGCATTCCGGGCCCCCAGTTATCTTTAGGATGAGTGATAATTTGCTCCTATCTGCACTTTTAGTTTTCGGTCAGTTTTGGTCACCTTTTTGTATATTGCCCTATCCAGTGATTTTATCCAAAACTGAGCCAGATGAAAAGTGTGAAGAATACCTGTTCTAATGGGTAAACTCTCTTCATTTTGTCATTTAAAGTGCAGCTAAAAGTGCAACAGCGGGCAAAATTCTATGGTTCTTGTAACCCTAACACTAGCCAGGCATTAAAAGCGTGCCGATTTAACTACCATTTAAAAGCATTTTTCAGCTTCATGAAAATTTGCCTAAACCAGACAGATTATTAAAGATGATACAACTCCTAGAGGTTTTAAAAACCGTTTTGATAGTTTGAGACTGATTTTTTTTGGATTGAGGAAAAAATTCATCTTTGATGTTTGGAGGGCTTCTGAGACACCCTGCCGGAATGTACATTTGAAACCCTAGCTAGGGTTAGGGTTAGCATTCCCACAACAGGTAGAAGTTTTTTACTGTCAGTGCTGCATTCCGGGTCCCCAGTTATCTTTAGGATGAGTGATAATTTGCTCCTATCTGCACTTTTAGTTTTCGGACAGTTTTGGTCACCTTTTTGTATATTGCCCTATCCAGTGATTTTATCCAAAACTGAGCCAGATGAAAAGTGTGAAGAATACCTGTTCTAATGGGTAAACTCTCTTCATTTTGTCATTTAAAGTGCAGCTAAAAGTGTAACAGCGGGCAAAATTCTATGGTTCTTGTAACCCTAAACCTAGCCAGGCATTAAAAGCATGCCGATTTAACTACCATTTAACAGCATTTTTCAGTTTCATGAAAACTTGCCTAAACAAGACAGAATATTAAAGAAGATACATTTCCTAGAGGTGTTAGAAACCGTTTTGATAGTTTGGGACTTATTTTTTGGAGTTTGAGGAAAAAATTCAACTTTGATGTTTGGAGGGCTTCTGAGACACCCTGCTGGAATGCACATTTGTAACCCTAGCTAGGGTTAGGGTTAGCATTCCCACAACAGGTAGAAGTTTTTTACTGTCAGCGCTGCATTCCGGGCCCCCAGTTATCTTTAGGATGAGTGATAATTTGCTCCTATCTGCACTTTTAGTTTTCGGTCAGTTTTGGTCACCTTTTTGTATATTGCCCTATCCAGTGATTTTATCCAAAACTGAGCCAGATGAAAAGTGTGAAGAATATCTGTTCTAATGGGTAAACTCTCTTCATTTTGTCATTTAAAGTGCAGCTAAAAGTGCAACAGCGGGCAAAATTCTATGGTTCTTGTAACCCTAACACTAGCCAGGCATTAAAAGGGTGCCGATTTAACTACCATTTAACAGCATTTTTCAGCTTCATGAAAACTTGCCTAAAAAAGACAGAATATTAAAGAAGATAAATTTCCTAGAGGTGTTAGAAACCGTTTTGATAGTTTGAGACTTATTTTTTGAAGTTTGAGGAAAAAATTCAACTTTGATGTTTGGAGGGCTTCTGAGACACCCTGCTGGAATGCACATTTGAAACCCTAGCTAGGGTTAGGGTTAGCATTCCCACAACAGGTAGAAGTTTTTTACTGTCAGTGCTGCATTCCGGGTCCCCAGTTATCTTTAGGATGAGTGATAATTTGCTCCTATCTGCACTTTTAGTTTTCGGACAGTTTTGGTCACCTTTTTGTATATTGCCCTATCCAGTGATTTTATCCAAAAGCGAGCCAGATGAAAAGTGTGAAGAATACCTGTTCAAATGGGTAAACTCTCTTCATTTTGTCATTTAAAGTGCAGCTAAAAGTGTAACAGCGGGCAAAATTCTATGGTTCTTGTAACCCTAACCCTAGCCAGGTATTTAAAGCATGCCGATTTAACTACCATTTAACAGCATTTTTCAGCTTCATGAAAATTTGCCTAAAACAGACAGATTATTAAAGATGATACAACTCCTAGAGGTTTTAAAAACCGTTTTGATAGTTTGAGACTGATTTTTTTTGGTTTGAGGAAAAAATTCATCTTTGATGTTTGGAGGGCTTCTGAGACACCCTGCCGGAATGTACATTTGAAACCCTAGCTAGGGTTAGGGTTAGCATTCCCACAACAGGTAGAAGTTTTTTACTGTCAGTGCTGCATTCCGGTCCCCAGTTATCTTTAGGATGAGTGATAATTTGCTCCTATCTGCACTTTTAGTTTTCGGTCAGTTTTGGTCACCTTTTTGTATATTGCCCTATCCAGTGATTTTATCCAAAACTGAGCCAGATGAAAAGTGTGAAGAATATCTGTTCTAATGGGTAAACTCTCTTCAGTTTGTCATTTAAAGTGCAGCTAAAAGTGCAACAGCGGGCAAAATTCTATGGTTCTTGTAACCCTAACACTAGCCAGGCATTAAAAGCGTGCCGATTTAACAACCATTTAACAGCATTTTTCAGCTTCTTGAAAATTTGCCTAAACCAGACAGATTATTAAAGATGATACAACTCCTAGAGGTTTTAAAAACCGTTTTGATAGTTTGAGACTGATTTTTTGGAGTTTGAGGAAAAAATTCAACTTTGATGTTTGGAGGGCTTCTGAGACACCCTGCTGGAATGCACATTTGTAACCCTAGCTAGTGTTAGGGTTAGCTTTCCCACAACAGGTAGAAGTTTTTTACTGTCAGCGCTGCATTCCGGGCCCCCAGTTATCTTTAGGATGAGTGATAATTTGCTCCTATCTGCACTTTTAGTTTTCGGTCAGTTTTGGTCACCTTTTTGTATATTGCCCTATCCAGTGATTTTATCCAAAACTGAGCCAGATGAAAAGTGTGAAGAATACCTGTTCTAATGGGTAAACTCTCTTCATTTTGTCATTTAAAGTGCAGCTAAAAGTGCAACAGCGGGCAAAATTCTATGGTTCTTGTAACCCTAACACTAGCCAGGCATTAAAAGCGTGCCGATTTAACTACCATTTAACAGCATTTTTCAGCTTCATGAAAACTTGCCTAAACCAGACAGATTATTAAAGATGATACAACTCCTAGAGGTGTTAGAAACCGTTTTGATAGTTTGAGACTGATTTTTTGGAGTTTGAGGAAAAAATTCAACTTTGATGTTTGGAGGGCTTCTGAGACACCCTGCTGGAATGCACATTTGAAACCCTAGCTAGGGTTAGGGTTAGCATTCCCACAACAGGTAGAAGTTTTTTACTGTCAGTGCTGCATTCCGGGTCCCCAGTTATCTTTAGGATGAGTGATAATTTGCTCCTATCTGCACTTTTAGTTTTCGGACAGTTTTGGTCACCTTTTTGTATATTGCCCTATCCAGTGATTTTATCCAAAAGCGAGCCAGATGAAAAGTGTGAAGAATACCTGTTCTAATGGGTAAACTCTCTTCATTTTGTCATTTAAAGTGCAGCTAAAAGTGTAACAGCGGGCAAAATTCTATGGTTCTTGTAACCCTAACCCTAGCCAGGTATTTAAAGCATGCCGATTTAACTACCATTTAACAGCATTTTTCAGCTTCATGAAAATTTGCCTAAAACAGACAGATTATTAAAGATGATACAACTCCTAGAGGTTTTAAAAACCGTTTTGATAGTTTGAGACTGATTTTTTTTGGTTTGAGGAAAAAATTCATCTTTGATGTTTGGAGGGCTTCTGAGACACCCTGCCGGAATGTACATTTGAAACCCTAGCTAGGGTTAGGGTTAGCATTCCCACAACAGGTAGAAGTTTTTTACTGTCAGTGCTGCATTCCGGTCCCCAGTTATCTTTAGGATGAGTGATAATTTGCTCCTATCTGCACTTTTAGTTTTCGGTCAGTTTTGGTCACCTTTTTGTATATTGCCCTATCCAGTGATTTTATCCAAAACTGAGCCAGATGAAAAGTGTGAAGAATATCTGTTCTAATGGGTAAACTCTCTTCAGTTTGTCATTTAAAGTGCAGCTAAAAGTGCAACAGCGTGCAAAATTCTATGGTTCTTGTAACCCTAACACTAGCCAGGCATTAAAAGCGTGCCGATTTAACAACCATTTAACAGCATTTTTCAGCTTCTTGAAAATTTGCCTAAACCAGACAGATTATTAAAGATGATACAACTCCTAGAGGTTTTAAAAACCGTTTTGATAGTTTGAGACTGATTTTTTTTGGTTTGAGGAAAAAATTCATCTTTGATGTTTGGAGGGCTTCTGAGACACCCTGCCGGAATGTACATTTGAAACCCTAGCTAGGGTTAGGGTTAGCATTCCCACAACAGGTAGAAGTTTTTTACTGTCAGTGCTGCATTCCGGGTCCCCAGTTATCTTTAGGATGAGTGATTATTTGCTTCTATCTGCACTTTTAGTTTTCGGACAGTTTTGGTCACCTTTTTGTATATTGCCCTATCCAGTGATTTTATCCAAAACTGAGCCAGATGAAAAGTGTGAAGAATACCTGTTCTAATGGGTAAACTCTCTTCATTTTGTCATTTAAAGTGCAGCTAAAAGTGTAACAGCGGGCAAAATTCTATGGTTCTTGTAACCCTAACCCTAGCCAGGTATTTAAAGCATGCCGATTTAACTACCATTTAACAGCATTTTTCAGCTTCATGAAAATTTGCCTAAACCAGACAGATTATTAAAGATGATACAACTCCTAGAGGTTTTTTAAACCGTTTTGATAGTTTGAGACTGATTTTTTGGAGTTTGAGGAAAAAATTAAACTTTGATGTTTGGAGGGCTTCTGAGACACCCTGCTGGAATGCACATTTGTAACCCTAGCTAGTGTTAGGGTTAGCTTTCCCACAACAGGTAGAAGTTTTTTACTGTCAGCGCTGCATTCCGGGCCCCCAGTTATCTTTAGGATGAGTGATAATTTGCTCCTATCTGCACTTTTAGTTTTCGGTCAGTTTTGGTCACCTTTTTGTATATTGCCCTATCCAGTGATTTTATCCAAAACTGAGCCAGATGAAAAGTGTGAAGAATACCTGTTCTAATGGGTAAACTCTCTTCATTTTGTCATTTAAAGTGCAGCTAAAAGTGCAACAGCGGGCAAAATTCTATGGTTCTTGTAACCCTAACACTAGCCAGGCATTAAAAGCGTGCCGATTTAACTACCATTTAACAGCATTTTTCAGCTTCATGAAAATTTGCCTAAACCAGACAGATTATTAAAGATGATACAACTCCTAGAGGTTTTAAAAACCGTTTTGATAGTTTGAGACTGATTTTTTTTGGATTGAGGAAAAAATTCATCTTTGATGTTTGGAGGGCTTCTGAGACACCCTGCCGGAATGTACATTTGAAACCCTAGCTAGGGTTAGGGTTAGCATTCCCACAACAGGTAGAAGTTTTTTACTGTCAGTGCTGCATTCCGGGTCCCCAGTTATCTTTAGGATGAGTGATAATTTGCTCCTATCTGCACTTTTAGTTTTCGGACAGTTTTGGTCACCTTTTTGTATATTGCCCTATCCAGTGATTTTATCCAAAACTGAGCCAGATGAAAAGTGTGAAGAATACCTGTTCTAATGGGTAAACTCTCTTCATTTTGTCATTTAAAGTGCAGCTAAAAGTGTAACAGCGGGCAAAATTCTATGGTTCTTGTAACCCTAAACCTAGCCAGGCATTAAAAGCATGCCGATTTAACTACCATTTAACAGCATTTTTCAGTTTCATGAAAACTTGCCTAAACAAGACAGAATATTAAAGAAGATACATTTCCTAGAGGTGTTAGAAACCGTTTTGATAGTTTGGGACTTATTTTTTGGAGTTTGAGGAAAAAATTCAACTTTGATGTTTGGAGGGCTTCTGAGACACCCTGCTGGAATGCACATTTGTAACCCTAGCTAGGGTTAGGGTTAGCATTCCCACAACAGGTAGAAGTTTTTTACTGTCAGCGCTGCATTCCGGGCCCCCAGTTATCTTTAGGATGAGTGATAATTTGCTCCTATCTGCACTTTTAGTTTTCGGTCAGTTTTGGTCACCTTTTTGTATATTGCCCTATCCAGTGATTTTATCCAAAACTGAGCCAGATGAAAAGTGTGAAGAATATCTGTTCTAATGGGTAAACTCTCTTCATTTTGTCATTTAAAGTGCAGCTAAAAGTGCAACAGCGGGCAAAATTCTATGGTTCTTGTAACCCTAACACTAGCCAGGCATTAAAAGGGTGCCGATTTAACTACCATTTAACAGCATTTTTCAGCTTCATGAAAACTTGCCTAAAAAAGACAGAATATTAAAGAAGATAAATTTCCTAGAGGTGTTAGAAACCGTTTTGATAGTTTGAGACTTATTTTTTGAAGTTTGAGGAAAAAATTCAACTTTGATGTTTGGAGGGCTTCTGAGACACCCTGCTGGAATGCACATTTGAAACCCTAGCTAGGGTTAGGGTTAGCATTCCCACAACAGGTAGAAGTTTTTTACTGTCAGTGCTGCATTCCGGGTCCCCAGTTATCTTTAGGATGAGTGATAATTTGCTCCTATCTGCACTTTTAGTTTTCGGACAGTTTTGGTCACCTTTTTGTATATTGCCCTATCCAGTGATTTTATCCAAAAGCGAGCCAGATGAAAAGTGTGAAGAATACCTGTTCAAATGGGTAAACTCTCTTCATTTTGTCATTTAAAGTGCAGCTAAAAGTGTAACAGCGGGCAAAATTCTATGGTTCTTGTAACCCTAACCCTAGCCAGGTATTTAAAGCATGCCGATTTAACTACCATTTAACAGCATTTTTCAGCTTCATGAAAATTTGCCTAAAACAGACAGATTATTAAAGATGATACAACTCCTAGAGGTTTTAAAAACCGTTTTGATAGTTTGAGACTGATTTTTTTTGGTTTGAGGAAAAAATTCATCTTTGATGTTTGGAGGGCTTCTGAGACACCCTGCCGGAATGTACATTTGAAACCCTAGCTAGGGTTAGGGTTAGCATTCCCACAACAGGTAGAAGTTTTTTACTGTCAGTGCTGCATTCCGGTCCCCAGTTATCTTTAGGATGAGTGATAATTTGCTCCTATCTGCACTTTTAGTTTTCGGTCAGTTTTGGTCACCTTTTTGTATATTGCCCTATCCAGTGATTTTATCCAAAACTGAGCCAGATGAAAAGTGTGAAGAATATCTGTTCTAATGGGTAAACTCTCTTCAGTTTGTCATTTAAAGTGCAGCTAAAAGTGCAACAGCGGGCAAAAGTCTATGGTTCTTGTAACCCTAACACTAGCCAGGCATTAAAAGCGTGCCGATTTAACAACCATTTAACAGCATTTTTCAGCTTCTTGAAAATTTGCCTAAACCAGACAGATTATTAAAGATGATACAACTCCTAGAGGTTTTAAAAACCGTTTTGATAGTTTGAGACTGATTTTTTTTGGTTTGAGGAAAAAATTCATCTTTGATGTTTGGAGGGCTTCTGAGATACCCTGCCGGAATGTACATTTGAAACCCTAGCTAGGGTTAGGGTTAGCATTCCCACAACAGGTAGAAGTTTTTTACTGTCAGTGCTGCATTCCGGGTCCCCAGTTATCTTTAGGATGAGTGATTATTTGCTTCTATCTGCACTTTTAGTTTTCGGACAGTTTTGGTCACCTTTTTGTATATTGCCCTATCCAGTGATTTTATCCAAAACTGAGCCAGATGAAAAGTGTGAAGAATACCTGTTCTAATGGGTAAACTCTCTTCATTTTGTCATTTAAAGTGCAGCTAAAAGTGTAACAGCGGGCAAAATTCTATGGTTCTTGTAACCCTAACCCTAGCCAGGTATTTAAAGCATGCCGATTTAACTACCATTTAACAGCATTTTTCAGCTTCATGAAAATTTGCCTAAACCAGACAGATTATTAAAGATGATACAACTCCTAGAGGTTTTAAAAACCGTTTTGATAGTTTGAGACTGATTTTTTGGAGTTTGAGGAAAAAATTCAACTTTGATGTTTGGAGGGCTTCTGAGACACCCTGCTGGAATGCACATTTGTAACCCTAGCTAGTGTTAGGGTTAGCTTTCCCACAACAGGTAGAAGTTTTTTACTGTCAGCGCTGCATTCCGGGCCCCCAGTTATCTTTAGGATGAGTGATAATTTGCTCCTATCTGCACTTTTAGTTTTCGGTAAGTTTTGGTCACCTTTTTGTATATTGCCCTATCCAGTGATTTTATCCAAAACTGAGCCAGATGAAAAGTGTGAAGAATACCTGTTCTAATGGGTAAACTCTCTTCATTTTGTCATTTAAAGTGCAGCTAAAAGTGTAACAGCGGGCAAAATTCTATGGTACTTGTAACCCTAACCCTAGCCAGGTATTTAAAGCATGCCGATTTAACTACCATTTAACAGCATTTTTCAGCTTCATGAAAATTTGCCTAAACCAGACAGATTATTAAAGATGATACAACTCCTAGAGGTTTTAAAAACCGTTTTGATAGTTTGAGACTGATTTTTTGGAGTTTGAGGAAAAAATTCAACTTTGATGTTTGGAGGGCTTCTGAGACACCCTGCTGGAATGCACATTTGTAACCCTAGCTAGTGTTAGGGTTAGCTTTCCCACAACAGGTAGAAGTTTTTTACTGTCAGCGCTGCATTCCGGGCCCCCAGTTATCTTTAGGATGAGTGATAATTTGCTCCTATCTGCACTTTTAGTTTTCGGTCAGTTTTGGTCACCTTTTTGTATATTGCCCTATCCAGTGATTTTATCCAAAACTGAGCCAGATGAAAAGTGTGAAGAATACCTGTTCTAATGGGTAAACTCTCTTCATTTTGTCATTTAAAGTGCAGCTAAAAGTGCAACAGCGGGCAAAATTCTATGGTTCTTGTAACCCTAACACTAGCCAGGCATTAAAAGCGTGCCGATTTAACAACCATTTAACAGCATTTTTCAGCTTCTTGAAAATTTGCCTAAACCAGACAGATTATTAAAGATGATACAACTCCTAGAGGTTTTAAAAACCGTTTTGATAGTTTGAGACTGATTTTTTTTGGTTTGAGGAAAAAATTCATCTTTGATGTTTGGAGGGCTTCTGAGATACCCTGCCGGAATGTACATTTGAAACCCTAGCTAGGGTTAGGGTTAGCATTCCCACAACAGGTAGAAGTTTTTTACTGTCAGTGCTGCATTCCGGGTCCCCAGTTATCTTTAGGATGAGTGATTATTTGCTTCTATCTGCACTTTTAGTTTTCGGACAGTTTTGGTCACCTTTTTGTATATTGCCCTATCCAGTGATTTTATCCAAAACTGAGCCAGATGAAAAGTGTGAAGAATACCTGTTCTAATGGGTAAACTCTCTTCATTTTGTCATTTAAAGTGCAGCTAAAAGTGTAACAGCGGGCAAAATTCTATGGTTCTTGTAACCCTAACCCTAGCCAGGTATTTAAAGCATGCCGATTTAACTACCATTTAACAGCATTTTTCAGCTTCATGAAAATTTGCCTAAACCAGACAGATTATTAAAGATGATACAACTCCTAGAGGTTTTAAAAACCGTTTTGATAGTTTGAGACTGATTTTTTGGAGTTTGAGGAAAAAATTCAACTTTGATGTTTGGAGGGCTTCTGAGACACCCTGCTGGAATGCACATTTGTAACCCTAGCTAGTGTTAGGGTTAGCTTTCCCACAACAGGTAGAAGTTTTTTACTGTCAGCGCTGCATTCCGGGCCCCCAGTTATCTTTAGGATGAGTGATAATTTGCTCCTATCTGCACTTTTAGTTTTCGGTAAGTTTTGGTCACCTTTTTGTATATTGCCCTATCCAGTGATTTTATCCAAAACTGAGCCAGATGAAAAGTGTGAAGAATACCTGTTCTAATGGGTAAACTCTCTTCATTTTGTCATTTAAAGTGCAGCTAAAAGTGTAACAGCGGGCAAAATTCTATGGTACTTGTAACCCTAACCCTAGCCAGGTATTTAAAGCATGCCGATTTAACTACCATTTAACAGCATTTTTCAGCTTCATGAAAATTTGCCTAAACCAGACAGATTATTAAAGATGATACAACTCCTAGAGGTTTTAAAAACCGTTTTGATAGTTTGAGACTGATTTTTTGGAGTTTGAGGAAAAAATTCAACTTTGATGTTTGGAGGGCTTCTGAGACACCCTGCTGGAATGCACATTTGTAACCCTAGCTAGTGTTAGGGTTAGCTTTCCCACAACAGGTAGAAGTTTTTTACTGTCAGCGCTGCATTCCGGGCCCCCAGTTATCTTTAGGATGAGTGATAATTTGCTCCTATCTGCACTTTTAGTTTTCGGTCAGTTTTGGTCACCTTTTTGTATATTGCCCTATCCAGTGATTTTATCCAAAACTGAGCCAGATGAAAAGTGTGAAGAATACCTGTTCTAATGGGTAAACTCTCTTCATTTTGTCATTTAAAGTGCAGCTAAAAGTGCAACAGCGGGCAAAATTCTATGGTTCTTGTAACCCTAACACTAGCCAGGCATTAAAAGCGTGCCGATTTAACTACCATTTAACAGCATTTTTCAGCTTCATGAAAACTTGCCTAAACCAGACAGATTATTAAAGATGATACAACTCCTAGAGGTGTTAGAAACCGTTTTGATAGTTTGAGACTGATTTTTTGGAGTTTGAGGAAAAAATTCAACTTTGATGTTTGGAGGGCTTCTGAGACACCCTGCTGGAATGCACATTTGAAACCCTAGCTAGGGTTAGGGTTAGCATTCCCACAACAGGTAGAAGTTTTTTACTGTCAGTGCTGCATTCCGGGTC
Source organism: Lepisosteus oculatus (assembly GCF_040954835.1). Taxonomy (NCBI): domain Eukaryota; kingdom Metazoa; phylum Chordata; class Actinopteri; order Semionotiformes; family Lepisosteidae; genus Lepisosteus; species Lepisosteus oculatus. The sequence continues at coordinate 36,955,582 of NC_090701.1, forward strand.
CCCAGTTATCTTTAGGATGAGTGATAATTTGCTCCTATCTGCACTTTTAGTTTTCGGACAGTTTTGGTCACCTTTTTGTATATTGCCCTATCCAGTGATTTTATCCAAAAGCGAGCCAGATGAAAAGTGTGAAGAATACCTGTTCTAATGGGTAAACTCTCTTCATTTTGTCATTTAAAGTGCAGCTAAAAGTGTAACAGCGGGCAAAATTCTATGGTTCTTGTAACCCTAACCCTAGCCAGGTATTTAAAGCATGCCGATTTAACTACCATTTAACAGCATTTTTCAGCTTCATGAAAATTTGCCTAAAACAGACAGATTATTAAAGATGATACAACTCCTAGAGGTTTTAAAAACCGTTTTGATAGTTTGAGACTGATTTTTTTTGGTTTGAGGAAAAAATTCATCTTTGATGTTTGGAGGGCTTCTGAGACACCCTGCCGGAATGTACATTTGAAACCCTAGCTAGGGTTAGGGTTAGCATTCCCACAACAGGTAGAAGTTTTTTACTGTCAGTGCTGCATTCCGGTCCCCAGTTATCTTTAGGATGAGTGATAATTTGCTCCTATCTGCACTTTTAGTTTTCGGTCAGTTTTGGTCACCTTTTTGTATATTGCCCTATCCAGTGATTTTATCCAAAACTGAGCCAGATGAAAAGTGTGAAGAATATCTGTTCTAATGGGTAAACTCTCTTCAGTTTGTCATTTAAAGTGCAGCTAAAAGTGCAACAGCGTGCAAAATTCTATGGTTCTTGTAACCCTAACACTAGCCAGGCATTAAAAGCGTGCCGATTTAACAACCATTTAACAGCATTTTTCAGCTTCTTGAAAATTTGCCTAAACCAGACAGATTATTAAAGATGATACAACTCCTAGAGGTTTTAAAAACCGTTTTGATAGTTTGAGACTGATTTTTTTTGGTTTGAGGAAAAAATTCATCTTTGATGTTTGGAGGGCTTCTGAGACACCCTGCCGGAATGTACATTTGAAACCCTAGCTAGGGTTAGGGTTAGCATTCCCACAACAGGTAGAAGTTTTTTACTGTCAGTGCTGCATTCCGGGTCCCCAGTTATCTTTAGGATGAGTGATTATTTGCTTCTATCTGCACTTTTAGTTTTCGGACAGTTTTGGTCACCTTTTTGTATATTGCCCTATCCAGTGATTTTATCCAAAACTGAGCCAGATGAAAAGTGTGAAGAATACCTGTTCTAATGGGTAAACTCTCTTCATTTTGTCATTTAAAGTGCAGCTAAAAGTGTAACAGCGGGCAAAATTCTATGGTTCTTGTAACCCTAACCCTAGCCAGGTATTTAAAGCATGCCGATTTAACTACCATTTAACAGCATTTTTCAGCTTCATGAAAATTTGCCTAAACCAGACAGATTATTAAAGATGATACAACTCCTAGAGGTTTTTTAAACCGTTTTGATAGTTTGAGACTGATTTTTTGGAGTTTGAGGAAAAAATTAAACTTTGATGTTTGGAGGGCTTCTGAGACACCCTGCTGGAATGCACATTTGTAACCCTAGCTAGTGTTAGGGTTAGCTTTCCCACAACAGGTAGAAGTTTTTTACTGTCAGCGCTGCATTCCGGGCCCCCAGTTATCTTTAGGATGAGTGATAATTTGCTCCTATCTGCACTTTTAGTTTTCGGTCAGTTTTGGTCACCTTTTTGTATATTGCCCTATCCAGTGATTTTATCCAAAACTGAGCCAGATGAAAAGTGTGAAGAATACCTGTTCTAATGGGTAAACTCTCTTCATTTTGTCATTTAAAGTGCAGCTAAAAGTGCAACAGCGGGCAAAATTCTATGGTTCTTGTAACCCTAACACTAGCCAGGCATTAAAAGGGTGCCGATTTAACTACCATTTAACAGCATTTTTCAGCTTCATGAAAACTTGCCTAAACAAGACAGAATATTAAAGAAGATACTTTTCCTAGAGGTGTTAGAAACCGTTTTGATAGTTTGAGACTTATTTTTTGGAGTTTGAGGAAAAAATTCAACTTTGATGTTTGGAGGGCTTCTGAGACACCCTGCTGGAATGCACATTTGAAACCCTAGCTAGGGTTAGGGTTAGCATTCCCACAACAGGTAGAAGTTTTTTACTGTCAGTGCTGCATTCCGGGTCCCCAGTTATCTTTAGGATGAGTGATAATTTGCTCCTATCTGCACTTTTAGTTTTCGGACAGTTTTGGTCACCTTTTTGTATATTGCCCTATCCAGTGATTTTATCCAAAACTGAGCCAGATGAAAAGTGTGAAGAATATCTGTTCTAATGGGTAAACTCTCTTCATTTTGTCATTTAAAGTGCAGCTAAACGTGCAACAGTGGGCAAATTTCTATGGTTCTTGTAACCCTAACACGAGCCAGGCATTAAAAGCGTGCCGATTTAACTACCATTTAACAGAATTTTTCAGCTTCATGAAAACTTGCCTAAACAAGACAGAATATTAAAGAAGATACATTTCCTAGAGGTGTTAGAAGCCGTTTTGATAGTTTGAGACTGATTTTTTTTGGATTGAGGAAAAAATTCATCTTTGATGTTTGGAGGGCTTCTGAGACACCCTGCTGGAATGCACATTTGAAACCCTAGCTAGGGTTAGGGTTAGCATTCCCACAACAGGTAGAAGTTTTTTACTGTCAGTGCTGCATTCCGGGTCCCCAGTTATCTTTAGGATGAGTGAAAATTTGCTCCTATCTGCACTTTTAGTTTTCGGACAGTTTTGGTCACCTTTTTGTATATTGCCCTATCCAGTGATTTTATCCAAAACTGAGCCAGATGAAAAGTGTGAAGAATATCTGTTCTAATGGGTAAACTCTCTTCATTTTGTCATTTAAAGTGCAGCTAAACGTGCAACAGTGGGCAAATTTCTATGGTTCTTGTAACCCTAACACGAGCCAGGCATTAAAAGCGTGCCGATTTAACTACCATTTAACAGAATTTTTCAGCTTCATGAAAACTTGCCTAAACAAGACAGAATATTAAAGAAGATACATTTCCTAGAGGTGTTAGAAACCGTTTTGATAGTTTGAGACTGATTTTTTTTGGATTGAGGAAAAAATTCATCTTTGATGTTTGGAGGGCTTCTGAGACACCCTGCCGGAATGTACATTTGAAACCCTAGCTAGGAATAGGGTTAGCATTCCCACAACAGGTAGAAGTTTTTTACTGTCAGTGCTGCATTCCGGTCCCCAGTTATCTTTAGGATGAGTGATAATTTGCTCCTATCTGCACTTTTAGTTTTCGGACAGTTTTGGTCACCTTTCTGTATATTGCCCTATCCAGTGATTTTATCCAAAACTGAGCCAGATGAAAAGTGTGAATAATACCTGTTCTAATGGGTAAACTCTCTTCATTTTGTCATTTAAAGTGCAGCTAAAAGTGCAACAGCTGGCAAAATTCTATGGTTCTTGTAACCCTAACACTAGCCAGGCATTAAAAGCGTGCCGATTTAACTACCATTTAACAGAATTTTTCAGCTTCATGAAAACTTGCCTTAACAAGACAGAATATTAAAGAAGATACATTTCCTAGAGGTTTTAGAAACCGTTTTGATAGTTTGAGACTGATTTTTTTTGGTTTGAGGAAAAAATTCATCTTTGATGTTTGGAGGGCTTCTGAGACACCCTGCCGGAATGTACATTTGAAACCCTAGCTACGGTTATGGTTAGCATTCCCACAACAGGTAGAAGTTTTTTACTGTCAGTGCTGCATTCCGGGTCCCCAGTTATCTTTAGGATGAGTGATAATTTGCTCCTATCTGCACTTTTAGTTTTCGGACAGTTTTGGTCACCATTTTGTATATTGCCCTATCCAGTGATTTTATCCAAAACTGAGCCAGATGGAAAGTGTGAAGAATACCTGTTCTAATGGGTAAACTCTCTTCATTTTGTCATTTAAAGTGCAGCTAAAAGTGCAACAGCGGGCAAAATTCTATGGTTCTTGTAACCCTAACCCTAGCCAGGTATTTAAAGCTTGCCGATTTAACTACCATATAACAGCATTTTTCAGCTTCATGAAAATTTGCCTAAACCAGACAGAATATTAAAGAAGATACATTTCCTAGAAGTTTTAGAAACCGTTTTGATAGTTTGAGACTGATTTTTTGGAGTTTGAGGAAAAAATTCAACTTTGATGTTTGGAGGGCTTCTGAGACACCCTGCTGGAATGCACATTTGTAACCCTAGCTAGGGTTAGGGTTAGCATTCCCACAACAGGTAGAAGTTTTTTACTGTCAGCGCTGCATTCCGGGCCCCCAGTTATCTTTAGGATGAGTGATAATTTGCTCCTACAGATGCAGCCATTCAAAGTGCGCGGTACAGACACCGCAGTACAGATACCGCAGGTAAGATGACACGCGATACCGCGGTGCGTGATTGGTTGACCGACAGGGGCGCTCGTGGTCCGTTGGTCTGTCGTAGAAAGACTTACTGTAAACGCCTTTACTGTGCCCGTTGTAGATATTGAATTTTACCACTAAAGGGAAATCTTAGTAGCTGAGCATAAAAAGAATAGGAGCATACTGTAACGCGTGTGAAGGCCATAAACGATATTAATTTTGGAACGTAAACATACAGTATATGGCTGGTCTTGGTAATTTAAAGAAAAAAATACACACCAGTATTCCATTTCTCCCTAAACATTGTAAGCTTCGAAGTCTTTAACTAACGTGATACCGGAGTCAACAGGCATACTTTTAGAATTTGATTAAAAGGGAACATAATATGGAATCGCGTATCTAAAGAATTTAATAACGGTATGATTATATCCGTGTACTGCGGCAGGACTGTGTAAGGCTGTTTCGCCTACCTGATCATGCGAGCTGTCTTGTAGCCTACTTGTCTAGGTGCGTGACTACCAGCTGGTAGGTTGTGTGTTCGAATCCAGCTGGTGTTGGACTTTTCATTTTTATTTATTTATTTTTTAATCGCGTAACATAAACATATTACCGTATGCAAACTGTACTGTATACAGTATGTATATGTATATTTAATTTCTTAACTGTGCCCGTTTAATTGAATTAAAAAAAAATATTTAACACGAACATTAAGCTGTTTACATCTTCCGCCTGAGAACAGTCACCCGTTGCTACCCAACGCAGAATGGTGATTGGCTGACACTATCTGACACCCCTCTGATTGAAGAAAAAAGACGTGCTGGCGTGCTATACACACTACCAGGAAGAGGATTTCTTTCTATTCAAAACGTGTATTTTAAAAGTTTAAGAAGTAAAAACCTTACAGCGTACACAGATTTCTAAACTGATCAGGATCGTTATCTTTGTCTTATGCATAATAATGTTCACCGCTCTGTCCAGTAAATTAATAATAAACTTTATTTTATATAGCGTTTTAAACGAATAAGTAATTAGATTGCTCATAAACCTAATCACTTGCTTTTTCTTTTTATTTAGGCTCAGATTTCAACTATAGATCGTATTATTAATAACCATAATAACAACCAACCAACAAAAAACAACCATATAAACATAATGGTGGTGCTGGACCTTCCAGTTTTATTTATTTATTTTTTAATCGCGTAACATAAACATATTACCGTATGCAAACTGTACTGTATACAATATGTATATGTATATTTAATGTCTTAACTGTGCCCGTTTAAGTATTGAATATTCATATCTAATTTTACCACTGAAGGGAAATCTTAACATAAACATACAGTATATGGCTGGTCTCGGTACTTTAAAGAAACAAATACCCGTATTCCATTTCTCCCTAAACATTGTAAGCTTCGAAGTCTTTAACTAAGGTGATACCGGAGTCAACAAGTATACTTTTAGAATTTGATTAAAAGGGAATATAATATGGAATCGCGTATCTCAAGAAATTAATAACGATATAATTATATTCATGTTGCAAAAGAACTGCAACGGACATAAAAACTCCCTTGCATGGTTTCATTACGACCAGAATCGGTCTTGAGATATTTTTAACTTGATTTTCAATATTTGAGAGGTATGTCTTAACACCGATACTACAGTGCTTAAGTACTGCTCACGTATATGTTTCTAGGTTTATATTATGCATTTCATACGGTCAAATTACTTTTGAGCAATAAGAAGCGAGAAACGGTATGCGTTTTACTTTCGTTTTGTGCTGGGACCCGTGGATTGATTAGAGATATCAAGTACATACAAGTCATTTTTTAAATGTTGTAGTTCGTCTTGAAAAAATGTTACGAGTACATCATCTATCAACAATTACACAGGTTCTGTTTCCATATTGCGGATTTTGGTTACGTAATATTATTTTCTAGATTTCACGTTGTGAATATGATGGGATGTCTGATGGGATGTTCCTAAAAATCCATCCTCTGTAAAACGTCTTCTCTAGTTGTCCTGCATATGTATTCGCTAATGAAGCTGTGTGTTCTGAGCCTAGATCTCTACATTTCTGTATGAACCAGCTTAGAGGGCTAAAGACAGCTTGTGTTTAAATTGAGTGTAAGGCAATTTATGCTTCTAAAGTCATGGTCAGCATTTATCTTTGTACTGTGTTGTAAACTTGTTCTGTGCCAAGTCACATTATTTTATAGCGTTTTAAAAGCGTTATCAAATACGGTGTTACTGTAGTTTACTGAGTCCCATGTCACATGGTCTGTGATTGAAACCTGTAAAACCGGTTTAATTCGTCATAGCCAGCACTCTTCAGGTGTGAGGGTCTTCTGCTCAGAATGAAACGCTAAAATGTTTGTGTATATTCTAATGGTAGTGGGGGCGGGGTGTGTGGGAACAGGTTTGGTTGAAAAATTTTCTCTGAAAGCATTTTCTTCTTGTAACCGATCTTGTTACAGCATGTTACAGTTTACTATTATTAACCATATTAATTTTAAGTGCTTAATGTAAAATCTTGTAAAAATATATTTTCATTGTTCAAATATACATTAAGTCTGACTATCATATAATAAGTTAAATACAAAACTAAAGAAAAAATAGGGTTAAATATAATTCAAAATATTTTGCTAACAATGTTAACTGTTCATGAATAATAAAATGTATTAACTAAGGAGTAGGATGGCACAGTTGTTAGTATGTTTTTTGTTTTTTTTAAACCCAATCTCCGGGAAACCATTAGTACGATGGTGAATCGGAGATTCTCAACCCTTGCTGCGTACGACTGGAAAAGAATTCGTGATCGGATCAACGAAATGCTTCGTAGGAGGAGGCGGTCTTTTCCTCTTGTCTAACAGTCTGTCCACAAACAAAACATTCCTGTTAGACAAGAGGAATTGAAAAAAAAAAACAATGTTGTCAATGAAAACCGGTGTGTGTGTCTCTCCCTGCTGGATGTCCCTCTCACAAACTGCTGAATGAATAAAATAATTTTATTGAAAACGAGTTTGCGATTGTCTGGTCTTTAAATTCTGGAGATACGCGATTCCATATTATATTCCCTTTTAATCAAATTCTAAAAGTATGCTTGTTGACTCCGGTATCACGTTAGTTAAAGACTTTGAAGCTTACAATGTTTAAGGAGAAATGGAATACCGGTGTGTATTTTTCCTTGTGATATTTTAAGTTCTAGTTGAATGATAGGTGTCGCATTTTAAATCATTTTCGTAGCTAGAAATTATGAAACGCCCTGTTAAAAGCAAGGAAGTCTTTATGCCCCGTTGAAGTAAAACAAAATGCCTGACAAAGTATGGCTTGGATAGATTCCAAGTGCTTGTACAAATGTGCTAAAGAAATTATACTTTGAGTATACAGCTTGTCCAAAGTCATCCATTATCAATACTATTAGTAATATCTTCAGTAAAGGCTTTGATGCATAAATATTTCTGATAAAGGTAGGTTGTGTACTTCTGTCCAACTGAGCAATCTTGCTTTCATAATATATACCAACATTTTAATGACTGATGATTAACATGCTGTAATACACAGTTCAAAATTAAAGGCTCAAATGCTGTACATGAGAGGTTAAGCTCCCCCTGGCGGTTTTACAAGGCGACGCCGGATAGTTAGTCACGTGACACACGTGACACACGTGACACACGTGATAGCGCGTGATACTGCGTGATACTGTGACACGCCCACCGGGGTATGCCGCGAAATACCTCACCCATTTTGAATGGCTGCATCTGTAGATGGGTGATATCCTGATATTTACATTATAGGAGATGTAGAATAATTGAAAACATTTCTTGGTGGTCCAGTAGGTACGGTTAGTAGTATGTTCAAATAAAGTGGAGGAATGATCAGAAGAATAGATTAAAGTAAATATAGAAGGCCAAGATGTTGTTAACTATTGACTTTAATAATAGCCTCTTAGGCAAATGGAAGGACTATGACTGTAAAAACCTCTTCAGAAAGACTCAGACTCATCATAAAAAACATCATTAAAATAAACACCACAAGCAAAGTTTTACTTCAGATTGCAAAATTAGGAGTAAGGATCATGCTTATGAAACTAGTCTGAGAAGATGTGAAATAAAAGACCAACCATGGGGTACAGCCTGCATAACATAGTTAAGGTGAGCCAGCAGAAACAGAAGTTCTTTATGTACAAAGCTTAACTGACAAAAACATGGAGAGATACAGATGCAGCCATTCAAAATGGGTGAGGTATTTCGAGGCATACCGCGACACGCCCACCGGGGTATCACGCAGTTCACGTGTGTCACGTGACTAACTATCCGGCGTCGCCTTGCAAAACCGCCAGGGGGAGCTTAACCTCTCATGTACAGCATTTGAGCCTTTAATTTTGAACTGTGTATTACAGCATGTTAATCATCAGTCATTAAAATGTTGGTATATTTTATGAAAGCAAGATTACTCAGTTGGACAAAAGTACACAACCTACCTTTATCAGAAATATTTATGCATCAAAGCCTTTACTAAAGATATTACTAATAGTATTAATAATGGATGACTTTGGACAAGCTGTATACTCAAAGTATAATTTCTTTAGCACATTTGTACAGGCACTTGGAATCTGTCCAAGCCATACTTTGTCAGGCATTTTGTTTTACTTCAACGGGCATAAAAACTTCCTTGCTTTTAACAGGGCGTTTCATAATTTCTAACTACGAAAAATCTGGGGCCAAATTGGAAGCTAGGGAACCAAAGCAGAAGACAGCGCAGGAGAAAAGACGAGATTAAATTAAAGAATATGAAGGAAAGAATGCAACGTGAGGCTTGAGATTCTAATTATAATGATAATGTAAGGTTTCAGAATGAACGTGATTTGCAGACATCACAGCGAGTTTGTGCACCTTGGTTCTACAGGAGAAATAACAGGATGAGCATGACGCTGGCTTTTTAAAAAATAATGGGATAAGAACACCAGATCTCAGTCTTTGTAAAGGCATGGAAATTTGAAAAAGACACGCAGATGAGGCTGGCTGAGATTGAAAAGCAAGTAAGCGAAATGGCAAAGCAGCAGATGGAGCACTTGCAGGTACAGGCTGAACTTGAGGAGCTGCAGACTGCTGGCCGAGATAAAAAACTATTCACTGGAGCAGCAAACAGGAATATCCATTGCAAAGCGAAAAAAAGTAGGGGTTGTAGCATGGTCCAGGAGAGGAGGAGATCCCATATTATATAGTGTTAAAGGAGAGGTAATGAAGTAGGGAGTGATTGGGAATTATAACAGTTGAAGTTGATTAAACTTGGTAGATGTCATCCCTCCCAAACTTTCGTCAAAGTAAATTAATAATAATAATATAATTAATAATTGCTTACGTTTATATAGTGCTTTTCTGGACACTCCACTCAAGGAGCTTTACAGGTAATGGGGACTCCCCTCCACCACCACCAATGTGCAGCATCCACCTGGATGATGCGACGGCAGCCATAGTGCGGCAGAACGATCACCACACATCAACTATCAGTGGGGAGGAGAGCAGAGTAATGAAACCAGTTCATACATGGGGATTATTAGGAGGCCATGATTGGTAAGGGCGAATGGGAAATTATTAAATTATTATTGGAGATTAATAGCACTTGTTGATTATTTTAGTTAAAAATAACATTGCGGAGGAACAGAAGAATTAATAAAAGGGTGAAAGGAAGGGCGAGGTGAGGTGGAGGAGGGGGGTCAGGGACAGAAGATGTGGAGAAAAAGGTAGAGGCTGCAGCTCTATATCAGAAAGAGGTGGAATGAGCAGTAAAAGCAGAAATTCTGCAGGAGTGGGCTCTGAGGGCACAAAAAAAAATGGTAAAAAAGGTCAGTATCAGTATCAGGAGAGGACAAATCAAGAATTGCTGCAGCTTTAGCTGAAAAGGCTTTGTGGTATTTGTAAAATAAACAACCACCATAACGTACAGAAAGATCAGCGATATGGTATATGTAGTGGTCCAACTCCTGGCGTCTGAGAGAGTAGACAGAAAGCCAAAATAAATTTGGGGGTGGGTCGTGGGATTTTAAAGTAACAGCAAGATATCTGCAATCCACTACTCTGTGATCAATAAACTATGAGCTAGTTAGGAGGAGAGAAACAAAATTGACATCTTTACCTCTTTACTTTCGAGAATCTTGCGGTGCTAATGAGGAGCAGGAATATGATGATGGAGGGAAACTACAGCCTGGGAGCCTGAGGTAGAAGCTTTGCTGAGGGTGAAATCTGACATTGAGACAGGTGGAGAGAGTGGAAGGTGGGGCTGAAGCAGGAGACGTAGCTGTATGGAGGGAATTTTCAGGTTTGAGCAGGCGAACGTTTATGTCGGCTACAGAGTTCCAGAAGTTGAGAAACCTGCTGGGAAATCTGAAGTGAAAGGGATAGTATTCACCAGGGATCTCTGTATCTGTGCACCAGGAGAAGGAGGAACTGGAGAGCTGAGAGAAGGAGGAGGAGCTAAAGATACCGTACTGGAGAGAGAAGAAGGGAGAACTGGTTCAGATGGAATCGCATAAAAGTAGAAAAAAACCTAAATGGTCAGACTGACTTGAAGAGCTTTGCAAGAGGCCTGTCGTTATAACAGAGATGAGTTGGTGTATCTGTGGTGGTGTGGCGGCGTTTTGAGCAACGTACTTTTTTTGAGCAGAAACATCAGTGACGAGGGAGAGAGGTGGGTTAGAGGGAGAGAGGTTGAAAACCAGGAGGCTGAGAAGGTGAAACAGCAGAAAATAAACGGCGAGAATCTTCAAGGTGCTTGGGAAGAGAAAGGCGGTCTGGGAATGGCAGAGAATTAGGCATGCGGGCCATTGTAGGTCTAGCGTTCAGAACTCAAAAGGCTTGAATTCAAAACTTTAGATGTGTGCGTTAGTGTGGTTAGGGTTTATATAGGGAAGAGAAAAGTGAATGAAAGAGGAAGGGGTGGAGCACCCCCAGCTTCTCCCTTAGAACTCCACCTATTGGTTTCTATTAAATATAAGTCTCTCGGACTGTTAAGTTCACATATGCATTTTGAATGGCAGTACATCCAAAGATAAGTAATTCATTTTTATGATAATAATGCCAAAGCATGTAATAAAGTCAGATTAAACTGGAGTTACACAAAAATTAAAGTTTGCAAAGAAGTATCTGAAATAAGACATGCATGTGAAAAGCACTGATTTAATAACGTGTTTCCATTAATTTAAAGCAGTTTTAAATTATGTATAATTAAAAGGAAAGATTAATGAAGGATCTTTATTTTATTGACCTTGAAAATGACAAGGCACATTCCCAAAAGGAAGAAAAGAACAATCTCTTTTTGTGTTACTTCATATTTAAATAGAAAGTAAATTACAACTACATCCCATCCATCATTTCCAAAGATTATTATTCTTGGTTTTTGTGTTTGAGGGCAGTCTTTAGTCTCTCTACTAGCTATTTTAATTTGTTGGTTGATGGCCTAGCTAGGATTCATTACTCTTCACCTATTCAATTTTTTTAGAAAGAATATTTAAACAACTGTCTATTGTATCTCAACTAAAAGAATTATTTAAAGCAATCTAATTAAGTTACAGGTTATGCCAAGATACCTTCCTAAAGATGGGTTGGCTGTCTTGAATAAAGACATTATTGAGATAATGAAAGCTTTAGAAAATGGTGACCAGTTCATATGATGACTTTTTTTTAGTTCAGAACATATTATTCAAAGGCAAATGTCAATTTTACAATTTAATCAACACTATAACACAATGCACTTCCACATGCAGGCTTATTAATTTTCGGATGTCACCAGTTTCATTATAGTCTCGCAGCAAGAGAACTTATTAAATTGGGCACAATGTCAGGCAATGTCAGCATGCAACAAATGTCCAGAAGAAAAAAAAATGTGAAGGCAAATGAGAAAAGTGAGCTCTTGCATACTTAAAAAATTGTTATATAGATATTTCTAGAAGTAAAACGAAAGCAATGTCAGCCAAACAGGGTCTATTAAAATCTATTTAAAACCCTATGACACATTTCTTTTATTCTATTTTGTTTTGGTGGCAGAGTGTAGTGACCACCTGCCATCTGTTGTCATTCGTCTTCTTTCATTTTCAGACTTTGGGCTGTCATTCAATCGACTCTTGTGTGCAATAGATCGTTCTGTATTTTGTTCTTAATTTTAGTTGTTTGGTGGCTCTTTTCTGAATGTACGTACTTTCTTACTTATCTTTTGTCACCCCCCATGAAGCAAATTACAACATTCCAATCAACTTCAAAACTTGACGTTCACCATTGCTACAAAATAGTCAATAACCACTTCTGAACAAGTCACAACTTATCTAGGCATTTGTATGTGCTCTGAAAATGGTACATAATGGTGTTTGGCAGTGGCAACAAAACACTGTGGTCAGTATTGTTGCCTTGCAGTGCTGGAGCCATGAGTTAAATTCTGGACATGGGATGCTATCTGCTTGGAGTTTGCGTGTTTTTCCCGTATCGGTATGGGTTTCCTCTGGGTAGAAAGACCAGTATGCAAAAGTTCCAATACCCTTAAGCAAACATCTCTTAAACCAATTACCCACATTGTCTACTTACAAGAATTAGAGGCTGGTTAGTGGCCTCCAGTGGCAGATTGGCTGTAATTGCAGTCACTTCTAGGCCAGCCTGTCACAGTTCTATTTCAATAAAATGTCCTGTCTCTCCTTCATTGTTAGTGGTCCAGAGTTAGTAACTATCCATATTGCAGTTGAAGTGACTGTGTTAATGTAATTTATTTTATTCAGTGATCTTGAATTTATAACACAGTTCTCTGTCAAAACTGTTCATGTGCTCTTTTGTAAAGTAAAAGTTTATTCAATGAAGGAGATACCGAAGAAGTGATGGAATTCTGTGACAATGAAATTGAATTTGGCAGTAGATACATGAAACCATCATTCTTCATCATGTCAGGTTGCTACTCTTTATGTGAAGCTTCAAACTCAGAAGTCTTTTTGTTTTAGTGCTTTATTTCATCAATATCCTCAATATCAAAATTGAAAAAACAGCACTACAGTACCACCTGTAGAAATACTAACTTGTTTTTATAAAATATATAAACTTTTTCATGTTTAATATTTAACATGCTGTAATACAGTTAACAATTATTAAAAGTCTAAACAGTATACAACTTGAATTCTTATCTCTATTACTATAACTATCAAGTGGTATTAATAAATACAACTTTTTTGTATAGATGACACTTTTCTAAAATTTATTTAAAAATAAAAACAATTACAATCTAATCTTTCCACATGTAATTGTCCCATAGCAGTTCCTTCCGGGCCCTATGCGGATGACGCGATCCAGAAAAGTGAAGATACACGAGGGAAAAAGTCATGCAGGAAAGGGTCAGGATACAGGGGGGCATGTCCACGGTGAGCTGGTGTCCTGGGGAAGTGAGTCTGGGCGAACAAACAAAGCCAAAGTCCAAATGGGGAATCCAAATGGGAAAGAGGAGTCCAAAGCCAGGAGATCCATCCAGGGGTTAAAACCATGAGCCGGGTCGGGACCGGCAGGGCGGGGGATCAGGAACAGAAAGTTAAAACCATAATGGAGCTAGATGCAGCAGGACCCCAGGCTCTCACGATGCGGATATCAATGAGGAACGAGGAGTGAGGTCCGCGTCTGGCTTTTAACGGGGAGCGGGAATAGGGAACAGGTGCAGACAATGGGAGGGAACAAGAAAGGGCTGGAGTGCCCTTAAGAGGAGGGGTTAGCGATCGTGACAGTGATCCCATGAGGAAGTACAATATTCTCCTGCTTTGTTTAACGATGGTATAAAAAATAAATCTAAATGGTGAGAAAGTAATGCTTAAAGTTAATTAAGGGGCTTAGAAGACAAAGATATTGATTTACGTTGCACTGTCAGATTGTGAATCAATAAATGCATTTAATTAAACATATGTTTGCGATTTTAATAAAAATGGGGATTATGGGGACTCTACTATTCAGCAGGGCTTTGTGTTGGTAGGAATTTTGGTGCAGAGGGGTTGTGCTGGCTTTGCTGAAATATGAAAGCTCTGTTTTTCAGTCAACGGGTGTCTGAATCACTGTGCCTGTCCCCGCCGAACCTAAAAATACTACAGTATATCTTTCTAAATATCACGTATACGGGTTGTTCGCATAAACTCGTATTGAGCACTATTTTTCGCATTGTGAACGTATGTACACAACAGTCCCACAGAGTGTAGGGCACAAACCCACGTGAGCCTGAAAGTGCTACATTATTTATACCCTCAGTGTCGCATTAACATTGGGATGTTATTTTTTACAAGTGTAAAAAGAGGCAATACACAGCGTGACTCCTCTATATCTCTTCAGTTTACAGAGAAATTCCACCAGAGCCTCATAACATTGTCCAATAATAGTATTCTTGTGTCTAATTTTAAGCAGGATTTAAGCTACAGTATATGAATGTAAATATATCATTATTCATTTCTTTAGATACGCAATTCCATATTATATTCCCTAGTAATCAAATTCTAAAAATGTCAATATACTCTAGTGTCCATAATATTTGCTATTTTAGCTTTTCAAAGAAATTTTAATTTGTTAAAAGAAAACTCATGGTGATGGCTGGGTTTGAATACCCGACTTCCAGCACGGAAAGCACACACATAATCCGTGCTGGAAGTCGGGTATTCAAACCCAGCCATCACCATGAGTTTTCTTTTAACAAATTAAAATTTCTTTGAAAAGCTAAAATAGCAAATATTATGGACACATAATGGGGAGTACAGTCCCACAGACGTTATCACGTAGGGAGAGTGAAAATGAAGCAGACATTTCCAAAGAAAGTGTACTACTGTGATAATTTGAGCTAGAGTATATAAATATAATTCTATCATTATTTATTTCTTTAGATATGCAATTCCATATTATATTCCCTATTAATCAAGTTTAAAAAGTATACTTTGTGTACTGCGATAATGAGCGTATTCACAGAAAAGGTTAAAACATTATACCTTTTTACAAAGTATATGAACTTAATATAGTCAGAAGAAGCATGTAAAAACTTTTCCAAAATGACCACATGTATGTAACCGAATGCAAGACTTTGATGCTTAAAATGTTTAGGAAGAAAGTGGATTACTGCTGTGTATTTTATATTTAAACTACACATACCACCATATACAGTTTACATAATATGTTTATGTTCCTAAATTAATATCGTTTATGACCTTCAGACGCATTACGCTTCTCTTCTTTTTATGTTCAGCTACTAAAATTTCCCTTCAGTTGTAAAATTCCATTTAAATATTCCATACTAAGCAGATTAAAACATGCACAGCAAAGAGATTAAATTATTAAATCGTTTCACAAACAACCAATGCACCACGAGTGCCCCTGTTGGTCCTTTTAGCCAGCCAAATCACGTACCGCGGTACAACACAGTGAACTGTGGGTAATTGCGTACAGTACGGGGTTGTACCGTGCATTTTGAATGGCTGCATCTGTAAATAACTGACAGTTCTAATGTACATTGTGCAACAGTATACACCAAAGATCACAGACATCAGCAGTGTAAAAAAACAGCATCTAAAGTACCACCTGTAGAAATACTACCACACCTTCTTAATTATCTCACTTTGGTGTGTACTACTGGTATCCAAGAGAATGTGTTCCCCATCATCCCATTTTTATAGTGTATGTTCCAAATATAATTGTTCTTTGCTCAACACTTTCTACAATAATTAATTTAATGGCTCATTTGAATGAATAAACTGGCTTTAAAATTGTATTTGATTCATTTAAATGAATCCACTGACCCTGTATTGTGTGACTCGCACTGTCATGGTCATCTATACGTAGTTTCAGTTGAGGACTATCTGAAATGTTTTACCTTAGGCAGAATAACTTTAAGAAAGCCTTCATAATGTATTTATGATCTTGAAGTAAATTGAGTACCATCTGATGTCTCTACTGTTCAAGTCTCTTCCACCTATTTTTAGGTCAATCCACATGCATCATACAAAAATAGAAATAATGATACTGAAAATACACAATTTACAGTTCATACATCCATGCACTATAAATTAATAAAGTAACATCTGGACCATATTTAATTAAGTCATTAAAAAAGTCTGTTAATTATCCATTTCAGAAAAAAATAAATCTGCTATGACAGTTTTCAGTGATTGATTACATAGCAACCATACTTTTCTGATGTAATTACCCAATTTATAGCTGAGACAATGCATGAAAAATTAACACAATGACATAATTGTATAACAAGTAGATCAACTGAAGTAAGCTAAATAAAAATTCAACAAATAAGCATCAATATTTCAGTGAAAAAGTGCTATATCACTTACCCAGTTACAAGAGCTCCAGTATATCACAGCCCAGAGTATTACATCTCAGACGTTTCCATTAAACCATACTTGTTTCCATTGAGTATGCCCATCTTTTTGTATATCCCTTACAAACTGTGGGACATCACTGCATTTACACCACTTGTACCAAACTGCTGATGAGCTGATTTAAGGAGAAAAAAACAGAAGTCAACATAAATTGTAGCAGCTCCATTTTGATATGTGAGCAAAATTTGAAAATTTGATTTGGAGTACAGTAAATACAGTAACAATATTCAGAATGTCACACATACAGCAATATAAGTTTAATATTCAGTCAACTAACAGATAGGTTGACAGATGCATCAAGGATTAGTTTTGCAAAACAAAAAATAAAACATGACTGATTTCTCTACCTGTTTGCACATTTTAGCTTTCAGATAGGATTTTGAAGAGGTAGCAAAAATAAAACTGGAGTAAACTTTACAGTATATTATTGATTTTTTTCTGCCGACTACAAAAAAGTAGGTATGAACATGTAGACTGTGAATTATTATACTGTCTGTCCCGTATGTATTAGATATTTTTCAAATAATAATAAATGTGCCATTGTTTATTTATTTCAAACTTTGATTTTTTTTACTTCATTCTTGCTTTTCATAAGTTAGAACAGTTAGTGCAATTAAAAGTTCAAATCTTTCTCCTTTGCCAAGGCAATCTGACTCAGCATAAATCATGTAAAATAATGATGCTTAATTTAAAGTGCTGCTTTTGCTCCTTTCCTTTCCTGAACAGCAATCCACCACCATCACTAACTACTTGAATTAGTTTACACAGATGTACTTGAAACCTGCAATTTTCATCCTGAAAATGCTATTTAGCTCATACAGTCCAAAACTGTTGTGTCACACTTTCAGAGATATTTTTACAAATATTTAATAGGGATTATCTCCTTAAAGAAATTAGACAAAATATTTTCCCTATGACTAGTGCTGAAATGTGCAAAAAATGTATTTCAGGGAGGTTGATTTTTGCATGTAGCATGAATAGATGCCAAATAAGAATGAGCAGCATTTCTTTGTAGTATTTACAGTTAATTTAAAAGACTTTTTTACTTATCTTGTGAAATGTATCACTGCCAAATTAATATTTGCAATATACTGTATTTTTTAATTGTATATATGTGCTTATAGCTATAAATGGAGAAGAACATAATTTCTGACACTAGCATGAATTAAACTAGATTAAAGATTACAATTTAGATTTTTGCCCTAGGGTTGCATAAATTATAACAAGACACATATTTAAGTATATGCAGCATATGATGTCAGCATTTCAGATAGAAACAGTGAGCCAAGATACGTCGTCCTTTATAGGTTTACACAAAGGTCTAAAAAAGCAGACTAGAAGTAAAATATTAAGTTATTGAATTTATCTGGTCTCAAACATGTTAACCCATTAGTGCTGTACTGTACAGTCATACTGTACAGTAAAACTAATTATTTTTTTGTTTTTTTCTCATTAAATACAGTATACAGTTATTAGTATTTGTGTATAAATAGTAATTGGAAAACAATTTTATTATGGGTTTCATTGCAAAATATATTATAGATAGAGGCTGCAAAATATATCATACTTAAAACCAAATACAGTATGTTAAAAAAGAAGTCAGTAGTTTTGAATGACTCAGTGTGACTTATGGTCTCATACTGTACCTCATCAGTATGAAGCATTTGTTGTTCAGTGGAAGAATTCTTACCTGTCATTGAAAATGTATGGGTTTGAATCCCGGCCAATGCCCAGCCCCATGGTGATATTCTTTCTCCAATAATACCATATAATTTGTACTGTATACTATATTTATATGTTTACTTATTTTATATATCACAAAATTTTAAATATTTAATTAATATTAAAAAATAAAAGTAGGGCTTTCATAAAGGAAGATCACTCAGCCAGATACATAAAAAACAGTATTGTTATAAATATATCTATTGGCTTTTGTGACCACGATTTAATTTTTCAGGTTTACATACCTATTAAAATTATTTATACAGTATCTGTCTTAATTCTAACTTAAGTAAAAGTAATTCGAAAATCAATAATTTTATTTTAGATAAAATAAAAAAGCCACAGTTATGAGCACTTTATTCTTTTTTGGATTCTTGTGTAAAAATGTTTCCATTAGGTTAGTGGTCACTGTGCATGATGTCAGAATTTCTCAGGCCTCTCTCCTTGATTTGTTATGCTGCTTCCTACTTTCCTACTGTTTTTTATTTGTAAGTCAGTCAAAACATAAAATAAGAGTGACTCCTCGGCCTAGTCCCAAGCTACAGTATGCTCCTCCTAATTTTTTTTCCTACGGAGCATATGGCTTCATAACCTGAGAGGTGTAAAAAGCTGTAGTGCAGGATGCACAGGGCTTCAAATGGTCCCATGTGAGAACTCATGTATTGACATGCATTGACATTGACATCACATGTATTGCTGTTGCTGATATTGTGAAAGTTTGCAATATTTTACCAACTAAACTAAAAGAAGTACTTACAATATGTAGTTTTAAGATATGTTTTCAAGTACTACCTACTGAGTTGACCGATAATGTATCGTTTAACTACTCCCATGAAAACCTATTTGTTTTGCCATACTGTCTGTATTTTTGATTGATTGTTTGCTGTTCGGTAATGTCATTAATTATGCATGAACCGCAACTCACAACTAATAAAAAAACATTTACGAAGTTCTTGAAGATTCCATTTACAACGTGCAAATGTTTATTTTCTAATATTTCGTTTGATGTTTGTTCAACAGTTGATTGATGTGAATTGCAAGAAACAGCTTACTTACATGCTTAGTATTGTGCACACTAATGCAAACAGTTTTACCATGGACTTTTTTTATTCACAACATTGTAACTGTAATGCAAATCATGCATTGCATATCGTTAACTTTGAAAGTCAAGTTCAACAGTTCACTAATCACTATAAAAAATATCAAGTCAGTATGTCAACGAAAATTATAGAAGTCTTCACTTCTATCCTACTAACTAAAGTTATATCTAACTCTTGCTGTACAAAACCATATTGTTCTGTTATCATTTCTGCAGTCTGTCTTTCAGTGACAACCATCGTGTGTAAACCTTGTCGAGATTAATATTCTGTTCATTGTTTTGGTACAATTTAATTTTCATGAGCATGTCTAAAATAACTCTTCCAGACAGTTTCGATAGTCAGGTAAAATATAACTCATACTTTAGTCTGTCATACACCTTCTCCATTTTTTGCAGTTCTCATTCTGCAGTAGCACTTTGTTGTTCTAGATCATAATTATAAATAATATATTATATCTAGTGACTTTAATTATTAGAATTTAAAAGCAAATATATACAATTTACATACCTAAATTGCTATTTTGGTTCAAGGATAGTTGTAAACTCCTACCATTGACAGTATTCATGTTTGCTAATTTGTGGTATGGCTAATTTAATTAATGAATTTATTATTAATATTATTTTAATATTTAACATACTGTGGTATAAAATATTAAAAATATCAATATTGTACAGTTCCTTTTTCAGTTGTAAATCTGTTGTTGATTGTTGTTGTTGTTATTTTGAAAATGTACCAAATGTTATTTAATATACAGAAAGGCAAACAAAAACACCATTCTTTGAGTTAAATAATGAAAAAGAACAACAATAATAGTGATAATAATTGCTTACACTCCACTCAAAGTGCTTTACAGGCAATGGGGACTCCCCTTCAACACCACTAATGTGCAGCATTCACCCAGATTTTGTGACAGCAGCAATAGTGCACCAGTATAGCTCATCACACACCAGCCACCACATCACCATGACACAGAGGAGAACAGAGTAATGAAGCCAGTTCATAGATGGGGATTATTAGGAGGCCATGACTGGTATGAGATTTTTAACGACCACAGAGAGTCAGGACCTCTTGGATAATATATTATCCAGGCTTGGATAATATATTTTATACAGCCCATAGGGGTTGCTGAAAATAATGCAGATATAGAATAACCAGGTCCCTAACAATGTATTTATGACCATTCACTATCACTTTAGATAGGATATGGAGTCTGCAAAATGGTTGTAATACAGTATTATATAAACATTTTCTGAATGGAATCCCCCAGTTAGGTCACTAACTGCAGTTACTTTGGAAAAGATTGGGCATGCTCATTTTAACTACTTTTCTCATGAACACTTGCTGTCATGTTGTAACAGAAAATTAAATGCTTGTAGTTTCATTGAAAATGAATAGTAGAAAAAGAAAAAGGCAATACTTGTAATTTTTAATTTAGTTTGACTAATCAGAGTAATGCATTGGTGGTTCAGTGTTAAAATTCTTGTTTCTTTTAAGAAAAAGTGGATGAGATCCTTGGATCCGATACAATAGTTATTAACAACTAACAACTAACAACTCATTTTTTATGAGCCATAATTCCTTCTACCATAATTTATTTTGTAAAATCGACAAATATATATTAACCTATTAAATTATATTTTGCCCAAAAGGATACTGACACATGATTTCATTATATGTTTCATCTGTGTTGTATTCTTGTGACATGCTGATGATTTTTAC
The DNA here is from genome assembly GCF_040954835.1 of Lepisosteus oculatus. NCBI lineage: Eukaryota > Metazoa > Chordata > Actinopteri > Semionotiformes > Lepisosteidae > Lepisosteus > Lepisosteus oculatus. The sequence goes on from NC_090701.1 coordinate 36,976,841, forward strand.
CTACCACTACAGTGACTGAAGCCTGCCATTTTAAAAACTGTGAGTGGGGAAAATTATATAATTGAGAATGGAATTCCATATTTTCCTTTTTCCTGCTAAAGACTTGGAAACTTACAAACTGAAGACAAACACCCCTCTGTAATTGTTTTTGATATGGTTGGGGCCTCTGTTCATGTGGTAAATTGAAACATTTTTAATAAGTACTTTATAAATGATTATCTATCCACATTGTTTATTAAATAAGTGCCCTAATTTGTCCTGACTGTAGTTTTTCAAATGTTTTTTTTTAGGTTTGCCCCCTTTTCTCTTATTTATTTTTGAAAGTACAAAAAGATACCATTCTGCTACTGAAGAGTTTTAGAAATAAATCTACAAGTTCTCTAGCTTATTATTTCATTCACTGGTCCAAAAAAAGGTTTTTATTAATTATTATAAGTGTTAAAATAAAACTTTATATATTATATGGTATTAAAATATACCTTTGTAGAATTTTGAAGCAATATTATAAAGTATTATGATGAAAGATTTTATGCTCTAGTTATCTTTCCAATGCAATATTTACTATGTTGCAAAAATGGGCTGAGGAGAGCTAAAATCAAAAGCATGTTGCCAATATCTTACATAAATAACAAATAGATATCATGCTGGATTTCAAAGGCAACTTGTGCAAATTCAGCACTTTTTTATTTTCATTTGAACATAAAGGGTGCTACCTGAAGAATTCTTATTTACAGTATATTTGAGAGACGAAACGATCTGTGCCTCTGGTTGACTTGTTTTGCAAAGATCAGGTTTTTATAGCTACAAAACAGTTTTACTCAATTTAACACAGAATGGAAAGTACTGCTTAAGAAATAATGCATTCCTTAGTAAGTAATGTGTTTAAAAATACTGCCAATCCTACAAAGTGGAAAGGGTTTGAAATAATTTAAGTTCAATAATATGGAGAGTTGTGGTATGTGTAAAACAAAAAAAAATAAATGTTTGACTATTTAGACAAATTGGAATGTGAATATTGGAATGTCAATATTAGTAATACTAAAATGTTATTAATATTACTAAGTAAACTTACTTGAAGGAAACTATCAACAGTCATTGCATGCATTTTGTTTATGCAGAAATATGGTTAGGAACTTTTAATTTTAACATGTATTAATAAACATTTATCACTCACTGCTGTGAGCTTGTAGAGGTGATATGGCACATTTTTTTGACTTACATTGATTATTATGCATGCCTTTTAAGCTTAGTAGCAACAAATACTATTTATTTTCCCGTTTTCAACTAAAAAAAGCCATGGTGAAATGGTAAAGGGCTGGTATAATATATACATATAATAATATAATATATACATACTGTTTATAATATTGAATTCTTACAGATAATTTTTGGTGTAATGGTGCTCCTTCAAATAGCCTACAAAAGTTACTCTGCTGGGCCTATGCAAAAAACAATGCAAGCCAAAATCTTTGTACAATAAATAAAATATGCACTTACTTCATTACTCTTTTTACCATTATATTAATTGTTTTCATATTTTTTCCAGCAAACTGGCTTTACACACATTGAAATTAATACATAAAAAGAAAAAAAGATTTTAGCACAGAAAGGTGTACATTTTACATACAGTATTAACACAGATGTATCAAACACAGTCAATCAAAACTCTGATATTAGCAATCTTATCAACTTTGACTTATCATTTGATAGAATATGATGCTCATATTTTACTGTTTGTCCTAAATAAACCTGATTCTGTGGTACTTCAGTACTTTCAGATTGAATTTTGATATACAAGCTTGGATTACACAATTTTTGTAAGTTAATTTTGATAAGACCTTGATGTAACCTTGTCAGTTGATGACACTGATTTTGAGTTTCAGTACAAAATTAATAATTTAGGGGTCATTTTGAATCCTGGATTGCATTTGAATCGTTTGTGCAGAATGTTGTAAAGACTAAATGAGCCCCTGGAGAACTATGGAATTTGTTAAACTAAATAAAGAATATAATAAAAATTCTGAAATAATCAGAATCTGAGACACAGCAAATATACATTAATAAACAATGACGGTCTCCAATCATGCCTTCTTATGTTAGAAATCATAGTCACTATATGGAAGTGATGCCTGAGAAATGTTACATGTGGGACTATTATATCAGGTGGGTAGCTGCGTCAGCATGCATAGGCTGCAAAGGCACAAGTAATAGGTTTATTACCTGCTGAAAAGAGAAGAAAGAAAACTCAACGTTTGATGTCAGACAGGGCAGACAGCAAAGATTAAATATCACAGGAGAATTGAAAGCTGGAACTTTGCACTTCTCACCACCTGAGTGGCCTCTCTGCCTCTGCCCTGCTCCAGCTTCCTCCCCTTTCCCAGCTTTAGTTCTCCTTTGCTATCTAATCTTTGTTGTCTGCCCTGTCTTTCTCACACCCAAAAGAAAGAAATGTTGAGTTTTCTTTCTTCTCTTTTCGGCATGGAATCAACCTTTACTTGTCCCTATCTTATTATATGCTTTGTTTCATGTAATAAGGTGTAATTGACATGGTACTTGCTGTCAGTTTCAGGAGGGGGGGGAGGGGTTCTAAAAACCAATCAAGATTTTTTTATGATCATTGTTTGCTTTTTAAGCTTTAATTACAGTAAATAAAAGGTTTGATTCTGTGGCAGGGTGCTGTCTTTTAGGAGTTTGAGTAGCCTGTGTTCATGTAGATTCTTCTCCCATCTCTCAAAGATTGGCATTCTACATTGATGTAGTACCCTTCATTGTTTGATTGACCGCCAGGGTTTTTCTTCCTGGCTGCTGTTAGCCAGCTGTTCATGGTGTGTTAATATGCCACCCCACTGGTACTACTGTATATATTCTACTCCTAAATAAAGGCACCTGGTAATTTAGATGTAGATAAGTTGAAACAAAAGCCATTTAGCCCATGGCTAAAGTATGTTAGGTAACTTGTAATTTAAATACAAGAAATATAAAAAAACAAAACACCATTTAAAATGTATTACCAGTATTACCAATAATTAGGCTGATCATTTTGAAACTGACATCCGGTGTAGCAAAAATTGAAAGCACACTTCATTATGAGTCTTAGATTCTAAAAGAAAATAAAAGTAAAACCAGTTGCTCTGCCAACAGAAAAAGGAAACAGGAAAATCATTCAAGTCAATGCAATGGAATTTTATGATAAGCTCCCTGAAAAAAAGAAGCCTTCCATGTCAGCTATCCAGAGATAATTAAAGTTGGCTTTTCAGTGGTAATTAAAAGTTGAAAACTCCCATCAGCAAAATCCCTTGTGACTCATGGATTGCCAGGTGTTCTTTGCTTTACTACAATTTCACTTGTAATGCAATTTAAAGCACCATACATCTATTAAACCTTTGTGAAGATTTCAGTTCTTTTAATTGTTTTAAGGTTGCACATCAGTAATGTTATTGAAAGTGCACTGTATAGCCCACATAAATCTCACCTTAGTCTTCGTTCCAAGAATTAGTTTTCTTGCTGTAACATTTCAAATGGACTTTTTACCATAACTATAGGCTGCTATTACAGTATTATTATGGATGTGAGAGGATACTACATGTTTCATTTGAGGACAAGTATAATTGGCACATGGTTGGATAATGGATTTAATTCTGACTTTAATTGTGTTAATTTGAAATTACATATTTTATGATTTTAACATTTATTTTGGTCAGTATCCCCTTCCCAATATTTCACTTTATTATATTTCATTTGTTCAAAGAAAAGTTAGTTTCTTTCACAACAGTGTGCAACAAAAAACATTATACTGTAATGTTAAATTAACTGCAATAGCATATATTGTCCCCTTGCATGACCTTAAAAAAGCGGTTAAGGCTTGAAAACCCTCCAATGTGGCTGAATTACAACAATTCTGCAAAGATGAGTGGGCCAAAATTCCTCCACAGCGCTGTAAAGGACTCATTGCCAGTTATCGCAAACGCTTGATTGCAGTTGTTGCTTTTTCACACAGGGCCATGTAGGTTTGCATTTTTTTTTCCCTTAATAATAAAAACCTTCTTTAAAAACTGCATTTTGTGTTTACTTGTGTTATCTTTGTCTAATATTTCAATTTGTTTGATGAACTGAAACATTTCAGTGTGACAAACATGCAAAAAATAAGAAATCAGGAAGGGGGCAAACACTTTTACACACCACTGTATGTTATAAAACACCAGGCCAAAAGTGGGAGTCAGTAAATAGCAGAATTCTTCCCAAGATTGGAAGAGGCCATAAAGATTCTAACTGTTACAGTAAATTAAAAGCCCTTACATTTCTGCAGTGGTTTTCTGTCTCATTTTGTCTTGATAAGCCTTTCACGCTATTTTTTATGTACAGTATCTCTAAGTAGCCTTCCTTTCTCTGTGCCAGTAGAAAATCAAAAATCACTGAATTAATCTTACAAAAAATGTCAAAACCACTAATGACAAAATCCCCCTAAATGACATGCTCATTTAACAACATTTATGAATGACTAATTGTACTAAAAATATTTGTAAATGAAAGCAAAATCTTATTATTACCTATAATCCTAAAGATCTGTGTGGCAAGCAAGAAGAGATTAAGGGACTGCAATTGCAGCTGATCTGCCATTAAAGGTCACCAAAATACCTCTCATTATTGTAAATAGGCTCATTAGTTGTCACACTGTTAATTCAATTATTGGTGAGTCTCAAATGGAGTTTAATTATTGGTGTATGTAATTTAAAGGGCTTGTACAGTTTAGTTGTAGTTATAGGAAGGCTGCAAAGCTTCTTTTGAGTGTTAATATGTCTTAATTCTGCAAGAAAGCCATGGGCACTTTACTTTGCCAACTCCTGTGAGATTTTATTTGTGGAGATCTATTTGGAACACCCTAATCAAGACTATCTTGTATTCACCAAGCCAGAACAACCGATTTTACCATTTTGATGTAGTGAATATTATTTTTTCAGTGTTGTTAAGAGTGCTTTGTTTTTTAGGTAGCAGACAGCAATGAAGGATCTTAGGGCCCAAAAAGGGCTTCAAAGGAAGTACTGTGTACTGTAACAAGGTCTCCTGATGGCAACACCTCACAGGACGTTTTGTTGCCTTGTTCTGAATCTCAGAAATAACTGGAAATATAGTCTATTTTGTGATGTAAATTGGAGGTTTAACACCTCAGGTTTTAGATATTAAAAATCTATGAGCTCATTGACCAACTGAGCACTGCTACGTTTCTCATCCTGCTTGACTATACTAAGCAGAAACTGGAATGAGGAAAAAAAATAAAACACCTGCAAAAATGTTTGTTTTTGACACTCCAACCTCACAAGTTTGATATAGTGCATTGGACTGATCTGCTGTATGGGTAGTGCAGATTCTCTCACTCTAGGATACTTAGCCTCATGACTGATATACAGTATAAATGAGCTGGGAATGGGGATATGTGTCAGAACACCTTAGATAAAAAAAGAATACAGTTATCCAGATGACTACTAGGTTGCTCTGACAAATGAGAAGACATTAATTAGGCACCTGCCTGATATGGTGGGTGATTGAAGTAAATGTGCATGCGGAACTTTTAATTGGGCAATGATTTATGCATTGCAGCTATGAAATGGAACTAAGAAGTCAGTATAAAGAATGAATCTTTCACTTTAACATTGAGAAGTCTTTTGGCTGTTTTATGGTTTGATGTTAAACATTTGTTAAAAAATTTATAAAACCACTTGGATCTTCATGTCTACTGGAGGTCGCAGTATTTTAGACATGAAAGGTACCCACAGCCTTTAAGCCACAAATGAGGACATTCCACACAGGTTAAAAGACCTCATTCTTTTTTATGTGGAGTGAAGAAGACTATGAGGGGACTTGATTCAAGAATACACTTTTCTACATTTATTGCTCAAACTGCAATGAAGGTGGCATGGAATAGTAGGAGAACCTTTGGGCTCATAACTGACATTTGAGGCTTCAAGGCTCTGCTGTACTTGTATAGCTTGTACTGTTGAACAGGGTACTTCATTTTTTTAAAGTGGGATCCATTTTTGGCGGGGGTAATCCCTATGACAGACAGGCATTCCATTCAAGGGGGTGACACATGATCTCTAAATCTACTGTATGTATACCAGGATGAGCTCTGACTCACTGAGATGCTGTGACTCAGGTATGTTTTTACATTATCAAACTATTGTCCGTCTATCCCTGTTCTCACCACTTTATCAAATCCATGGTTTCACACACTCAAACAAGGGCCAATTTTCCCAGAAGCCAATTAACCAGTTAAGTCATTAATTTACCAGTATATTTTTGAGCTTTGGGAGGAAACCAGAGCACCCAGAGGAAACAGATATGAACTGCAACATGCAGATATGAACATGCAAACTCTATACAGATAGCACCCCATGATTACAACTCAGTGCACCAGAACAGCATGGCAACAGTTCTAACTCTATGCCACCATGCCCATCTCTACCATTCTAAACTCAGTATTTTGATAACATACTCAGAATAAATAAATGATGCACAATAAACCTCCATACCATTGTGTTTCTTTGTTCTTCAGTTTCCCAGCAATTTCAGCATTCAGGAATCTGCAATTTTACGAATTCTAAGCTAAGAACCTTTAACTTCAACATTACTTATTAAGGGTATGTTTTACAATTGATGCAATGGGACATTACTGAATCTTTAGGCGGCGGGTTTGATTGAATAAATGTGGAAAGTAAGCCATCCACAATATGAAAGGTTCATAACTACATCACATACAGTACATGTTTTAGAACAATAATTAAGGCCAGCTAAAATCTTTGGGTGCATTTCATATACTGTAGATATAAAAATAAAGACAAATTAATATGCTGGCACCTTTATTAAACAAATTAACATAAGCAGTTAAATGGTTCTAGCAGTGTAGTGTTTTGTCTTATACAGAATATGAAATCCTGTAATAAGTATAATTGAAGTGTGACTGGATGACACTGACCTATACTGACTCCTGTGATAGGAACTAATTACATTTTAATTCCATGATTTGTTGAAGCGTGACTGGAATCATCTTACTAGAGTAAGGAGTTATAGTAAAAGGGTAATGTAAAATACATTTCACCATATGATCTGCACATTTCTGCATTGTGCATTAGTGTAACCACCTAGCTAGATTTTTACAAAAGTTTTTTTTTATATTTTATGTATTTCCCTATTTTATGAAATTTTCCAGATCGAATGAAAAGAAAGCTATTGTAAATGCAAATAGCTGAAGGCTGTTTTGTTATACTTAATTCCATGTTTAATGAATCAGCTTCATTAACATCATAATGTTTCAAAATGTGAAAATCTGTGATTAAAAATATAGTACTATAACAATGTTCAGTGAAACTGTTACTTTTGAGTAGGAAATACACCATCAAGCACTAGCAGGTCTATATCACATAGTCTTTCAATTGATTTGTAATTGGTTTATTTACTGGATAGCCTCTTATTAATATGTGTAAATACTCAATGTGTATGTATCAAATTGAAAAGAGCTGACCAACTTTAACCAGCTTTATTAAAATATGTAAAACACAAACTGTATTTGTAAAAATAAGTTAACTTTTAAACTTGGAAACTGTTTAAATCAAATGTCCCTTAATCACAGTGAATCATAAATTCAATGCAGGTGAATTATACATTTACATGACAAAGTGAAGTTTATTAGCTCTTAAATAAATTGCTGACAGGCTGCAGTTCTAAACAGTTTGCAGTTCTAAACAGTTGTAATGCATAGTTCTTATCTTCCAGTGTTTTCAAATGTGGGGAGGGGTTAATTTTCAGACTGTAAAATACACTTTTGAAAGTATATCTTATAACAATAATTGCTTGCACTTATAATGCACTTTCTGAACACTCCACTGAAAACACTTTACAGGTAATGGGGACTCCCCTCCACCACCAATGTGCAGCAGTCACCCAGATGATAGGACAGCAGTAATAGTTTACCAGTACGCCCACAACACACCAGCTATCAGTGGGGAGGAGAACAGAGTGATGAAGCCAATTCATATAGGAGGATTATTAGGAGGCCATAATTGGTAAAAGCCCAATGGGAAATTTGGCCTGGATGCCAGAGTAATACCCCTATTCTTTTTGAGAAACGCCCTGAGATTTGACCACAGAGAGTCAGGACCTTGGTTTTATATCTCAACTGAAGGACTGCGCCTTTTTACAGTATAGTGTCCCTGGCATTAGGACTCACACAGAAAGCAGGCTGACCACCCCCTACTGACCCCACTAACATTATTTCCAGGAGGAAATTCAGTCTATCTTACAGTCTCTTTCAAATGCTAAAATGTAATTTGTTAAATTTTTGTCATGTATCATTCTTAACATATCTGTAACAAACAGTTCTTTCTGTGCCCTATGCGGACAACACGATCCGGAATTGTGAGGATACAATAGGGAAATAGTCATGCAGGAGAAGGATCTGGAGACGGGGGGCGTGTCCGAGGAGTGCAGGTGTCCAGGGGGAGTGAATCCAAGGCGAACGATCCAAGGTATATCCAAAGGAGGGATCCTAGACGGGAGGCAGAGTCCAAAACCAGGGAATCCATCCAAAGGAACTAAAAACACAAACCAGGTCTGAACCGGTGGGGCAGGGAATCAGGAACAGGAAACTAAAACCATGACAGAGCCAGACGCGGCAGGACCCCGGGCTCTCAGGAAACGGGATTCAATGAGAAGCCTCGGGCAAAAGCCTGCGTCTGGCTTTAAAGGTGGAACTAAAAAGGGGCTGGGCAAAGGAACAGGTGTAAACAATGGGGGAAAATGAGGAAGGGGTGGAGCGCCCCTAAGAGGGAGAGTACCAATCGTGACAATATCTTATGTTGCTTCCTCTACTGAAGTTACTTACTGAGTTCCATATCTTAAGTGCCAGAGTAAAATTATACTGTATCTGTTGCAGCTTCCTAGACTGCTGACAAAGATCCCCTTTCAATATATTTTAGACTGAAGATGAATGTAACAAATGGTTCTTTTGGGGGTAACAGCTTGAGTGTTGAGTGGGTAGTTAGTGATTGCCGCAATTGCAGACATCCTACTCTTGATATACACGAGTTTGCTACTGTATAACGGTGTGTGGTTAAATCCTAACGCAGGCAGAGCAGAGCTACACCTGTCACATTTAAGATTACTGTAGTTCAATGACCTGGAGAAGGCTCCACGGCCGAAACGTTGTGTTTTCTTTCTTATTTTTTTCAGCATGGAATGAACATTTAAGAGTGGACTACTTTTACTTTAAAAACAATTGATAACAGCAAATATTAAGAAATGCAAAGGAACAAGTAATAGGTTTATTCCATGCTGAAAAAAAGAAAAAAGAGAACACAACGTTTCAGCCGTGGAGCCTTCTTCAGGTGTGAGAGAGACAGGGCAGTAGGCAAAGGTTATGAAGGAAAGATGATGTGGAGTTGTCAGCCGTAGAAATTCCTTAGCCTCTTTGATGTTGTTGTCGGAAAGGATAATCTGTTTTTTGAGGGAGAAAAAGGTAGAGAGCATTAGTTTCCTAGAAAATTGTTTTAGAAGTCTCTGAGTGTTACTCTGGGTGGTATCAGAGTCAAAAGAAAAGGTATTAAATTTAAGCAGAAAATCCTTTAGGGATGATATTATGTCGACGACATCTGTAAAGGAATAGAAGGTGGTTAGAAAGCCTGGTCTTGGAACAGATAGCTGTGAAGAGACGGAATGCTGGTTTAGTGAGAGAAGTGAGCAAGTGGCCCAGGGAGGTATCTCAATTTTACCTCCTCCCCAAAATCCACAAACTGGACACCCCTGGACGCCCCATCGTATCAGCATGTAACTGTCCAACTACTTACATCTCAGCCTTTCTTGACAGCCTCATGAGACCGCTGGTTGAAGATCTTCCCTCATACATCAAAGACACCAACCATGCACTCCAACTTTTTAATGATTTCCAATTTCAGGGTACCGAATGCTACATTTTTACCATGGACATCACATCTCTTTACACCGTCATTCCCCATAATGACGGCCTTACAGCCCTCAAGCACACGCTGGACAAACGCACAGTGCTTGATCCACCCACCCACACCCTGGTACGCCTTGCAGAATTGCTCCTCACACTGAACTCATTCTCTTTCAATAATCTTTTTTACCAACAGGTCAGTGGAGTTGCCATGGGCACCAGAATGGGACCCAGCTATGCCAACATTTTTGTCAGCTGGGTAGAAGAACGCTTCTTCGCTTCCTACACTGGCTATGTCCCTGACCTCTACAAACGATATATTGATGACTGTGTCGGTGCCGCCACATGCTCCAACGATCAGCTTGAGTTCTTCCTGCACCCGTCCCTCAAATATACAGTTAACATATCTTCCACTACTCTTCCGTTTCTAGACATCAACTTCTCTATCAACTGCCCCCGACTGTCCACTTCAGTTTATTACAAACCCACGGATTCACACAGCTACCTCCTGTACAGCTCATTTCACCCCAACCACACTAAAAACTCTCTTCCTTTTTCACAGTTCCTTAGGTTACGACGATTATGCAGCGACGACATCGACTTCGAGAACCAAGCCCTCGAAATGTACTCATTTTTCATCAACAGAGGATACCCCAGCAGTGTGATTGACAGGGCCCTTGCCCGAGCCAAAAACACCCCCCGGACCATCAACCTGATCAGGAACTCCCGCCGTAACAACCGCATTCCTTTGATGCTTCCTTACCACCCTAACATACTTCCTATCCCCAGGACCATTAACCACAACTTTTCCGTCCTACAGGATAATCCCTCCATTGGGGCCCTCTTTTCTGATCGCCCTATCATCTCATATCGCCGACAACCTAATCTGAGTAACCTCCTTGTTCACAGCTCCCTTGACCGCCCTCAACAACCATCCACACCAGGCACTTTCCCTTGCAATAGAGCTCGCTGTATCACCTGCAAGTACACAGCCACCACCACACTCATTCAAGGCCCCTCAGGACAATTCCGGATCACCCAGACAGCATCTTGTACCTCCAGCAACCTTATTTACTGTATCTCTTGCAGTAAATGCCCAGCCATCTACATTGGAGAAACAGGAAGGTGACTCGGAGACAGCTTCATAGAACACGTCAGGGCTGTGAAGATTAAAGATCTCTCCAAGCCCATTGTTTCTCATTTCACCTCTGACGGCCACGACCACTCTAATCTCTCCGTCTGTGTTCTCAAAGATGGTTTTCCGAACTCATACATCAGAAAGACCACCGAAACTAAAATTATTCTGCAGCTAGGATCACACATTCTCCCTTCCCTTAACGACAGACTACTGTTCTTTTAAATTTTCTCCATTCATTGGAAGTTTCATTTCACACCTCTCTGCACCCATTCTGACTTCACACCTCTTGATTGGCCTCTCTTTCTGTCCCCTGCTCCCGCCTCTCGCTCCTCCTCCCTCCCAACCTTTGTTCTCCCTCTACTTAACCTTTGCCTACTGCCCTGTCTCTCTCACACCTGAAGAAGGCTCCATGGCAGAAATGTTGTGTTCTCTTTCTTCTTTTTTTCAGCATGGAATAAACCTATTACTTGTTCCTTTGCAGCCTACGCATGCTGACGCAGCTACCCACCTGAAATATTACGAAATTACAGATATGTGAAGTCAGTTGAGAATTTCTCTTAAATTTAACTGTAGAAAATCTACAGTAGAGATCAAACAAAACAGGTCATGATTCATGGAAACCAGTGTAGGTTTTATCAGAGCTCCACCCCCCCAACCAAAGATGCTCACAAGTATACAGGACAAGATCAAACATTTCTGGATATAGAGAAAGTGCATACAGTCATTGTCTGACCCGGCAGGATTATAATATCAATAGAAAAAATGTTTCTAGAAACAGAGCACTTCATAAACTAGACAGAAAAGCAAGTATTTATAGTTATGGTTCAGAATTTTTCTTTTGATTGTATTTGTAAAATTATTATTGCTTGTAATGCATTACTGTTTAATATATATGCAAATACAACTTCAGGCTCACCACAGGAATTCAAAACAAATGGATGAGATTTTACATTTATATTAAATATAGATGTAACTATAAAAGATCATATGCTAAATACTCCCTTAAGCTTACCTTTGCAACAGCTCTTTTGTGTAAACCATTAATTTAGTGAAGGGATAAATACTTTACAAATATGACAGCTCAAGATGTGGCCCTGAATATATTTTGTATGCATCTATAATTTTGGAGGACTGAAATCATTTTTATCCTGTACATTTATGATGCTTCCATATTTTAAGTTCAATCAAGTCAAGCTTTTTAGCACTATACTGTAACTTGGGCAAAACCACTGTTTAGCACTTTTATGACAGTTACAAGAACATGGCTTTACAGATGTATAAACTGATGTGTTCTGACTGCATAAGAGTAATAATCACCAAGACCAAACTTAATTAATAGTAAAACTGCACATTCTACTAAAATGAAAATATTGAACTGTTAAAAAACAACTGACATAAGAAGAAGCAACAGAAAACACTCATGTGAGCAGGTCTCGGTATGAACTAGGGATATGGGATATGAACAATCTGTGCTGTGTTGCTGTCATTTTACACATAACTTGCTATAAATAAGCAAATGTAGTTAATTGATTATAAAATAAAAAAGCATCTAATTACAAGCTGTAAGTTCCTGGTTAGTCAGTTTTAGAATGTATTTTAAGTTGTCATACTTTATGTACTGTATTCTTTTTTGTTTGCTTTTTTCAGTCATGTTTGGTTACAACACAGTTTACTGCTTCACAGTAATGTTTTGTTCACAAACTGTGTAACACCTTACACTAGGGAAGAGAAAAATACAAATTTAACAAACTAATGACATTATGTAATGAATGGATAACTATTGAGAAACTCTAGTGTTAATGCTTGGTTTCTATTCTGATTCTTTTGGTTCACTGATTTCTCTTCATACTGTACAGTATAAATCTTATGTCTGATCCATCTTTTATGAATGGCTGTCAAATACGTTAAACGATGTCATCACACCATGTTAAATGTAAATCATATTTACACCCATAACTAAAGACTCTGTATCTATGCACCTTTGTTTCATATCAGACAGGAAATGTCCCTTAAACACATAGGTAAAAGAAACAACTTTCATCAACTTTTCAACATCTCATTATGAAAATACCTGCACAGCACAATTCATGATGCAATAAAGCAGCATGCCAGTGCAAAAATAGGTTGATAAAATGCATGTGGAATGGTGTAAAAAAGGACAAACAAAAGTTTTTGTTTCAAACATTCTTCACAATTTAGAGTAGTGGAGGTGGATCATTGAAATGTTGAGTTAGGGTTTAAATGCATTTAGGCTTTAAATTCACCAAGTCTTCTATCATTTTAGATATTAATATGTGCTCTCATCTGCAGTGCTCTGATATCGGTGTATAAGACAGTATCGACACAACAGTGGTTCTGATATTTTAATCTAAAAATTGGACCATGACTTTTCTTGGTTATGTCCTTGTTACAGTAGACCTTCTGTATAACCCTACACACAGTATATCTTTTTTTGTATGTTTCGAGGCCAAGAATACAAATTAATATCTGTGAGGCCAAGAATACAAATTAATATCTGTTTCCTTTTATATCTTAATACTTTTCTAGATAATGTGCCTAATTTCAGCAATCTTGTAGCAATCTAGTTTATAATACAAGATTAGAGGCCAGCATAGGTTTTATGCCAGAGGTCCAACTTGCATGATTAGTAAGTTGAATAATAGACTATTTTAAAAATAATATTTTGAGAAATAATAATCACTGAAACCTATTATTGTAAAGAAGCAGGGAAATGTAAGATAATATGAAAGAAGTTTAATCAAATGCTCTTGTATGCTTTGTTTTACACATTTTAATTCTATCCTTGTTTAACATATCCATTAAGTAAATATAGCAGTATTTATTTAAGAAACAAATGTAATGTAACATATGTAATATGTTTTGCTGTTAATCAGGGGTACAAGGCTTTATTTATAAAGTTCTGACTGCATTAGTCTGGGCAGATCGGAGCGGTGGCACTGTGGCTAAGGATCTGAGCCTATGGCTGGAAGGTTTCCGGTTCAAATCCTCTAGCCAGCAGAGGAATCTTACTCCATTTGGCTCCTGAGCGAGGCCCTTAACCCCAACTGCTCCAGGGGTGCTGTACAATGGCTGACCCTGCACTCTGACCCCAAGCTTCTCTGTGTCTGTGTGTCTCATGGAGAGCAAGCTGGGGTATGCGAAAAATACAAATTCCTAATGCAAGAAATTGTATATGGCTAATAAAGTGATCTTATCTTATCTAGTATAACTGTGACATGGGTAGGAGAGAATGATGGAAACAAATAGAAATACGTTTTATATTTTTTAAATAGAAAATCTAAAATTGGTGGTCAACCATAAATTACAAGCTAGGGAATTGAAGCAAGCAAATATAAACAGTTTAAAATCTATTTTTAATTTCCTAGAATAAACAGCTTACTGTAAAATAAAGTCAGGTAGGTTTGTATCAAAGGTGTCATGGTATTAATTGGAGATTTCAGCTTTTGACACATAAATTGGGATTTTGCCATGAGGATTACGAAGCTGAAACTCTTAATGGTTGCATATTAGCCCAGTTTGTAAAGGCATCCTCTAGGGGAAATTGTGTTTATCTTGTCTTTTCAAATAACTAGGAAATAATAAAATGATTAGATACAATAGAACCACAAGGCAATTTCAACCAACATTTAGTACTGATTGAAATATCTCTAACAGTTACTGTGTTTTATTTTTTAATTGTTATATACATGTCAGGTCACAAGTATTTACTTTCAGTTTTATTATGTGTATCTCTTTTTGGGCAAAATGAGGTATATTTATAACTTGATCAACTCATTGCTTGTGTGTTGATTGGAAAATATGGGTTCCTTTGACATCGTATACTTTCAGCTCATGAATGTTAGGTGATACTTTATACTGTACTGTAAGATCTATGTTTAGCCAAATGAGCACGTCCTGATGAAGCTTGGGAATACTTGGGAATGTCACGGCTGTCGGAAGGGACAAACCATGGAAAGGCAGGAGAGCGGAAAAAGACCGTAGTGCGTAAAACAAAAAGTGCATTGCAGCGGAACGGGGAAAAAGCCCGGGCTCAGCAGTTCAGGAGTCGTATAGAAACCAATGCCCTCAGGCAGCGGACGTGGGGCGACCTGCATGCTAAGCGGGTTTCAGGACATCCGAACGTCAATGTTGAGCGAAGCAGAATAAGTGAACCCGAAATATATAGCCCCAGAGAGAGAGAGACACCGGAAGGAGAGCAAAGCACAGGAAACTGAGGACAGGACAGAGTAGGAGCGCTCTCTGGCTACAGGGGGTGTGACAGGGAATAAAGATTGTGCATCCTGCTCATCTTATTGTTTTGACTGATTTCTGTAAGGAATCCAAGTAAGGAAGTCGGAGAATTATATGCAGATGGAGAGAGAGAGTAGAGGCAGCAAAAACACAGGTGTCCAATCCAAATCATCAGATGAGTTCATGGTAAAGAGCAAAACCAAGTCCAAAAAACCCAAATTAGGTCATTCAAAAGGGCGAGGTAGGAGCTCTCTAGGAGAGAAATCAATACCGAGCAGAGAGTAGAGAGTTCTGAGGGTTTAAAGAGAGATGCTGCTTCTGGAACTGGTTAGTTTGTAAGTAGATCTCCAATGACTGGCAGTCGTGACAATTTCTGCCTGACAGAACTTCTGTGGCATTCTTCTCCCTTTTTTGAAACACCTGATGTATACTGTACATAAAACTCAAAAAGCTGAATCTAAAATTAGGGTTTACAGTTAAAAAATGATTGTGAATGAATGGAAAATGATGGAGACAGAACTGTTTGCAAAATAATAGTTATACTTCAAGAACTTAAATTATGTAATTAGCAGAATACTCTATAGACTGTATGAGATTCAAAATACAAAAATAGTTCACTGAACTACAGGAAGAACTGAAAAAAATATTGTAGTGGAACACAGGCTAAAAATAATGCATTTTTTCAATTATATAACAATACAGGAAACTGTAGAGCATATTGCAAATAGTGTGAAAGGTAAGGTGGTATGAAGAATAGAAGATGAAAAAGAAATAGTTTAATATGTTAAAATATTATTTCATGCCAATTTTTCCCAAAAAATACAGTATATCAATAACATGTCCCAGGTTGCAGAAGTAGCTCTATTAGTACTGAATCATGTTAGCATAATTAACACTGTAGTATTACAGGGACTGCTTAAAAGTAATAAATCACAGGGGCCTGATGGTATTTTCCCAGAGGAATATAAGCAAATGAGGGCTACCTACCATTGATAGAACTTTAAATTGGATCATTAAGGATGGTGGCGATACCAAGGGTTAGAAAATTGCAAATCTAACATCAATTAATACATAGGGTGACAAAACAGAACCAAGGAATTTGCAAACCAATCAACCCTATTTTTCTTATTGCTAATGTTATGAAAAACATACATTAAGTTAACCAAAAGAACATTTAAAAAGTAAGGCATTTTTAACAAGCAAGTAACATGCATCAAGAAAAGGAGTGTGTAATGAAAATAAGAAAGACTGCAAATGAAAGGAAGCCATTCAACCGAGTTGTTTTTAATATAAGTAAGAGGTCCAAGGATCAGCTGTTTTGTGAAAGACAATCTAAGGTTGTTTGGATACATAAGAATGTAGTAATGATTACAAAAGCCATTCAGCCTTTCTACAGTAGGTCAATCAGCAGTAAGTAACTTAATCGATCCAAGAACTTCTCTGTTGAAGATACAGTAGATCATTTCCTTAAACCCAGGAATGTACAGTATTTGGTTGCTTTTCTCTGAAAATATAACCACAGCAACAATATAGAGAGCTATTGCTATGGTGACAATAATTGTACATAATATTCTAAATTTGGTCTTATTAGGGCATTGTATAGTTTTAATACAATACAGATTTATTTATTTTGCTTTCTTACATAACTGTCACATTGCTTTTTTATTGCTTCATTCCATTGTCTAAAAGATATAATTGATGTGTCTACATAAACATCTGCAGATAAGCCATTTTAATTAATAGCCTTGCGGCAGGCAGCTTTAAGAAAAAAAATGAAGTTACAGCAAACCACTAGATGCTATGTTACAGCTTCTAATTAAATAATAAAAAGTAAATACGTACACAATGGGTGTTAATTATCCCATTATTGGATTATTGATGATAGGTCTTGAACATGCTCACACTGGTGTAATTAAGTTTTTGTTGGTATGCAAATTTGATATGTTGGTTGTAAACTTGATTGTTTTAGTGAGCATACCAGAATCTAAATCATTGACATAAATTAGGATGACCAGTCGTCCAAGTATAGAACTATGTGATACTCCCTTAATTACAATACCTAATCTGAGCATACTCTCAATTTTTTTTGTACTCTGTTTTCTTACAACCAGTTCTCAATCCAAAAAAATACACTTCCTTGAATATCTAACACCTGTATTTTGAAGATTAATTTTGGTCAAAGCTTATTCAGAGAGCTGTAACATTTTAGTTAAGCAAGACCTACATTTTCTAAATCTATGCTGTCTATCTTTTAGCATTTTATTTAGATATACCAGTAAATGATCGAGTTTAGTTCTAATGTAAAGTTCTTGTCTTTGGTCAATCTGCTTTTGACTTTTCTTCACTTTGGATGGTGGATGCTGAACATTGGTGGTGGTGGAGGAAAGACTCCAGAAAAGCGCTACTGTATATACGTGTAAGGAATTATTATTTTTTTATTACTGTTTGCTTACATGAGGAAAAAAATAAATATTTTAGATACATCTATATTTTGTGGTGATATTGTAAGTATTTTTCCTACAATTACATTGTGTAATTTTGTTTAAGATAAACCAGGTGATTCTGTTCATCAACGAGTCTCACACCCCCTACAACTCAGCAAACACCTCAGTTCTTTTCTCGCTTTAAAGCTCTGGAGAGCTACAAAAGGTGAAACAAGCTACAGTAAATGTTTGACCATTGTCCCTAGATTCCCCAGACATCTCAATAGCTACTTCCAATTGCTGTAACACTGTGTTGGTAGCCATGTCACTAAGCTATAATGAAAATAATTTGAAATTGTACAAAATATTTACTTCTGTTTAGAACATTGCATTATCTAGTGAATTTATGGTCTTAGGGCTTTTATGTGCTAAACTGACTGTGAAATTAATCAAACTGTGAATTAATTGACACAGCAAATAATATCAGTTCCCATTGTACATTCAAAATAAATTGAATCTTGGGCAATGTATCAGTCCCTCTGCCAATTTAATTATAAACATTACAACATTTTCTTCTTTGATCCCAATTCTTATATGGGTTTTAATAATGATCAAAATAGCTAATTGAAGAAGGTATAGTTCCAAGTACTGTACTGTTTTTGGAGGAACATCATTTATTAACAATGCTTGAGCTGCTTGTACAACAATGTATATATTGTACTAATATTGTAATATACAGTAGTACTGTGTTTTTAGACAATCAAATGCAGTGTTAGTGTATTTATGACGTTTGGGATCAGATTGATGAGACTAGAATTATTTTAGGTGTTACTTTCCATTTAGAGTAACTTTCAAATTGTTTTTTTCCTGTGGTCAGATCTAAATACTGTTTTAAAAAATCAGAACATGAAACAAAAAAACACTTTTTTTTGCTTTTTGTGTTTTGTCACCATTGTTGGGCTAGGACTTAATAACAATAGAATATAATTTGGTTTATGTCTTATTAAACTTTCTTAGGTAAGGGAGACAGATTTAATTGAAGCTACCAAAGCATCTTCCTTTCCATATGCTAACCATATGATTGGTAGCAGCTGCAAGAGTCAAGGCATAAAGTAAAAATTAACAATGTGAAGAAAATGTTGCTTTGTGTCTCACTCTTTATGCTAACAGGAAGAAAATTAAATTTACATTTCTGATGTTAAATCTTCTACAATATTATTTTGTCTGACTAGTGGCTTTAAATGGGTGCTTTCCACTTATGCCTGCCACTAGGCTGGCATTGCACCCAACCCTCACTCTTCGTTTTGCAGGAAGCGAGCCCACAAGATGGCCCACATTGCCTTTTCAGCTTTTTGGCTGAGCCCGGCCGGGTTATGTGGGCTGCCCAGCTACCAGGCGCTTGCCAGCGAATGCCACCCCCAGGCCTTGCTGTCCCGGGCAGGGTACATTCAATCTTAGTTTGTACTGTCATGAGGGCCTTTTTTGGACCGTTCTTTGTCTGGTATCAGGGTATGTCGGGATCTTGTTCACGAGTGATGGAAGAGGGGAGCATGAGATTGACAAGCAGATCGGGGCAACATCAACTGTTCTGTGGGCACTGTACTTATCTGTGGTGGTAAAGAGGGAGCTGAGTTTGAAGACAAAGCTCTCAGTTTATCGGTCGATCTACATCCGTGTCCTCACCTATGGTCATGAGCTGTGGGTAATGACTAAAAGAACGAGATCCCGGATACAAGTGGCAGAAATGAGGTTTCTCTGCAGGGCCGCTGGGCTGACCCTCTGTGACAGGGTGAGGAGCTCGGCAATCCGGGAGAGCTTCAGTGTAGAGCCGCTGCTCCGCCAGATCAAGAGGAGCCAGTTGAGGTGGTTTGGGCATCTTATAAGGACGCCCCCAGGTTGGCTTCCACTGGAGCAGTTCCAGGCACGTCCCACTGGACGGAGACCCCATGGCAGACTCAGGACATGCCGGAGGGATTATATCTCTCGGCTGGCTTGGGAGCACCTGGGGAACCCCCAGGTGGAGTTGGAATCTATTGCTGGGGACAGGGAAGCCTGGGCTGATCTACTCCACCTGCTGAGACTGTGACCCTCACCAGGAAAAGCAGAGTGAAAATGGATGGATGGATGGATGGATAATGGCTTTAAATGTTATGAATAGTACACTGGTACTGGTACATTTTTTAAGCTAATTATGATTCCCAGTCTGTATAACAAAGACAAAGAAATGTTCTGTCACGACCACCAGGCAGTCAAGACCTACTCGTAAGCGAGCTAATCAGCCCCAGCAGCGGGTGATTATTAACAAACGCCGCCGCACGAGTTAAACCACCTGCGCACACTCACCGTGCGGTGCGCACTGCTATTTATACCATCTTCACCTGCTCCCCGCTGCTCGGTATTGAGTCTACTCATTGAGAGCTCTACCTGGCGTTTTTCCCCCATACCTCTTTTATTCTGGATTTTGGATTCCCCTTCTGCCTTTTTGACCTTGCCTCTCATTTTGGTTTGTTCGCCTGCCTCATCTATTACCCGTGCCTGCGTCTGCACAGTATCCTTGTATCTTCCCACCAGGGATTCCTAACATGTTCTCAGCAAAAGGAATAGACCAGATAAGAGTTTTTATAGACAGAAAAGCAAACATTTACAGTAGATGTGGTGCCAATCCTAAACAAGGATATGAATTCTGAAAAAAAGTTATTTTATGAAATATAAAGAAAAAGCATAAAATCTGAAGATTGGAAAACTTCCATTTGACTATTTAAATGAAGACAATGTTAATCATAGGAGACAATACAGCACAATTTGACTGATTAAAATGTATTCAGTTATTAGAAAGTTTATATCAAATTCAGTTGATATTCATGATGATATCAACTACCAAAACAATTAATTTAGCCCTGTCACTATTAATATAAAATGAGCAGTCTATCAAAATATGATTTACAGTATGTGTGGAAGGTAGACAGGTTTTTTTAATATTAAAAGGAAATATCAGTCAATGCCTTGCTAGGCTGGCTATCATTAGAAAATAACAAATGCAGATGTTCTTCACAAAACAGGACAAAATGTGGAAAAAAGGGGGGGGAAAGCACAGAAGGATAACCAGAAGATTACCGAGATTGATGTTTGGTTAATCATGTATGAGTGGGTGAAGAGGTCTGGAATGACAAAGTCATTTAAATAATGTTCTAAGTTCTGGGAAGCCAAGCATGACAGGGAATAATGCAAACCCTGAATAATTTGACTAGATCATTGATGCAGACAGACACATTCATGTTGGGGACATTGCAAGCAATCAAGTGAATAACATTTTTAGCAAAAAAATATGAACATCTATGAAAACAAAGTTTTGCACATTTGGGTGCATGCATTACAACTAATTGAGAGACAGCTGATAAACCTGAAATGCATCATTTAGAATGCTTTTCTAAATCAGTATGCAGAAATAATCTAGGTTTTGATCTCAGCTCTGTTTACAAGCCTCTCCAATCTTGACATTAACATGTTGAAATATTAACGAATAAGCTAGACGGGGGTGAGACAATATTAAACAATGAGCATCAATACACAAAGATGTTGTATAGGAATTTGTATTTGTATTATATTTTGTATAGTTTAACAGATAATACAATCACTGGGATTTATCAGGCTACTGTAATTTTGTTTGGTCACTATAAATCATATAATTCATATAATATTCATAACTATGCAAATAATGTCAGTTCTCCAGTAGAAGCAGAAGAAGTCTGACTTGTTAGCTGATATCAACTAGAATAGTCTAAGTGTACAGTATGTAAAACGTCTATTTTGCTTAGTTTTGTTTTACTACTTTTCTTACTAAAAACTCCATTCAAGGGGTATTGTTTGGATTATCAATTGATTCAACTAAAAAAAAAACAGCTCCTTTGTGGGGTGTATCTTTTAGCTTAAATTATGTTCCAGGGATTTGACAAAAGGGATACTTTGACATGTTTACAACAAAATAAAACACACAGAAAACTGACAGAACTGGAAAAATCTCCCAACTCAAAAACCAGTTGTTTAATATGATAATTTAAAAATATTTTTGTTTCTATTTGGGTTTGAAATAATTCTCCTGGAACATTACCAGTAAAAGGTAAGTAGTATAAGTAGTAAGTAGTATATGGTATCCATAGGTCTGCTTAAATATTAGATATTCACAGACATTGTGAGTGTCACAAACAATTGTCAAGGCTGTTAGTAAATCACAATGTTTAAAATAAATATTACTTGAAGTGCTCAGAAAATAAGATGGCATTTATAAAGAATACTGAATGATATATTGATAAAAAGCTATGTACACTATGTATGTATCTGATATGAATACAGTAGACATAAAATATTGGAATATCATTTTATCTTAATATTAATATCAAGTCGTCCAATTACTATACCTCCTCACTCTTCTTTTGAGTGCCTTGTTTTATTAAATGTCTATATCCCCCAATCTACTGTCATTGCTGCAGTTTATAGACCACCCAAACTCTTAGGTGAGTTTGCTGATTTATTCTCATTTTTATGCCTTAAGTTTTCAAGGATCCTTATTCTAGAGGACTTTAATATACACATTGACTCAAGGTCTTCTAGTTTGGCTAAAGACTAACTTTCTCTATTGGGATGTTTTGATCTTAATCAGTTTGTTTGTACCCCTGCACATAACAAAGGACGCACCCTAGATTTAATCATTGCCAATGACTCTTTTGTCTCCTACTGCTCTTCCCTTGATCTAGGCCTCTCTAACCACTTAGCTATTCTCTTCAATCTGGAATTTCCTGTTTCTAACACTTCCCCCTCACGCTCTGTAAATTTCTGCAACTTTTTGCAAATTCTGTTCTGTCCTCCTTATTTTGTTTGTCTTCCTCTGTACCTCTAGAGGAAAAAATACAGTTACTTGACAATGCTCTTTCATCTACCCTTGACATTCTTCTCTCGCCCTGCCCCCTGGTACAACGACCATCTGCGATATATGAACGCAGCCTCCTACAAACTTGAGCGTAGATGGCATCTTTCTGCCCTAAATGTACATTATCAGCCTTGGAGAGATTACTTGTCTGAATATAAGGTTACAATAGATTCATCTCTCACATCATTGAAAATCACCCTAACAACCCCAGACATCTTTTCTCCACCATCAACAGCTTACTAAAGCCAAACTGCCCCACCACATTACCTGCCTCATCACAACTTTGCAACACGTTCTTAGATTTCTTTAGCACCAAGATTGACAAGATTTGGTATCATATTCTCTCCACTACGCATATCATATTCATACCTCCTCCCTTCTTATCCAATGTTTCTGGTTCCCTTCTCTCCAGCTTCTCTCTTCTTCACTCAGCATCCCCTCAATAAACGTGTTACACACCACATCTATTTTAGATCCCATTCCCACCACTTTATTTAAGTTCTGTTTCTCTTCTCTCTGTCCCATTGTCCTCAATATTATAAATGAATCCTTGAGCACTGGCATTTTAACAATAGTCCTCAAAACTGCTGCTTTTATCCCTGTGCCACAAAAGCCTGGCATGTCTCTCGACAATCTCAACAATTTTCGCACAATCTCTGACTTACCCTTTCTTGGAAAAAGTCTAGAACGTTCTGTCACATTCCAGTTACATAACCTTCTCATGACAAACAACCTTTTTGAAGCCCTCAAATCTGGCTTCCGTCAACTTCAGAGCACAGAAACTGCCCTGATCAAAGTCACTAACGATCTTCTAATAGCTTCTGATTCTGGTTCTCTTTCTATATTCATCCTTCTTGATCTCAGTGTTGCTTTTGACACTGTTGACCATGACATCTTACGTTCTCATTTGGAGACTGTGTTTGTGGTTTCTGACACTGCTCTCAAATGGTTCAAGTCTTACCTCGCTGATCGCTGTCACTTTGCCTCTTAATGGGTATAGGTCTGAAATTGGTCTTGTTAAGTCTGGTGTTCCTCAGGGCTCAATACTGGGCCCCTTGCTCTTCAACATTTACATGTTTCCACTTGGTCAGCTTTTAAGATCACATGGCCCTAGCTATAATTTCTATGCTGATGATACTCATATATACATCCATACCAAACCTGACACTGATGTGGCTGTCTCTATTTTATATAATTCTATCTCTGACATAAAACTTGGATGACTCAAAATTTCCTTAATCTTAACTGTGACAAGACTTAAGTCATGCTTATTGGCACCCCACCAACTTCGTAAAGCAAATCTTGTAACCCTATCTGTAGATGGTTCTGTACTTGAACTTTAGTCTAAATTGAAAAACCTTCGGGTGATATTCGATTCTAGCTTAACATTTGACCCACATGTGCAGCATATTGTCAAAACATTTTCACCTCAGAAATATCACTAGACACAGCTCTATGCTATCATTAACTGTGGCTGAAAAGTTGACACATTTGTGTTCTCTTGAATTGACTACTGTAATGCTCTACTCGCTGGGGTATCTAAATCTACTTTGAACAAACTGCAGTATGTCCAAAATTCAGCAGCCAGGATCCTGACCAGGTCTTGTGCAAGTGATCACATTACTCCTGTCCGGGAGTCCTTGCACTGGCTTCCTTTCAAAATGAGTTTAAAATCCGCATGCTCACCTATAAGGCTCTGCATGGCTTGGCACCTCAGTTCCTGTCTGAACTATTGTCGCCCTACTCCCCACCTCGCAACCTTTGTTCTTCTAATTCTGGTCTCCTAACTGTCTCCTAAGCTCGTTTACATTGTACTGGTGACAGGGCCTTCTCTTGTTATACCCTCAAGCTCTGGAACTCTCTCCCCAAGGATATCAGAGAGTCACCTTCTCTAAACTCCTTCAAATCCAGGCTCAAAATCTTCTTCTTTAGAAGATCCTAAACTTAACTGGTTCCATTCTTCACCCCTCTGCTTTTCCTAGTACCACCATCCATGGTCTCCTCTGTATATTGTAATTGTGTTTTACCTAGTGTATTCTTTTTATTTATTGTTCTCATTCTTTAAAGTGTGAAAAAAGGCGCTATATAAAATAACGTTTATTATTATTATCTCTTATCATTATAAGCTGTCATAAAAGTCACACATCTCATTTAGCTAAGAATATTTAAGTGTGGTTTTAATTAATAAAGATTGATTGTAATGTCACCTCAAGAACTTTACAATATATAGAGTGATGCACAATAAAAAAAGTATTGTTATACCTCAATAGCTCATTGCCCACAAACATGATGGTATTTAAAAAACATTTTCAAAATAGTGAAGAGATGGATTTGTTGATTGAGTAGCAATGGTCCTTGGGGTAACAGTATCATGTGGTTTTGTAAAACACTAGGTGCTACATTTTATAGAAATTAGCATTTAAAATACATAATTTTAATTTATGCAAGGATAGCAAATTATATGACTTATCCTGCTTGAGTATAGATATCTCTACAGTATGTTCCTGTCTGAATTATTGCAGTTGGCCTTCCTGTGAGAGAACATTCCTAGAAAATATGCTTCATCTATTGATAGACTAATCCAGAGAAACCACAAAACCCTCTCTGTGAAAGACAGGACATATGGAAGACACAGGGTCACTATACATGTACATAAATGTCACTTTGAACTTTAACATCTGTGTAATTATTTTCAAACTGCTTAATGAATGAGAATTTAAAGAATTAACTCACCCATAAGTAGAATAACTAGCTCGTTCACTTTTTAGTTGATTTTGTGCACCTGCTCCCTGTTCCAGGCCACCTTTAAAACCCAGATGCTCACTCTGTTCTGGCCTCTGCATTGGAACAT
Source organism: Lepisosteus oculatus (assembly GCF_040954835.1). Lineage (NCBI taxonomy): Eukaryota > Metazoa > Chordata > Actinopteri > Semionotiformes > Lepisosteidae > Lepisosteus > Lepisosteus oculatus. The sequence continues at coordinate 37,002,374 of NC_090701.1, forward strand.
GGACACCCGGAGGCTCGCCTTTCCCCAAGTCGCCCTACGTCCACGGCTCAAGTGGCATTCACCCCCTAGGTGTCCTGAACCAGCCGAACCTAGGACCTGGGGCGACTGGTTCTGTTCCCCCTTCTTCCCCCCGACCCTTCATCAGATCCCACTCTGGTTTTTAACTTTGTCATGTCTGTCTACAAGCCCTCACCTGAATCTGCTCTGGCTTTTAACTTTGTTTTGTTCATCTTGGATTAATCACCCAGCTCTGGACCTTCATCTGCACTGGACGTCCCTTTGGACTCCCTCTCACAAACGTTTGATAAAAAGCACTTCCTCTTCTTGGTTTTAAACACACTTCTACACTTGTGTATTCTGGTTATGGTTTCATTGTTCATTCTAAAGAAGTCCACTGACTTCACTTTTTCTTCACCTTTGAGGATATTGAATTCTCATGTTAGGTGAATTCATAGTCTTTTCACTTCAAAATGAAAAAGCCTGTTAGTGTAGGGCATTCCTTTAAGACCCAGAATTTATCTGAACACTGTTCTCTGGACTCCCAGATACCAGAGCAGCAATCTTTTTTGTAATGTGGTGTCACCCCCTCCACATCCAGAGGGTCCTCCTGCTCTGTCCTGTTCCTAGTTTCCCTGTGCTTTACTTGTCCTTCTGGTGTGTCTTGTTGTTTGGGGCTTTATATTTCAGGGTATCCCTTTCCTCCCCCCTCAGCATTGGGATCAGTTGTTGAGAGGCTGGCGTCACCAGGTCGCCCCACGTCTGCTACCTGAGGGCTTATGTCTCGTTCTGACTCCACCTGATACCTTGAGCCTGGACCGAACTCTCTCATTCGCTCCATTCCTACTACTATGCATAGGGTCCTCCAATCTAGCCGGTCTCTCTCCGCGGCTAGCCCCCAGCTTCCGTGACACATGATGACCAAAATTATAAAGTAATTGCTGTATAAATCTAAATGAGGCTTAACTAGAGCATTGTAGAATTGTACATACAGTAACAACCCTTGAATTGACCTCTGCTCTTTTGACTACAGTATATAACCTAACATTTCTGGTTGCCTTTTTTATCAATTTCCCCACATTTTCTGGAACTTAACTAAAAGTGATGTGTCAACATACTTTTTCATACTTATCATCTTCTAGATCAGTTCTTCTCATTATGTATTTATAGTTCATATTTTTACTACTACTTTGTTACTAAAATCCTACACTTTTATACATTAAGCATCATCTGCCAGGTGTTTGCCTAGTCCTGAATTGTTTATGCCACACAGTACATTTTTTAAATTTAATTTTCTCCAACAGAAATCTCCGTAATTTTGTATTATATGGAAACTTGACTAGTTTACTAAATGCACCAGAATCTAGGCCATTGATCTAAATTAGGTAGAAATTTGGTCGTAGTACAGATCCTTTGTACTCCACTAATTACATCACAGAATTTGAGCATTAACCTATATTAATTAACCACTTCTAAATCCAAATGCACATACAGTATTTCCCTGAATGCCGAGCACTTCTTGTATTACTCCCAAAGGGGACATACAAATTTCTAGCCTGTGACCTTCACAGTAAACTCCATAAATTAACTAAATCCATTAGCATATCCATGTCATATCAGTTTAATATATTATCAGAGTACACAATAATGTCCAATTGTTGCCCTGTAAATAAGTGAAATTAATATTAAGTATTAAACATGAATTTTTAACAAAATAAAATAGTTAGTAGCAAATGCATTTTAAATTCTTTTTAATGATGACATTACCAAAAGAGTAACCAGAACCATTATGTGTGATCAGCACCTGTGCCATAAAAAAGGATTTTATGTATAATTTTATTTAAACTTTTCATTTGTCATCAATTTAACTAACAAGGCTTGAAAATCATATGTGGGTCACATGGTGCATTCAAGTTGATTAGTACTTTTTAAGTCATTAGTCCCTGTTGTGTTCACTTTTAGCTCAGACACAAACATAGTAATGACAAGGCAAATATAAATGCAGACTTTACGACATTAAAAGTAACACTAAGTCATGTTATTTATTATCCTTTAGAAAACATCAGCTGCTACTTTGTTGTATTCGTTGCAATTAATAAAATATTAGTATGAAGCTGTATACTAACCACAGGTTGATCTCGATTTAATATACTGTACTATGTTTAATATTTTATGTTCAGTTCATTACAATTGGTCCTGTGGGACTTGCAACACAAATTATACAGTAGCTGGTTATCATTATTGATGATGCACAACTTAAAGTTTGTGCAGCATTGTGTCACGCAGCAAGTAATGTAGTGGTACCTGCATCAGAAGCCCTGAGTTGTAATGTGATGTTTGTAATTAGGCTTATGGTTCTTTCATGATGCCCTATTGTGTTATTACAGGTGGCTTCTGCTGAGTGGGAGATAACTCTTACATGCCCCCCCCCGGGTATCTGTACCCTATTAACTGTGTTTGGCTCAGTCAGTGTTATTTACTGTCAGTTGGTAGCACTGTTGGAGTCATCATATTCGAGTTTGGAAATCATAACATAGCTAACACACTGCATGCCGACAAGTGAAATGCATGCAAGTGCATTTTAAATTGTATCCTGTAGGCACATTTTAATTGTATGTTGTTGTCATCAAAATATCTATTCAGCATTACTGAAAATCAAAGAAAAACTATGCAGCTTTCATTTAATGGAAATAAACTTAATCTAACATAATACAGTATCATGGCAACTCAGCTTGCTTTCGCTATGGACAAACTGTCCACTCCATAGTAAATTAATTTGATTGGCAGCATACATAAGTCCAAATAAAACAAATCAGATAAAGACAAAGAATAGAACCAATGTAAAATTTGGCAACATTTGTTCCTTTTTTACTGTACAATAATATTTTTTACTGTCTTGATTACTAAAGGTGATAACTAAAAAAACAGAAAAGCAAAGGCTAAACTCTTTGTTTTTGTCTATATCTACTAATCACCTCTAGTATGCAACACAGAAAAGCTTCTTTGTTTTAATCATAAAAAAATCCACCTCATTATCAATTATTATAATAATCAATGGAATAGAAAAGGGAATGGTCAAGGTATTGTTAAAGTATCTGTGCTTTAATAAAGTCACATAATGTAGTGCCAATTATAGTTTTATAGACAGTTGTTTTAGAGCAGAAAGAAGAAACAGCTGATTTTGTTGCTAGTAGCTAATTGATCTCATCCAGATGTTGCTTCAACAACATAGCCGAATAGCTTGTTCCATTTGCTTAACTTTTGGGTAAAGAAGTGCTTCCTGTTTCAGTTTTAAGACACTTCCCCTTTCGGTTTCGGTTTGTGCCCTGTGGATCATGTTTCACTGTTCTTCCCGAAGAGGTCTGTACTGTATGTCTGACTTTACCAAAGCTTTTAAGGATTTAGAATATGTCATTCAAATCCCCTCATAGTGCTTTTTATTTAATACTAAAATATTAAGTTCTTTCAGGCTGTACGTGTAGGAAATTTCTTCAAGCCTGGGATTGTATTTTGTTGTTTTTCTCTGTTATACTACTACTGTATTATAGACTTCTAACATAAGAATCCTTGAATTAAAGTCAGTACATTTTACTTGCATTGTTTACCATTTGTATTGTTTTCCCACACTGTCTAGAAAACATAAATGTTGTCAAATCCTTTTTTTTCATAATTTACTTCCTCAAGTGTAGGTTCACTTTTTTAATTTTGTAGCTATGTATATGTAACACTCTTTACTTGAACATATTAAATGTTACAGTTACTTGCAGAAATATGCACCCCCCTTCAACTACTGTATGTCCCATTTTGTTTAATCACAAATAATTTAGAAACATTTTTTTCAAAAGCAAATATCCTGTACATAACAGAAAACAGTGAAGAAAATTCCTAAATTAAACAAATGTTGATTTTAGAAGTATTCACCCTCCCAAGTCAATTCCTGGGTGGAAGCACCTTTTGGCTGCAATAACAGCTGTGTTTGCTCAATGAACTCTAGCAATGTTAGTTATGCAAGGCCTATATTGATATCTACTATAACTACATTTCTTTTATGTGACCTGTTAAAAGCATATTGCAGTTTTTATTAGTATTTTTTTTCCTAAATTGCTAAATAGTATAGTTAAATACTATACTAGTCTTCCAGAGACAACAAAAAATGTGCAATCAGCAAAGCACTCCCAACAGTTCATCATAGTGGTTATGTTCTCATTATGATTTGAAGGCCTTGTGTGAAATCAAATCAAGGAGAATCACACCTGATGACTGGGCAATTTAAATAAGTCAAAAACTGACAGAGCTGAATATTGTATTGTAATTTCAACCTTACAAAAGACAGACATAGCAAAACAGTCTTGAAGAATAACTATCCACTAGTTAAAATCAGCAATGTAAAACACATAATTTATTTTCAGAAAAAAATTGTATAATGATAATAGTACTAAAATGCTACAGCTGTCATAATTCTCAGTACCATAACCAGAGTCAAACAGCAGACACCCCAAACCTGGCCCAGAACATCTGTTTATTTATATATTTAGTAACTGAAATCCAGCTATAGCTGGAAATTAATTCAGTCTTCATGGGTGAATGAATTCAGGTAAAGTTGAATGCTGATTTCTAGGATTACCCTCAGAAATGTTTCATTGCAGCTGTCATGATTTTCTCATTTCATGATGCGCTCCAGTATTTGTGAATTAATCCAGATACAGGTTTTGGTCAAAAACCCATTCTGCCTTAACTGCTGCCTAGTGTGGCTAACTGAATACATGCTTCTATGCATTGCTTATATTTTAATGTATATCATGTGATTTCCCTCCAATTTATTACGTACTGTATTTCATTGACTTATACTTCACGATATATTTTTAATTGTATATTTACTTACAGAAAGGGATTATTATTATTATTTCAGATAATAAAGAAAAAATAAAAATGAAAGAATTCAAAGGACATGAATGTATAATAACATGAATTTGCTGTTTGCTGTTCATGGGAGAAGTTTTCACAACATTGGATTCAATTATTAAGACTCCCCCAGACAAAATAATTTAAACATTAAGGTAAAAAAAAGGAAAAGGAATTTAAAAATTAAACCATTAACAATTTTAGTACAAGTAATAAAACCATTATTTTCTGAATATCATGAATGCATAATTCATGCAGCTAAGAATGCATTTTTAAGTTCTTTTGTTTTGAAAGATAGTAAAATGTCTTCACTGCATAATTGTATATTTGGAATATTGTTTAACCAACTACAAAATACTTTTTGATGTTCACATGGACAAAAAAGAATTAGGACATAACTCCTGCAGTGTTCATTGCTTTGTTTTAAAACTAAGCTAAGACAAATTTTCTATCTAATGATACCCTGGAGTAAAATTGCAGACAAAAAACTGATGCTAGCTTTATTGCTGCATCTGCTATTTTTCCGAATCCTTTCCATATTGCTTTAATTTTGATAACATGGACAATGTGATTTAGCTTTGAGGAGTCACAGACTCATGACACTGTGAAACATTTTTGCATTTATTACTCTCTTACAGAGTTAATAAATTGATTTTACTGAAGAAATCCCCATGGGTTGCTTTCTTCACAATTCCTGTGAGCCCTTAAATTACACTGACATCTTATGATTATTTTTCATTGTTTTGAGAAAACATGTTTCTGACAGAACAGTGCTGGATCCCTGGGCTCAATTCTAAATCTGGTTTACTATCTGTGTGGAGTCCGTATGTTCTTCCTGTGTTCACATAGATGTTGTGCTCAGTTTCCTCCACAATCAAAATACTGTACATACTGGAAGATTTATTGGCTACTGGGAAAATTGGCCCTTGTGTGAGTGCGTGCATGTCTGTCTTTGTGTCTGTGAGTCTGTCCTGCAATGGAGTTTTGTGGTGTACAGGGTGGTGTACAGGGTGGATCTTGCTTGCCTATTGCTTGCCAGGATTGGCACTTCCTTCTCCATGACCCTATAGTGGTTGAGAAAGAAAATAGATGAATGGATATTTCTCATAGTGGCATTAAATCATACATGGCAAAAGAGCAATTTTCCAGTGTTCTATAGCCTAACTATACTAGAGTATGGGGAATAATAAGGACAAATATTGTGTACAACTAAATTGTTTTTTATATAAGTGTGCTGGTGCCATGCACAATAAAAATAGGAGAAGTCAATCTGAACATTGAGAGAGAAAAATCTCTCCAAGCAATCTGAGGCAAGAAGAAATGAGAAACAATATGCTTAGGACTGAAAGTCCGATTTTAACATACCTGTTTAAAACATTTTTGGACTTAAAATATCTGATAAGGAACTGCACCTTTATTTGTCTCATGTTCTGACAAGTTTTTCTAAAAAATGCATAAAAACACTGTTATTGCCACTAGACTGGTTAATATTTCACAAGGGTTATTCATAATCAATATAACAGCATCAATGTGACATGTTGTAACAAATAAATATACAGTAAGTGTGTAAGTGTTTTCAGAGTACAGTTTGATACATGAGATGAGGGGAAATTTTAGACTACACTTCAGTTGCCAGGAATTAAAATGATCAACTTTAGTATATTTGGGTTCCATTCCCACTCTTATGAATTACTGTTGCATTCACACTATTGCTAAACTGCACAAAGGACATAAATCAGACAAATGGGCACATTTGCATATTGATTTTTAAATTATGTTTAGTCTTATAGGGTGTGTTTATATATAGAATATACTGTAAAAATGAAAATGAATGCTTAACTCTTTATCAAGGGTGTAACTACAAATTTATATATTTATATATTTAGGTAACTGTAAGAAGGTATTATTTTTTTACAGTACATGTACTGTATCTTATACAGTATAATCTGTCTACATAGGGTAGACTAAAGTCTATATCTTTAAAACTACTACACACTTTGGGGCATTTAAACATGGTTGTAACCTAATAGACTGCTTTAAATATGTACATACATATACTGTATGTATGTTCAAAAGAGTGCATACTTTCCATCTAGGAATGTTAGCTTACAGCAGGTAAAGTAAAAAAAAGGACTCTCAGTAGCCTAAGAAAAAAAATAATTTTAGATATAAAATATTTACTTACATTTGGAAAAGCACCCCTTGGTGTTTTATAAAGGCCACAAAATATGTTCTTTAAAATAAGATTTAAACAAGATCAGCCACCATCACCTACAGCTGTGCAACTACACAGCTATACATGTACAGTAACATAATTCTTTGAAATTTTTTAGAATAAGTAGGAGTGGTTGAATAGTTTTAGTAAAATATAATGATGTTTTAAACTCCTATGGCAGTTTTTAATTAAACCGAGTTACAAAAGTACAATCTACCTTCTTCTACATATTTTAGAATGAGTTTATCTCATTGAGTTTGATAGCATAATCAAATCAACTAGTAAAACTTACAACAGGCAGATTTAGGTATGGGGATTTTCAGATTTTATTGTCAAAAACTGGTTCAAAATAGCCTCGTCTTGTGGCTTTGAACATAAATTCTAGATACTAGCATACAATGTTGTGCAAACAGCGATGCTGAAATATTTCATCCATAATCGCTGTTTTCCTCTAATTGTTTCCAGTTGATAGGATGCATGTCCCCAAACAAATCTGTTTACAGTCAACTAACCATGAACAATACACTTATGGGCTACAGCACTGCCCATTTGTACATTTGCTTTGTGGTTATTACCCAAGAGACTGTATGCCAGGCTCTAAGGCATGCCAGCTAATATGCACATCCCAATTCTGGTATACAGATGTATGCCATGATCATGCAGCATCTGGCATCCACAGTGCAATTTTCTGAAAATGCATTATCGATGAAATTATTAATTTTTTTGCATCCAGCATGACCCTTATTGGAAAGCATTGTAGTATGCATTTTGTGTATACTTTGAGTTCCTATAAATATAGCAACATTGTGGGATATTGAAGACATAGAAAAAACAAGTCATCCTCTAGTAATGAAGGTTAGCGCATTGTTTTGCATAAGTACTGTAAGTTTTATTATTTGTGTTAAGATTCCTAAGACATTCCACATGATTATGAATACTGGTCTTGAAAAGCCCCAGTCCAGTAGATTTAATAGGTTTGTTAAGGCCTGGAACAGTTAATGATTAATTAAACAGATAGTGTGCTCATTGTAATCAAAATGTGACCATTGTGAGCAAAAATCAGAATATAATTTAGCCATCAAGTTCAAGTTCAAGTTTATTTGTTATTCCAGCCATATACTACTATACAGAGGAGCGAGATATCGTTCTCCAGGTCTGCGGTGCGAATACAGACAAGGCGCTGACAAGACAATGCTATAGACAATGTAGACATAGACTTTTCTGACAGGGTCCAGGGTACATGGTACATAAAGTGCAATGTGCATAGTGCAATTTACTTTACAGGATTGTGCAAAGAATTGTGCAATGAAGACATCAGACCGTATGCCTGACATTAGGCAAACAAGAACTAAGTTTCCATATTCGGAGCAGGTACAGTAGATGAGGAGCTTTTTGAGGAGCCTGACAGCCTGTGGAAAAAAACTGTAATGGAGTCTGGTGGAGCTGGCCCGTATACTGCGATACTTTTTACCAGATGGTAGGAGAGTAAAGAGGTTGCAGGTGGGGTGGGAGGGATCGTTCACAATATAGGAGGCTTTCTGTGTGCAGCGTTTGTGGTAGATGTCCTGAATGTACGGAAGGTAGGCTCCAATGATGTTTCCTGCCATATTGACAATTTGTTGCAGGGATTTGCGGTCTGAGACCAAACAATTCCCAAACCAAACAATGGTACAGTTTGTTAAGATGGTCTCGATGGTACAGTACCTCTATAGAATGTGGATAGTATGTGGGGGGGGGAGTTTGTCCTTCTCAGTTGCTGCAGGAAGTTGAGACTTTGTTGTGCTTTTATAGGTAGCGAGGTGGTGCTGATGGTCCAAGTAAAGTGATTTGTGATATGCACACCAAGAAATGTAGTACTTCTAGCTGTCTCCACGGGGGAGCCATTGATGTGAATTGGGGAATGATCAGCGCGGGCCTTCCTGAAGTCAATTATCATCTCTTTTGTCTTATCTACATTCAGTGACAAATTGTTGTTTGTGCACCAGTCCGCTAATTCTGGTATTTAGTGTTTCAAATCATGCATAGAAGTTATTCAGTGCATTTGGAAGGAAGGCATCTTCATTACTGGCGCGTGGAGTAGTCCTGTAATCAGTAATGGACTGGATACCCGGCCACATGTGCCGCCTGTCTCTGATGTCCAAGAAGTGACCGTGAATCTTTCGTGTGTAGTTGCGCTTTGCCTCTCTGATGGCATGAGACAAATTGGCCCTTGTATTCCTAAGGGCTTCCTTGTCACCTGATCTAAATGCTACTTTGCAAGTTCTTAGCAGTGCGTGGACCTCTGTAGTCAGCCATGGCTGCTGACTGGCCCGTGTGATAATAGATTTAGAGATTTAGATTTAGAGACAGTTACATCATCTATGCACTTGCTGATGGAGCTGGACACAGTTGCTGCATACTTCTCTAGATTTTCATAGGTAGCGGTCTCCCTGAACATATTCCAGTCTGTGTGCTCAGAGCAGTCCTGTAATGCTGAGATGGCTCCCTCTGGCCATATCCTGATCTGTTACAAAACCGGTTTGACACATTTGAGCAGTGGTCTTTACGCTGGAATAATCATCACAGAAATGTGGTCAGAGTAGCCTAGGTGCGGGCAGGGGACGGCCTTGTATGCATCACGGATATTTGTACAAACTAAGTCCAGTATGTTTGCCCCTCTGGTTGCAAAGTTAACATATTGATAGAATATACGGAGGACTGTTTTAAGATCCGCGTGGTTAAAGTCGCTGTCAACAATAACAGTCATCAGGGTGAGCAGTTTGTAAAGGACATGCAGTGCCTCCTTTGAGTTGGCACTGGGAGGGATGTACACAACTACAATCATAACAGCAGTAAACTCCCTTGGTAAATAAAAGGGCAGACACTTCACCGTCATAAATTAGCGATGAACAGTGACTTGAAATTACTGCAGCATTAGTGCACCACTTTCTGTTTACATAAACACACAGACTACCTCCACGAGACTAACCAGTCTCTGTGGCTATCCTGTCCACCTGGATGGAGGTCAATCAGTCTAGCTGAATGGCCATGTCTTAGATATTGTCGATTAGCCATGTCTCTGTAAAAATAAGGGCACAGCACTCATTCATCTCACGCTGGGTCATCAGTTGTAATCTTAGATAGTCCAGTTTGTTCTCCAGAGAATGGGCGTTGGAAAGAAGAATTGACGGGAGAGCCGGTTTGTGAGTATTGGCTTTTTGCCTGGCATGGACTCCAGCTCTCTTGCCTTTTGTTTCCTTTCCCACCACTTTCGTTGTCTCCTCATACGGCTGACTGCAACAGGTGGCGCCGCCAGTATGGGACTTGATCCTCTCAGTAAGTTAAGGTTGCCTAATCCTTCTGTCGGCAGATAGTCCTTGCATTGATATATACCATATTTTCCTCATTCATTTGAATTAGATTTATATGCAATCAGATAGATAGATATATAAATTTAAAGATGACAATGCACTATCTGGCCTGCTTAACACAAAGCTTTCACAATTAAACATTACTGCTGTAAGTATTCCTAAACATATATTTTATATGTACATAAAATGTTTAGGCATATACACTACTGTATGTACACTGTACAGTACATATACTCCTAAACATAAATAGACCATTTAATTTATGTTTTCACTAGTCAGTGAGAGCTATGAGTAATCTGGTGTCATGAAAAGTTACTATGCTAAAAGTGTTTTTAGTAGCCTGTATGACTCTAGTTTCCCACTTCTAGAGAAAAAAAATACACAATTAACTAACAAATGTAATTGTAGCAGGAAAAATCACAAAAATAGCACAAAACACTACAGAAGCTGTTTTTATTCTACACACTACAATGCAGATATCACAATTCATTATATTATTATAAGTTAAAAAATAAAGAAAATTGTAATTCTCAATAGAACACACTTTTATTGATGCTCAATAAAAAGTGAAGCTAATAATTCTTGACAGAACTTTGTGAAATTTAGATTTTGAAGCCTACAGTAGTAGTGTCCCAGTGATTCCCAAAGCAAAATCCAGTAAATTAAAAGAAGTGCATCAAATGAAAACTGTTTACAAAAGGTTTCAAGAGAGAAAAGCCTTATCAAAATAAAATGATATATTCTGAAGCACAGTCCTTATTTATGAAAGTAAAAGCAATCAGAAACTTCAGATTCTGCAACTGGATTATAGAATACATAAAGTTTTGGGATGAAAAAGATGATATTCCTTCTTTAAATGCATTAATTACCTTCTTTACAATCATAAATAGAGCCTAAACATTCTTCCCTTAAGAAACTTATTTTTTTTTCCTTATTGAGTGCCTTAAGAAAGAACAATTTAAATGTAATATTAGTAGTCAGTATTACAAAAACAACAAAAAAATATGAGAACAGCCATTAAAAACAGAGTTGGGGCTTTCTAAGTGGTTCAGCTGGTAAAAACACTTACCTAAATGCAAGTTGATCTCTATGATCATGGCTTTGAGCCTGGGTTGCGTCATAAGCCAACTGTGACCAAGCCTTCCAAAGTTGCTTAACACAATTAACTAAGCACCACTGAGGGTAAAGTGGGACTTGTTAGCTTGGGTTCTCTCGGCATGCCCTGTGTCCTCCGGCAACTTGTAAGCACGTAGTGCTGGTCGTGCTGTCAGTGAGGGATGTTCTTCTCTCATCACTGAACATCTGATATAGGACTGACTGTGAATGTGTAAAAACACGAAAAGGCAGGTGGTTTGGAGGACCCAGCATTCACTTTCTCTTTCTTCCTCATCACGGGATTCATAACAGCAAACCAATAGGTGAAAACACATATCGGCTGTTCACACATTGAGTGAGAATAAAAATAATTGTTATTTCTGTGTTTTTTTTAATAGAATTGAATTAAATACATACTTTATTTGTTGTCCTTCCCCTCATGCCTATTTATACAGTATAAGAAGAAGAAAGGTGCATTTCTTCATGTAGTGTAGGCTAACATTTAAAAAACATATGTACTATACTTATTAGGAGCACATGTTAACAATCCCATGATACACTAGATGCTTACTTGTTTCAGAATGTCACCATATACTGTAAGTAGACAAAAGTGAATTTTACTCTTCAACAGAAATGGTGGAAAGGTCAGCTGGTTCCCTAAATACTCTCATAAAAACATGTACAGATGCAGTCATTCAAAGTGCGCGGTACAGACACGTACCGGAGGTAATTGGCTACGGTGTCGCGCATTTTGACGCAAGATGGCGCGTGGTACCACGGTACGTGATTGGTTGACCGACAGGGGCACTCGTGGTCCGTTGGTCTGTCGTAGAAAGATTTACAGTAAACGTCTTTACTGTGCCCGTTGTAGTATTGAATATTCATATGGAATTTTACCACTGAAGGGAAATCTTAGTAGCTGAGCATAAAAAGAATTGGAGCATACTGTAATGCGTGTGAAGGCCATAAACGATACTAATTTTGGAACTTAAACATACAGTATATGGCTGGTCTTGGTACTTTAAAGAAAAAATACACACCAGTATTCCATTTCTCCCTAAAGATTTTAAGCATCAAAGTCTTTAACTAAAGAGACACTGGAGTCAACAAGCATACTTTTAGAATTTGATTAAAAGGGAATATAATATGGAATGGCGTATCTAAAGAAATTAATAACGATATAATTATATTCATGTACCGCAACACAAGAACAGTACACGCTGTACATTGTCTGTCGATAATGTTTCTATAGTGCTTTTTCAGCACTCTGCATGTGACCTTGCTGGTGGTGCTGTGGGTTAGGTTCCTGACTCCCATGTCACACGGTCTGTGATTGAATCCCACTGGAACTATGACTTTTTTTTAACAAACATTTCTTTGAAAAAATGAAACGTTTCCCTTGGTCAGAGATTAAATAAAACCTCACTCGCACCAAACAAATTTATATTTCAAAATATCACAACATGATCAGATTTAAGTCTTTTTAATAACAATGAATAGTCACCTATGCGTTACAAAATAAACATTTATATTGATTTGAATTGCGTTTTGATTTAAATCATAAACGCGTGTTTAAATATATGTGTTTAAAGGCGATATATAAAAGCGCTGCTTCTTATGGAATGTGTTCCGCTGGGGATTCCAAAAATTTATTTTTTTTAATCGCGAATCTAAGGAAAATAGCAGTATAACTTTGTTCATGCACAAACAGTGGCATGTTACATTATTAATTTGGGTGTCTCCTCTTGCCAGAAAGCTCTAAATTGCATTTTGAGTGCGGTTTTTGACTTTTTCTAAATTGCAACCCATAAATAAAGCTGATACAGTTTAGACTTACTGTATTTTAAACTGTATTACAGCAGCACATTGGACAATGCAACGTAAATTGCAAAATGCACTTGGAATCTGTCCAAGCCCTACTTTGTCAGGCATTTTCTTTTACTGCAATGGACATAAAAACTCTCTTGCTTTTAACAGAGCAGGAAGGACGTCCTGAAAGCAGGACGATTTCAGGAAGCTTTCTGGAGAAGCACTGTCAGACCTGAGCGCTGACAGTTAATCTGGATAAGACCAGAGTTATGGTTTTCCAGAAAAAAAGCCAGACCTCCAGAAAGCCTGAAATAATATATATATATTATATTTAGAAAGATATAATGATGTGTTCCCGCTTACACATCGCACAACTTTAAAAGCTAGAAAAACAGGTTTCGATTCACATTATCTGGTGAGCCTTGTTTTGTCAAAGGAAAGCACAAAAAAAACAGACATTGTGTGGTACAGCACGGAGCTCAGTCAATTCAAACAAGTTCAGTTTCAAAAGAACTGCAACGGACATAAAAACTCCCTTGCTTTTAACAGAGCGTTTCATAATTGCCAACTACAAAATTTATTTAAACTGCGACACTTATCATTCAACTTTAAATAGACTTTATTTTATATAGCGTTTTAAACGAATAAGTAATTAGATTGCTCATAAACCTAATCGCTTTTTCTACATAAACACAGCATGATTGCTCTCTGAAAATGCCTTTTCTTTATATTTAGGGTCAGATTTCAACTATAGATCGTATTATTATAAACTTTCTTGGAAAAATGTCTTTTATGTAAACCATGTTTGCTATTAATTCATTTAGGGCTAGAATATGTTCATTGTCTTCCAATCGAGTCGAGTTGCAATAAGAGGCTTTCCACGCCTGGACTGTTACACCAACGCATTAGCATGTTAAAGTGATTTCATTGAGGAGCCTAGCTTTCTTAACTAGTAAGTACTGTACTTCCTACTTTGAAAATACCTGTGAAACTGGTTTAATTTGTCACAGCCAGCACTCATGAAGAGAGGGGGGTTGTACTCGTTAAACCCCCACAAAGCACAAAGCAGAAACTTCTTGTATTTACCGATGACATACAAGTGGAAAGATAACAGATTTTAATCGTCTTTTTTCTGAACCAGGGAAAATCTGATCATGTTTCTCTATAACAATAATAAAAAAACTTTATTTTACATATCACCTTTAAAAGTGGCATCTCAAAACAATACAGTAGATGTAAACCACAGATTACAAAGGAAATACCCAGACAAACACAAACGCGTTTTTAATCAAATGCTTTTATTCATTCAGCAGAGAGAGAGCGTAAAACCTGGGCGTAACGGCTGTTACTTTTTCTGATCACTTGCTCTCTGGATAAACGTCTCGCCTGTCCTGTTCTTTGTTTTCCTAATTTGCCAATTATGCCTGCTGCGATCCACTCCTGCCCTTACACCTAAAGAAGACTATGTTAAATTTCTTTGTGCGGTCCATTATGCAATTAACCCTTGTATGTGCTGTCCTTAAGGTGATATCACATAAAGGTGATATGTAAAATAATGTTTTTATTATTGTTCTAGAGAAACATGATCAGATTTTCCCCGGTTTAGAAAAAAATATCTAAAGTATACTAGTTTGTCACTAGTATACTTTTAATACAGTCTTTGCTGTGCTCTAGAAGATCCTTGTGATATTTCGAGCTCTGGTTGAATGATAAGTGTCGCAGTTTAAATCATTTTCGTAGTTAGAAATTATAGAACGCTCTGTTAAAAGCAAGGGAGTTTTTATGTCCGTTGCAGTTTTTTTGCAACATGAATATAATTATATTGTTATTAATTTCTTTAGATACGCGATTCCATATTATATTCCCTTTTGATCAAATTCTAAAAGTATGCTTGTTGACTCTGGTATCACGTTAGTTAAAGATTTTGATGCTTAAAATGTTTAGGGAGAAATGGAATACTGGTGTGTATGTTTTCTTACATACCGAGACCAGCCATATACTGTATGTTTAAGTTCCAAAATCAATATCGTTTATGGCCTTCACACTCGTTGCAGTATGCTCCTATTCTTTTTATGCTCAGGCACTAAGATTTCCCATCAGTGGTAAAATTCCACATAAATATTCAATACTTAAAAGGGCACAGTTAAGACATTAAATATACATATACATACTGTATACAGTACAGTTTGCATACGGTAATATGTTTATGTTCCTAAATCAATCTCTTTTATGAGCATGTGAAAGGCATGGTGAATCGAGTCTAATGTACTTTGCATGATTGGGAACAAATGCATGATTGTGAAATGCTGTGGTGTTACTTTTACAAAGACGGTCAATGAAAAAAAGAATGTGGACCATGGCAATACTTTGAGTTTACACTTACAGCTTGTCCAAGGTCATTCATTATTAATACTATTAGTAATATCTTCGTTAAAGACTTTGATGGCGACAGCTCAAACATGAGAGGTTGAGCTTTATTAGCTCCACCTTGCGGAATTTCCAGATACTATTATTTTGCTTGCGGTATTATAGGAGAATTCACGGTAACTAGCGGTATTTACCGGAAACTCGCGGTAGACTGCGTACAGTGCATCGGAAAATAATGCCGTATCGCCTGCGCATTTTGAATGGCTGCATCTGCATACATACTGTAGAAGTTTGAGTGCCTTTCTGTTAAAAATAATGATAAGAACTGCTTTAGTGGTATTTTATATTTGTTTTGATATGTGTTTCCTGTCTTTGGAGCAATAAGCTGGACCACCTTTTGTGAGTGGTCTTACTGTATATAAATTGTTGCTGTTGTTCTTACTGTGGTACTTGATTGTCTTCTCCTAACTTGTGTCTGTGTTATCTGTCCAGCACATACTTGTGTGTTGGACATATGTAGTAGTGAGCTACCTGTGTAAATATGTCCTTTATGCCTAACTATACTGTAAAACAGACTACTCTTCTTAAATTTTCACCATTCATTGGAAGTTTCATTTCACACCTCTCTACACCTATTCTGACTTCACACCTCTTGATTGGTCTCTCCTTCTGTCTCCTGCTCCCCCCTGTCACTCCTCCTCTCTCCCAGCTTTTGTTCTCCCGCTACATTACCTTTGCCTACTGCCTTGTCTCTCTCACACCTGAAGAAGGCTCCACGGCCGAAACATTGTGTCTTCTTTCTTCTTTTTTTCAGCATTGAATAAACCTATTACTTGTAACTATACTGTAGTTGTCTTAGGGTTGTGATCAATGGAAGATGAGCCAGGAGAATATACAAGCATTTATCTGTGCTAATAAAAAACTATAAAGATCCAGTAGCTTGCTTAACAGTAGAATCCACTATATCTTTGTATATATTTTATATTTTAAATGTTTAAATGCTTAATTCTATAAGTATTCCAACTTTCTGGTAAAGAGCAGCCAAAATCCTTCGTATTTACAGTTTTGTTTTTATGGTTTTATTTTGTGTGTTTTGGTCTAAACATTCAATGACTTGTTTGCTCATCTGAGCCTCTCCAAATTACTTTATGTATCTTATCTTCCTTCCACTCATAAGATATGATAGGTGGAAAAGAATGAAAACTGAATACCTATTATGTCTAACACTGTACTGTATTCCTGACTAGGACAATCCTCAACTCTTAATCCTATTAAAGGCCAGTGGAACCAGTGGAACATGAAGTTCAATCTCACACACCATCACCTTCATCACAACCTAAACTGAATGTGACCCTACTTGAACAATAAGACTGGGCTGCAAAATATTTAATTATTTATTGTAATACATGGCGGTACTTTACAAGTTTCTTTTGCTACTTGCTGATGCCAAACAGTTAAATTGTGGCCTATACATTTTTCTATACCATTTTATGTTAATACAGACTAAGAGACATTAAAATGCTATTGTTTCAAATGCTTACTTGTCACAATGTTAATGCCATAGTGTGTTTATATAAACACAAGAAACTTAAAGCTGAATTTGATTATATTGTCATTTTCAGTTGCCTCATAGATAAGCAGTCAAGCCATTTATCAAGCATAGAACAGGTTTTTCCATTATATGATGTGATTGAAAATTGTAGTGGCAAGGGATATTGTTACATTAAGAATTAAATGTTATTAAAGATTTCTTATCTGTTGTCCAATAACTCTGGCAGCTTTGGCCTCTGTATAGCACTAAGAATGCAGCTGGAGGGGGGCCCCTCTGATAAGCAGCAGTTTTTAGCACTAACCAGGGCATCATGAAGGGAGTACCTGGGAGTTGGTAATGATAAATGTCCATTGCAGGTGCTTTTCAACCTGCTACACACTAACGAGGTACATCATGACTAAGACCCCAGGGACAGAGGTCACACTCCATAACCCAAAGGATCACAAACTAATAAGGGATCTGCAGGGTGGAGAAAGAAAGTATACTACATGATGTTAGAACCAATCATCAACTGTGATTTCAAGGTTGAAACAGTACTGCACAGATCAATTCACTCCTCTAAACAAATTGTTATTTTGCTTGATCAATTAAATGAATGCAGTTGGATCCTTTTGTTGATAGCTTAAATATTAGAGCATATTATATACAATAGATGGGAAAAGTACACATGAACTAATTTCAGCTGAAACTTGGTTGCCCCACACTATAGTCACAATTGCATCAAAACATTCATAAAATATAAATATAAAATATCAATAAATAATCTCTCACACTATACTGATCATTATAGATATTATAGATTATAGATATAGATAACATTTTATGCTTATTAAATTTAAAAAATAAAAAGTCACATTGAAATGGAAGTTACGTAATGACATTGCCAGAAGCAGGTGTTCAGATAATGATTTAGAATAATTTATGGATTTAGATAAAATAAGCAATGAACTAATCCATTGCTTCGTTCATTAGTAGCAAAGAAGTAATTAACTATATCATCCTATTTTTTCCTGAGTTTGTTGTGTGTACTGGAAATTAGTAAACTCTAGACAGGATATCTGTGATTTATATGATAAGAATCTGTAAGTACACTGCATCCAAAGGAAACTGTGTATGTAATGGTAAAGTGGTATATTTTGGAGCTGTGAGGTGTATAACACAATAACAATCTACAATGGATTAAGTCTTTTTTAAACAGTATACATATTTTTATGCAGTACACCTCAATAAGTATTTAAGTTCTTTGTCTTTGCCCTGAAACTTTACACATGGGGTATCAGTCACAAATTCCATGATTATTGTAACCTTTTGATAACTGCAGATGTATTATTCAGTAGCTATGCAGTTGGATCCTGCCAATTAAATGCAGTGATGGAAGTATGTGACCTTTATTCATTTATTTGGTGACAGTGCTGTAACTTGTGAACATCAAGAATACGCACTACCATTTATGACATGATTGGGATTGTCAGATTTCAGTATTGCATCAGTGATGTTTCTGTGACATCTGAAGTAGTTTGCAACAGTTTTCGTCTTATTTTATCTTTTAGATTTTGTACACTGTTGTACAATCTGTTATATCTTTGTGTATGTGACAGTGTATTTCCTTCTACACTTTAATAGTGGTTCAATGTGGTTTTATTTAATATTACATATTTATACATGCATGTTTATACATTTATTTCAGTTAATAATTTAAGTCAACGTGCACACTCTATGTGCAATCAAGGGAAGGTGCCAAAGGAAATCTCTCAAATATGACATATGACAGACATATACAGTATGTACAACTTATGAATGACAAGTATGAACTTGTTATAATCACAATTTTTGCAGGATATGTTATGGACAGTAAATTGTAAAAATTGCCGCCGTATTTACATGCCATTTTCTGTTTGAAAGGCCACAGAAAAGGCCTGTTTAAAACATCCTGCAGGGGATGTTTTGTTTATTAGAACAAAATAATTCAATATGCATCTGAATTTTTTTAATGAAGGTGCAAAAGAACATTCTAAAATAATTCACACCTCCTCTACTTAAGTTGTTTTAGGCTAGTTTTGCGACATGAGTGTATTATTAGGTGGACATACACAAAAAAAGTACAACATGAAACTTCATCTTATTTACATTTTCAAAAAAACGGTTTTATAATTTTTACCCCTTATGCTAAAATGAAACGTCACTATCTTTCAGTTTAACTAAACTGAAACTGTTGATAAAAAAAAACATATCTGACCTCTTTGATGAATTTCCTGTATATATTTTCCCAAAGTCCTACAGTATAAGGATAAACCTGTTATTAGATTTATGAGATGTAATTCTTACAGCAAAAAAAGGTAATGTTTCTCAAAGTGGCAACAGGGAGATTAGCAGAATTGACATAAAAATGAATCTTTGAAAACATAATTCTAGAAAAGAAAATTGGACAATCTTTTGAGAGGAAGAAAGCTTTGGCTGAATGATGTGTAATGCTCAAGAGGTCTAATAAATGCAATGGTGTGCAGGCAGAGATCAAGACGTTTAAACTACTTGGGAAGTTGGGTAAAATAATTTGTGTGATTTCTTTAAAAATAAAATATATCCTGAAAGAACGCCTAAAATCAAAACAGAGTAATTTAATACTTTTTTTTTGTTAAGATTTGATGGAAGAACATAAGATGATGACAGATCCTGACTGTGGTATTGCTTTATCTTTTTTACTTATGTGAAGTATTATGAACCTGTATGTAAGTCCTGTATGTCCTGGACTATATTAAAACTTCAATCCACTTGCCAATCACAAACTCCGAGCTCTGTAATTAAGGGCACTTCTGTTAACCAGAGGCTTCTTCCTTCTTCCCAGTCCAAACCTACCATTTAGTACTAGCTGTGTAATTTGCACTTGGCAGGTAAATTGAAGTTGTCATCAAATTTGCTGCATTTTACCCACCTGAGTTTTCAGCAGGACGATTATATTTAGACTATACTGCCTAATTCTACCCAATCTTGACATTGAAGGGAATCTTTATCACTGTGTGCTGTAGAACAGAATTACAGCACTGTTTACTTATTGTAATCAGAGATTAATAAGTACTGTTGTAATTATTGTAACCAGAGGATTTTTTGTTAATTAAAAAATGCAGCTCCAGGAAACAACTGACATCTGGTATTTTTGTGTTCTTTGCTAACAATTTGCCTTCAAGCACATGCTGTTGCTATGCCTGGATTTTTTTTTCAATTAATTTTGCCATGTGGCTCAAATGAAAAGAGTGAGAAATTCCGTGGTTGTTTTTTTTAAACACGTAAATACTGTATTGAAAGTAGCCACCATTTATTTTATAATTATCTTATACTGTATATACTACTGTGCTCTGAAAAGCATAATAGTAATTATGGATTATGGCAGAGCAATTTAATTTAGCATTCTGTACCATTAGCCTGTAGAGACCAGTAGCATGAATTAAACACAGTCCCTACTAAGTACTGCAGTATGAATAGAAACCTATGCAGGCTGTAGAGCCCCAAGTCAGATTGGAGGATCTTGTTTTTTCTCTGTCCTTACTCAAGTACTAACGACTAAGTAAGACCTGGATCATTGGCTTGGTCCAGAGGTCAATAGTTGTGGGTTAGTAATAGATATTGGTGTTTAGTATATCAGAAGTTAGATTTGCCATAATTCTCACTTTCAAACTCGGGAGCTCAAAATGAAAACCATAGCGAATATGTTGCAGTCAAGAATGAACAATTTGGACCTAATCTTTGAAGACTGAAACTATTGCTCTTCTATTTCTTTTCAAAGAAGAGACAGGTGAATTTAGGTACTAAGGACTTTTTTATACTTAAAGGAAAATGTTTTTCCTTTTAATAAGGATATCTAGGATAAAGTTCATTTGTATTTTTCCCATCTACTGTTTTGAGAAATGGTTCTTACATTTTAACATCAGATTTAATAGGGCAGATTGTCATGTTGAGGGTGTTTTATAGTTTATAAATAAGCATGGCCTGACTAACTTTCTGTATCTCTCTTAGCAGGTTGGCCCATCTTTGAAAATATAAGGTTAGCTTTGTACTACAGAAGGCATAGAAGTAGGAACTCAGTACTGTAAATAAATATGTCTTTTAATGTTGTGTCTCCTCATTGCACTCCTACTGTATCTCACTGTGCCAAGGAAACAAAGAAACCACCAGATCTGCCTAATTGTTTTTTATTCCTGACTCTAGGGGCATTTTATTTTGTGTTTTTAATTTAGTGAAGCAGCTTTTACCATTTTATATTTACATTATAACATTACAACAATCTGGCCCTGAATGTCAACAAGATAAAATAACTCATTGTAGACTTCCGGAGACCCAGAGGGAGTCACACCCTAATCAGCATTGATGACACAGCAGTGGAAACTGCCAGCTGCTTTAAGTTTCTCAGTCTGCAGATCTCCATTGACTTGGATTTGCCTCACAACACTGCAGACAGAAAAAGGCACAACAGTGCTTGCACTTTCTGCAGTGCTTAAAGAAATGTGGTATGGGGAAGCAGCTATTTATTAACTTTTTCTATAGCACCATCAAAAGTGTCCTCATAAATGTTATCACTGTGTGGTACAGCAATACCACCATGCATGCCAAAGACGCACTATAAAGGGTTGTGGCAACAGAACAGAGTATTATAAAATGTGATTTACTATCAATTGGTGAGATTCCCACCACTGTCACAATAAAGACCAATCCATCATTCAGGTTCCTAAACATCCTGGCAAAAAACTGTTCTTCCCCCAGTGCTCTGGCAAGCAGTGCCACACTATTAAAGCACAGATCATTTGGTTAAAGAACAGCTTCTACTGCAGTACGCATCCTTAACAATGAACTGCAATGCCTCAGACTCAATACACATCTGCACTACACTATGCACTTTTTGCATGGTATGTCGTGTTTTATTTTCACTACTACATACTGTATGTATTGTTCTCCACAACATATGTATTGTTCTGGTTGTTATCATTTGTCATGTTTGTAATGTGCTGTCTACTTTGTGTGGTGTTGTCTGTTGTGCTGTGTATGTTCTGAGAGATTAGCGTAAATAAGAATTCCAATGTACATGTACATATGGCAATAAACTCCTCTACTCTATTCTAGTCTTTATACAACCCTCCCCCTTCCTGAAGATGGGTGCAACACTCATCAAAATCCCCTTTTTTCTGATACTTAGTTTATAAGAAATTGTAGTCTGCTTTTAAGAATACTAAACTAATTTAGCACAAGCATAATGTTTCTGCATGTTGAAGAAGAGTCACTTTCTTCATAACAGTTTTTATTCCACCATTAACTTACCTAAAATAATTCCAAATAATGCCAAATATTCTGTGAAACAATTTCTCAAATAATTGATAGTGTTGTGTTGGTCCAAGTGATTGTTAGACAATGTATGATATTGTATTGTTTACAAAGCATTCAGCCATATGTTGTGTGCAAGGCTGGACTTTTCATTTTAATTTATATTATATTAACATGTATTGTATATATACTAGGTTTCCATAATAACACTGGATATCTGCAACAAATTGAAAAGAATGAATGACTTTGACATTGTATTTAAAATATACTTAATAGTGCATGACACTTTCTGATTAGGGCCAGAACAAAATCGTCCTGGTAGATATTAATCACTGTCACTTAGTCATGCCATTTAAATACACATTTTTTTCATAATAACTGTACAATAAATTGTGTGTAATTACCCAAAGAAACAACAAAATAATTGAAAACATGCAATGATCAACAGTGGCAAAGTACACATCTAAAAGTAAAATCATTCCACAAAACAGAACTGAACCACAAAATTACAGGCCAAACAGTCTACGTCTTTTACAAGTTATGGAAGTGATAATCAGAGCTATAGTAGAAAAATACAAAAAAACAAGGAAACATTTTAAGAGACAGCCAAAATTGGTTTTAAAAGGAAAGATCTTATCTAAATAATTTGCTAGAATGTTTCGAACTAATAACAAAATACATGAGATAACACATTAAGGAGGGTCAGGGAAGTTTTCAAGTCAATTGACAATTACCAGTACAAGTTGAAGGTTAGCTATTACTTTATTAGATACTGTACAGGAAGCTCATGGGCTCTAGTAAGGGGTAGCTTAGTACTTTAGGATTTTTTCATTGATAGTGCTAAACTGTGCCAAATCATTTATTTTTCACAGTGAAGAAAAACTACTGTTCTGCTGATGTCAATCATGAAATCGTCCATCATTTTTTTACAACAGAACTAGTGCTTAACCTCTCAAATGTGGTAATTCATGATCTTCCAATTCTGTCAGGTCTAGTACTGTATGTCATAGTGAATAAAGTCACGTGATAGTACATGTGCAAAGAATATTAAACTGTTATGGATCTCTTCCAGAATTCATTCTGTGGTTAAGATCTAGACAAGGTCCCTGCTTAAGCGTGTAAGAGGAAGGTGACGTGTTGGCAAGATACGTATTGAGGCACTGCAGCCTCAGTGCCCAGTACTGCCTTAGAAGTCCCCAGTAATCTACAGTATGAGAACTGGAAAGGGATGATAATGGCCTGCAACCATTATTCAGGAAGGCAGATATCAAAGCATAATCTAACAGCTGTGTAGTGAAAGAGGCACAGTAAATTACTATTGAAATCTTTCTGCACGGAGAATCTCCAGACTTACTGCAGCATTATATACCTAACTAAGGATGAATCGTGTAATGGAATTTCTAGGAACCTCTATTGGCATTTCCTCTACAATGACAGCAGAAACTACATAAAATATGTTTTGAATGTCTGCTGGTGTGTTTGGTTGGGAAGGTATGGAAGGCCATGAATGTATTTGGGCCACTGGAGCAAACATGTCCTAGTTAACTTAATGTCTTTCACACTGTTACACATTGTAAAAGTCATTAATAGCATCTATTTTTAAGTGACATAACAGGCCTTGTCACTAAAATGTTAACCAGGGGAATTGATATCTCACTAATTTTAAGGATAGTCTGGTAACAACAGTCCTGTTATCCCTATAGAAATATTTACTGTCCAGTGTACATATTTTCAATCTAAATTACTTTTCAATTTAAATTATTCTGGTAAATACAGTGTGGTTAGAAGTATATCCTCTTTACTAAAGAAACATACTTGAATAAAGGTAAAAGTAAGTAAGTAAAATACTTGACTGTAGAGATCAAATTGTTGGTTAGATAGCAGAGACCTCTTAGTAATCATAAATAAATAGGTCAACATTTTCTAAACATTTTCTATGAAGTGATAAAAAATGAGGAAAAGGAGGAAGTGCTTTTGCTATCACCACAATATCACCACAAGAGACTTCAACTAAGGACTTCGGTCATATCTCCCTTGAAAAATGTAATGCACTGAATTGCCTAACTTTTGATATGCTTTGGGAAAAAAACAGGTTTCACCCTGGTGGTTGAATGCCACACCCATATCACATGTTTGTACTGTGAAACAGAATTCTTGTCAGATTCCTTGTCAATTAGCCTCGGTGCTAAAAGATGTGTTATCCATGGGTATTATTGAAGAGGTTTCAGGTGAATGAAATAGCACTATTTTATTTGTGCC
Source organism: Lepisosteus oculatus (assembly GCF_040954835.1). Classification (NCBI taxonomy): domain Eukaryota; kingdom Metazoa; phylum Chordata; class Actinopteri; order Semionotiformes; family Lepisosteidae; genus Lepisosteus; species Lepisosteus oculatus. Next base: position 37,027,227 of record NC_090701.1, read on the forward strand.
AAACAAAAGTCAAAGTCTGGATGTCAACAAAGAGGTTCTGTGTTGATATCCAGAAAGTAAATGTTATGTCTAAGTTTGACCTATATCAGTTACTTCATAAATCTGATACTGTGAATATTGTAACTCACGGGGGGTTAAGGCGGGCGCCCTTGCCGCATTAGGTCGGCCCCACACCATGGGGGGCTCGAACCCGGGACTCCTGCGTCACTCAGCACGGACCCAGCCCGGTGAGCTAAAGAAAGATCTCTCTACAACCCAGTAGCTATAGTCCTGCTATCACAGGGAACGGCGGTGGCGTCACCTGCTCTGGTAAGCCGGCTCTTACACAGTACCTGTCTGCCGTGAGCGTTACAATATGTTCTTGCAAAGTTTTGGCACACTGAATTTGTAAAGACTGACTTTTTCATATTTGGCCCTGAAACTATGTTACCACAAATCCAAAAACACTTTACATAGCCTAGAAAATCTTCCCAAGGGAACAAAATTACTTCTTAGTTAACAAGGAATATAGGGTAGTTAAGGGCAATAGATTCAATCAGTATTATGTATTAGGACACATTTCACCTTTGACGCTGACCACTAAAGTCTGAAGTAGCTGTCCCATATAAAAAAAAACACTAATGCAAATGTACTAATCCTCCTAGGTATCATTAGGATGTTACAGGACATGATGTATAGTAGGTGGAAGGCATTAAAGAAAATCTGACAGTGTGGATTGAGAACTGGTTATTAAATAGAAATCACTGTATAAGGGGTTAATACTCACAATAGGATGGTGTGATTCGTGAAGGAGCTCAGGGATCTGCTAGGACCTGTGCTTTTCTTAATTTATATTATTGATCTAGATTTCAGAATATCCGGTAAACTTGACAAGTATGCTGAGGATATCGAATTAGAATGATAAACAAAACACTGTAGAAGCAGCAAATGAAAGAAAAGAGATAAAATGCGTGACTGGGCAAACACCTGGCAGATGACGTCTAATGTATACAATTGCAGGATATTTCCAGCAGGTAGCAAAAACAAAATTGAAACACAAAATGGGGAGCACTGAGTTAAGACTGGCTATGTTTTTAATACTTAATTGTTTATGTTAATACATTATTTTCATCTTCTAGAAATTGGGGGTAAACAATTAAAAAGACAAACAAAATACTAGGGTATATAGTTAAAAGTATACTGTAGAATCCAAATCAAGAGATGTTATAATAAAATTGTATAATGCACTAGTAAGGCCTCCTTTACAATATTGTATACAATTGTGGTCACCAAGTTATCCAAAATAAATTACTGCTCTGAAGTCACTCCAGCAAAGAGCAACTAGATACATTCTGGGACTTTAAAGTGTAACGACCACTAACCGGCCCAGACCAGCTCCGAAGAGGTCTAATCAGTCCCAGCAGCTGGGTGATAATTACAAACGCCGCTGCACGTGTTAATTCTCTTCAGACGTCTTACCGTGCGGCAGGCTGCATTATTTAAGCCGCTCTTACTCGCATATCACTGCTCGGTATTGAGTTCCCTACCTGTGGCTCTACCTAGCGTTTCTTTCACTTTGCCTTACTGGATTTTCTGACCTCATCGTTTTGCCTTCGGACTACATCTTGCCCCGTGGATTGTTTGCTACCTGTGATTATTTTTGGTATCGACCCTGTTGCTCTTGTTCCGACCACGTATCTGTCTCTCGTTCTGGATTGTTCGCCACCAGTGCCGTTTACTGATCTCGACCTACCTTTCGCCTTCGGATTACGACCCAGCTCCTGGATAGCTCTGTCCGCCTACTCACCGCCCCAGGAATCCTGCATCTGCATCGGATCCTTTTCATCACAACCCAGCCTGCGTTACAGAATACCGAGCCTACAGTATGGATCCCGCGGATGCGCAAGCTCTTCGTTCCCTCCTCCACCAGCACTCCCAAGCTCTAACTCAGTTACAGCAGTCTGTCCAACTTCTTACCAATCACGATGCCTGGCTTTCGTCCCCCCCAGTGCCCCCGGCACCTTCAACAGCTCCTCCTGCAGTTTCTTCCGCACAAGCCGCGGCCCCACCCACCCCTCCCTCAACCTTACCGTTTGTTCTTCCTGAAAAATATGACGGTAATCCTTCTGGTTGCAGAGGCTTCATTACTCAATGTTACCTCTCTTTTCATCTGCATCCGGAGCGTTTTCCTACGTCGCAAGAACAGATTGGTTTTGCGATCTCCCTGTTGACAGGCAAGGCTTTAGATTGGGCTTCCGTTTTTTTTACCAGAGCTGACTCGCAACCCATGGATTTCAACGGCTTTGCGGATCGTCTTCAGGCACGTTTCTCGCAAAACAGTCTGGACTTGGTTCACCTTCAGCTCTCGGCGATTCAACAGGGTGATAGACCTCTACAGGATTATGTGGAGGAATTTCAGTCTCTTGCCACAGAATCCGCCTGGAACCCAGAGGCGCTGGTTTGCCTTTTTTGTAAGGGTTTGTCAGAGGAGTTAAAGGATCACTTGGTGTTCGTGCCAATCAACTCTCATTCCCTGGAAGCAGCAATCTCCCAGGTCCTGGAATTGGACACCCGCATCAGAATCTGGAAAGCAGACAGACTCACTGGAAGCAGACATGGTCCTCCTGAGGCATTGCTTCCTGCTTTGCCAGCTCTGCCACATGCTCCTCTTTCCCTTCAAGAAAAGGAAAGGCGCCGCCGAGAGAGACGATGTTTGTACTGTGCCTCCCCTAACCATCGGCTCGCTGCTTGTCCTTCAAGACCTTCGTCTGCACCTCGTGCTCTACCGCAGCCTTCAGCTAAGGTCAGCAGTGCTGTTTTTTCCTCTGCCTCTTCGGGCACTCTGTTTCCGGCGGAATTGTCATGGTCTGATATTCATCTTCCCCTGTCGATTTTTGTTGATTCAGGTGCAGAAGGATCATTCATAGACGCTTCCTTCGTCCACCGATGGAATATCCCCGTGGTCTCTGTATCATCCCCCGTCAGCATTCTAGCCCTGGATGGTTCTCCACTCACCCCTGCTCAGGTTTCTCTACAAACCATCCCACTCTCTCTCAGGGTGGGGGCCACTCATACAGAAGATATCTCATTTCTTCTCCTGGACTCGCCTGCATACCTGCTAATCCTGGGCCTTCCCTGGCTCAGGAAGCACGACCCCCACATCTCCTGGGCCAAGAATGAGATCATTGCCTGGAGTCATTTTTGCCATGCTAATTGTTGTCATCTCCCTGTTAAGGTCTCCGCCGCTATTCTCCCTGTGGATGCTCCACCTTCCATTCCACCTCAATACGTTCACCTGAAACAGGCATTCGACAAACAACGGGCTCTCTTGCTTCCCCCTCATCGAACTTATGACTGTCCCATCGATCTATTGCCAGGATCACTCCCCCCCAAGGGTCGCATTTACCCTTTAACCCAAAAGGAGAATCAGGCCTTACAGGACTACATTAAGGAAGCTGTGGACTCTGGTTTTATTCGCCCTTCCTCTTCTCCTGCCTGTGCTGGTTTCTTTTTTATTGAAAAGAAGGATGGCTCATTGCGCCCATGCATTGACTACAGGGGGTTGAACTCAATCACAATTAAACATCGCTACCCTCTGCCTCTAATTCCAGCGGTTTTGGAGTCCTTACGTGGAGCCACCATCTTTTCAAAACTGGATTTACGTGGGGCTTATAATCTTATCAGGATTCGGGAGGGGGACCAATGGAAGACGGCTTTTATGACTACGCATGGGCACTATGAATACCAAGTCATGCCCTTTGGCCTTGTCAATGCTCCAGCTGTCTTCCAGTCTTTTATGAATGATATTTTTAGGGATATTATTGGTAGCTTTGTCCTGGTATATCTTGATGACATTTTGATTTTTTCTACCGACCCTCAGGATCATGTCCGCCATGTACAGGAGGTCTTGTCAAGATTAATTGACAATAGGCTCTATGCTAAGTTGGAAAAGTGTGTGTTCCATGTTTCCAAGATCCATTTCCTCGGTTACAGTATCTCTCCTCTGGGTGTGGCAATGGACTCATCTAAGGTAGCAGCTATTAACAACTGGCCAGTCCCGCGCAATCTAAAGCAGATACAGCGTTTTCTGGGTTTTGCTAACTTTTACAGGCGGTTCATTAGGAATTTTAGTTCAGTTGTTGCACCCATCTCTGCTCTAACTCGCAATCGACCTGGCCGAGGTAAGTGGAACCCAGAGGCGGACAAGGCATTCCTACGCTTAAAGCACCTTTTCAGCACTGCTCCTCTTCTCCGTCACCCGGATCCCTCCCAGCCCTTTGTAGTGGAAGTGGATGCCTCTGCCTATGGGGTTGGGGCAGTCCTCTCCCAGCGTCAGGATGAAGGACAGGTTCTACATCCATGTGCCTTCTTCTCCAAGAAGCTCTCTCCTGCCGAAGTGAATTATGATGTGGGTAATCGCGAGCTCCTTGCAATCAAGCTGGCCCTTGAGGAATGGAGGCACTGGCTGGAGGGGGCTCAGCATCCTTTTGTTATTATCACGGACCACAAGAACTTGGCCTACATTCAATCGGCTAAACGCCTCAATTCTCGTCAAGCTCGCTGGTCTCTGTTCTTCTCGCGCTTCAACTTCATGATCACCTATACCCCTGGATCTAAGAATGGTAGAGCGGATGCACTTTCCCGGCTTCATGACCCCCCGGATTAGGATTATGCACCCGAACCGATAATTTCAACTGACCGTGTCGTGGCAGCAGTTCGTTGCTCGATTGAGGATCAAGTCAAGCGGGCCATGGACAAGACAACCATCCCGCTCCGTTGCCCCGTGGACAAATTATTTGTGGTGGATAATTTACGTTCGGCGGTTTTACAGAGGAGCCATGATTCAAGGTTCGCAGGCCACCCTGGGGTCAAACGTACGTTGGATCTCCTGAGTAAGGACTTCTGGTGGCCTACCATGAGGGCGGATGTAGCAGAATATATTCGAGCATGTCCTACCTGTGCCAGAACCAAGACCCCGCGTGCCAGAAAGATGGGTCTCTTGCACCCCCTCCCGGTCCCCCACCGCCCTTGGTCTCACATAGGGGTGGATTTCATCACGGATCTCCCCAACAGTCAAGGTAATACGGTTATCATGGTGGTCTCGGATCGATTTTCCAAATCAGCCCACTTTGTTCCGCTTTCAGCCTTACCCACAGCCCAGGAGATGGCAATGTTGTTTGTCCAGCACATATTTCGTCTACATGGTTTGCCCAGGGATGTGGTCTCAGGCAGAGTTCCCTAGTTTATCTCGGCCTTTTGGAAAGCTTTTTGTCAAGCCCTGGGCACTCATGTGTCCTTAACGTCGGGATATCACCCTGAAGCCAACGGGCAGGTGGAGAGAACTAATCAGACGCTCCTGGCTTTCCTTAGAGCCTTCACTTCATCTTCCCAAGATGATTGGTCATCTTTACTTCCTTGGGCAGAGTACTCTCATAACTCCCTTACATCCTCCTCCACAGGCATCTCCCCCTTCCTTTGCTCCTTAGGCTACCAACCTTCCCTCATCTCTGACGCCCCTCTGGTTACGACAATTCCTTCTCTGAGACAATACATCTCAAAGTTAAGGAGGATCTGGAAGGTGGCTAGAACATCTCTCCTCAAGTCAACTCAGCGCCAGGCCGCTTTTGCCAACAGACGTCGTAGACCTGCCCCTAGGTTCAGGAAGGGTCAGTTCGTCTGGCTGGCCACAAAGAATTTACCCTTGCGCCTATCCTCCAAGAAGCTAGGTCCCAAGTATATAGGTCCTTTCCGGATCCTCTCTCGAATTACACCGGTCACCTACCGACTAGCGCTCCCCCCCACTTTCAGAATCCATTCTGCCTTCCACGTCTCTCTTCTGAAACCATTTCACCGTTCACCCCTGGTGGCCCCTCCTGCTCGTCCTCCACCTCCTCGTACTATTCAGGGGCGTCCGGCGTATACTGTTAATAAGATCCTGGATTCGAGATGGCACCGTAATACAATGCAGTATCTTGTGGATTGGGAAGGGTATGGACCGGAGGACAGATCTTGGGTTCCAGAAGGGGATATTCTCGATCCAGCGCTCATCACTGACTTTCATCGCAATTTTCCCCAGCGACCATCTCGGGCGTCGGGAGCCGCCCGTGAAGGGGGGGGGTACTGTAACGACCACTAACCGGCCCAGACCAGCTCCGAAGAGGTCTAATCAGTCCCAGCAGCTGGGTGATAATTACAAACGCCGCCGCACGTGTTAATTCTTTTCAGACGTCTAACCGTGCGTCAGGCTGCATTATTTAAGCCGCTCTTACTCGCATATCACTGCTCGGTATTGAGTTCCCTACCTGTGGCTCTACCTAGCGTTTCTTTCACTTTGCCTTACTGGATTTTCTGACCTCATCGTTTTGCCTTCGGACTACGTTTCTCGTCTTGCCCCGTGGATTGTTTGCTACCTGTGATTATTTTTGGTATCGACCCTGTTGCTCTTGTTCCGACCACGTATCTGTCTCTCGTTCTGGATTGTTCGCCACCAGTGCCGTTTACTGATCTCGACCTACCTTTCGCCTTCGGATTACGACCCAGCTCCTGGATAGCTCTGTCCGCCTACTCACCGCCCCAGGAATCCTGCATCTGCATCGGATCCTTTTCATCACAACCCAGCCTGCGTTACATAAAGAAGCTGAATCTTTTTAATCTTGAACAAAGAAGACTAAAGTATTAGAGGCCTGTGACAAGTATTCAAAAGGCATGGACAAATTGAACTGAATGGAGATCTTCAGAATTGACACTGAAAAACAAACCAGAGGATACAAGTGAAAAAACATAGGTACTGTAGATTTACTGTAATAATAAAAACAGGAGCCAGTTACTTACCAAAAGGGATGTAGGAGTATTATATCAGCTACACAGCTGTTTATTTGAAGCCAATATCTACTGTACCTTATTTCAGGAAATAGCTGGATAAGATCATTGGATCAATTAACTGCTAACTACCAAACTGGCATGACGGACTGAATTAACTCCTCTTATTTGTAACCTTTCCCGTGTTTGTATTTTTCATTCTACCAATTTAATTTGAAGTGAAATTTTGTGATTTGAAGCAAAAAAAAAATGTGGGCAATCCAGAAGACATGTAGAAACTCCTGAAAGTAGATAGGGGCGTTGAGAACATGGCAAATTCTAGTAAAAATAAATATTTGTTTTGCAAAGTCTATAACCTCTCTGTAAAGTATATAAACAGAAACAGACATTCTATCTATGATACGTCTCTGTGTTATTTGAATGGAAGGTTGCACATTTTAAACCAAATAAATTGTTGGTGAACATCACTATATTCCAAATTTACATGAATACTTACATACTGTACAAACCCAGTAATTTTGGACTTTCAGTTTTCAATAGGAAAGAGTATGTTATGAATCGGTTTCAATTTCCAAATAAAAACAGTTCCTACCTGTGAGTGACACTACATTAGAGACACCAGACAAAACACACATAATACATTTCAGGGAGTATTTCTGCCCTTCTGCTGGCTGTATAAATTAAGTGTTAATCTAATTTTTTTGCAAATAAATCAAATGTACTGTATATATTCTGAGAACAGGCCAATTCAAACCATCTGTAGGAGATATGGGGATACATTATATTGTTATTGATGAATGGCTGGAAACAGTATCTGATCTGCAAATGTTTGTGTGTTATTGGCTTTCATGTAACCTCTAAGGATTAATTGCAACAAATTTTTGGATTTAGTACCTGTGTACTAAATTGGAGACAAGTAAATATGGTACGATCTGGAGATCATCTCTAGCTCTGAGCTCATTTGCAATGAAAAAAAGTGCATAGCAAAATTGGAGACCAGCTGAACTTGTGCTTAGTATGGTCTAAAGGGCTCGGCACTGTTGTTCTAATTAACATGAACTGAAGGTGGTTCTGAATCAGAACATTTCAATTAATCTGATCAGTAATTTAAGGGCACATTAGTATTGAATTATTAGTATTTATTATTGAATATTCATATTTGTGTTAAAATATACCAGATGAGAGTACATAACTACTAAAGTGATAGTTGCAATTAGTCATGAAACAAACTAGTACAGCAGCTGTGGGTTTGAATTTAAACATGTAATTGCACTATAGCGGCTTTCATTTCCATTAATACTATAAATGATACATATTCATATGGAGATCATTCATATACAGTATATGCAAAAGGTTGTTTCAGTTGTATGTATAGGCTACATTGGTGTCTGTACAGGTCTTAAAGACTTTTAGGGACTACATTTGTTCCACTTTATCTAGGAGTTTTTTTTTTAATTTGTGGATCTTGTCCATTTAAGTTAGTAACAGGTATGTAAAATAATGGTCTCTGCCACCGGGATGTGAAACAGTACTTCCGAACGTGCGGTGTGTGTGTGGCACCAAAGGGTCCCCCCGAGCGCTATCGTGCCGCCCTCCAACAACACCAGGTGGGGACTCCTATGGAGCAAGTAGGGTGGATTTTTTGGGCCTATTTCCGTGCACTGAGACTGGGAACCGCTATGTCCTGGTGGCAGCGGACTACTTTAACAAGTGGCCCGAGGCCTGTGCCCTACCGGACCAAAGTGCCCCCACGGTGGCTGATGCTTAAGTGGAGGGGATGTTTGCCAGGCTGGGGTTGCCGTAGGAATTATACAGTGACCAGGGATGTAACTTCAAATCACAGGTCTACGCCAGGATGTGCCAACGCCTGGGGATTTCTAAGACGCGGACCACCCCACTGCATCCCCAGAGCGATGGGCTGGTGGAGCGGTTCAACTGGTTTCCCGGCACCAGCGGGACTGAAACCGCCACCTCCCCCTTGCGCTTGTACCCGACCGTGGTCTAGGAATCTACCGAGTGCACCCAATCCTCGTTCTTGCTGGGCCTGGAGATCTGAACCCCGGTGGATCTGGCCTTCGGTTTGCCGCCCAAAGACCTGCAGCAGCAGATGCGGTGAGTGCACAGCTTTACCCGGACCCACCTGACTCAGGCAGGGATCCCGCAAAAGCAGCACTGTGATTTGTGCTGTAGGGGGCTAGCCTTCCAGCCTGGGGACTTAGTTTGAGTATACAGCCCACGCTGCCGCAAGGGCCTTAGCCCTAAACCTACGCCGTCGTGGGAGGGGCTTGGTGAGGTCCCAGGGGTGGTGAGCGAGGTTTGCTACTGGGTCCGGTTGCGAAAGCAGGGGAGAGGGGTGGTTCTACACTGAGACCACCTGGCTTCCTACCAGGTCCAGGAGGAAGAGCCCAGCAGGGAGGCTCCGTAGCTTGGTGCAGCGGCCACTCATGCAGGGTTCGACAGCCATTAGCTGACTACAAATACAGCCCGAGGGGGTTGTTCGACGTCGGTTGGACACCAGACGCTTCAGGTGGGGACAGTTTAGCGCCCTTGCCAGCTTTTGAGAAGGAAGTGCACCCAGTCAATGAGGGTACCACAAAGCAGGTTGGGAGTTGTAGCCAGGGGGAGTCCGGGTGTCTGTAGGATAACCAGCAGCTGACCCTGCTTATGTAAATAGACCTGTTTAAGTGTTCTCTGAAGCGAAGTGTCCCTTAAGTTAAGTGTGTTGAGTCTGTTAAAGAGTTATCATCCTAAACCTGTGTACGTGTTCCCTTTATCCCCTAGTGTGTGTGTAAATCCTGTGGTGGGTGTTCTTGTAAAAAAGAATAAAATAAGTCGCTTGTGTGCCTACATTGTCTCCTCGTGTCCTTTCCTGAACAAACCCGTAGTCATTACAGTATCTAAATTATGATATTACTGGCAAAGCTAGCGATTGTAATTTAAGCCTGTTTAAATATTTCCTTTTTGTAACTATATTTTTTTCTTTTGTCTCCATTTTCTTGTCTTTATGATTTTCTCACTTTTAACCCATACCTGCTGTGTGGTTACTCTTGGAATTACTGTCAATTCAGGCAACTTTCACAGTAATCTGCAAATTATTAGTGAATTAAGTATATCTTCAGGACCATCTCTTCTCATTTATTATCTCACTCTGGTATGTTATCAATGACATTGTAGACATAATACATTGTGATAATTTTTTAACTGTTTACTCCAATCTCCTGAGACAAATCAGTGCCCAGTGACCTTAAAAATAATTCATTGAAAACAAATAGTCCCTGAATTATTAAATAGCTTTGAACGGTGTGCCATTTCTCGACAGCTATTCTATAAAGCATATTCTAGTAAACTTTAGCTTATACTGGGATAAACAGCATATGTTTAGTTTTTAAGAACATTGAAAATAAGTATTTTTCCTTGTTCAATGTAATTCATTTGTATAAAAAAGAGCTTCATTTTTGTTTGTATGCGTTTTTTGTTAAATTGCAGCTGTGCAATGATTCCTTGGCAATTACGGTGCAAACCTCTCAAGGACATTCTAGAACAATTATACTGAAATTCAGCTATCTATTCCATTAGTCTTTAACATTTAGAAACAACCAATTGATTTTGGATTTAAGCCAGTCTCATTTCATAGTAAGTGCCTTTGTGCTTCAGTAAATGGCAGAAAAAAGCCCAAAGCATTTTGCTTTCATTGTTAATAATTTTTTTGTATTCCAGTATGTATTAAAGTCCTCAATTTCAATGCAGGTTAAAATTAAAGTACAGAATAGAAATGCTGTAGTGAAAGCAACTATAACCAGTACTTTTTATCCTTACAGATGAATTTTACTTTAAAAAGTAAATTACAAACTGAATATCATTTTATCAAGTTATGTTTTCATCAGCAATGTAATGAAAATGAAAGAGATTTTGAAGTTATTGAGGCATCTACATTTTAACAAATAAAAACAGCATGTTAAAGCATGATGGTATTATCATCCTTTGACCTCTTGGTGGATTAAATATGAGTATAAGATTTTTTCCAAAAAAGGAATCATTATGTTAGACCCCCTGTCTTCTTAAATGGAATTTGAGGCTTAAGCAGAGCACATCAATTAGCAAGACAGGAGGTCTACATATTACATTCACGGATATTAAGGGATTTTGCATATTTATGCCTGAAGTGGAGCATTAACTACTGTAGCTTTCATTTGATTGTATAAGTATTAAAACGATTTATTCTTAATAGGGTAATTGCTAGCTTCTGTACTGTGAATGATTAACTCTTACATATAAATAATGTTTAGTTTCTAACTGCTGTACCTGATTGTAAACAAGTGATCAGAGGAATGTTTTTAAATCATAATTGAAAAAAAGTTAATTGGGGTCATAAAATGTATTTTGTTGAATAAATAATAATGATATCAAGTAACACATAAACCTACAGTGACAAATGGTCTATGTAAATAAGAGTTCCATCTTTCTTTTGTGTATATATGCAATAATTTCACCAAAAACAGTGCAGATCTGTAGTTTCAACTGAGCAGGTGTATATCTACAGTACATGTGTACAGAATTACAGTACATGCTTTAATTAACTAAAAGTGAATGTTAAAAGACAGCATAATAGTAGTTATTAACATATAGGTATTTAGTTTAATAATATACTAAACATTTTAAAGTAACATATACTTAAAACTAATATACTATTAGTTCAGGTGAGTAGCTACGTCAGCATGCATAGGCTGCAAAGGAACAAGTAATAGGTTTATTACCTGCTGAAAAAAAGAAGAAAGAAAACACAATGTTTTGGCCGTGGAGCCTTCTTCATGTTTGAAGAAGGCTCACACCTGAAGAAGGCTCCACAGCCGAAACGTTGTGTTTTCTTTCTTCTTTTTTTCAGCATGCCATATACTTTATTAGTTTAAGTGTGTGGTTGTAGCCTTCTCCTGCTGGAGAGTAAATTGGACACATTTGCCTTAATTGACTGATTTGCCAGGTAGAAAAGGGATTCATTTGATTGTGGTAACTAAACATTTCTCATTAGTCAGAGTAAATTCAACTTAATTTATTTTTATATAGTGCCTTTCACAACAAGGTTGCCCCAAGGCACTTAACAAAACTGTGTGACAGTACACTACATTACAATACAGAAAGAGAAAAGGCCAACAGAGGAGAGAAAACAAAAACTCCTCTGTAAGGAGAAAAAAAACCTCTAGGGGTCAACTGGCTGCCCAACTCCTCTGGGCATGCTAACATTATATGTTTCTATAAAAGTACTAAATGGTGAGTATTAAGTCTTCCATTATGTCCATCTTTGTGCCAGTACTTCATGCAGTTCAGGCACCATCGGGACATGTGGGGTGGAGAATAGGATAGTTTGGTCAGAACAGATTTACTGTATCTACCTAGAAGACCAACACTGAGACACACAATGGCATGTACAGCAGCACCTGCAGCCATAGTTACAACGAGCTATGATGTAAGAAACGAACTATGATGTAAGTCTGCAGTCAACTGAAAAGGCATGGTGGCTATGTTTAATTTCCTGCAGTTTAGGGTGGAAGATAGTTGTAATATGAACTGTAGAGAGTTAAAATAGTATAGGAAAAGGTATTTTTTTAACATCAGCAGCCAGCCAGTAGCCCTAATGCAAGTTTAAATTTAAAGAGTTAGAAAGAGATAAAAACTTGCAAGGATTTTGCTATTGGGGTTCATTTAGTAAAGAATTTAGAGTGAGTTTAGGATATTTTAATACATATTCCTGGATTCATTCTCCAGATTCTCTGTAGAGTAGTAGATTACATTGGGCACCAGTAAGAGCCTGGAGGGGTTCTGCAAGCTTAAGAGTGGCAAACCACCCACATTTACAAAAATATTTGGGTGACATGCTGTCTCTAGGTTACATATTGAGACTCAGGAATCACAGTTTGTGGTGAATGCCAATGACTGCATTTGATTACAGCTTTGTTCTCCATGAAAACTAAATTTCTACGTTTTTGTAACAAACAGTAAATTACACAGAATTAAAATGGAGATATTCTTTTATATTCCTCAAAGGTGAAGTATTATATCACAGGGATATTGTTATTTCCAAGTTTCAAAAAATAAAAACATAATGGAACTCTATGCAAATCATATTAAATGTAGAATGTCACTGCCACTGTTAATTACCTGAAGCATTTATTACAATCATTGATTCATAGGATACAGGAAACTTACACTTTAATGATAATTAAGTGTTCACAACTGCAAAAATGGCAGCACTAAAATCTAATATAATCCAATATAAACCTTGAAAATTATTGTATTAAATTCAGTATATTCAACAAACAATACTGCTAAATAAAACAGAATACAATGCAGTATTATTCGTATTGTTAACAAGAGGCGAAAGCATTCTGTGTGGATTTGTGTCATCTATGATTTAAAAAAGCTATCTTTAGCCATTGGACTGCTGGGAAGTTTCTTTTTTGGAAATTATTCCCTGTCCTTTGTTGTTACTAACTGGCCTATTGTACTATAGTGACAGCTATACTACTGTATACTATATCCACAGATGTCATAATGTGGATTGTCTGTGTCTGAGATCTGTTGTACTCTATTCTTAAAATAACTTATTGAAATGGATTGAGAAGGAATCTGAAAATGTCACTGCTTATGTCAGTAATAAACTGCTCCACAAAATTCCTGAAGGCAGTGAATGATAAAATATGCCACCAAAAGCGTTCAGAATGAAAATGGAATATATTCACATTCATGTGAACGTTAATATGTTCATGAAATGTTTCATTGTATGCAAACTAGGGCATAATTGCAGAAACTAGTTAATATATCAGCTTTTTTTCTTAATGTAGTTACTCTTTGTTTAAATATACTCCCCTGTAATTGTTGTTATACACACATTTTACAAGTAGATATTGTAGCTGTGTTCTAGATTAGTGAATTGATTCATTTGATTCCAATCACTTAAGTGAATGCATCATTTGGCAATTTTACAAGTCCTGGGTGGAAGAATATCATCAATATTAATAATAATAATTAACTTTATTTTATATAGCACCTTTAAAGGTGGCTTTTAAAAAAAAAAACTTTTTTAAATGCATTTGCATTTGCACACAGAGCAGTGTTTACTTGAACATGGAGATGCCAAACTGAAAAATTCCTGCACACAACCATTGCAGCGGAATTTGCATCATTTGGCAGGGCTATGACTCATACAAGTGGAGGTGGATTTGGAGACAAAATGTATTTACATTGGGTTACTGTAAGTGGAGCACTAATAAGCCCAAAGCTCTACTTATTATTTTACAAAAAATGCACCTGACAAGCTGGACAGTATGCTTCTCAAAGTGCTTTACAGGATAAAAACAATAACAACAACAATTTACAAGTTCTGGGAGGAAAAATATGATCAATAATAATAATAATAATAATACATGTTTTTTATATAGCACCTTTAAAGGTGGCTCCTCAAAGCGCTTTACAGGATAACAACCGATGAAACAACATTGGTTGGGAGTTGAAAATACCGGTTTGTTCACAATGTACTGTAGACACAGAGTGTTACACCAACGCATTAGCATGTTAAAGCAATTCCATTGAGGAGCCGGGCGCGATAATTGTTTTGTTCCTTGATACAGTATCTGATCTGCAAGGCCATTTGAAACAAAACAAAAACTAAAAATAAGATACAATCTATAGACATTCACAACATAAACATATCTTAAAACATAGTAGTTCAGGTTGGTAGCTACGTCAGCATGCGTAGGCTGCAAAGGAACAAGTAATAGGTTTATTCCATGCTGAAAAAAAAGAAGAAAGAGAACACAACGTTTTGGCCGTGGAGCCGCCTTCAGGTGTGAGAGAGACAGGGCAGTAGGCAACGGTAAAGTAGCGGGAGAACAAAGGTTGGGAGGGGGGAGGAGTGAGAGGCAGGAGCAGGGGACAGAAAGAGAGGCCATTCAAGAGGTGTGAAGTCAGAAGTCAGAATGGGTGCAGAGAGGTGTGAAATGAAACTTCCAATGAATGGAGAAAATTTAAAAGAACAGTAGTCTGTCGTTAAGAGAAGGGAGAATGTGTGATCCTAGTTGCAGAATAATTTGGGTTTCGTGGTCTTTCTGATGTATGAGTTCGGAAAACCGTCTTTGAGAACACAGACGGAGAGATCGTGGTTGTGGCCGTCAGAGGTGAAATGAGAAACAATGAGCTTGGAGAGATCTTTAATCTTCACAGCCCTGACGTGTTCTCTGAAGCGGTCTCCGAGTCTCCTTCCTGTTTCTCCAATGTAGATGGCAAGAGATACAGTAAATAAGGTTGCTGGAGGTACAAGATGCTGTCTGGGTGATCCAGAATTGTCCTGAGGGGCCTTGAATGAGTGTGGTGTTGGATGTGTACTTGCAGGTGATACAGCGAGCTCTGTTGCTCTGTTGGTTATGCAGCGACGATTATGCAGCGACGACATTGACTTCGAGAACCAAGCCCTCGAAATGTACTCCTATCCTGAACAGAGGATACCCCAGCAGTGTGATTGACAGGGCCCTTGCCTGAGCCAATATACTTTAGGAGAAATTAAGTATTGGTGTGCATTTTTTCTTTAAAATACCAATAACAGCAACATACAGTTTACATAATATGTTTATGTTCCTAAATTAATATCGTTTATGACCTTTATGACCTTCGTTATTCTCCTCTGCATTTTATGCTTAGCTACTAAAATTTCCCTTTAGTGGTAAAATTCTATATAAATATTCAATACTAAGTGGATTAAAATGAGATTAAATGATTAAATCTTTTCACTAATGAACAATACACCACATTATCTTCTGTGTCGCATTTTTTTTACAAGTGTCAAAAGAAGCGATACACAACCTGTCTCCTCTATATCCATTCAGTTTACAGAGAAATTCCGCCAGAGCCTCACAACATTGTCCAATAATACTCTTCTCGCGTCTAATTTTTAGTTAAGCAGGATTTGAGCTACAGACCATAACAGACCAAAAAACAGAATCCACCTGCGATTCGGGTGTTAACAAAACATGTTTACAAAGAAAGTGAAATACAGTAATACTACCAGCTATATAGATATATAGATTTGGAAATTTAGATCCTTAAATTAATATCATGATTAATTTATTTAGATACGTGCTTACATATTCTCAATTATAAAACAGATAATTCCGGTCCTGGAATCAGACTGGCTGACACCCTTCTGAAGCGGTACCATAATCTCTGGTATACAGACGCCCCTGAAATTTGACTTGTTACTGTGTGATAAATTTTAAAGATGTAGATAAAAAAGTTTGGATTCTCATGTATCTGGTACAAGTATCTTTTAAAACAGTCTTTGTTGTGCTCTTGAGGATTCTTGTGATATTTTGAGCTCTGGTTGAATGATAAGTGTCGCAGTTTAAATAATTTCCGTTGTTAGAAATTATGAAACGCTCTGTTAAAACAAGGGAGTTTTTGTGTCTGTTATACTAAAAGAAAATGCCCGACAAACTAGGGATTGGACAGTTTTTCAGTGCTTGTACAATCGATGGAAATGTTCAAATAAATGTGCTAAAGAAATTACCAAAAAAAAATATTCCTTTATCGTATTGGCTAGCTAATGTCCCGTCCTTGTTAGTTAGATCAACGGAATGCTGTGTTGTTACTTTTTATCGATGAAAAAATAAAGTCTTTTCATTTAAAATGATGGTTACAGATAACGTGGACCAGCGTAATACTTTGAGTTTACAACTTGTCCAAGATCATTCATTATTAATAATATGAGTAATATCTTCGGTAAAGGCTTTGATGCATAAAATATTTCTGCATAATTTAAATATTTATGATAAAGGTAGGTTGTGTACTTTTGCCCAACTGAGCAATCTTGCTTTCATAAAATATACCAACTTTTTAATGACTGATGATTAACATGCTGTAATACACAGTTTAAATTTAAAAGCTCAGGTTAAGCTTTATTGGGTCCTCCTGGCGGTTTTACAAGGTGATTCCGGATACTTTCCGGTATGACGTCAAATGACCCAATACACCGCGTGATACTGCGTGATACTGCGTTTTGATGCGACACGCCCACCGGGGTATACCGCGAAATACCGCACCCATTTTAAATGGCTCCATCTGTATGTGTTTATTTATTTAATTAATTTAGGAAATGGCAGATTATGTTTTAATTAATAAATGTACCAAAAAAAGTAACCTTACTGACCCCAAATTCCAGGGAGAATATATAGTGTTCTTGCCCAGCAGATACAGACACTGATAAAAAGGTTTTCTAGAAGGAAGACTGTATGTGAAGGTAATTGAAGATGAATGAAACACCCAGGATTTTTATTCAAGTCATCAGGGCAGAGAAAGGCACTATAAAACACAATCACATACAAAAATACCATAATCTTCCATATATTTATTTATATACTTGAAGAAACAAAGCCTTATTATTACATTACAGTGAGAAAGAAAATACTAAAATACTGTATGTGCAATAACATGGCTGTGGATATAAAGGACACAATAAAATATTTTTAGATTTGTTGGTTCAGACAATGTAGGCAGGCTGTTTTTAAGTTTAATGATCTTGATCAAATGTTGCAATGGGCAACTACGTTTAATTTTCTTTTACTACCTTCTTTAATGTACCTTAGCATCTGCAGTGTTACACCATCAGCATTCTTAATTGGAAATATGAAATGTGTAGCTGGAGTATAATACGACTATTCTGAAATCACCAATATGATCTATTATTTTGACATGTGAATGTCTTTCAGTAAAGAAGCAGACATTTTGTTAATTGCGAAATATCAAATGCAATATTTTGATTAAAATGAATGTTCTTATAGACTTAAAATTATATACAAGCTTTACACAAGCTTTTACTTCTTTTTTGATAAAAATATTACATGAATGGTGATGACATTATCCATAGTTAACGCTAAAATACAAGAAGGATTACTGTATAAACGAACACATTCACCATCAAAATAAATATATCACTTGGAAATGCATCTACAGTGATATACCACTAATGCGGCCAGCTAGTCACATGTATGGTCATGCCTGGAAGCAATAAAAGCCATACATGCGTGAAGTGTTCTTTATACCAGACTGAAGAAGTTCAAGTATTTAGCTAGGTCAGCTTGCACAGATTGCAAAGGAACAGGTAATGTTTTATTCCACGCTGAAAAGAAAAGAGACACCTGCTCAAATCTGAAGAAGACTCCATAGCCGTAACGTTGTCTCTTTTCTTTTCTTTTCAGCATGGAATAAATCTTTACCTGTTCCTTTATATAAGGTTGCAGATGCTTTTGATTGTATTGTGTTCAATCCAGCTTGTTGGTGATCGACAAGTGAACCTCTTCACTGGTCTCTGAGACCAAAATGCCACACACAGGTCTGATAAGTATAACATTTTTATATATCCTGTTGAGTGATTCTGCTTTTGAAACAGCTCTACATTTATTTTTCATATAAATTTTATATTTAACATACTGTGTATACTATATAAAATTAATAAAATGTCAAATATAGTATATCAATTACATTTTATTTTGGGACAAATACTTTCCCCATTGGGCTGGGCATTGGCTGGGATTCATTCCCAGATTTTTCGCATGACAGCCCACACATCATGTTAAGTGTTCACTGTGCCACCTGGCAGTTTTTCAAATTTGTGTAGTCCAGCATCAGAGTTTTAGAAAAAACAAAAAGGTTATTTGCGTTACCACGCAGTGTAATGAAGTACGCAGTTTGCAGTGTGGTATATTATGCTTCGTGCATTCTAAATGGCTGGATCTGTACGTTAAGTTCTTCTCAAAATGTTTATGCTATCCCTATCAAATATTGAACTCAAGCACAATGTCAATAAAAACTACTTCTTTAGGAAACTAGAAAAGCTTGGTGTTCCAATTGCTTATCTTCTGTATAGTGGGTAAGTAGGCATCACCTAATCCGTCAGCATTTGTCAATGCAAGGAGCTGTGTGATCTAGCTCAGAAGCTGTTCAGGCTTTGCTGTGGAGTGCAAGTCGATGGGCTGCTGACTGGAGAATGTGGAACAGCATATTGGACTTTGCTTCCATAGGCCAGTTGACCTCTTTGCTAAATCTTCCCCTTTGTGTCCAGTCCTCTTTGTGGTTCTCAGCTTGCCCTGCTTGCTAGCCTTAGAGTAGACATTCTAAATTCTTACCTCCCAGGGTTATGGATGGCCAATTCAAATCTGAGATTTGCATATCTCTCCTTCAGGGTTTTTCATTGCTTTTGTCAGGAAAGAAAGGATAAAATATGTAGCATTTTAGAAAAATCATAACTTTGTCTGAATAATACAGGTTTGATCATTAGATTACTGAACCACCCATGTTTTGCTGATTCATGTGATACTAAACAAGCATAGCCCACTTCTCTCTGAAATAATTATGTATTTTGTATTTTAATTGAATATTTTTAACTTACCCTTTCTTAAGAGAATAAAGTATGTAATGTGGGATCACATCCAGTACTTAATGCTGATTTCCTATACAAACAATGGGAAGAGGGAAGAGGTTGTATAATAATTTAGCCACTTGAGGGGCATTCCAGACTTGGATTGTCATCCGATGTAAATGAATCAGAATAATCTATTCTCTAAATTATTTTAGTAATGCTACAGTAGTTGCAATCAGAACTTTGAGTATTTCATCTGTTTTATTATAAATTGCTTTTTAATTTAAGACCACATATATGCTATCTATGGCCATTTGGTCAGATATGCCTTGTTTCTTGAGGTTTAATGCAGTTGGTAATGTTTCTTTTGAGTATAACTGTGTGGTTTCTCCATTTAATATCAACAGAATGGTGAAACATGGTGTTTGTGGTACGTATGGTATAGATATGGATGATTGTAAGGTAAGTTTGCCCAGTTTCTTAAAGCTGAATCTTAACAAAGGTCCTTACTAAGTAATTGTCACGCCCTCATTTCACCGCATTCTCAGATGGAAGCACACTTGCGCTAATTACACTCCAGCCCCGAGCACTTCTGCCAAATGACACGGCTCCTGTCAATCAGCCAACCGCAACACTTCTTCAATCAGTGCACCTTTTTCCTCGCACAATACTTAAACCCTCTGCTCTTTGCCTGGTATTGGTTGTTCTTCAGAGCTCCTACCTTGCCTTTGTTTTTCTGAACTGGCTCTTGATTTTTCTCAATACTGACCACGGAACTTGCCTTGGACCACGTCTCTCGCCTAGCCCTCTCCTGGATTGGAAGCCTGTTAGTTACTCTTCACTATATGAACCATGGAACTTGCTTTTGACCATGTCTCTTGCCTAGCCCTTGTGTACTTTGGAAACTACAGATGCAGCCATTCAAAGTGCGCAGTACAGACACGTACCGGAGGTGCGATGCAAGATGACGCAGGGTACCGTGGTACATGATTGGTTGACTGACAGGGGCACTCGTGGTCCGTTGGTCTGTCGTAGAAAGATTTACAGTAAACGTATTTACTGTGTCCATTGTAGTATTTAATATTTATATTGAATTTTACCACTGAAGGGAAATCTTAGTGCCTGAGCATAAAAAGAATAGGAGCATACTGCAATGCGTGTGAAGTCCATAAACGATATTAATTTTGGAACTTAAACATACAGTATATGGCTGGTCTTGGTACTTTAAAGAAAACATACACACCAGTATTCCATTTCTCCCTAAACATTTTAAGCATCGAAGTCTTTAACTAACGTGATACCGGAGTCAACAAGCATAATTTTAGAATTTGATTAAAAGGGAATATAATATGGAATCGCGTATCTCAAGAAATTAATAATGATATAATTATATTCATGTAGCATAAAAACTCCCTTGCTTTTAACAGAGCGTTCCATAATTTCTAACTACGAAAATGATTTAAACTGCGACACTTATCATTCACCAAGAGCTCGAAATATCACAAGGATGCTCTAGAGCACAGCAAAGACTGTATTAAAAGAATCGCGTATCTCAAGAAATTAATAAGATATAATTCTATTCGTGTACTGCAACAGGGCTGTGTAGGGCTGTTTCACTTCTGTCTTCATGTGACTCGATTCAAAAGCCATTTAGCAAAGAGGGGATGAAAAGAGTGACAAACTAGTATACGTTTCAGTACTTCAGATCTTTTTTTCTGAACCGGGGAAAATCTGATCATGTTTCTCCGTGCTGGTTTGCTATACATACAGTACTGTACCAGGAAGAGGATTTCTTTCTGTTCGAAACGTGTATTTTAAAAGTTTAAGAAGTAAAAACCTTACAGCGTACACAGATTTCGTTATCTTTGTCTTATGCATAATAATGTTCACCGCTCTGTCTAGCAAATTAATAATAAACTTTATATAGCGTTTAAAACGAATAAGTAATTAGATTGCTCATAAACCTAATCACTTGCTTTTTCTTTTTATTTAGGCTCAGATTTCAACTATAGATCGTATTATTAATAACCATAATAACAACTAACCAACAAAAACAACCATATAAACATAATACCAACCAAAAACATAGATAATGACCACAATACAAAATCAAATATATCAAACCATTATACTCTCGCAAATTCCTCCAATTATCATAACCCCGCCCCTTATGCCGGAGTGCTGGCTGTGATGAATTAAACCGGTTTCACAGGTATTTTCAAAGTAGGAAGTACAGTGTTAAGTGGTAGCTGGGCTCCTCAATAGAATCGCTTTAACATGCTAATGCGTTGGTTTAACAGTCCGGGTGTGGCAGGCTTCCAATGTCAACTCAACTCGATTGGAAGACAATGAACGTATTTTAGCCCTAAATGAATTAATAGCAAACATGGTTTACATAAAATACATTTTTCCAAGAAAGTTTATAGTAATACGATCTATAGTTGAAATCTGAGCCTAAATATAAAGGAAAAGCATTTTCAGAGAGCAATCACGCTGTGTTTATGTAGAAAAAGCGATTAGGTTTATGAGCAATCTAATTACCTATTCGCTTAAAACGCTATATAAAATCAAGTTTATTTAGAGATGAATGATCAGTGTCGCAGTTTAAATAATTTTCATAGGAGGGCTTGGACAGATTCCAAGTGCATTTTTGCAATTTACGTTGCAATTTAGAGCTTTCTGGCAAGAGGAGACACCCAAATTATAATGTAACATGCCACTGTTTGTGCATGAACAAAGTTATACTGCAATTTTCCTTAGATACTCGATTAAAAAAAAAAATTTTGAATCCCCGGCGGAACACACTCCCGAACAAGAATCAGAGCTTTTATACAGTATATCGCTTTTAAACACATATATTTAAACACGCGTTTACGATTTAAATCAAAACGCGATTCGAATCAATATAAATGTTTATTTTGTAACACATAGGTGACTATTCATTGTTATTAAAAAGACTTAAATTGGATCATGTTGTGATATTTAGAAATATAAATTTGTTTGGTGCGAGTGAGGTTTTATTTAATCTCTGACCAAGGGAAATGTTTCATTTTTTCAAATAAATGTTTGTTAAAAAATAAAGTCATAGCTCCATGGGATTCAATCACAGACCATGTGACATGGGAGTCAGGAAACTAACACACAGCGCCATCAGATTTGACAACGCTATAAAAACGCTATAAAATAATGTTACTAGGCACAGAATAAGTTTACAGCACAGTACAATAATAAATGCTGACCATGACTTTAGAAGCATAAATTACCTTACACTCAATTTAAACACAAGCTGTATTTAGCCCTCTAAGCTGGTTCATACAGAAATGTAGAGATCCAGACTCAGAACACACAGCTTCATTAGCGAATACATATGCAGGACAACTAGAGAAGACGTTTTACAGAGGATGGATTTTTAGAAACATCCCATCAGTGACATCACTGAAGTCAACTCCTAGGTACTGTAACTGTCGTGTGGATAGTTTCACAAGAATCAGACAAAGGTTTAAGCATCGCTTGTTCTAGATAAAACTGCAAAAAAAAAACAACAACCCATAATGTACTTCTTTGTGGCTCTGTTTGCCCAAATCATATATTCACAACGTGAAATCTAGAAAATAATATTACGTAACCAAAATCCACAATATGGAAACAGAACCTGTGTAATTGTTGATAGATTATGTACTCATAACATTTTTACAAGACGAACTACAACATTTAAAATATGACTTGTATGTACTTGATATCTCTAATCAATCCACGGCCACATTGTTAAAAGCAGAGTCCCAGCACAAAACGGAACTAAAACGCATACCGTTTCGCGCTTCTTATTAGTTGCTCAAAAGTAATTTGACCGTATGAAATGCATAATATAAACCTAGAAACATATACGTGAGCAGTATTTACGCACTGTAGTATCGGTGTTAAGACATACCTCTCAAATACTGTAAATCAAGTTAAAAATATCTCAAGACCGATTCTGGTCATAATGAAACCATGTTTCATGTGTGTTTTCTTTAAAGTATCGAGACCAGCCATATACTGTATGTTTATGTTCCAAAATTAATATCGTTTATGGCCTTCACACGCGTTGCAGTATGCTCCTATTCTTTTTATGCTCAGCTACTAAGATTTCCCTTCAGTGGTAAAATTAGATATGAATATTCAATACCTAAACGGGCACAGTTAAGACATTAAATATACATATACATACTGTATACAGTACAGTTTTCATACGGTAATATGTTTATGTTCCTAAATCAATCTCTTTTATGAGCATGTGAAAGGCATGGTGAATCGATTCTCAAAAATTACTGTACTTTGCATGATTGGAAACAAATGCGTGATTGCGAAATGCTGTGTTGTTACTTTTACAAAGACGGTCAATGAAAAAAAGAATGTTGACCAGGGCAATACTTTGAGTTTACACTTACAGCTTGTCCAAGGTCATTCATTATTAATATTATTAGTAATATCTTCGTTAAAGACTTTGATGGCCACAGCTCAAACATGAGAGGTTGAGGTTTATTAGCTCCACCTTGCGGAAATTCCTGATACTATTATTTTGCTTGTCGTATTATAGGAGAACTTACGGTAACTCGCTGTATTTACCGGTAGCTTGCGGTAGACTGCGTACAGCATACCGCAAAATAATGCGGTATCGCCCGCGCATTTTGAATGGCTGCATCTGTACTTTCCTGCCTCTTGACCACCTAAGGTATCTTACAGGGTTCATTCTCCTGTTTGCACAGTGGGTCATTCGTGATGGTAATGACCCCAAACAGGTAACTTATCTTGCAATTTTTATATAAAGCTTATGTACAGCAGTCCATTAGATATTTAATTTAGAGTATTACTTCTACACTTTCTCCCAAGTTTTAAAAGTTCAACTTGGATGTCACCATGAGAATTTCTTACTATAATAAGAAATTGTTTCCTCATGACTTTGTCAGTCAGTACTAACTAGATATTAATTCTACAACACAGGAATTGTTGGTCAACTTGTCTCCTCCTACTGTATATGCATATATTAACTAGTCATTGGTAGTTCTGAAGGAAATACTGTAAATCAGTTACAGTGAAGTTGCCTCATTCAAACACAAGGAGTACCAGAATTGCATGATTCATACAGAAATAAATTTGTAATCCAAATGGGGGGGGGGGATGCACATATTCTTCCGTGTGCTATATGCATTTTTTTACCTTTGTACATACAAATTATTTCTAACTAAATGAAACATTGTAAACAAATTCTCTGTAATTTCTTACAACAGCAACTGATTGTTTTTATCATTTGTGAAAGTTGTTAATTTTGCCCACAGCTTAATACAAATCTGTCATTACAAATTTGTACAAAAAAGAAATTACACTGGTCTAACTCCTAAAGTACTGGAATTCTCTCTGAATAAACATTTGAAAATTACCTTAATCTGCACAGACAAACACAGTACTGTTTGTTTTACTTCAATAACTTGTGTGAGTAAGCTTCAGTTTGTAGTCATTTTTTTCCCATTGCGAAACCAAATTTTGTTTGAGATTTGATCGAACACATCGTAAGCTTTTCCTTCCTAATGATCCCTGAAACATCAGCATTTCCATTTTAGATATTCTTTTGTTGGATATAATCTGTTGCTCTTCAATTTGCCATATGAGCAATTTCCTTTTCTTAAGATGCATTGGTAACTGAAAATATGCCATACAATATGTTGAAGTCAAAAGATGCATATGCTGTATTTGACATTTAACATTTTCACCCCCATTAACTGAGTAAATTGTTTGTGGAATCTTAAATAATAGATTTATTCTGTTTTGAGACTTCAAAACCTGGAATAGAACCATTGGCAAGAAAACAAACGAAAACATCAACTCCAATGGCATGCTTCTCTTTTTACCAAATTCTCATTTTCATAAGCACATCACCAACAGCCATTACAAAGTCTCTAATTGTTGTAAATGGTCTCCAAGTGGGTGATATCTAGATAATTGACTAGATCGGTGGAGGAGTCTGTTCCTGCATATTCTCACATGGGTGTAATTAAATTTGTTTAGTATTCAAAAGGTGCCCTGTGGGCTTGCGTATTGTTTTTTAGTTTTTTTTTTTTGGTTGGTTTCTGCTGGACTTCAAAAGGCAAACAATATAGTCTTGGACTTGTATTCTTTAGATTTTTTTTTGTGAGCTTTGATGTGTATTGCCCTGCTTAAGGATAGGGCAACACATTAATGCAGACCATTGTCCATCTAAATGCATATCTGCCAATTATCCAGCTTTTTTCACATCTTACAAAGTGTGCACATTGAGTCCTTATGCTTTGAAGATGAAATAATCATTGATTTTGCATTCAGTGGTGCATGTTCCAATTTTTATCACATTTCTTCAGAAATTAGGTGAAGATTGTTTGAAAGACATACAGTATACAATTTAATCACAGCACAGGTTTATAGCGGAGAGTCCTCTAAAATCTTTTTATGAAGTGTTTAACTATTTTATAAAACCATACATATCCACTCTTGAAAGTATTTGAACTGTCAACGTTTTTTACTTTATAGTCAGGCAACTGGTATTTATGATAATGTGCTAAATATAACATGTATTATCTTGTACTTAAACACAAAAATGTTGTTGCTTAAGTCAAGTTTCCTTTATCATTCAATTTTGTCTGTCTCAAGAACAGTGCATCTGTTTCATCTCAAAGCACATTAAACCTTTACCACTAGGAGGCAGTATTACATTATTATATTTTTGAAGGGCTACCATATTTTGGAAAGGACAATTAGAACTCGACAAAGTCATCTCTAAGGCAATAAGATTCTTAAGGATAGTCAACATGGATTTAGAAAAGGTAGGTTCTGCTTAACTCAGTTTCTATCTCTAGTGTTATAGCATGCAATATGGTACAATTAAGATCTACAAAAAGGTTTCTGATAAAGTTACTAAAAAATAATTCCTAAAAGTGCATACAGTAGGTGTTCAAAGTAATGTAGCTTAATGGACAGGAAACAGGAGTAAAAATTAAGGAGCATACGTTCACATTGGGATGATGTGAATAGAGCAGTGCAAAAATATCTGTTTAAGGACCACTGCTTTAGCTAATTTATAATGATGCAAATTGTGCTATAGTGAAGAAACAAATCTAGTTTCCTATCGCCAATGACACAGAAACAGGAGAATAAACTAATTAGATGCAAAGGAAATTCAAGAAGACTAAACTCAAGACTAGTAAAACACCTGACCAGTGACATTTTAATGTAAACAACTGCAGGGTGACTAATATATTGTAGGCAGAAAAAATATCAACTACATATATAAAATGGGTGGGGGGGGGGGGGAATGACCTCGAAGAGATTGCTTATGGCCAAGACTGTTTATGTTAGCACATCTTTTTCATCTTCCAGGCAATGTGGAGAAGCAATAAAAAGGCAAATACTGTATGTCAGAATACATTATCTAGTTAAAGTGCAGAATTTAAATGGAAAAATTATGTGCATGTACTTGTAATACCTAACAATACTGTGTACAATTGTGGTCACCAAGATACAGTAAAGATAATGTTGTTCTAGAATCAGTTTCTCAACCAGAGCTACTAGATATATTCCAGGGTCAAATAATGTCCTTTGCTGGCAGGCTAAAAAATGTAATCTTTTTAGTCTTGAATAAAAAGAGTGGAATTGATTCAACATTCACATTTTAAACACAAACTAGAGTTTATGTCTGGAAATATGTGGTACTACATTTATAACTGAGAACAGGAGGCACTTATATACACAAAGCATAGTTGGAGTGTGGAACAAACCATGTTTTTGAAGCTGAGACCCTAGCTTTCTTCAAGAAAAAGCTGGATGAGATTTGTAGATCAACTAGTGCTAAAAAATAAACAATGCCAGCAATGGGGATTGTTAGTCAGGACAGGTTTGATTTTTTTTTTCTCATTGGCATCCAGTTGCATTTAAATAAGCTGAATACTCTTCAATTATCCTTTTCTTATGTTTTGAATTCAAATATATATATATAATATTGTCTGGGTCCCATCCAGGGTGTATTCTGCCTTGCACCTGTTTCTTGCTGGGATAGGCACTGGCTGCCCTGCAGCCCTGTATTGAATGAAGTGGTTAGAACATGGATGGATGCTTTATAGTACGTATGAATTTTAAGAAGAATTTACCGTGTCAAGATGGTAATGAAGTAAACCCATCTTTTGGCAATTTCTAAGTCTGACTCTATAAAGTCAGTGTTATGAGCCACTGATACAGTACCTTGAACACAGCATGATATGGCAAGCTTTGATCAGTAAACTGATAGATGGACTTATATACTGTATTATCTTTGCCAGGAGCACCGTCTTGGGTAAAGGTAGCTTTTTTTTTTTAAAGAGCATACAGTCACTATGTAGTAATATATGGGTATGAATATTAATTATCTCTAGCTCCATCACAATACTTATGACTTGCATTTCTGCATTTCAACTAGAGAATGTAGTTGCAGCTTGAAATAAACTGAGTTACTGGTGTAATAAAAATAATTTGCATGATAATGGCTAGAGAACAACATCCATAGCTGCTATAATCATTGATAATAAATGTTATAATGGACATCAATATTACTTTTCAGGCTTTATGTAAATTTAAACAACAATCGATAATTAGTCCCGCATAAGTTTAAGGTTTGTATGAATCACCCAAATTCTTACATGTGGTACAATTTGCATGTGATATGCTAGCATCTTAGAATGGCAACCTACTTTGGTTAAGCAGGTGTGAACCTGGTGAGTACCTGGATGAGACACCTCCTGGGAAAAACTAAAGTTGTTGCAGGAAGTGGTGTTAGTGG
The DNA here is from genome assembly GCF_040954835.1 of Lepisosteus oculatus. Taxonomy (NCBI): domain Eukaryota; kingdom Metazoa; phylum Chordata; class Actinopteri; order Semionotiformes; family Lepisosteidae; genus Lepisosteus; species Lepisosteus oculatus. Next base: position 37,055,243 of record NC_090701.1, read on the forward strand.
GGCCAGTAGGGCACTCACCCTGAGATCTGTGTGGGTCCTAATGCCCCAGTATTGTGACAAGGACTCTCTACCATAAAGGTGCCGACCTTTGAATGAGATGTAAAACTGCGGTCCTGATTCTGTGTTCATTAAAAATCCCGGGGTGTTTCTTGTATGAATGGGTTTTATCACTCTGTTCTCCTCATCATTGATAGCTGATGTGTGGTGAAGGTACTGTCTCAGGTGGGTGCCTTATATTGTTGGTGGTGGAGGGGAGCCCCCAATACCTGTGAAGTGCTTTGAGTGGACTGTCCAGAAAAGCGCTATATAAGTGTTAGGAGTTATGTGGTAGTTAAAAGGTAATATAATCATTAGTTTTTTATGACCCCTTGACTTAAGTACCCCTGTTGCTGCGTACAGTAGATGAATGAAAGCTGATAGAAATGCCATTAATACAGTACATCACACTAGAAAAGGAAAGAAGACAACGTAATTAGTGTAAATATGTAAATTAATAATAAGTGTTATAATTCTCTGTAATGAAGCAATTCAAGCAGGCTAAACTGGAGCCATTGCTTGCACGCATTAAAGATTCAATAAGCATATCAATGATTTACTTACAGTGACTAATTTATCACCCAAACACATTTATTGGGAGCATCGGAGAATTAAAACCTTAAAACTGCTAAATGTGAGGTTATAATTTCCTATTTAAAATGCAGAAAATATGTGAATCCACAAGCACTGAATGAAATAATGAAAAGGTCAACATATGTCTTTTGGCGGTTAAGATCTTAGTGAACTGTTAATGTCAAACAGCTCACCCCCACATTTTCTCAGTAATCGAACATGGCCATGCAAAGAATTAATCTGAACTCACAAAAATATTTATAATAAAAGATATATTAAGTATACACCAATCTGCCCTTAAACACAGATACTGACACATAATGTTTACATGTTTCTGCATTAGCAAAATAAGCAACTGGTTATCTGTCATAATTGCTAAAACCTGCTGAAATTGTTTTTCATTGATAAAATGGAACACTATTTTGTCATCAAAATAATTGTTTAAGAAAAAGTTCAGGCTGCGAAAACATTGAATGAACCTGGGTGGCTTTTCTGTCTAAAATGCAATCGTGAAAAAATCTAGATAATAATAAAAATTGCTTACACTTATATAGCACTTTTCTGGACACTCCACTCAAAGCGCTTTACAGGTAATGGGGACTCCCCTCCACCACCACCAATGTGCAGCATCCACCTGGATGATGCGACGGAAGCCATAGTGCACCAGATTGCTCACCACACATCAGCTATCAGTGGGGAGGAGAGCAGAGTAATGAAGCCAATTCATAGATGGGGATTATTAAGAGGCCATGATTGGTAAGGGACAATGGAAAATTTGGCCAGGACGCCGGGGTTACACCCCTACTCTTTTCGAGAAACGCCCTGGGATTTTTAATGACCACAGAGAGTCAGGACCTCGGTTTTACGTCTCATCCGAATGACGGCGCCTGTTTACAGCATAGTGTCCCCATCAATATACTGGGGCATTAGGACCCACATGGACCGCAGGGTGAGCGCCCCCTGCTGGCCCCACTAACACCTCTTCCAGCAGCAACCTCAGTTTTTCCCAGGAGGTCTCCCATCCAGGTACTGACCAGGCTCACACCTGCTTAGCTTCAGTGGGCTGCCAGTTGTGAGTTGCAGGGTGATAAATTATCTAAAAGAATGAGAAGGTAACAACATATTATATAGTGGCTAATAATTCACTATACACATTTTATAAATGATTAAGCTTAAATACAATAGAAGGTTTACCTTAAGATCAATTTTACAATTTATTTTTTTAAGTTTTATTAACATTTAAGTATTTAGCAAGTTCTAACTCTTTCAAATTTAGTTTTTTTGATACACTTTACAGAATCATGTTGTTAATGTAAGAAATGCACAAAATCAATAACTGATATATCTCCATGTGCTGTTGCTTTTCATTGCCTAAAATGGAATGTTTCTATTAACATGTCCTTGAAAAAATTTAAAGACTACAGCTACACACTTCTTTGGAAACATCTTTTTTTTAATGACATACAGTATCTTACTGAAGTGCCAAACCCTTGTTATGATATCCCTTTTTGTTGAACTACAAATGATGTATACACTTCTTTTTAAAATGAAGCAAAGCTTGATTTGTGTGCAAGAAGTTCAGTCAGCAACAACTACAAAAAAAATCAAGTACTAAAATGTTTAAATATATACATGTATTTGCTCCCTTCACAAAGCCTATGACAAACCTAAAAAGAAATCTAAATTAGTTCAATTGCACAAAATTTACTATATCAAGTTATAAAAGTAATTCAAAAGTGCAGTATTTTTTTATTAGGGTTAGCATTCGAAATTCCTACAAACCTATAGCGCATCTTTTTAATGTCATACCATTGTTTAAGGAGGGATTAGGAAAAGAGGAGGAGTGCTTTAGTTGTATTGCATTAGTTTTGGTGTCAGTGGCTATTGCTTCTCCTAATCATTGCTTCCCTTTCAACTTCCTTTCTATTAGCATTGAACTTAGCAGCATTCCAATACTGTCAGCTGCACTGTAGCAGGCGCTCCTCTCTGCCTTCAATCCCCCAGTTTGCAGTCAGCCTTCGTGTACCTGCATTTTCTGGTCCAGTTTGTTCAGTTTGCCATTTGTTTCCCCAGTGTGTCTTGCCAGACACATTGCAGCAGGTTTGCCTGTCTGCCTTAATTCTCCATGCTTCCAGTAAGCCTCATTGCACCCGGCTTCCCAGTCTGTCTGCCTGCATCAACCCAAGTCCTGCATTTAAATCTCCACCTGTCAGTCTGACTATGGCAGTGCCCTCCAGCTAGCCGCAGTGTAACAAAGCCTACAGGAAAGAGTGAAGTAAAACCAAATTTGCCACTCCAGCTCACCTATTTTAGTCATTTTAAATTCTGAGATCATTGAGTCCTGAAATTAAGTAAAATAATATGGAATGAGGATACATTGCTTATCACTGAGGTACTACCATTATGGAACAAGTAGAAGGTTTCTTCTATGCTGAAAAGAGAAAAAAGAAAACACAATGTTTTGGCTGTGCAGCCTTCTTCAGGTGTCTCCTGCATCAGCTCACGTGATTGCTTTATGAGTAAGCATTTTTTTTTTGCAAGGTCTAAACAGACTCTCCACAAAATAAATCTGCTGTAAAAGCTTTGTTTCAAAGAAATATGCCTTCCCTTCAGCTGGCTTCCACAATGCACCAAGAAGGAAGAACACTAACAGGAAGCAGCCCTCCCAACAGTGATAGTGAGCATCATGTTCAGGCAGATTAAGCATGTAATTCAAACCAAGTTAGAGTTGGAGAAATACTTTACAGAATAATTGCATTTGTAAATGTTTATCCTTCCATAAGTAGATTCCTTATAAACATAATAGAGGTGTGAAAGCCAGCAGCCATATCACCCTGCAACTCACAACTGGCAACCCACTGAAGCTAAGCAGGTGTGAGCCTGTTCAGTACCTGGATGAGAGACCACCTGGGGAAAAACTAAGGTTGCTGCTGGAAGAGGTGTTAGTGGGGCCAGCAGGGGGCGCTCACCCTGCGATCCATGTGGGTCCTAATGTCCCAGTATAGTGACATTATCCTTCGGATAAGACTTAAAACCGAGCTCCTGACTCTGGTTATTAAAAATCCAAGGGTGTTTCTCGAAAAGAGTAGGGGTGTAACCCCAGCGTCCTGGCCAAAATTCCCATTGGCCCTTATCAATCATAATAATAGCCTCTTAATAATCCCCATCTATGAATTGGCTTCATTACTCTGCTCTCCTCCCCATTGATAGCTAATGTGTGGTGAGTGTTCTGGAGTACTATGGCTTCCGTCACATCATCCAGGTGGATGCTGCACATTGGTGGTGGTGGTGGAGGGGAGTCCCCATTACCTGTAAAGTGCTGTGAGTGGAGTGTCCAGAAAAGTGCTATATAAGTATAAGCAATTATAAGTATTATTAAAGCTAGAAAAGGGAAGTCAACACAAATACCTATTTTGTTGAAATAGGTTATGAGCATTTATCATCAAAAATAATTTGAAGCAGTCAATTATTTAAATATATGACTGAACAATTAAAAACAATAAAATACAGCTATTTAGATGTAATAGGAAAAATGAATGGCAGTTTAGATCTTAAGATGTATGACTCTTGAAACTCTTTGGAGAAGATGGTATGTAAATTCACTCACAAATCTCAAGTAACATGAATTTGCAAATGCTAGGAATGCAAAACAGTATTAAAGATACAGTAAATATGATAAATGTTTCATGTTCCATTTAATTAAAAATAATCAGTCCCAGCAATCGAATGACTGCTGTCATGATGTGACCATTACATAACCATTAATAAAGCACACTTTAATAGTAGTAATAAATAGTCATCTCTGGCGCCTCAATGTCTGGGAGTTTCCAAGGGAGTCTTATTCAAAGTTGGTTTAAAACCCTAAGGTCAGAGTGTATGGTTACTCATCAATCAGGAACTGGTAGGGCAGGTTAACACCACGTAGGTCTCTGATGCCCATGAAACTTTCAACCAATGAATGACCTGCATTTCCTCCAGGTAAAACAGGCAACAGAGTGCCTGTAGAACAGTTCCCAAACGCAGGATGTTCTCGCAGTGCGCCTGCTGGACATTTCTCACTTTGAGCGCCTGCTGGACATTCTCATTCTGAGCTCCTGCTGAACATCCTCAGACTCAGCTCGGACCACCACGTAACGGCCAGTGTGTCCGAGTACAGGACTTTCCTGTTAGGAATCCCTGGTGGGGAGATACAAGGATCCTGTGCAGACGCACAGTGCGGCGGCATTTGTTAATAATCACCTGCTGCTGGTGCTGATTAGATCGCTAGAGTTGGTCTTTGCTGGCTGGCGGTTGTGACATTTCCTTTGTTCTAAGAGTCGAAGATGGAGGTTGCCAGCGCGTAACCAAAGGATCCACCCGAGGTTAGCATCAGCAGCAAGCCTCTTGAACCCAATCTGAATCCCCAGAGATTAGATGTGTATTCAACATTCTGCATTACCGCTCAAGAATTCAATTGTTACTTCAACCCGAGTTGATATCGATGTAATTCCTATGAGTGATGTACATGCTTTTGAGTATCTAGTGTAGAAGTTGTAACCAAGTTCATTTGCGAAACAGTCTAAATGAATGATATACTGAAAGTATGTCCCTCTTGGTATTTGTAACTCTTCGTCATTGAATATATACCTTTTTGTATTCTGCTAACCCTCACTATAAGATCTGTTATGTTTATATGCACATTTTATGTATTATTAAATGTATTTTCATGTATTAGTACCCGTGTGTGTGCGTTGTTTGAGTTATCCCGAAATGTTGGATTCTAATACCATCAAAACAATAATTTTGTGACTTACTGCCACAATTAATAATTGTCCCAGTTAAGCACAAAACATTTACTTGTGCCTCGTGAGAGGATGCCTACATAGTAAATACATGTAAAATTATGGTTTCTCATAATATAACTGGTCTGGGCTACCCTCTAAACATATTGGAAGCTGATTTTATTAAAGACTTGCATAATACAAGTAAAAACTGGGAGTAAAATCCCATAAGTTAAGGCTATTTTATGGAATGGCAGGTCTAGAATACAAATCTAAAATGATAGATAAAAATGGAATGACGCCTCCATTTTATGAAAACCTTAATTATTTTTTAAATCTCTACGCAACTTAAAAGATGGATACTTTAATATTATTGGATGATCTCAAATTTTAATTTTTTCTTCAAACAATTAAAACAACTTTATATTCATAGGACCATCAAATGAGGAAATTACAAGAAAAAATATTTTTCAATCATTGTGTGTAAGCCACAATGATCAAATAAAATCAGAGATTAGATGGTTAAGAGGTAGAGAGAGGTAAGCAATGAAAACCGAATGCTGCCGATTATTTAGACATTTAAAACTTATCCTCTCCTAACCAGTAATAAGCTTCCTGATGGTCTTCAAATGGTTATTAAGGGAAAATAATTTTGGATGCAATTCTCAAAGTATTTTTTTATATTGTGTAATGTTGTTTTCAGAAAACGTCTACTGTTTTTAACAGAAATTGCCTGAAATATCAATCACAATCCAAAATTGTAATGGGGGTTCTATAGTACTGTATATACAGCAGACAAGAATTGCATGTGTACTGATTTTTTCCACAATTTCCACATTGTATCTCTTCATGAATAACCTGCATGGAAACATAAAGGTAATTGTACTCTTTCAAGTGTCTGATCCTCAGGGTATTTATTAATTTCATTTAAGTAGTCAGAGAAGCTGGCTCAAAACAATGCTGCAACAAATAAATTTAATCATTAGCTGACAGCCATGACTGTGTTCACATTAACAGTTATATCTCCCTATAAGGGATCCAGAGCTAGCAATTGCACAGCAAACTCTAAAAACTAAAGCTGGGTTAAAATATGAAGGAAAATGAAGAAAGTTGCGGAAATAATTTGTAATGCACAAGGTGATTTTCTTATTCATTGGATCTTTGCACATGATTAAATAACCATTTTCAACTCTAAACATTCAATTGAATCCTCTTATTGCTCAGTTAGCTGGCTTTATATCTCAGCACTGCATGGGCTAGCTGAAAGAAATCTCATATTTTGATCTGATATGTCTTCCAGTGTCTTACCACCTCCAAAAAAAAGTGCACAAAATGCTTTTGTGTATGCCTTGCAGTGGATTTGTATGTGTCAACTTTTTTGAACACTATCTAATTTATCAGCATTTGAAGCTCTATAAACACCTTTTCCATCCTGTCTTGGGTGTAGTCCCATCATGCAAGAATTAAGTGGCTTTATAAATATGAACTGATGGAAGATGTACTACCGTGTTCACAATTACCTAGTATGTCTTTCATGTCTTCTATGTCTTTGTTGTTTGAAAAATAGTAAAATATTCTCATATTGGACGTAAGAATTTTGCTTTTTTGTTTTTTTGAGTTTAGTTATCTATACTCAGGGGCATTAAAAATGCAACAATGCATTGGTTTAATGCTTTTCAGCAAATAGCAATCATTTTCAAATCAGGTTTTGCAGCTCCCTGGAGGTCCTCAAAGACTAATTGCAGTAAAAGTAAGACCTTTGTCACCCCAAAACTACATGTGTAAAATTAACTTTTATTTTATTCTACAAGGTACGTCAGTTGAGAAAATTCAGTCTGCATTCCAGACTCAGTAATCATTATTCCACACTGCTGCCTAAATTTTTACATACCGGTCCATTTTGCATTATACATGGATCCACTCCAGCAGAAGTCATTGTGAAAGGTTTGATATTCATTTCTGTTTTCAATTATTTTAACAAAAATCCAAATTGGTTTAAGTTTAACCAAGGGACCTTATCAGGAATGATTAGCAGGACCTAAAACAGAAGAGACTGGGAATCTGTCTACAGTATGTAAGTTCCTGTTCCTGACAATTTTGGATTTTTATTCATGAGTCTAAGACAAATAGAATATTTTAGTTAATCTTCACTTGATATTCAGTGCTAAACCACCACCTCTTGTGTCCTTATTATACTACTGTATACTCACCCCCATCATTGGTCATGTGAGTCATGTTTTACTGATCTCTTTCAACAGCACATTTATATGCTACTGCAGTAGCATCCACTTCTAATGTTTTTGTTTTAATACTTTTAGCAGTGACGTAAACATACTCAAAATCTGTCTTATTAAATGTTTCCCTTCAGTTTTTATATCCCAGTCTTACTGTATATCCCTTGAATTTTCTTGATTAACATTTTATTATCTTGTCCTCTGCGCTTTATACTGTAGATCGTTGCTTCAAGCATATTACCCCCCTTTGTAGTAAAATCCAGTCTGTGCATTTTGTTTAGATGATAATTGACAGAGAAAGGATCCCAGTAATCAGGAAAGCCAAAACCTGGGTTTTAATGACTTTTATTTAGAGTCTGATGCAAATATATGCACATAGAGTAAGTGTACACATTTGCACCAACCTGCGAGCAGCAGAACACAACTACATCTGTGGCTAATTAGTAATGTATGGATGTATGGATGTCTGTTTACAGTACAAACCCTGGAAAGGGTTTCAGTTGTCAGTGTGTCCAGACCCCATGGCTAACTATGGAATAGAGATTGCTGTCTTAAGTTATTTCTACTGTACTCTGTATGTGTAGACGTAGCTGCATACTCTGGAGAGGTAGCCGGAAGGGAACCCTTGAACTTAAAGATCTGTGGTCATGTGTTTGCAGTGTTAAAACCCTCAGGTTAGATGAAGTTAGTAGCTGGGAGCAATTTTGGTAAACTGTTATCTGACAAAAGTACTAGCAAGCCTGCAAATGCAAACTAAATATTGTTTATTTAGTTTGCATTTGCAGTAATGGTGTTTGGTCCCCTGGTTATGGTTTAAGGTTTGGTGAATGAGCTCTGGTTTATGGTTTTGGTGGATGGTTATAATTTAAACAACACCGTTTAGGAACCCGTGAAGGTTGCAGTGTAACTGGAGGCTCGGTGTATGGTCTTGGAGTTAGTGTGGTTCTGGGCAGTGGTTAAGAGACATCAGGTTACAGTCTCCTAGAATAGTGAAGCAACAGGACCTTAAAGAAAAACCCAGAAGCAGGTTAGTTAAAAAGCAACAATTTAAATTTGCATAGCTGGAAAACCACATGTTTCTGGCTGCGAGTGGCCATGGCACTCACACCAACGACAGGTAAAGACTTTATTATAGATATTCAACAAAGTGTCCATATGGCCTAAAGGTGGTTATTTGCTCCAAACACACTACTGTTATTTACTATAAAATATTCATATACAGTAAGTGTTTACATACAGTGCATTCAATGATGATCAGGTACTTACTGTATGCAGGCCATATGATTTGCAAAATGTACTTTGGCAGTGAAAAATGTTTAAGAAGCTCTTCTGTATAGCACTTCACTGTGTTTAGAAATTGCAGATACTACATAAGCACGTCCTTTGACACTGCTCCTTGAGGTTCAGAATTATTTAAAGGCTTTTATTGTGCAGAGACCTGAAATAGTAAAGTAAGTGTTTTGCAAAAAGGTTTCCTCTATGCAGAGTTGCCCATATGGTATAGGACTTTTAAACTTTAAAAACATTTTATGGTTTGTAGCATCCTAGCTTTTACTAGGTGTTTTAAACTGGAATTATTTGAAATGTTTCTTACTGCCCAATGTCCAAAGCAAAGATAAGGAGACTTTGCATGTCAGTTTTATTTAGTATGCAGAATGTACAAAACTTTATCTTGCAAGCTCTGTGAAAAGTGATTTTTGTTCTGTGAAACTGCCTTTAATTTTAATCAATAATCTGCCTTTCATGAGCCTTTCATGAGCTTCCAAGCCAGTGATTTCAGATATGTCTTTTGTTTTTCTGTCAGTCAAAAGGTTTGGAGCATAAGTGAACATTCAAGTTTGAAGTGTTATTTTGTCCCTTTTAATCTGATTATTTTGCTATCATTTTCCATTTCTCAAGCAGAAAAATAAGTTGAAAACTCATATGCACTGAATATTGTACCTCCTCCAAGTAATCATATGGATTCAAGGAGCTTAGAAAATAGGGATTCAGCTTTGTATTTTGCATAGTAGCCATCACACTTTAATGAACAGTCAAGCTCAATAAAAAATATATTCAGATAGTTTGTTCAAGGTACCTCCCCACTCTTCAGAACTTCAGATGTAAATATATACTTCATACATCAGAAGTAAAGCATTTTAGTCTATACTGTATGTACTACAGTGGTTATCAAAAGTATTAACCTCCCTTGGTTTGTTTTAAAATTTTACTATTACAATATAGAATCACAATGTATTTATTTGCATTTTTTTTGTATTGATCAACACAAAATACTCTATAATGTCAAACTGAAAACACAAGTATACAGACACCCCTAAATTAATTATAAATATAAAACAGAAAATAAGTAATTGCATAAATAACCATCTCCTTTTACAAGAACCTAAATAGGCTCTGGAGCAACCAGAAGTCTTTAGAAATGTTGAGTAAAGTCCACCTGTGTGCAATTATGGTGCTTCTCATGAGTCCAGAATAATATACCTATCACCGAGAGGTCCCACAGTTGATTAGTACTGCTCAAGCAAAAACTACATCATGAAGACAAAAGGAGTTTTCAAAGCAAATCTGGGATAGGGTTATTTAATATTAATACTAATACTACTACTGCTACTAATAATAATAATAATGTTTCTTTATAGCCCTATACAATTTCTTGCATTAGGAATTCGTCTTTTCACATACCCCAGCTTTTCTCCATGGAGACACAGACACACAGACAGGGAGAGAAGCTTTGGGTCAGAGCGCAGAGTCAGCCATTGTACGGCGCCCCTGGAGCAGTTGGGGTTAAGGGCCTTGCTCAGGGGCCCAATGGAGTAGGATTCCTCTGCTGGCCGCGGGATTTGAACCGGCAACCTTTAAAAGTACCAGTTAGAGGAAGAGTATAAGACATTTTCCAAGGCATTATACAGTATATCCCCCAGATCACAGTAAAGTCCATTATAAAGTAATGTAGAAAATAATGGAACAACTGTGAAACTGGGAAAAACAGTGTCCTCAAAAACTGTGTATCCAGGTGAGAAGAGCTAGTCAAGGGCTTCATGGTATAGTGACAAAAAACCCACATCGGATCTTGACCATGCTTTGCCAGAGGGCACGTGGGAGATTCTGGCTTGGAATTACGTGGAAGAAGATTCTAAAGTTTGACCTTTTTGGCCTACATGGAAAACATTGTTTGGCGAAAGCATAACACTAAACACAATCTTGAGAAGGTCAATGTAATGAACAGTTCTTTCTGGACCCTATGTGGACGACACAATCCGAAGAAGTGGGGAAACACTAGGAAAAAGTCACGCAGGAATACGGGGTTGACAACAGGGGGGCGTGTCCAAAGTGCACTGGTGCACGGGGGAGGTGTGGCCGAGGCAAACAATCCAAAAGTAATCCATAATGGGAATCCAAAAAGTCAGAATAAGCCCAAAGCCAGGTAATCCATCCAAACAAGGAATTAAAACCATGACCCGGGTCGGAACCGGCGGATAGGGAACAGGAACAGAGATTAAAACCTTAACGGGACCAGGCGCTTCCAGGTCCTGGACTCGCACGGTGCGAAAACCAGATGCAGAGCGCCTGGCTTTTAGGGTGGGCTGGGAACAGGGGTCAGGTACACAGAATTAAATCCAAAGTGAAAAAGCCGGAGCACCCTAAAGGAAGAGGGACTACAATCGTGACAGTCAATCCATACTGTAAAACATGGTGGTGGCCATGTATAATGACATAAGGATGCTTCTCTGCCTCAGGACCTGGGAGACTTGTGAAGATAGAAGAAAAAATAGATGCAACAAATTCTTTATTGTTTTAGTTGATATGTGACATACTGAAATCTGTTTAAAGGGAAAAAAAATGGATATCAGATCAATTACCATATGTCTCACTTTACCAGATATACATTTCAGAATTACATAAATTATACAAATCTCTAATAGTACTATACTCTAATAGAATGTTGTAAATATTATAGCTGGATCCCCATCTTTTCCAGCAATTTTATAGATCTGTTATTGAAAACTATATAAGAATTAAATAGCGTCATAACCATGATGAACAAAACAACAAATTCTTAAAGAAATTGAAATGGAGATTTAACCCAGCATATTTAACATTATACTGCATACTCACTAATTCCTAAGGGTAAGGATTATGCAAGTGTCTACAATTTGTAACTTTTTAATTTGTGCATTTTTAATTCAATCTGGATGGTGCTGTATATTGTATGGAGTATAAGAGAATGTTTCAGTAAATTGTGAAAACTCATTAAAAACGAATTGTGACTGAAATAAATATGGTGTAGTTCCAGAAGTTAATGACTCTAGGAGAGTTGGATTTTATTGAATTATTAAACTGTATTCTATTGTATTCATGCTATTGGTAGGGTACATAATTTGCCTCTAAGTTTCTTCAGCTCTTTTTTACATAAGTCTTATAAGTTGGTTGTTATATCTCTGACTCCTGCACTGTTTAAAGAAAAACTTGACGTTTCTTGTTTCGTTCACTAAATTAAACTGGAAACGTACAATCAGAACTTTTTGAACTCTCCCTTTTAATTTCTTTCCTGTAGAATCCAATGTATAAATTGATTAAAATAAACTTCCAGTACTTTCAAGTTCTATTAAACTATTTTATTTTGCTAACCACACATATGAAATATTAAGAAAACATCACAGGCTTCAGTTCACTACGAATACAATATACAGTATAACTACAATAATCTTATCTGTTTACATTTTCCTGTGCTCAGTTTTCATCCCAAGACAATTGAATTGCATATTTTTAATCAAGCCAAGCTAATCTGATGTTCACTCTGAAACTCACATTAGAATGAAAGAGTAAACACAGACAAGACATATTAACTTTGATCTGGGGATTCTTCTGTCCCTTCTGACTAAAAGTATATTTAGATTTTGATATTGTCAGCTCACTGGAATACTCCAACTATATTTATTTAAAAAAGCTCTTAAAAAAATCACTGTCAATAACTACTTCAAAATATATCCAAATTGTGCCTCCTACAAATGTTTATCTCTAGATGTTTTAAGTTAAATTTATGAAATGGTGATATAACTAATTATTCAATTTTATTTTATCAAGAAACTCAAAAGCTATTTGATACCTGTATGCTCAAACTGAAGACTTCTCAGGGTAGGATAAATTATAATAACTTGTGGCAGCAAAAACCATAGGAAAAAAATGAATGCATTTAATTGCATAAACCTTCAGAACAATGAACTCAATATTTGGTAGAAGCATTTTTGGCAGCAATTACAGCCACAAGTCTTGGGTAAGTAGCAGCTTTACAAACTGATTTGGTGCTGTATTTGCCCATTCTTCTTGGGAGATTTGCTAAAGTTCTCTCAATTTTCTTACAGACAGCCATTTTGTAAGTCTTTCCATACATACTGAACCGGATTACATCTGTATTTTGATTGTGCTACTCAAGGACATTCAGTGTTGTTTTCTTAAGGCACACCAGTGTAGACCAAGGTCTTTGACCTCATTATTTGGATCACTGTCCTACTAAAGGTGAATTTTTGTCCCAGTTTTAGGTCTCAAGCAGGTTCCTCTCTAATCTTCCACTTCTAATCAGTCTTAATAAACAACACAGTCCCTTAAAGAACTATACCATAATGCTGCTACCAATATGCTTGAGAATAGGAATACATGTGACTGAGTGATGCACTTTGATCGGTTTGTGTTAGATGTAATGCTTTGCATTTAGACTAAAAAGTTAAAATTTTGTCTTGTCTAACTACAAAAATATTTGCTTTTTACAACTTCCATCCAGATTTTAAGATGGGTTTTCCATTCTATCATACAGGCCACTGAACTCTGTAACTCTTTTGAAGTTGCGGTTGGCCTCACATTGGTATACCTACTGTAACTAGTTTCATCCTTGAGTTTCTGCTCAGTTCGGAGGAACAGCCTGATCAAGGCAATGTATGGCTACCTTATACTTCTTAAAATCAACATCACCATGCTTAAAGGGATTCTACAGGACTTTGAAATGTTTTATACCATTTTCCTGATCTCTGCCTTTGTATTTTATCCCTTCTTCCCTGAGCACCTCATGGTGTAAACTTTGGTTGAAATTCACTACTAGACTGAGGGATCGAGACAGATGTACAGTATTTATTCTGAAACCATGTGAACACTTTTATCGACCAAGACACAGGCCACTCAATTAATTTATGCAAAATTGCATTGAATACAATGCAAGGCACTGTAAATGTGCCAATCAAAAAACATTGAATTACATCTGTGGTAAGATGTTTTATAATTGCTGTCAAATAACACAGTGAATCCTCTTGGCCAGTGGTTCACAAACTTTTTGGACCAAGTACCACCCCTGATCAAACCAAAGCATCCAAGTACCACCAACAAAATCATCTTCTCATAGGAACCCCAGAAAATCTCAATGACCAACATGAGCGTACGTGCAAACACACATATTATAATAACTATTATAATATAATAACTTTAATTGATATAGCGCCTTTAAAGGTGGCTTCACAAAGCGCTTTACAGAATGACAACATGAACAACACCAAAAATAAACAATAAAGCACTATTTCAGTGAGAGGGGTGAGCCTGTTTAGTCGAGCAAAGCAGATGTGAATTCATTGGTCAAGCCTTGATACAATTCACAACAGAGTCTAACAGATTTTAAATCCTCAGGCATTTTCTTGATTGCAAAGGCCTTAAAGGATGCTGCAGTGCATCAACTTCATATCTGGAGAAACCTCTCTGATGCAACTACACTTGTCATCGCTCTAGCAACCGCTGTACACAATCTGACACATTTTGTCCTGTTGATGCCATTCTCTTTGATAAATTCAGAAGCTGAAATATGTGCTCTCCTGTAGTTCCTGTTGGTAGAGGCTTACAGAACAAAGTCCTCATGGGATGTTCTGTACCCTCAAACTCGTATCTAACAAACAAGTAAATTGGCCAAATCAACTACACCTACAGACTCATCTAATTCCAGTGAAAAGCATCCGCTCATCTTAACGCACTCTATCAGCATACTTTTGATATCATCCACCTTACCAATAATTCTATGAGTGACTGTCTTTCGGAGGGGGGAGCAGGTCGAGCTGTTTAGCAGCTTTTCTCCATACATAATACGCGTTGGCTCTTTTGCCAACGGTAAACAAAGTTTTTCAAAAATAGCATGGAGCTTACCTGCTTTAGCAATCCACAAACTTGCATTTATCCCCATTTCCACTTCAGGAGTCTGTCTCAGAAGTTAAAGTTTTTATTCCATGCACATGGGAGCGAAACAGAGATGCTCCGTGTATTTTTCTCAAATTAACCTAGAACAGTTCTTAAATATTTTTCTATCATGCTTTCCTGTGCTCACAAGTTTGCCAGCGTTCGTAGTATGCATTTCTATGCTTTTCTGTGCTTACAACATTGGCATTCTCCTACCTCCCTATTTGCTGGAGATAACTTTTTTTTAAATACAATTGGTCACTTAAGTTAGTAGCACACATTCCCCTACAATGGTATAGAATTACATAGTATCTCTTGTGTCCACTCAAGTATTAGCATGTGCTAAATTTTAGTGCATAGGCTGCATATTCAACACAAACTAATTTTATTAAAATAGAAAATATGAAATCCAGTCCCAATTTTTCAGTGCCACAACAAAGTTCCAGGGTCATATGGCGTACCACCTGGCGATGCTCTGCATGCGTACCATACTTTGAGAACCACTGCTCTTGGCTATTTTCATTTATCCTTGGAGATTAAGAAGCACTCCATGAAGAAAATTATCTCCTGGGATACTAGCATTGAAGACCCCTGAGCACCCAACAACAGATCAAAATTCATGGATTCCTACTAGATTATGTGCACAGTGCTTTGTTTCCTCATATTAATATTTATATGATTTTAAAAACAACACAGTACATTTTTACATTTGTCTTTGGAAACCGATAGTAATTTATTGAATAGACTGGTATTTATTCATTGCCAGTTGGTAAACATTGGCCAGGTGCAGAACTATTTTTATTTTGTTATTCCAATAAACAAAGTGTACCCACATTCAGTCCACTTCCCAGGAGGTATTGTAGGTATGTTTAAATCTCCAGCTTTTTAAGAACAAAGTAAGGTATCTACTTGTCCAATTGTCAGATTGACTTCAATTATGTAATTAAGGCCTCAGGTGGAAATAAATTCAGAAAACTCCTGATAGGAGTTGTACGCCACTGCCATAAACTTTGAAATGATCTGAGCACACAGTCACATGATATTCTATCCTCTGTTTTTTTTAATAAAATCTAAAAAAATAATCATTCATTTTGTAGCAAATATATTATTATCACAATAATAATATATTGTCACAATAATATATACCCCTATTTTATTATTTGCATGAATCACATTACAGTGTATGGTTTTTTCAATGTTTAAATACATGCCATATATTATGTAATTATATTTTATCATTTTACATTAGTAATGCTGTCTCTTTTCACGTTTGTAATTAACTATATAGAATGTATGAAAAAGCAATCTATCAATTGCTGAAGGTACACAAAAAACAATCATAGTTCAATGATGTACAGTAACATAATCTTAATGACACCACAGTTATATAGTTCATATTATATATAGTAATACTGTAAACAGATAGGCATCACAGAATGAATATATGATGTATGAAGGAAGGTAACTGATGTTCACTAAAAGATATTGTTCCACTTTGAATGTGAAATTGAAGAATGAGTCTCCTAATGAGTCCCTGGATAATTAGGTGTTATCAATCACAACAACAGATGTTATTTAAAATATACTTATGAATGCATTGTTACAAGTGGGGGGTCACAGAAAAAGTGAAAATCAGGAATTGACCGTGCAGTTTAGGAGTAAAATACATATTAATAACGCCTAACTTGTAAGTGATTTTTCCAGAATATACCCAAGCAGTTTGAAAAAATAGAGGAACATTTTTTCTCTGGCACAGCTTTGTTGAAAAGAGTAATAATCCAGATACACTTGATTAAATGAAAATGTATTAATGAAGACAAGACACAAACTACACCACACACTACAAAGCATACAACAAATTAAGGTTACTCTATGCACAGCATTTACAGACACGGCATTTCAGTGGACTAACATTCTAATTACGCAGAAACCCGCCCAGACTTCTACTAAGTATGAAACTCTTAAATAATGCCTACAGAGGCCAAATAAGGTATAAGCTACTTTCTAAATAAATATAATTTGCAGTTAAATCTCTCTCTCTGCACCCTGGATGCCACAAAATAAATATTCTTAAAATGCACCTTTAGCAAGAAAGATCTCTCTACCTGAGGCATCTTTTACCCAAGAAACCCAAGTTCCCTAAAAACACAGAATAGTATACTCTATAGCAAGGTTCAAATACTTACTGTAGCTCCAGTCAGGTTTTATTTGGATGATAACAAAGTAGAGGCTCTCGCCTGGCACAAGCTTCAAGTTCCAACTCCTCTCTTGTCCTCTTCTCCTTCTTCTTTCTGCTTCTTGTTTTTCTTGTTGTACTCCTTTCTTGTTGTCTCTCTGTGCTCTTAATGTGATCTTATATTGTCTGTTTCTGTACTGCTCATCACTGAGAATCATTAACCCACAAAGTACCTAGGTATACAAAGGTAAACTCTACCATGGTTTCTAATCAAGGGACCCCCACATTTCAACAAGCATCCTCCCTGCATTAAAGCTAGAAGTGTTTACTCTGCCCACTGTCATCTAAAATCCAAAAGAGACACTTCTCAGTAACCTAAAGATGTAGAAGTATATAATAATCCATCATTTTTGTTTACCACTTCTTCCAGTTCAGGGTCACAGGGGAGCTAGAGCCTGTCCTGGCAAGCAATGAGCAGAATGCCACTCTATCGCAGAGCAGATATGTAGACATGCACACACTCATACCTAGAACCAATTTTCCCCTAGAAGACAATTAACCTACCAGTAAGTTTTGGGACTGTGGGAAGAAACTGGAGCACCAGGAGGAAACCCACACGAACAGGGGATCAATATACAAACTCTCCATATAGCACCCTGGGTCCAGAATTTAAGTCATGGCCACTGCAGAGCGAGGTAGCAATGCAAACCACTTTGCCACTGTACCACCCTGTAAAATCATAATTCATAATAATATAATAATAAGAGTATAACAATTACATTAACAAAGACATGAAAACATACTTGTATATTTGTTTAAGCTTTAATCGGACTTGTCTGTTATTAATGTGTTTATTCCACTTTTCCAAAACACTACAAAGTGAAGCAAATCAAAGAAGTGTTTATATTGTGGTCTTAGTTGAAAACAAGACACACAGTACACACTACTGTATTTAAAAAAAAAAAACAACCAAAATAATAGCATAAAAGATAAAACGCTCAGATCTAATTGGAATTCCAATCACATGTTTTAAAGAGGTATCAGGAAAAGTCACTGAAAATGTGCCTAAAAATATAAATCAAAGAACAATGACACATTGTTAGTATGAAATATAACACATTGTGAAGATTAAAATATTCCAAAGTTAATTCTGGATTATGACCTACCTGAGTGTTAACACAGTCTTGAGTGTTAACACGACCGCTGATACAGAAACCTGATCAACCTTTATATAGACTCTCATGACATCTTTCTTCCACTTCCCTTCACTGTTCCTGTTAGGTTGAAGTCAGCTGGTGAAGGTTGATCAGTTGTACAGTAGCTATCTCTTGTTCAAAGGACGGGTCAGTGGAGCAACAGATTTTCTGTGGAATTCAAGTTGGTTCAAGCATTTGGTCAAAATGTAGCTGGGTGGTAGCATTGCCATCCATTTGCACCACAGTTGGGCTTCTGTTAAAGAATACCAAACTGTTGACTCATGATGACATCTACATGTTCATTGTCTTTTGTCAGTCCTATTAAAGGCAACACAACATTCATTGGTGATTAAAACACATTACAATTGTCACCATTCATGTTTCAAAAGTGATGTGAAATGACATGATTTACAATATCTATTCCAACAATATTCTTTTAAGCTGTGTATACAGTAGCAAAAACAAAATTGAGTGCTGAGTGTGAAACAGACCCCTGAGTTGAACCTACAGATGCAGCCATTCAAAGTGCGCGGTACAGACACGTACCGGAGGTAATTGGCTACGGCGTCGCGCATTTTGACGCAAGATGACGTGGGGTACCGCGGTACATTATGGGTTGTTGTTTTTTTTTTGCAGTTTTATCTAGAACAAGCGATGCTTAAACCTTTGTCTGATTCTTGTGAAACTATCCACACGACAGTTACCTAAGAGTTGACTTCAGTGATGTCAATGATGGGATGTTTCTAAAAATCCATCCACTGTAAAACGTCTTCTCCAGTTGTCCTGCATCTGTATTCGCTAATGAAGCTGTGTGTTCTGAGCCTGGTTCTCTACATTTCTGTATGAACCAGCTTAGAGGGCTAAAGACAGCTTGTGTTTAAATTGAGTGTAAGGTAATTTATGCTTCTAAAGTCATGGTCAGCATTTATTATTGTACTGTGCTGTAAACTTGTTCTGTGCCTAATTACATTATTTTATAACTTTATCAAATATGTACATTGTCTGTTGATAATGTTTCTGTAGTGCTTTTTCAGCCCTCAGCATGCGACCGTGCCGGTGGCGCTGTGGGTTAGGTTCCTGACTCCCATAACACATGGTCTGTGATCGAATCCCATGGAACTATGACTTTATTTTTTAACAAACATCTCTTTGAAAAAATGAAACGTTTCCCTTGGTCAGAGATTAAATAAAACCTCACTCGCACCAAACAAATTTATATTTCTAAATATCACAACATGATCGAATTTAAGTCTTTTTAATAACAATGAATAGTCACCTATGCGTTACAAAATAAACATTTATATTGATTTGAATCGGGTTTTGATTTAAATCATAAACGTGTGTTTAAATATATGTGTTTAAAGGTGATATACTGTATAAAAGCTCTGATTCTTATGGAGTGTTCCGCCGGGGATTCAAAAAAATTATTTTTTTTAATCGCGTATCTAAGGAAAATTGCAGTATAACTTTGTTCATGCACATCATTATACAGTATCTCATTTTGTATTTCTATTAAAATAAATCGTTTGCCCAGCCACTATTGTTGTTATTGTTTTTATCCTGTAAAGCGCTTTGAGGAGCACAGCTTTCTCACCACTTAGATTACTTTTTGACACCATCCTTACACAAAGCAGAAACTGATTGTATTTTCCGATGACATACAAGTGCAAAGATTATAGATTTTAATCGTCTTTTTTCTGAACCAGGGAAAATCTGATCATGTTTCTCTATAACAATAATAAAAAACTTTATTTTACATATCACCTTTAAAAGTGGCATCTCAAAACAATACAGTAGATGTAAACCACAGATTACAAAGTAAATACCCAGACAAACGCAAACGCGTTTTTAATAAAATGCTTTTATTCATTCAACAGAGAGAGAGCGTAAAACCTGGGTGTAAAAGCTGTTCCTTTTTCTGATCACTCGCTCTCTGGATAAACGTCTCGCATGTCCTGTTCTTTGTTTTCCTAATTTGCCGATTATGCCTGCTGCGATCCACTCCTACCCTCACACCTAAAGAAGACTATTTCAAATTTCTTTGCGCATTCTTAAGGTGATATCACATAAAGGTGACATGTAAAATAATGTTTTTTTATTATTGTTATTGAGAAACATGATCAGATTTTCCCCAGTTCAGAAAAAAAGATCTAAAGTATACTAGTTAAGAAAAATAAATCTAAACGGGGAGAAAGCTATGCTGAAAGTTTATTAAGATACTTAGAAGACAAAGATATCAATTTTAGTTAAAATTTTATATATCACCTTTAAAAGTGGAATCTCAAAGCAAAGTAAATACCCAACACTGATTGTACCCATCTGTCATGCTAATAAAACACCTTGAATTGAATTGAATTGAGGGAGAGAGGGGGGGAGGGCGAGCAAGATAACCAGGACGTAAGACAAATAAGATACACTCCACAGGCATTCACAACAGCGACATATGAAACGTTTGCGCGTATAGTTAAGTTATTACTTGGTTTTCAAAGTGCAATGAAATACAATATTGTTGTTGTTGCTGTTCTTGTTGTTTTTATCCTGTAAAACGTTTTGAGAAGCCGTCTTTAAAGGCGATATATACTGTAAAAGCGCTGATTCTTATGGAATGTGTTCCGCCGGGGATTCAAAAATTTTTTTATATTTTTTTAATCGCGTATCTAAGGAAATCTCAGTATAACTTTGTTCATGCACAAACAGTGGCATGTTACATTATTCATTTGGGTGTCTTAATTCGATGTATTTAAAGCAGTGAACTACTGTAGGTATAACATAACATTCAGAAATACAATCGAGAATAATTTTGTGGTGTTTGTTTAGATGAAACGTTCCTAAAACGTATAACGTAACCGGGCATCCATATGAATCAAGTAACAGGTTTATTCCATGCTGAAAAAAAGAAGAAAGAAAACACTGAGAATTGACTGAGCTCCGCTCTGTACCACGCAATGATCCCCCCAGAGTCTCTGCCCCGGGTTATGTGGGTTTTTAGACAGAGGGTAAAACACTCTCTCTCTCGCTTGACCTCCCCCTCCCTGTGTATTGTCTGTTTTTTTGTTAACAAGGCTCGCCAGCTAATATGAATCGAAACCTGTCTTTCTAGCTTTTAAAGTTGTGCGATGTGTAAGCCACAATTCAAATAGAGAAAAGAGCTGACTGACAAGATTTGAGATGTGGCTGTCAATGTTGGATTAAAAAAAAACACATTGCCCGACGTTTGTTGAATTGCTTGAAAAATAACTTTGTTTCGAGAGACTGGATAAGTGTGTGTGTGTCTCTCTCTGCTGGATGTCCCTCTCACTCTCTGCTGAATGAATAAAAGCATTTTATTAAAAACGCGTTTGCGTTTGTCTGGTATTTACTTTGGTCCCTTTTAACTGTTTTTCCATCTACTGTATTGCTTTGAGATGCCACTTTTAAAGGTGATATGTAAAATAAAGTTTTTTATTATTGTTATAGAGAAACATGATCAGATTATCCCTGGTTCAGAAAAAAAGATCTAAAGTGCTACACCTAAATTTCTTAATTCGATGTATTTAAAGCAGTGAACTACTGTAGGTGTAACATAACATTCAGAAATACAATCGAGAATAGTTTTGTGGTGTTTGTTTAGATGAAACGTTCCTAAAATGTATAACGTAACAAAATTAAAGACGATTAAAATCTGTAATCTTTCCACTTGTACTGTATGTCATCGGAAAGTTTCTGCTTTGTGTAAAGATGGTATCAAAAAGTAATCTTAAGAGAAAGCTGTGCTCAATATATTTAAGGGACTTAAAAGTAAAAAGAGATGCTTCATATTGCTTGACTAATTTTAAAAACTAAGTTATAAATGCAGACGCTCCCTCGGTGCCGCGCTGGGTGTAAATATCAAAATATACATTCGTCCCGGGCAGAGGCCGAAGAGCAGGACAGGAGTGAAAGGCGGGGTTTAGGAAGGTGTACAGTCTGGGCAGGTATAGATTACACTTTTCTAAAACATATTTGAAAAATAAAAACGATTACAATCTAATCCTTCCACGTTTGATCCCAAAATCCCAAGAAAAATAAATCTAAACGGGTAGAAAGCTATGCTGAAAGTTTATTAAGATACTTAGAAGACAAAGATACTGTATCAATTTATGTTGCATTAGTCTGATTATGATTAAAAAAAACACATATAATTAAACACGTTTGCGATTTAAATCAAAACACGATTTAAATCTTAATAAATGTTTATATTGTAACGCATACTGTCCAGCCTCCATTTCTCTATAAAAATTTACTCTATCACACACACACAATAGAAGCAGGAAGCAGAAGCAGGGACCGTTGTCAGAAGGGAAGAAGGTGACTATTCATTGTTATCAAAAATGACTTAGAATCGATCATGTTGTGATATTTTGAAATATAAAAGTCAATTGATTGTCCATAATATCGCTATTCTATTTTTTCGAAGAAATGTTTGTTAAAAGAAAAGTCCAGCACCAGCTGGATTTGAACACACAACCCTTGAGTTGGTAATCGGGCACATAGACCAGTGGGCTACAAGGGAAGTCGCGTGAAGAAAGAGGCGAAACAGCCCTACACAGCCCTGTCGCAGTACACGAATATAATCATATCGTTATTAAATTCTTTAGATACGCGATTCCATATTATATTAGCAGAAAAGCTTAAAACTACCACTTTTTCACATGCTAGTTAAATACTTCGATGCTTAAAATCGTTAGGGAGAAATGGAATACCGGTGTGTATTTTTTTCTTTAAAGTACCGATTCCTCAAATCTGACTGGCTGACACCCTTCTGAAGTGGTTCCATAATATCTGGTATACGGAAAAGAAAGCGTTGATAAAAAAGCCTGGATTCTCATGTATCTCATACAAGTATCTTTTAATACAGTCTTTGCTGTGCTCTTGAGGATCCTTGTGATATTTTGAGCTCTAGTTGAATGATAAGTGTCGTATTTTAAATCATTTTCGTAGTTAGAAATTATGAAACGCCCTGTTAAAAGCAAGGGAGTTTTTTATGCCCGTTGAAATAAAACAAAATGCCTGACAAAGTAGGGCTTGGACAGATTCCAAGTGCTTGTACAAATGTGCTAAAGAAATTATACTTTGAGTATACAGCTTGTCCAAAGTCATTCATTATTAATACTATTAGTAATATCTTCGGTAAAGGCTTTGATGCATAAATATTTCTGATAAAGGTAGGTTGTGTACTTTTGTCCAACTGAGCAATCTTGCTTTCATAAAATATACCAACATTTTAAAGACTGATGATTAACATGCTGTAATACACAGTTCAAATTTAAAAGCTCAAATGCTGTACATGAGAGATTAAGCTCCCCCTGGCGGTTTTACAAGGTGATGCCGGATTCTTTCCAGCATGACGTCAAATGACGCGATTAACCGCCTGATACTGCGTGATACCGCGACACGCCCACCTGAGTATGCCGCGCAATACCCCTCCCATTTTGAATGGCTGCATCTGTATGTACAGTATACAACACAAGATTTTCTATACCGTACCTGGATCAAATCACCTCAGGTCATCCCTGTTCTAAACTGATCAGACTCTTCCAACCTTCTAAATACAACAGTCTTCTGAGACTAGGATCATTCTTGTTGATCTTCTTTGAAAACTTTCTAAGGCTTAATATTTTTTTGTCCTGTGGAAAGGGGACCAAAACTAAACACAGTATTCTAAAAGGTCTTACTAGTGCAGTATTGGTCTTAAGCAGAACTTCATTGGATTTGTCATTGCTATGTACCTTTTTGCGATTTGTTTTAGTAATATTTACATTTAGTGCACAATATAACACCATTTCTTTTTTATGTGTTTGTGAAAAGATTAAAGCATGCTGGAAGAAAAGAGCTATATGTACACAACTGAATAGTGATAAAAAGTTTCAAAGCTGTTTTCTAATGATAAAAGTATTTTGACTTCATTTTGTGTTTTTCATATTTCTGTCTCTGGATTGAAAATACAGCAGGGGTCTTAAGTACTTCTGTCTTTGAACGAGATTTAGAATTCCATAATCTGATTTAATTTTATTTATCCGTTCTCAAATATGTAAGTACAGAGCAAACTGATTTAACAGGGAAGATTGTTTTGTTGTTATCTGTTTAACATAAATGTTTTTTTTTCAGATATCTAAATATAAGAAAAAGGCTTTACCAATTTACTTATACTATTCTTTCATATAGAAAATCTAGTAATTGTAAAATCAAAGGGTCAACTCTTATTATGATTATGAAGAGAAATGAAATAACTTAGAGGTCAAATGATTCTTCACTTTAAATGGTAAAGACTCACTAAATAAAATTTATACATGACGGTTAAAAATTTGTAGCTATCAAGAAAGCTAGTGGAGTACACTAAAATGGGTGTGTCAAAGTGTGGTAAATATTCTCTTTTGAGGTTTCACAGCTTTCTGAGCATGAAAATTTGAAACTAAAGCATAGTAAATTTCTTGCACTATAAATTCTTTAAATTAATTAATTAATCAAACACAGACATTAAAAACTACATTTCCTTATTTTTTTTTATTCCAGAATAGCTATTCCTGGAATAGGTAGGTATAAGTATATGCTAAGCCATGTTAGTAAGAGGAAATTATTCCAAATTGGTGATGTTAATAGTGCAGTTAAGTAACACTTGAACTTTATTTGCATTGGAGGGACATTAAAGAGTTAAATACAGCAGTATCTGAATAAGGCATCTAATAGTTTCTGGCCATTTTTTCCTCTTCATGAACTTCATTGTGCTCCTTACTTGAAAATGAAAATGATAGTTTCAATATTTGCCTTTGGAATAAAATGTGAAAGAGTGATTATTTTGATGGAAGAAAATACATAACTAATAATATTGACTAATGTCCTTGAAATAAACCAATATTTTATATTACTGTCAATATGGAAGCAAGGCTAAAATATTGTTTTAAAAGTTCTAATGTATGATACCACTAATGTCACTGATTCTTTCCAGAGAATTGTACATATATTTTTTTAAAATATTAACTTACATTCTTTTGTTTTTCAATAAGCCACTATCAATAGCTTTGTACTTCCAACTTGCCCAGAGGAAATCTTGTGCAACCTCTTCTAACACTTGTGGCATTCATTAATGCTAAATAATTGTCCATATCACATACATCAATTACAGACCATAAAATTGCCCAGAAATAAAACTGTGACTACTGCTTTTCATTGTATGCAATATTGTATGTATATAATAGGTCACTGTGGAAAATCATATTGCTTTACACAAAAGATAAAAAGACCTAAAATAAACAACAAAATCTTTGTTAATCTATTTTGCAAGGTCTAATGAAACAATTATAATGTAAATATTGCTCACAACAATATTTGAATAAGCTGAGTCATTTTTTGCTTACCAAGGTATGGTTCAAAATACAATATGGTCTTCAGTAGCCTTTTAGACTTAGTTATTTTACTATTATTAATTTCACCTCTTTACAAAATTGCATTTTTGTTAAGTAACATTTTTCAAGACTTGAGGCTGAAATAGGTGGTTTATGTTCAATTTCCATTGTGTGATTTACTAAATTCAGGCCTTGAGGCAACTAAGTTCTCATTTGACTAATGCATATTCTCTCAGAAATGTGCTGTTAAATAATTCAAAACTCCCTCAAGCAGAAAAGCAAACAAAAATGGAAACAGTGTTGCTTAACATTTCATTTCTTGTTCTTATTTTAAATACGAAAAATTACTAAAAATAATAAGAGGTTGTAAGAAAATAGTCTTCCATGTTTGTGGGAATCTTATTTTAAGATACAGTACATACTGTACAATGGCATGTGCATGCCTTGAAAGCCAGAGCAATGAGAATTCCACAATGGAAACTGTTTTTGAAAATTTCAGGCAGGTTTTTCATTTTAACCACATTTTTTGTTGCTTTGTTTTTTTTATTTTCCAAGTTATTGTGTGATTCATGTATTGGATGAACATTTTATATGTACTTATCTAAAGCCTGTCAGTACTCATAATTTTCCTACACATTTTGGAATTCTATTACAATGTCAAGTTTAGTGTAAAAAGTGTTTTCTATTATCAATGTGAAAATGGCTTGTAACAAATTTTCTTTTACTGTGTGCAGATCAGAACTTATTTTGAAATAACTACTCAGGTCAGCCTTATTTATTCCATTGAGAATCTGGAAGGCTTAATCAAATCTCCTCTAAGATGTTTTTATTGACTCTCTAAAGGTAAAGCACCTCCAGCCTGTCATCATAAATCATCTCTATAGGTCTTTGAATTAACAGTATTGCTGTTCTCTGGTCTTCTTTTTGTATATTGCAGCATATAGCATTTTTTAAATTTTCAGTTATATTGAGTTGTATTCTACATGTTGTAGAATATAGAGTATTCAAGCATTCTCTTTGCTTCTTTATTACTTAAATGCATTCCCTAGATACTGAGAAGAATTAATTTACTACAACAACACAGATGCGGTGGACAACCTATGCCCATGTCCACTTCTTCCCCTGTAAAAATCATCATCTCTTAAAGTACTAAAAATAACTAATATTTAATTAAATTTTATGAAAAGTACTAATATTTTTGCATACAAAGCTGCATATTTTGAAAATGTTTTTATTACTTATAAAGTTAATGTGAAGAACGGAGCTGCTTTTGTTGAGCAATCAGAGAAGTGATGGTGTATGTGGATCCAAGCGGTCTCATGTCCGGAAGGACAGCACATCAAGCACACCTTCTGCTTCCTTTGCACATCACATTTATCAAGCTGTTGTAATTACAATTACAGCACTGCTGGTATGATTCACAAATTACCTCACTCACATTTTCACTTCTATTCTGCATCTTTCTTGCACTTGTGCTGTCACTATCGTTGCTATATTTGCGTTTCAGAGTCCAAGATTTGTTTTATACAGTATATCACAGTATGTTAGATATTTAAAATAATGTTAAAATAAATGAATAACGAATTAACTTCCATTGTAACATATAGTTAGAAAACATGTGAATATAGATATTGGGGGAGTAAAAACAGTTCTACTGCTCATTTTGACCAGCAGACCAACAATCTCTAATATGCTGGGAGAGAGTATGGGAAGAGTATTTAAAGATGCCCTTAAACAGATATCGCAGTTGTGGTTTTTACATGCATATTTGCTTCTAAAATACTAATAATTAAAGCCACTATGTATAATATGTATTTTTATAATTGTATTCTTAAATAACAAAGTGGTATTAAAAAGACAATAAAAAACAAACATTTAGGATTAGTGATGTTATGAAACCAAACCAAAAATGTGTTCACACCTCCCATTAACCTGTCTTCTCCCCCTTCACCCTTTAAAGACCAGGAAGCTGGGACCTTTGGCAGAGTGAGAAGTGACAAAGAGTACCTACAAAGGTGGAGGAGGGGTGTGTCAGATGAATGTGAAAAAAAGGGATTGGATCTCATAAAAAATTTAGTGAGAAAAGACATGCTGTAGTATTAGTTAAACTCTACCTGGCCATCATGTTCTTAAGCATGAATAGATACCGTATTTTGCAGCTGTAATACAAAGTTAAACCTGAAGCACAAAATTAGCTAAAATGGTTTAACACATAAAACAGGATCTGGAGATAAATTACTTATTACTCTTTTTGTTTGTGCTTCTTCACATATGAAGGACAATAAACGGGTTGCGGGAAGGGATTTTTTTGGGCTATGAGCTTACATGTTAATGAACACATTTGTGAGATCTGCTTTTCGTTTTTGCAACATTAGATCATTACATCAACACAGATCATCTAATCATGAAGGCTCATCAGATATTGTACTTCCTCAGACAATTAAGGAAGTTTAGAATCAGTCAACACCTCCTTTTTCCGATTCTACACAGCTATTATAGAGAGCATTCTGACGTCCTCTATCTCTGTGTGGTACGGAAGTACAGACATCCTAACAAGGAAAATACTTCAGTGCATTGTTACAAAGGCCTCTAAGATCACTGGCACTGCTCTCTCCTCATTTGAATCCTTGTACACCCAATGTACCACCATACACGCTAACAAGATTATTGTGGATCCATCTCACCCTGCGCATGACTTATTTCAGCTGCTCCCCTCAAGTAGACATTTTAGATCACTGACATCCAAAACTTCATGTTTCAAGAACAGCTTTTTCCTGACTGCTGTTAGGCTGCTCAACAAGTAATGTGCCCCCAACCATCAAAAACTTAGTATTGTGCTTCATGACCTGTATCATATTTAAATTGCACTTATTTGTCTATGTTTACATTACAGGGCATCAACTTGACATTTTTTGCATATTAGATTATAGAGTGAATATTTATGTTCTGTATTGTGTATTGTCTCTCGTCGTCCTGTATTTTAATTATCTGTATTGTATATTGTGAATTCTGGTACTGTATTTATATTCTGTATGTTCTTGTCACATGTCAAATGTCTGTAGCAAAGCTGTACCAACAACAATTTCCACCGGCCTCGGTTGTGTGGCAATAAATATTCTATTCTATTCTATTAGCATACTTTACTTTAAAAATATTTAACCGGGATTGTTAGCTCTGTACAGCTCTGTACAGCTCTGTACCAACTTATACTTTGGACAATTTTCTCCAAATTAGGACATCATAAATCCTGAGGTTTTTTTTTTCTCCTTTATAAGACATTTGACATTCCTTTTGTAAATGGCAGGCTGCAGCAAGGACACATTTGCCCTGCCCAGTAAGTAGCATAAACTTTTGGTATTGTGATAAGTGGTTATTATCCAAATGTACTGTATTTTGTACATAAATACAATTACTGTGTTTCTTATAATTTTAATTACATTTTGACATTTTCAATGAAATATGTCATGCATTTGCTATAGTATTATGCATTTTATTGTCTTAATTATCTTGAAACAAAAAAAAGATGTTGTTTCTCTTTAAGAGAAATGTGTGTGTTATATTTATTGGTTTCTAGCACCTGTATATACTGTATTTTGAAACCTCTAATAAGGGGCATCAGAAATGTATTAGTAAAGTAACACATGTTAGAATACAGTATGCTAAGTTCAGGTGGCTACAAAGTTTATTAATTTACTACGCAAACTTTACTTATTAAATATACAAACTATTATTTATATAAATTAGAACAGTGATCCTAGTACAGATATTTCTAGTATTCTACTAGTTACATCATTCCAATGAGAGCATACATCCTTTATTTACTATACTTCTTGTATAGTGTTTTAACTACTTCCAAATACATGTAATATAGCCAGAAATATTGGTCTAGAATTAATTGGATCACTTTTGTCACCATTTTATGGATATTGCATAAAAATGACATAATAGCACATAATGACAAAGCTATTAATTTCAGAAGCTTTGTTCCAATATCTAAACACACAAAAAGAACATTACCACTGTGATAATGTTACCACTCCATAAACAAAAGATACTTGTTACTGTACATACATACAAGAATATTTATGTTGCTATTATTTAACTAACACTTTAACTGGTACGTTTCGGCCATGGAGCCTTCTTCAGGTGACACCCGAAGAAGGCTCCATGGCCGAAACGTTGTTTTCTTTCTTCTCTTTTCAGTATGGAAAAAAACTATTACTGTACTTCTTCCTTTGCAGCCTAAGCATGCTCACAAAGCTACCCACCTTAACTATTAACTGGTAGTTACCTATTTGGAAGAAACACCGGCAAAGTTTTTTTTTTTCTCCAATCGTGGCTTTTCCAGTGGCTTCTCCATGGCTCTGGAATTGATTTATTTTAACTTAAAGCCTCTCCTAATAGAATCTAGTTTAGATTTGTTTTGTGCTATTCAATAGGTTCTGTGCTAACAGCATTGAATTGTGTTCTGCATATTATGTTCTAAATTTAGTGTAATTTGTGTAATATCTGTAAAGGACTGGCCTTTTGACTGTTATTTTTTTTTTTCTTTTGCTGATCCATGATTCTACTTTGGTTGTTTTGAGTCATGGGGATTTTTTAGTCAGATACACTATAAGGAACAGAAAAAACTGTTGATGCCTCAGTTTGTATCTTTGAACAAGGCTAATATGTCATTTGAGTTACTTTGTTTTAGTATGGCAATAGATTCCACTTATTACCAGGAGATATTTCATCATTATCAAGCAGAAAATGAGATGATAAATAAATTATTGCTTTGAAATGTTTTCATTGGGGTTTCTTTATGGATATCATGAGGATTCACATTGAATGTTCACTGTACAAAGGACAGTAATTAATTATAAACTTGCTTTTATGTTTAATTTCCTCTAAATGCATGAATTTGACAATCTGGACAGGAGCATGGATTAATGTACAATTTTGACATAAAACATGGATTAATACTGTACATCCATAACATTGGCAAAGGAAAAAGTAAAGGTTTATTCTATGCTGAAAAGAATAGAGACACAACATTTTGGCTGTGAAGCCTTCTTCAAGTGTATGTGATTTGATGAGATCATTTATGATGTGGAGCTGTTAGCTGTTAAAATTTGTGCTCCTTTGATGTTGAAAGAGTAAACCGTTGTTAGAGGGAGAAAATGGTAGAAAGCATTAGTTTCCTCAATAATTGTTGAAGAAGTCTCTAAGTGCTACTCTGGGTGGTGTCTGAGTCAAAGGAAAAGGTGTTACATTTCTGACAAAATCCTTTCACACATCTGAAGTAGGCTCCACAACTGAAACATTTTGTCTCTTTTAATTTCAGCATGGAATTAACCTTGGAATAAATACTTGTTCCTTTGCAGTTTACGCATGCTGAAGCAGCTACAGTACCTTCATGATCTTCTTCAATCCATAACAATTGTTTTCCATTATAACATTTTCTAAGGGATAGTTTAATTGGTTTATTTCTTAAACAATGTGCAACAATACAACAGAGTATACAAAGAGTTTGGCCAACTGAACTTGATATTATTCACTTTTTTAATTTAAGTTGGCTTGTTTATTTCTTTATTCTAGGCAACTTGCAGTAAAGCAGAAACCACATTTGCAAACACTTGCATAGTGATACATTTACACAGGTATAATAAAAGTATACATTTCCATTTAATACAAAAGGTTATTATGGCAAACAAATCAATGCAAGATACATCAATGAATGAATCATAGAATCTACAATTACCTTCTGATCAGGGGATATTTAATATGTGCTGAATGAAAGGGGTTCATCTGATAAGTAATTGTCAATCTCGGATTAGACCAAATTGAAATACAAAAAAGATCTAAATTCACAGTAAAAAATAAGACAATGTGTTTCTATGAGGATGAAAAGAAGAGGAAGAGGTGGTGGGGGTAGAAAGAGAGAGATAAAGATGTGTCAGATGAAGACACACAAGGACAAGAGCATCAAGAGTGGTTTCTAAAGAGTATGAGGTTCAGTTGCTAGTCATCCGAGTGAGTAATGTGAGTAATAATAATAATAATATTAATTCCTTACACTTATATAGCGCTTTTCTGGACAATCCACTCAAAGCGTTTTACAGGTAATGGGGACTCCCCTCCACCACCACCAATGTGCAGCATCCACCTGGATGATGCGACGGCAGCCATAGTGCACCAGAACGCTCACCACACATCAGCTATCAGTGGGGAGGAGAGCAGAGTAATGTAGCCAATTCATAGATGGGGATTATTAGGAGACCATGATTGGTAAGGGCCAATGGGAAATTTGGCCAGGACGCCGGGGTTACACCCCTGCTCTTTTCGAGAAATGCCCTGAGATTTTTAATGACCACAGAGAGTCAGGACCTCGGTTTTACCTCTCATCCGAAGGACGGCGCCTGTTTACAGTATAGAGTCCCTGTCGCTATTCTGGGGAATTAGGACCCACATGGACTGCAGGGTGAGCAGTAACCACTAACCCACTAACACCGCTTCCAGCAGCAACCTTAGTTTTTCCCAGGAGTCTCCCATCCAGGTACTGACCAGGCTCACACCTGCTTAGCTTCAGTGGGCTGCCAGTTGTGAGTTGCAGGGTGATATGGCTGCTGGCGCAGAACAAGGGCTGTACTTGTAGTACAAGTACAAGGCGTAGTACAAGGGGTGACCTAGTGGGCAGCACCATGGCACAGTGACTAGCATTGTTGAACAACACAATGGGCCATGGGTTCAGTTTTGGATCTGGGATGCTGTCTGCATGGTGTTTGTATGTTTTTGTATGTTCTTGTGGGTTTTTCATGGGTGCTCCAGTTTCCTTTCACAGTCCAAAAACATACAGTAGTAGGTTAGTTGCGAATGTTAGCATGTCTGTGTCTGTGTGCCCTGTGTTGGACTGTTGACGCTTTGTGCATGTTGTTTGATGGGAGAGGCTTCAGCCCTCCTGTGACCTTAAACGGGATGAAAATGAAAGAATGGATGGACAGTTGGGAGGCAGTTGAAGAGCAATTCTGAAACAAGAAACTTCAAAGAACTGGCTGAGATAAGAGAAGAAGGAACAGAAAAGTGACATTAGTATCAGCAATAAAAACTTGTCTTGTCTTGTCTGGAAGGACAGTAGAAATTATAGGAAGAAAGGAAAGACATCTGATGTGGCCATGCTGTCTGAAGAGCTTGGTGACAGCTGGATAGATGAGAGTAGAGATAAGAATATGCCCTTTGTCTGAAATAGTCTAGCAGTTTCAGTGGAAAACCGTGAGAGAGGCTGGCAAGAGTGGTGCAAATTTCTTGGAAAAAAAAAATCCACTGCAAAACATAAATCCCATTCCATCCCAAATAAAACTTTTTCTCATTATTTTTTTTTCTATTTTTAGGCAACTCCTACATTTCATCTTTGTGTGTGATAACTTGTACTGCTTCTCTCAGCCCATTTAAAGTTTGTTTCAGATGGTATTCTAGCCGATCAAATTCACTCTCTCATTTCTTTTTCACTTTGTCAGCTTTTCACGCTTTCACTTCTGAGAATTCCTCTGTGCTTTATAATGTGTTCCTGCTATATGCCTGATGGGTCTTTTGGTATAGATTTTGCAACAAATGCACTATAACCTCTAACGTATTATCAAGCAATTTTGAGGGAGCACATTGTTCTATGATGGGGAAAGTGGATGCATTATACTGTATGTCCAAGTTTCAGACATTTCTGTATCAGATAGTGAGCATCTTTTTATCTAGAGCAAATAAACTTCCAAAAATAATTAACGGAAGTAAAGCACACAAGTCTGTATTTCCCTAAATCCGTGGGAGATATCGAGTTTACTTGAATCATTTGCAGGGAAATACAAAAGCTCTAACATACAAATTTAAGTTTTTTTTTAATTAGGTGAAAGTTGTGTACATATGGTAAGATTTATTTTAGGGGAAAACTTGCTTTCCTGCTGTGTAAAGATGTTATATGGAGTTGTTGAACGTATATTCTATATATTCTATCAATTGATTTAAAGTGCTAAACCTTATTTCAGCTAAAACTGATGCACAGTGCTATTGTCCAATGCTCTGCTGTTCTATGTCTGTGAGTGATGTCTTTGAAACATTTATAAACTTCAAAATACCGAAAACATTAATTATTTGGAACATACTACTGTATAGCAAGACTTTTTTATAAAAAAATATTTTATTGTAAAAATTGTTCTTGACTTCAGAGAGTACAAGCCAAGATTCATATTCAAGGCAAGGAAAAAACTTTCTTGAATCATAGGTTGCTTAGTCTTCCATCTTATATTCTGTAAGCAGTCAATGTTCAAAGCTCATATACAGTACAGTACTGTACAATATATGCTGGACTGGTTCAAATGGCTTAATTATTATCAAAGCATCAGAGAAGAATTCTAGAATTCTCAATTCTAATCAAGAATTCTAAATTCTATGAATTTACTAAAATATTAAAATAAAAAATCAAGTAAAACTATGTCTAATGATATAGGTTATCATGATTCAATTAAGATTTACTCAAAAACATATTTTAATACAAAATAATATATTATAAAAATGTAGCATTATTAAATTATTAACTAAGTCAATTTTTATCTTTACTAAGAATTTTTGTATGTGTTTCCATAATTTTGAAATTTGAACTCATACATTATTTACCGGAATACACATGAGTTTATAAAACCATAATCATAATAATAATAATTGCTTAGATACATTGGTGCAATAATAACTAAACCGGAATATAGACAGTATTACTGATGATTATATCCAAGTAGTAAAACATTTTTCTTAGGAATCCAATGTTAATAGGATCTGCAACCCAATTTAAAAAAAGTGAAAATACCTGCCCTCCGTAAAAATCCAGGTGTGGAATAATTAATTCTAGTATTTTAAAATTGACGATATGCAAGTTTTGTTTTTTACAAAGCTGATAAAAATGTCCTGTTATATTAGATGTTCATGAGCTGCAAGTGAAATCCAAGAATTGTTTTCTGCCATTTAAAACAATGTTTCTGAAAAACTACATGGCTTATGCAAAAATTAAAAACAGGATATTCTTTTGATATTTTTTTAACCCTGTAGTTCCAAATTGATTGTATAATACCACAAATATACAGATATACAATATACCAAATTAAACTTACTGGTTTTGAATTAATTTAAAAATTATTTATGTTGTTCAATTGATTTCTCAATGTGGCATGTATTCTTAGCTTAACCTTGGGCTATACCACCATTCCAGAAATGGTATATACTGTACAGTATCAAATGAACAGCACATTGTTTTTCTAATTAGTTTATACCACTTACAACATGATTGTTTTTCAGCTAGGGAAAGTAAACTGTAAGTTATTCATAGAAATGAAAATGTTGTGGTGGTAGTGATTTATACAGTAAGTGTGATTAAACCTTTGCATAGTAGTCCTAGTATACGTTACAGTATATACAGTGCCTTGCGAAAGTATTCGGCCCCCTTGAACTTTTCAACCTTTTGCCACATTTCAGGCTTCAAACATAAAGATATAAATTTTTTATTTTATGTGAAGAATCACCAACAAGTGGGACACAATTGTGAAGTGGAACGAAATCTATTGGATTTTTGAAACTTTTTTAACTAATAAAAAAATGAAAAGTGGGGCGTGCAAAATTATTCGGCCCCTTTACTTTCAGTGCAGCAAACTCACTCCAGAAGTTCAGCGAGGATCTCTGAATGATCCAATGTTGTCCTAAATGACTGATGGTGATAAATAGAATCCACCTGTGTGTAATCAAGTCTCTGTATAAATGCACCTGCTCTGTGATAGTCTCAAGGTTCTGTTGAAAGCGCAGAGAGCATCATGAAGACCAAGGAACACACCAGGCAGGTCCGTAATAGTGTTGTGGAGAAGTTTAAAGCCGGATTTGGATACAAAAAGATTTCCCAAGCTTCAAACATACCAAGGAGCACTGTGTAAGCGATCATCTTGAAATGGAAGGAGTATCAGACCACTGCAAATCTACCAAGACCTGGCCGTCCCTCTAAACTTTCAGCTCAGACAAGGAGAAGACTGATCAGAGATGCAGCCAAGAGGCCCATGATCACTCTGGATGAACTGCAGAGAACTACAGCTGAGGTGGGAGAGTCTGTCCATAGGACAACAATCAGTCTTACACTGCACAAATCTGGCCTTTATGGAAGAGTGGCAAGAAGAAAGCCATTTCTCAAAGATATCCATAAAAAGTCTCGTCTAAAGTTTGCCACAAGCCACCTGGGAGACACCCCAAACATGTGGAAGAAGGTGCTCTGGTCAGATGAAACCAAAATCGAACTTTTTGGCCACAATGCAAAACGATATGTTTGGCTTAAAAGCAACACAGCTCATCACCCTCAACACACCATCCCCACTGTCAAACATGGTGGTGGCAGCATCATGGTTTGGGCCTGCTTTTCTTCAGCAGGGACAGGGAAGATG
Source organism: Lepisosteus oculatus (assembly GCF_040954835.1). Classification (NCBI taxonomy): domain Eukaryota; kingdom Metazoa; phylum Chordata; class Actinopteri; order Semionotiformes; family Lepisosteidae; genus Lepisosteus; species Lepisosteus oculatus. The sequence continues at coordinate 37,091,224 of NC_090701.1, forward strand.
GTTAAAATTGAGGGGAAGATGGATGCAGCCAAATACAGGACCATTCTGGATGAAAACCTGTTGGAGTCTGCAAAAGACCTGAAACTGGGACGGAGATTTATCTTCCAACAAGACAATGATCCCAAACATACAGCAAAATCTACAAAGGAATGGTTCACAAATAAACGTATCCAGGTGTTTGAATGGCCAAGTCAAAGTCCAGACCTGAATCCAATCGAGAATCTGTGGAAAGAGCTGAAAACTGCTGTTCACAAACGCTCTCCATCCAACCTCATTGAGCTCGAGCTGTTTTGCAAGGAAGAATGGGCAAGAATTTCAGTCTCTCGATGTGCAAAACTGATAGAGACATACCCCAAGCGACTTGCAGCTGTAATCGCAGCAAAAGGTGGCTCTACAAAGTATTAATGCAAGGGGGCCGAATAATTTTGCACGCCCCACTTTTCATTTTTTTATTAGTTAAAAAAGTTTCAAAAATCCAATAGATTTCGTTCCACTTCACAATTGTGTCCCACTTGTTGGTGATTCTTCACATAAAATAAAAAATTTATATCTTTATGTTTGAAGCCTGAAATGTGGCAAAAGGTTGAAAAGTTCAAGGGGGCCGAATACTTTCGCAAGGCACTGTATATAATAATAATAATAATAATAATAATAATAATAATAATAATAAACTTTATTTTATATAGCGCCTTTAAAGGTGGCTTCTCAAAGCGTTTTACAGGATGACAATAACAATAAATAAGAAGACTACAACAATAAATAAGATTTCACAAGATAAGACACAATTACAATTACAACAATAACAATAGAGGAGACCTTGGAAGTGGTACTAAGAAGAGCAGAGGGGTGAAGAATGGAACCAGTTAAGTAAAGGCTTTTCTGAAGAAGAAATTTTTGAGTCTGGATTTGAAGGAGTTTAGAGAAGGTGACTCTCTAATATCCTTGGGCAAAGAGTTCCAGAGCTTGGGGGCATAGCAGGAGAAGGCCCTGTAGCCCATACAATGTAGATGGGCTTGGGGGACAGTAAGGAGGGCAGAATTTGAAGAGCGGAGGTTGCGAGGTGGGGAATAGGGCGATAAAAGTTCAGACAGGTATTGAGGTGCCAAGCCATGTAAAGCCTTATAGGTGAGCATGAGGATTTTAAAGTCTACGCGGAATTTGACCAGAAGCCAGTACAACAACTCCAAGATAGGAGTAATGTGAACACTTGCACTAGACCTGGTCAGGATTCTGGTTGCTGAATTTTGGACATACTGCAGTTTGTTCAGAGTAGATTTAGATACCCCAGGGAGTAGAGCATTGCAGTAGTCAATTCGAGAGAATACAAATATGTTGATCAGCTTTTCAGCCATAGTTAATGATAGCATAGGGCGTAGTCTTGCCATATTTCTAAGGTGAAAAAAATATGTGGATCGAATGTTAAGCCAGAATCAAATATATTTTTTTCAATTTTGATTGAAGCTCAAGTACAGAGCCATCTACAGATAGGTTTACAGGACTGGCTTTACGAAGTTGATGGGGGGTACCAATAAGCATGACTTCAGTCTTGTCACAGTTAAGATGAAGGAAATTTTGAGTCATCCAAATTTTTATGTCAGAGATGCAATTTGATAGAATAGAGACAGCCACATCAGTGTCGTGTTTGGTATGGATGTATATTTGAGTATCGTCAGCGTAAAAATGAAAGCTAAGGCCATGTGATCTTAAAAGCTGACTAAGTGGGAACATGTAAATGCTGAAGAGCAAGGGGCCCAGTATTGAGCCCTGGGGAACACCAGACTTGACAAGACCGATTTCAGACCTGTACCCATTGAGAGAGACAAAGTGACAGCGATCAGTGAGGTAAGACTTAAACCATTTGAGGGCAGTGTCAGAGACTCCAAACACAGTCTCGAGATGATAAAGTAAGATGTTAACAGTCAACAGTGTCAAAGGCAGCACTGAGATCAAGAAGCATGAGTATGGAAAGAGAACCAGAATCAGAAGTTATTAGGAGATCGTTGGTGACTTTGACCAGGGCGGTTTCTGTGCTGTGAAGTTGACGGAAGCCAGATTGGAGACAATGCCGGTGCTCAAGGATTCATGCATAATATTGAGGACAATGGGAGAAAGAAGAGAAACAGGACTGGAATAAAGTGGTGGGAATGCAATCTAAAATAGATTTGGTGGGTTTCATGCGCGTAACAAGTTTGTTTAGGGATGCTGAGTCAAGAAGAGAGAAGCTGGAGAGACGGGAACCAGAGAAGTTGGATGAGGAGGGAGGAGGTATGGAAATTATATCCGTAGTGGAGAGAATGTGATGCCGGATGTTGTCAATCTTAGAACTAAAGAAATCTAAGAATGTGTTGCAAAGTTGTGATGAGGCAGGTAATGTGGTAGGGCAGTTTGGCTTGAGCAGTCTGTTGATGGTGGAGAAAAGATGTCTGTGGTTGTTTTGGTGATTTTCAATGATGTGAGAGAAGTAGATGGATCTAGCAGACTCCATAGTAACCTTATAATCAGATAATTAATCTCTCCAGGCCTGATAATGTACATTTAGGCTGGAAAGACACCACCTACGCTCAAGTTTGTATTATACGCTCAATATAATGTATTTTATGTTTCCATTCAACATATGTTAAAACATAAGGAACACTCCTCAGGGTAAGAGTGTAAGAGTAAGCAGACATACTTATGCATCATGGTGAATTTGGGTATTACTGAGCTTGACAGTTTCACAATACTAGAAACCAGAACCATTAAAAAACTGATGTAAACTGTGCTGACTAAAGATGTACTGTAAACAGGCTATTCCAAGGAACAAAAGAACAGGTGCAGTAACTGAAAGACTGCACAGAACTTTGAATTGACTGAAAACAGTCAATTAAAAGACAACTGGAAAGATTGATGAAGGTACATTTCAGCTGTGAAGAGTATGTCAGCCTTGAAAGTCTTAAGTGTCTATAAACTAATCAATGTATTGTCTAATCTAGTCTAGGTGTAGCCCTAATCCTAGAAAACCAGGTTTTTGGTTTGATTGTTTCAATAAAGAATTTCCTTTTAACATAATTTTTCTATAACACAATTTGTGGTAATGCAACAGGAAATTCTTGCTACATCAAAATTGGGCAATTTAAAGTCTTGCATCATTTAATCATTTCAGTTTTTCAGCACAAGACACCTTATATCCATGTTCCTGCTAAAGTTTTCCAGATCCTCTTTATCTTGTTTTATTAAAGTAATCCATCATCAGTTTGTCAGAGGGCAAGGTGATCAAATAGGCTCTGTACTGAATATGGACTGATGAAAAGGTACAAACATTAATGTAAAGTCCTCTGAGAATATGGTCATTGACAGAACCAGACAGAAGAATAACTGAGTTGGAGCTCAGCACTATGAGACCTAAAGTTGTCAGAATGAGGAAGCAAAGTAAGAACATTGAAGAGAGCTCACCATGACTGGAACATGGTATACAACCAGAAATCTCAGGAGATAACACCTGTTCAATCTGTCAGAGATTACAAGGGGTCCCATATTGGCCTGATTGGTCACCCTCAGGTTAATGGAATAATCCTCAACCATAACATAGTAAATTAATTAATAGTGAAACGTTAATGAGTGAACCAATATCAATAGCTGCTCAGTCCATTTCAAAGAATGGTGAACTGAAAAAGGACATTACTTGCATACTTGTCAGAAAATTGATTTAATCTTGGCAGATCAAATGTCCCAAAGATTTAAAACTGCTAATGAATATGAACGATTGATGCTGAGGGAACTCACAATCAGTGGAAGTTTCAAAGCATTTGTCACAAGCTTTTTCAAAGATAAGCCTTTTTCAGACCATCTGACATCCCTAATACAAAGAAGTCACCTGTCCAACCATCTACCACAATGAATAACATTAAAGAACTCTTCTGCTCTTGTGAAGTTTCTTTCATATTTTTACATTTTTAAATAAATTAGATACATTTCACAAAATCATACCATGAAAAAAAGCAGTGAAGGGAGGCAATTTTAAACAAAGTTCAGTATAAGCCAAACTAGCAGGACTAAACTAAGAGGATCAAAATTAAAATTGTATTTTTTAGAAGCAACATTTTTATTGATGTACAGTATGCAGCATATAGTATATTGATGTATATTGCATAAACCAGTTATAGACTACATTTTTCCCCTTTTTTCCCAGTTTGTGCTTAATTAAGATCATTCTTCCAGAGTAGTATCTCAAAAGTCTTTCACCAACTACCCTGGTGCCTCATTTTCTCTTTTTATCTTTCCTCCATAATACGCATTACATAACCAAATCACACTAAGACTCGTGTTCTACTCTGTACCCAATGGACTGCCAATTATATGCACAGGTGAAATGCAGTATAAGCATACTGTACTGTTCAGTTTCTGAGGATGCCTCTTGGGTGCTACACATTTTAAGTGTTCATATTAGGGCATATTCTCAAACTTCATGTGCACTGTACCCCACATACGTTTAACTATTTCTTGACTTTAAGGTGCATATGTTTAGCAAATGCTATTTTTTTTCCCTTTCCTACAGATCCTACAACATCCTTCCAGTTGCAAACCTTTCCCTTAATTTCCTCAACATGACTAAGCTTTTTAGCTCTTTGTTACAGAAGGTTCTTCCCAATCCCCAAGAGCCTTTTGATTCCTTGATGTACAGTCCACCTGCCATTGTCTTATGTAGTGCAGATATTTACCTTATCTTTTTATTTAAACTACCTTTTAATCTTCACCCATTGACTGCAGCCCCCTCTCTGTCATCCAGAAATCTAACAACCCCTGCTCATCTTCCAGACATATGATCTCTGAATTCTGTCTCTCTTTCAGCATCAACAGAAAGTTTGTGCTCCATTTACCCTAATCACCGTCAGCAAAATCCACTAATGTCAGGGGCTCTTCTTTATATGAACACAACGAGCAGAATTAATTTAAAGCTGAAGCTTCTCTGCTTCAGAGGAGCCATCATTCATACTGGGGAGCCATGGATATAGACCTTTACTGCTGCATTTGTGCTGGCAATGAACATTTCTTCTCTAATCTTTGCTTTGCACAAACTCACACTACAAACGCCTGCCCCACAACTATTACCACCATTATTGCCAATCCTTCTTCTTCCTCACCACTCTTTTTCTGCCACCCCCTCTCAGAACCCCCCCTTCCCCCAACACACACCCTTGGCCAGCAGTCATATCGCCCTGCAACTCACAAATGGCACCCCACTGAAGCTAAGCAGGTGTGAGCCTGGTCAATACCTGGATGAGAGACCTCCCGGGGAAAAAGGTTGCTGCTGGAAAAGGTGTTAGTGGGGCCAACAGGGGGCACTCACCCTTTGGTCCATGTGGGTCCTAATGCCCCAGTATAGTGACAGGGAAACTATACTGTAAACAGGTGCTGTCCTTCGGATAAGACTTAAAACCCAGGTCCTGACTCTGTGGTTATTAAAAATCCCATGGCGTCTCTCAAAAAGAGTAGGGGTGTAACCCCGGCGTCCTGGCCAAAATTCCCATTGGCCTTTACCAGTCATGGCCTCCTAATAAACCCCATCTATGAATTGGCTTCATTACTCTGCTCTCCTCCCCACTGATAGCTGATGTGTGGTGAGCGTTCTGGCGCACTACGGCCGTCGCATTATCCAGGTGGGTGCTGCACATTGGTGGTGGTGGAGGGCAGTCCCCATTACCTTTAAAGCGCTTTGAGTGGAGTGTCCAGAAAAGCACTACAGTATATACTGTTAGTGTAAGCAATAACAATAATAATAATAATAATACACTGTAATAAAACATACTGCTAAACGTTTTGACAAACCCTTGAAGATGAATATTGCTAATAAATCAGAAACACCATTCAGATTATTTACAATCCTGATTAATTACTTGGGAGCCGTGAAGGAACTTGAGGCATAATTACAGAAGGAATTTAAACAAATAAATGCTAAGAATGTCTTTTGTTTGAGGCTTGACTTTTGTTGGAAGACGGGTTATCACACAAAGCTTAGTGTCTAAAAGAGTAACTGGGAGAAAGGTAAAAATCAATATAACAGATATAAGAAGTGTTTTTGATTGTATAGTCATTGTTAAGCAGTTTAGTCATGAACTCTTTCAGACAGCATGAGAACTGAAAATGTAGTGTAGGATCCACAAGGGAGCTTGGTGTTTTTTTTCTTTTTTTAAGAGTCTTTTACTTGTAAAATATGTTTGTGTTGAAAGCATTTCTCTTATAATCTAATATCACGTTACTTGCATTTAAGAACATTTACTTTGTTCCTCTGCTCTTTAATTTAGAAATACATTTGATGTATTTCCAGAATACCATAGACTTGACAAGAAAAGGCATGGCTTTAGTTGTGCAATGTTATCATTATGAGTATATTATACAAATTCATGATTATACAAGATACTTCATAGTCATTATACTAGATTCTTCATGATGGTTACCACCTACACTCTAGTAAAATAAGTACAGTATAATGATTATGACAATGTATGTTAATGAAAAAGGAATAGATATTGTTCCAAATGGGGGGTTACAAAACTGGTAAAAATCAGGAATTGACTGAGGGGTTTAATCAATAAGTGAAATAATTATTCATAATCCCCAACTTGTTTCTCTTGAATATACTCGAGCGGCCGGTATATTTAGAGGCATGTCAATTATTTATTGTCCGGCACAGCTTTGTTTAGAGGAGTAATAATCTAGGCACACTTGGTTAAACAAATATTTATTACAATGACAAGACACAAAACTACACTATACACACAAAACATACAACACACAAGTTCCTCTATGTACAATATTTACAAACAAGGTATTTCAAACGCCTAAAATTCTGGTCACCTAGATGCTGCAAAATGAATGAGGGCCTATATCCCTATCTATAAAAATGCACTCTAAGCAGGAAAGACGTTTCTAACTGAGGTATCTCTTACCTAGGAAACCCAGGCTCCCTAAAAACACAGAAAATCACACCTAGCAAGGTTCAAATACTTATCAAAAATACAAATGATTGGCCTGAAATAAAGTAATTTCCCCTTTGTCCATTTTATATATGAATTGCTTTCTGAAGTTATAAACAAATGGTGCACGTTTTCTAACTGTAGTGGACTGTGAATGGATAACCATTCATATGATTACACTTGTTTTTAAGTGGCTTAAAAAGTGTGTCTTTTATTTAAAATATATTATATTAAAATACAATATTTATAATATGAACATGCCCTTTAATTTGCTACAAAAACCCTTCATAAGTTACAGATACAGTTTGCCTTTTTTTACAAACGTACCCTGTTGCAGGTTACTGCATGGTCCAGAAGCATCTCTCACTTCTTAAAGCTCAGTTATATTTATTTATATTTGGTTTGGATTATCATGAAGCAGGGGTTTCTTACATGGCGCAAGCTTCAAATCCCAACTCCTCTTGACTCTCCTTCCTTGTTTTTGTTTCTTGTCCCTTCCTCTCCCCTTTGTGATCTTAATATGATTTTATATTGTTTGTTTCTACTGCTCCAATCACTAACCAACAACTAACCTAGGTATACCAAGGTGAACTTTACAATTGTTTTTGCTGAAGGGACCCCCCCAGACCTCAGCAAACATCCTCTCTGCTCTGAAGCTACAAGCGTTTACTCTGATAAGTGTCACAGTCCTTAACTAAAATCCATGAGGCACTTCTTAGTCACCTTAAGCTGTAACAATATGAATGAGAAATGTAAATAAAATATAGCAAAATAAACTAAGTGATATGTATGAAATACCAAACATTGTTAGACTAGCTACTGTAACCCCGCAAGTCTTTAAAATGCATACAGTATATCCTACTTACGTGGCTAAAGGGGCCATTAAAGTATTTTAAACTGCCTGATTTTGTCAAATATTTTAAATAAAAGAAGCCAGTGTCTCATTGAATAAAAAGTATTAAAGATAAAAAATGTCATTTACTATTGCGCTTTATAATATGAACGTGCCCTTTAATTTGCTACAAAAACCCTTCATAAGTTACAGATACAGTATGCCTTTTTTTACAAACATACCCTGTTTCAGGTTACTGCATGGTCCAGAAGCATCTCTCACTTCTTAAAGCTCAGTTATATTTATTTAGATATAGTAATTTACTTAATTATTAATGCCTGCTTACAGAACTTGAATTTTTTAAAAACAAAGGGATTCCTAACAAGAAACCCTCTAAGCAGAATTATGGTGCTTTAGAAAGTGATTCCTTTACTACTTAAATTACAACTCTACTTAATTAAAGAGAAATATTGATTATTAGACAGAATCTAAAATGTGACATGATAGGTATTTGCCAATTGACAGGATCAAGTTCAAGAGAAATTCAATAAATCAATGTGTTTAAAATCAGATAAATCTGAATATCTACTGCAAAGAAATCATGCACAAAAAGGTCCACAAAAATCCAAAGACATTGTGAATATAACAGCCTCACATAAAAAGCTATCAACAAAAGAGAACTTATGTGAAATTTTTCTGGAAATTCCTGGATAGATAATTGCCTATAATTCTCACTTCAGTCGATGTTAGAAAAAGAGAAAGGATGGAAAATCAGTATTGGACAGGCAGGGCAGGCCAGGGATTGATTTGATTGCACAGGGAAGGCGCAGACACTATGATAAGAAGCATAGAAAGCCGTCATTGAAACCCAGCAGCACACTGAACTCAAGGTGGTAAATGGGGAAATGTAAAAAAAAACTATTTCACTTGTTTGCAATCTCATTTTAGAAATACTATATCAGGTTCCAGTGATTGCTAAAATTGCTCCAACATTAACTTATTTACTTAAATAGGATTGATAACAATCTTAAATGTAGAATTGTCTTATGCATATATTATAATTTAGAATGCACAACCGTAGAACTCAAACATCAGATCTTCCATATGGATGCATTACCAGGTTAGTTCCATTATACTGTAGCTTACTTTGATTCTATAGCTTTGAAGGCACATTTGAGTGATGACCTGCATTCTCTGTCATTTTGTGCTACTATGACAAACTCGCTATTATACTGTACATTGGGCGCATGTTAAGTATGGATTGCCATCATTAATGGGCTTGTAAAGGTTATTATCAGATGGGTGTGAAAGGAAAGATGTGCCTTCAATAACCGCAGACTTGTTCTGTCATTACAACCAATTTTTCATGTATTTAAATATTTTAGTTTAAATAACTTAATTACACAGTTTAAAAATCATTGCTGCGTAATATTTTTTTAAGATTGCATTACCATTTTTTTTACAAAAAGCACTCAACATTTTCTGAGGTGAGTCAAACGTAAACCACTATATATAATTCCAATTAATTTAACCACAGTTTAATGATATGGGACAATACATAGGACTGTATAAAACAACAGAAATGTTTTGTACAAGGACACTAAATGTATTTTAGTGTCTTTTGTGCAGTCATTATCTGGCAAAATCTGTAGGAAATAATTTCTTGTGGCGTATACTGTATATCGGTTATGATAAACTTAAAATGTAATAAAATCTTTATGAGCTGAATTACTTTTAACAAGTTAAAAGGAATTGGATATCATACTACTAACCTTCAACACCCAGCCTGAAGCCTGCTGCTTTGGAAAGGATGCTAGTAGTTTCTTATTCCTTTCATGTTACAGTATGTTTGATACAGTAAATGGACCAAAGATAATTGACCAGTATAGGGTATGTGACTCATGCATTTTCCACACCATTGATTACCCCACACACACATTTTTCCTTTCACATTTTGCATGAGATTGATAAACATTAATGAAATATTTAGTTTAAAAAGACTGTTAGTACATCTAGAAAAAAAAAAACATTTTACATTAATAAATGTAATTATATTTAGTTCAATCTGGTTCTGGTTCCAAACTTTCAACTGTTCTGTTTGGAAGTAGATCACACAATCCATATTCCCCAGATTTGCATTCATTCTTAAGGGGAAATAGTTTTGAATTTATACATTTTTAAGGAATACATCCCCCATGTAAATTGAAAATGACCTGTATATATAAAACCTGTGATATGTGGAGCCTCTTGGAAGACTCCCCTATACGGTACATCTGTGAAAATTGTTACAAAAGTCTGTACCTTCTTGAAAAGTACATACTGTACACTTGAGGAGGCTGTAACAAGATGATAGAGTACCATGAAATGGAGAAACTGACAACCTCACATTCATGAAGACACCCACCCCCTAAACTTCAGAGTAGCTAGACAATGCAATAATGGAAAGGAGCAGAAAACAGCAGCCTGTTCTTAAAAATTCCAGTGTATCATCACATTGCCAGACACACTTGCTACACTCCAAAACTTAGAACCTCAGGACATCAGCCCCCTAGATACCATCATTACAGATGCTCAAGTTCAGACACCAGTCACAACAAAGCCAGTATATATGCCAATGCCAACACAAAACACAGAAAAAGAGAAGGGGGTGATTTATTTCATGCAAGCATTCATCATAAAAAATGCAAAACACAGATGACTCTGAGTCAACTGCAGTTGCAGTATCCTTGGAATCAAGGTAGAAGACATTGCCAAAAAGACATTTTAGGGCTGCCCATTGTACTGACACTACATTGGTGAAAGTTGCGAATGATACTTATTTATGCATTTACAGACTTTTCTGCTATTCTCGAACCATTAGACCTTTCAGCAGTTTGTGATACTGTATATCTTCAAAACATTTGATTAGTGTTGAATGAGCAACTTGAGGATTCGGTGATTCCGAGTATCATCGGTAACATAACAATGGACATTGATTCCATTACATGTTTTCTGTTAAGTATTCCATTCCATGTTTTCTAATAAGTATTAAAAAGGTAAAGATGGAAGATTGAGCATTGAGGGACTCCAGAGATTACATAGGCAGGATCTGATTAAAAATTGCCAATACTAACAAATTGTTGTCTGTCAGAAAGGTAAGACATAAACCACTGAGTCATTAACTAGTCATTGCCCTTATGACAAGAAAAGCCAGCGATGGAATGACATTACATACTGTATTTACTTATTTAATTTGTTTATTGTATCAAGTTTATTGTATTGTATTGTTTCACTTCTGCAAAATAAAAACGTTCTTAAAACGTTCGACTTCTACTTCAGTTCAATGTGAAATTTCAGAAATACTAAAGGAACAGCACAGTAACTAACCAGCAGTTAATAATAACCTTATAGCTAACTCCAGACAATAAAAACTTACTATACAAGTCTTGTATTCCTTTTAAAGCATGTTCTATTGAAATTCTGAAAAAAAAATAATATGATATATATCGTTACCGTCCAAAATTAAAATTTATACCGTGGTTTAGGCCATTTCACCCTAAATCAAAAAAGGGTATAATTCATTAGAAGTTATATTAAGGATGACCAACTTTAGCCAAATAATAAGAATTTTGCTTTTACAGTATATGTAAAGCTGTGGAAACTATAAGAGACAGGCAATATGATAAAGAAGACAAGAAAAATTACTATTATGTTTCACAGTGACATGTTGTGCATAGACATACCATCTCTGCGACACAGAAGATGATAACATGTCAATATAATCAGCATATTATTTCCCAAGATGAAATCAGTGTAAGAGTTGTAGTCTGGCTGCTGTTTTGTTTACAGAGGAACTCTTGTATTACAAGATTTCAATTGCACAGTCAAAAAAAAATTATACAGTACCTACCGAGTTAACTTAACCAAATTGGTTTTGCAAAATAGCAGTTTCTGGTAGAGATTAATATGAACAGGCAGTCAGGGGTATTTTTTATTTAAGCAGGAACCTAATTTTGATTTATGCTAACTCATAGGATACCTACCATTTATTAAACAAATTTGACAAATTTTATTTTGATCAGGAATGATTTGTGCTAAGGACTGAGTATTGACAGAGCAAAAAAATGGTGGTTTGTTGCCTTGGGTTATAAAGGAACTCTATTTCCCTATATTTTATTTATAAATGGTTTAGAATAACAGCTACTGTACAATATCTAGCTTAATTGGTGAACGTTTGAAGGAATGTTACAGGTCATTTTCCACCAAGCCTCCACCTGAGGCTGTTAGAGCTGTAAAAATAGCAGTTAAGCAGCCATTGTGGTTTATGTATGTCTGTTACCAGCATTATACTGAATTATGAAATAGTTTCTCTGTTGTAAAAAAATAATAATTGTATTAAAAGAAAAATGTAGATCACTTGTATTTGTGATATTTTGAGAAATTATTTTAAAAATGTTGTTTTTTGTGATGGAAAGTGTAGTGCTAGAAGTGAATTGACACTCGTCGTCGGTGGGGCCTACAATGCAGTCGATAGGGTTAATACATAGTTGCAGCCATCTAGAATGCATGAGGTGTCTGTAGGTGTACCACTGCTACCACAGTGTACAGAAGTGACATGCATCACCTCAATTTTATTTTTCCCCAGTTGTCAAAAGCTAGACTGCACTACTCTGTAACACTGCCAGGTGGTGCAGTGAAGACTTAAATTTCCCAACTATCATGCTGTTGCACACTGGTGTGCCATAAATTGCAGTCAAGTATGTGTGTACAGGACTTCATAACTCCAGTGACCCATTTTATTTAAAATTAGTTTTTATCTAAAAAGGAACCTAACATCTGTTTATATAAAATCACAAAAACTAGACTGTGCATACACAGAATCTCTCATTTTAATGGTTTGTTAAATGGCCAAAACTGAAAAAAAACACAAGATTCTGTTTTCCTGATGTTCTAATTTGTTGACACAGGGCTCAAGTACAAATGCTATAAATGCTGTAGCAGGGAGTTAACTCATAGATGCTTATATACATTCAGAGGTTTAAATCTAAAATTATATCAACTGATAATTCAAAACATAACAAATACATTAAAACTTCTTGTCTCCTTCATGAAATTACTGTACATTCCCAAATGCCTCCCCTTGCATTCGACAATACTTAGAAGAACATGAACAAGACTGTTAATAAAATTATAACTTTGTTTGGTCAGCTCCTTTTTCCAGAACTTGTTGATTGCTGTGATGAGTTATTGCTTTGTGCTAGGTTTTGCCTTCATTCAAATGCAGACTTTGAGACAATGCCAAACTATCTCTGTTAAAGTGTCTAGCTAAGATCTGCAATTGGAGAACATAGGAAAAGAAAGCAAGGGCAAGGACCACACTGAGTTGTTTTAGATATTATTATATATTTTTGTATTAATCAAAATTAAGTAGGGCTATTTTTTTACATTAGAAAAGTATCAATGGCATACAAATCTGTAAAAACAAGTCCATGAGCTAATTTCATTTAAAGTGTACTCTCCTTAAGAAAGTTTGCTGACTCCTGTTATCAGAGAGTGGTTTGCTCCTGATTATGAACATTGTTTAGTAGGATAACAGAGGGACAGGGACAGATTTCCCCATTGTCATAATGTGTTTTTTAATTATAGAATAATTTAAATTTTTCTGTATATATATATAGAAAGCAGTAAGCAGAGTTGTAAATATGTGTATAGTTGTGAAATGTTGTGTTACTGTCATGCAGAATGTGAGTTGTCAGAACCCAAGTGCAAGAGACCAGAGAGTCTAAAGTAAGAGGTGATTATGAGAATGACGGGGCTAATCAGCCCAGGCCATTTAGTAATGGAGGAAACCGTCGATCCCAGGGGAAGCCGGGCTAACCACATCCCTTGTGAAAAGAAAGGTTTTTGAATATAGTCCATTGGAGGGAGTCTCGGGTATGGAAGGGACCCGAATAGCTAGACCCCCAAAAAATGAACTGAATGGGATTAGAAGGTTATGGCTAGAAAAGATACTACTGCCTCAGGCAATGTGGGCTGCAGTGCAAAAACTGGAAGTTGGAATGTGGCAAACCAAAGCTGCCCGTAGCAAACAGGAAGTGAAATGTATGGGAGGAACTGAATTGAGATTTTCCTGGAAAAGCAGCCAGATGGCTAGAAGGGCAGACTTGAAGCCGCTGAGACTGCTTTGCTGAGCAAGGGTTGGTTTGGTGCACAGGGCAACGCTGGAGCAGAGACTGGAGTGCAGAGCAAAAACTGGAAGCTGGGATGCTGCCACACATAATCGACTGGTTAGAAAACAGGGAGTCTCTTGTACTGTATGGGAGGAACCAGATTGTGAGCTTCCTTGGAAAGGAGCTGGACGGGTAGAAGGGCAGACTTGAAGCTGCAGAGACTGCTGAGCTGAGCGAAGTCTGTTTGTGTGCACTGAGCGATGCTGGAGCTGAAAAATCCTGCAGGCAGCAAGGGCTGGCTTGATGCACTGGGCAATCCTAGAGCAGATGCTGGTGCACCAGGCAACTCTGGAGCTGAAAACTACTAACACAGAGCAAGGGCAGAAAAAACAAAAGGAGGCTTGAGTACGGAGAGCACCCAAATAGCAAATGTCCTGCCAGAAGAAAAAAAAATAAGGGAGGATTGGGTATGGAGAAACTCAATAGTAAGCATCCAGAAAAAATACAAGGAGGCCTGAGTACAGGTAAACCAAATAATGACTGAGCTGAAAAAAAGAGAAAAAGAAAAGGAAGGCTCAGGTATGTAGAAACCAAATTGCAGGTGCCCTGTGTAGGGGTTTTGTGAATTTACTGGAACACTTTATTAAATGTAACAGTAGATCACAAGGTGATTCTTTAATGGCTATTAGAGGATCAATTGTCAGAACAATCATAAACGCACACATCGATTCATATACATGGAATACATTTATTAATACATAAAACTGTGCCTATAAAAAAAACATCAGTCTGCCTGGATACAGATGGTGGATCTTAGTATGAAGGTTACCAATATATTGTAGAATATCACAAGAAATACAAAAAGAAAGAGATGCAAACAAGGAATGTGCTTCAGTATACCATTCGACTATACTATATTGTTGATCAGTCTCATTGATACAAATTCTACACGAGATACTCAAAAGTAAATACATTACTCATATGAATTAAATTGATATCAACTTGTGTTGAGATACAGTTTAATTCTCGAGGTAGCTATGTAGAATATAGGGCTACTTATCCAGATACGGATTTGTGTTTCCCAGGGCATGGACAGAAAGACCAGCTGTCAGGATCTGTCGCAGTGGTGTCCAATCAGCATCCTTGGGCCCGGTTCTGCCTCGGTGCCAAACCAATCTGTAACGGACACGGACTGGAATCCGTGTCAGATCTTGTAGAAGACCCGATGCGATGCGGTAAGAGCTGGAGAAAACAGGAGGCGTGGTAAAAAGGAACACACAGGGGTTTAATAGTGCACAAAAATTATAGTGACAGTCCGTGAGACAGTGTACGGGGAAGACAAAACGGCATCCAAATCCAAACGGGTCCAAGGGCAGGTCAAAGCACGGTCCGAAAGTCCATAAACTGGAAATCCATCCTGGAACGCGACAAAGTTAAAATCCCCGGGAGGGGGGAGCACACAGACAAACGAAACATGGAGGTCCAAGGGTGACGGGGCGAGATCCTCCAGACCCCGGGCTCAGGAAACGGGAGGTGTCGGGGATGAGGCCTATGCCCTCAGGAGACGGACGTAGGGTTTCCTGGTGCTAGGCGGGCCTCGTGACATCTTTCCCTAATGATGAGCCCCGAGGACTGGAGGAGCTGGCCTTTAAATAATAACGCTAAAAGTTTACACCTGGAGAGCTAAATCACACGAACAATAATGAGAGCAGTGGAGCGCCCTCTAGGGAGGGATGTCGGGCGTGACACAATCCTGGTTCAGCGCCGAGTGGTGGAAGAAGGAAGGAGAAATTTCCACTGCTGCAGTGTGCTAGACAGCATTCTCTCCAAGGACCTACTGATAGCGTGGCTGATTAGTAGTTCTCTGTGGACAGGGGGTGACTGCGGTCCAAGCAATCACTCTTTGGGGGGGAAGGAACTCGGTTCGCTTCCGGCATAGCTCTACTGCTGAATAGAATCTATTCAGATTGTTGCCAAAGAGTCCAACCGTACATCACTCAGGTGACCAGACGGGCATTCACGGTGGTGCCAGCAATTCACGAGAGCAGCTGCAGGCAAAGATTTGTCTTTACATAAGGGCTTCCTCCAGCCTAACACTTGGAACAAGTGCAAGTCCCAGCACTCAGACAACACTGGCAGTCACATGACTGTCCAAGCTGAGCACGAGAACACACAGAGGTGCAAGGTCTGAGGCCTGTGCATCGCCTTTTAATGGGGAACAATACAGCTGTTGATTGGTCGAGAGTTTGGGTGGCATTCGGGACCCACGTGCCCTTAAGGTTCCTGATTGGTTGGTCAGTTCTAGGGATGAGTAACAATGAACTCTGAACCTAGGACTGCAATCCAGATGTTCCTTAAAATCCCAGAGACAGATAGGTGCCAGGAGTGGCCCTTGATCATGATAGTTGGGCCACCTCCCCATTTTGGGATGGTTCCTTATCGGTAAGAAAACACTTTAAATCAGGAACCTAATGGAATGGCTTCTGTGTGTCCTGCACCACAGAGATGAGAGAGAAGAGGCATAGCAACACATAATTATTTTTTAATAATTATAATTAATAAACATTGCCACTACACCTGAACAAAAGGGAAAAAATGAAAGAGAGGCATGGGAACAGAGAAACCGAATAGTGAATTGTGAGAATGTGATGGTTTCCTAGGGCAATCGTAAGCCGAAGGACGCCGTCATGACAATTACATTGTGTTATTATATATTAGTTTGTCTTGTTTAAGCTTAAGACCTATTCATAATACAATTAGCTGCTGCATTATGGAGAATAATGAAATCACGTGTCATGACACACTCAGTATTCCCTGATTGTAAGACTTGAAAGGATCATTAATCTTTATAATTTGATTGCATTGCAAGCTGGTGTTAGGTCCTGCTTTTTTATATCTCCTTATTGTATAATTTTATCATCACACCCACATTTCTACATATACTGTATATGCATGTATAAAAACATATCTACCCATGCATCCATTTTCTAACCACTTAATCCAAGTCAGGGTCACGGGGGAGCTGGAGCTTATCCCAGCAAGCAACGGGTGCAAAGCAAGTATACTTTGGATTAGGTTCCAGTCCATTTCAGGATACACACCGACAGAGGTATGCACATACTCAAGAGTCTATTTTTCCAGAAGCAAATTAACCTTACAATTTGTTTTTTGACAGGGAAAGCAACCAGAGTACCTGTAGGAAACACACACAAACACAAGGAGAACATAGAAAGTCAACACAGATAGCACCCCAGGTTATGGTAACAGTTTTTGAACTGGCTGTACAGGTTTGTGTATAAATGTGTTTAATTAAAAAAAAAGTAATCCTTTCGTGGCTAACTTTAACTCTGGGATAATTAATCAGCCTACAACATTCCCCATTCTCACAATAAATGTAATAGGAGTATGGAACAAGCTGCTTAGTCATACTGTTAAAGCTAATACCCTAGTTTCTTTCAAGAAATCAGTGAATGAGATTCTTGGATTGGTTAGCTACTATTTACTAAATGAGCTACATGGGCCAAGCAATTTCTCTTTTGTAACCTTTCTTATGTTTTATTTTAGATATGTGTGGAAAATATGCAAATATTTAACATAAATGTTACACTTCTATTGTTTTACATATACAATAGCTTCTTACACATATTGCTTAGGAGCATTGGTGTGTGCCAGTTTAGGTGGCAGCTACTGAATTTTGTCCATGATTTTAATTAAGTAGCAGCAATGCTTATTAATAAGACAGAATTAAGTGTTGCTGTGCTTTTCTAAATGAGGCCCCCATCTCTCTTCCTCATTTCTGTGGTGCAGCCACAGAGAAGTTATTCATGTCAGCCAGAGGAAAGCCCGTAAGAAAGAATTATGATCCCGAGGTCTAGTCTGCAGCAAGCTTCGTTTAACGCTAGCAAAAGCTAATGTGGACGCTACGCTTGATCACCGAAGTATACTTTTGGACTCTTGTTGACAATTTGAATAAGTTTAATTCAGCAGTAGTGCAATGCCAGAAGCAAACCACATTTCTTCCACCCTAAAGAGTGACTTGCTCAGACCCATGGTCACCCTACAGTATGTGCATAGACTTTTACTAGTCAGCCAGACTACTAGTAGGTCCCTAGGAAAATAACGACTGTTCTGCGAGTCACAGACAGACTCTCTCTCCTTCCTTCTTTCTGCCATTCAGAACTGCACCTGGACTGGTTGGCCAGGATCCAGAGGAGGCCGATTGGATGTCGCTGCAACAGAGGCTGCCAGGTGGTCTTTTGTGTCAGTGCCCCAGGAAAAACAGATCCATATTTGGATAAGTAAACCCAATATTCTACATTGCCAATCGAGAATTCAATTGTATCTCAACAAGGGTTGAAATCAATTTAATTTGTATGAGTAATGCATTTACTTTGGAGTATCTAATGTAGAATTTGTATTCATGAGACTGATTCATGATTTGGTATAGCAAATGGTACTGTATACTGAATACATATTCTTTGTTTTGTATCTCTTTGTGCTTTCTATTTTTGTAATATAGAGTATTCTATATCTTAGTAACCCTCACAATAAGATCTGCCATCTGTATTCAGGCAGACTGTTATGTTTCAAATGCACAATTTATGTATTAATAAATGTATCTTGTATATTGAATCTGTGTGTGCGTCGCTGATTGTTTCTGATGATTGATTGTCTAATACCCATAAAAGAATGACCTTGTGGTTTACTACTACAATTAATAAATTGTCCCAGTATATTCACACAACTCCTACATATCTATCTCTATACATGCTTCAAAAGCAATTACATTCATAGATACTGTTTGAGAAGTTGTTTTATTTTGTTTTGAAATGAATTGCCTCTAAATTTAAAATTGTATTTCCAATATTTGGATGCTGGTAACATTTTGATTGTATAAAGCGAGAGGCAAAGAGTCTGAATACATAGAATGTTAATGGTTAAGAGTATACTGTAGGAAGAAACTGCATTTGGCACAAAAGCTTTTAAATGAAGGAAACATTAGCAACAGAAATAAATGTTTAAAAAATCAAGAATGCAGCTCTCCAAAGATAAAAAGTGGTAGTCCTTTTAAAAATAATTTTAAAATAATAAAAACAGAAGCTGATAGAGAAATGTATCTAAGCAGACGTGGCTGGGGGAATTACTGATAAAATTATTTAATTAATGCAAAAATACACTTTATTATAACTATCATTATCCAGGAACATTATGAGGTGTCACGATTGTAAGATTGTAATCCCTCCTCCTTAAGGGTGCCCTGGCTCGTTCACATTTTTAGTTGATTTTGTGCACCTGCTCCCTGTTCCAGTCTCCCTATTAAAGCCAGACGCTCACTCTCTTCCAGCTCTGGATTGGAACACGGACACCCGTAGGCCTGCCTACCACCCAGTCGCCGTATGTCCGCGGCTCGAGGGCATAGGCCTCCTATCGGCTTCCCGAACCAGCCGAGTCCGGGACTTGGAGTGCCTGGTCCCATTCCCCCTTTTTCTCCCCGAATCTTTGCCGGATCCCGCTCTGGTTTTTAACATTGTCTTGTCTGTCTTCGACCCCTCACCGGATCTCGCTTCTGCTTTTAACTTTGTCTTGTCTGTCTTGGATTGGATCACCCAGCTCTGAATATTTGCCTCTACTGGATTTCCCTTTGGACTCCCTTTGGACTATTTGCCTGGACCCCACCCCCTGAGCACCTTTGTCACGCCCCCCCGTTTGTCTACCAGCCCAGTTCCTTGTCTCCTCCCCATGTCTGTTCACTCCCTTCCAGATTGTGCTGTCTGCATAGGGTCCTGAAAAAATGCTTCGTAACAATGAGCCACCAATTTATAATAGCAAAAATGTGATTAACCTATCCCAAGGACCATTACATTAGATTATTTGAACCACTGTGTAAAACTCCAAGTAGTAAGTCTGTCAGGTTTCCATTGCAGCTGAGATTTTAGTTCAAATAGAACTTATTATGAGCTGGATGTCACCAGCTAAGAACATTTCAAAGTTCATTAGCTGTTGATGTTTAATAACATTGTAGTGTTCACAGTCTCCCCGTGTGTTGGACTGCACCACTGTGCCTTCATCCTTGACCCTGCATCTCTTTTGCTACATGTCCTGCTATGGTAAACTGTGGTCACCCTTCTCTCCATATCGCTTTCTCTCCCCTAAAGACTAGCACACCCACTGTACAGAAAAATAGGTTGGAGATGGGTCCAACCTCCTCTCTGCTGCCTCCAGGTGCCAAAATGGGCTGTAGGGTTGTCTGTTGCACAAAAACTTGGATTATTGTGTTCAAGTATCAGAGTTGGGTACCACCTCTCCACAATGCCCAGTATTAATATCATGTAATGTTCACAAACTGAACCCTAGATATACACTAAAATGACATAAGGTCTTAGTGCCCTCATAAAAAGCAGAGTGCCCTGGTCAGTCTTCCCAGGTGCTAAATCAGTCCACTCCAACTTTGTTACTCCAGTAGTCAATTTAGGATAGTGAGATTTATTAAATTATATTGGCTTCTACCCAAATATAATTAAACCGATGCTGCAGCTATAGTAGGTAACTATTTTAAAATAGTAATGTATTTGGATTTTTTAAATGTCTGCAGCTGTTGATTAGTGTGTGGTAAGGAACCACACAACCAGGTACTGTACCTCTGTCTACTACTCCATTATGGCTCACTAATGATTCCCTTCAATCTTTCTGTTTATGCAAATTTTCTCACATCTTCCCTGAACTAGTAGGCAGCCTTAAATTTAATTGAATACTAATGCTGCATCGCAGTTGTTTACAAGACCATAGAAATAACGAAATAACAATTTAATTTAAACTGCGTTTACTGAAATGAAATATGTTCTGCGAATCTTTTTAAAAAGATGCTCTGAATCATTCAGGCAAAACCTGAATGGCCGAGTGCCTTGTTGTTTCGGACGTTTCTGACACCGTTTCTTTTTCCAATAAGGGACTCTGCCTCGTATTAATATTATGCATAAAACGACACACTGAAATCATACCAAATGAAAAAGCTCATAAACAAAACTATTTGTTACAACTACAAAGATTGCAAAGACACAAATGTTCACTAAAGTCTAGTTAGAAATACGTTAACTTTACTTATTGCTTTGCAATAAGCTGTTGCTACAGTATATTGACGCACTGTACACACTAACAGCTAATTCTTAACATTTAGATTTACAAAAATCGTTGAAACATCTCTTTTTCTTTCATAATAATGGAGTGAAATCGGAAAACGTTTACTTTTATCAAAAGGAACACGCACTAACTACAGCTCACGGAATTTCTGCTGTGGACTCTTATCATGAATTTCCCTACTGTAGCCCTTACTGAGTGGAAGCGAGCATGCAATAGGGAGCTGCATACTGACGTTTCATCAGCAGTCACGTACTGAGAGAAAGGAACAGAGCCTATTATTGTATACTTCACAACACCTTGGGCAGGCACCGCAGTTACAAGTCCATCTTATTGAATCCTTTACAACATCTACTGTAGAACTTTCAAAGTCTAGTCCTGCTGCAGCATGTTTAATGTTTGGCATTTTGTCACAAGAAAGATCCGCACTGCACGTATGTAATTTGCAGAACTGCTTTCAAAGACCGATTTTAATACCCTGATGTGACATTTCCCCCTTTGGAATGATGTGGACCTTTCATGACTGTGTTGGATTTGTCTTATTTTCTAGTTTATGTATTCATCTTGGGTTCTCCCTGCAAGGTAGGCAGTTTTTTTTTCTTACAAAGTACTATGTGTACGTACTGTATGGTCTTTAATGTAAATCTAAGTATTGTGTACTGTAAGTACTTTAAGTATTGTGCAAGAATATATAAAGAGCTGCTTAGACATTTGTACCAAATTAATAATACATTTAAAAATAGTGTATAAAAACATGATTTTTTTTTAATTGTGACATTTCCTTACAAACCTATACATCCCTCATAGGTTATTATAATACGAAATCCATGCACTCGACAGATGAAGAGCAAAAAAAAAAACAGTTTAATTCTAGCGAACTGTAATTAAATATACAGTAATCGTTTCATGTTGGTGACGATAACTGACAGTAGTTGAGAAATGCTATACTTTTAAATGATTAAAAAAATCAACTGTTGAACTCAAAGGTGTAAGGCATTATTGACAAAAAGTGATTGAATTCCTAATTTCTCATTTCTAATCAAATGATACAAGCTTCCCTTTCCTTTGTTTATCGTTCCAAAAGAATAACTTTGAAGAAAACACCAGGCGCGACTAGCATTCAAAGTAGCAGATCCGCAGAAACTGGGCTGCTTTGTGCTTTAAAGGACTGCAGTTATTTTTCAGCACCCTGGACAAGCTCTCTCTAGTTGCTGTGCTCGGTTTATTTAAAAATGTAGTTCCCTTTTACTCATTGCAGTAAAACACTTTCGTGTATGTGGTTTCTACTAAAGGCAGCGAAAGTATAATGTGGTGAAAGCTGAATTAAAATACCTGCCACTCTACATAATTATTTTTAAAAGTAAAACAAAAACCTTAACAGGTGGCATAAAAAAACATCGACTCCTCCCCCCGAAAGTACTATGAACGCATAGTTCCTTATTAAGAATACGTTTGGCAACAGTCTCATTTTATTTCCAAATGCGTAGCCAAAGTAATGAAATATGCAGTCTCAAAATATTAGGACATAACGCGGTTTGGGGGGAGTAGACTGTATTACATAGGCATTGCCTTTTACTGTCGACTTGTGACTTGTGGCGCATATTCGCAACTTTCTCCACAAAACTATTGTTTAGCATTTTAATTTCACATTTCTAAGGTTTACACGAAGCAAATGGAAGGAGTCAGAACGTTTTTAATGAATGAAGTGGTCGGATGTCACCATGGTTTGCATACCCGCTCTTCCTCCAGGATTCTCAGTGCATTGCATAACTCCGTCCTTCCATATTTGTTTTTAATTAAACATTTAGTAATAGTTTATCTCAAGATTCTAAAGGAATAATCTTTCATTTCTTTATCTGCAGGAAAATTTACTGAACAGCCTTCAAATATTACAGCAAAGGAAGGTCAAAATGTAGAGATGGCATGTGCCTTTCAGAGTGGATTGTCCTCAGTCTACTTGGAGATTCAGTGGTGGTTTATAAAAACTCCTGAGGAACAAAACAGCGAAGAAGTAACTGGGACGCAGGTACTGTAGTATAGTTACCCCTTTGATTGTATGTCTGTATGTAATATATAAAGTTTACATTGCTGTAAACAAAATTTTAACAAGATGTTACTTCAAATGAAAACAATCTAAGAAATTAGTGCTTTAATACAGCAGTAACCAGCCAGTAGTATTGCTGAACATTGTTAGGAGAATGCATGCTCTAGTATTTAAGTTTTATTATTTATAATATAATAATATAATATATAATATAATAAAAGTTCAGAGACTAAAATATCTTCAATGTCCTATACAATATATGACAAAGAAAATATGTACAACCTTAAAATGACAGAACCCTATTTTCAACAGAAGTTTGCAAAATTCAAAATGGGTTCTCTTGATCTTCCTTTAGCTGAGATCAGCACATTAATTGCATATTTGCTTTTGATGACAGGGCATAATTTGACAGTATGAAGATGTATATACGTAGTTATATATGATTAAATTTTTAGAGAAGGGCGAAGGAGTGACTGGTAAGAACAAAGATCTACAGTACAACAACTGTTTCTGGGAGTTCAGTGTTTTTTTTTTTGCAGTTTACAAGATACAATCTCACAATTAGTTGCTTTATGAAATTTCTAATCAGTGATCCAGACACTTCAGCTAGAAGGGAAGGTAAATAAAAACCTCTTTCTGGAAATAGTTCAAAAAGCACAAAATATACAGAAATGAAAAAATACAATTAGGAGCAAAATAAGCAGGATTCACCATTATCTTATGAACATTGTCATCCTGCTGTTGAATCTTAAGAAGAACCAGAGTTTTTAGATATTCAATAAAATACTTAACATATAACATATGTTTGATGTTATATTATGTATGATAATATTTGATTTATCAGACTGATACAATAATGAAGTGACTTGGTCACCCCTACTTCTGACCTAATCTAATACATTTTACAGTAACTATTGTAACTCGTATAAAAACGAATCCAGATGATATTCATTAATGTGTAATTAATTTATTGATTAGTCTTTAGCATTGGATATTATTTTCTTGTAAAACTACTGCAGCTGTTCTTAGTGTCATAGATACATTTTATTTCAAAGCAATAATTTCTAATCCTTTGCGACATGTTATACATTCTAATTTCATTTTGAGGTAAACGTGACCTTAATAAATAAACACTGAAACCAAATGCCTTTTGCAGTATTGTCTTTCACCAACAGAGAGAGCCGCAGAGCTGCTTTGACTTATTTCTTTTGACATTTTTGTTCAGATATCAAAGTGTTATTGTCTAAAAATATGTCAAGATAAAGATTAATGTTTCAATAAAACATCTAAGGCATTCCCAATATACTGTGCATGTGCACTTCAGGAAATTGTCGTTTTCCAACAAATGCACAAGAAGTCAGATAAAGGTTGTATTTTGCTTAATGGTATTTTGTAGTGAAAATGGTTAATTACAGGGATAAGGGGGAAGTCAATATTAAAGGTAGGTGGGGAAATGTTTCCATTGTTTGACTTAGGTTAAGTGGCAAAACAATATATTAGGGGAACACAAATCCAGATGAGTCAGAATGTATCTTGGTTTATTTGTCCTTATTTGTCTAATTAAACTCATTCTTTATTTAATTGGAAAAGCTGAATGCTTTACTTGTTCTTAAGAAGCATGAGATTTAAAAAGTCCTCTTAAACCTGCTGGACAGTATTCCTTGAGGACCAGAGTTAGGCATGCATGTAAGATACTGATGGTGCACATTTTCAGAATTACATGCTTTATTGTGGCCACTCAGTGTATGCATAATGCCATGGCTTTGGTACTGTATATTCATGTTTTTATCAATGCAAGCATCTTTATAGATAGTTTTGCTTGTTATACAATACTGTATGTGGAGAAAATAAATCTCCTTTTACAGTATTAAAGTGACCTATTATAACCACCCACAATATTATTTTGAGGGATGATATATATATTTATATTTTTAATATGACAGTGTTTGTTGGCATAGTCTAAATATGTAATGTGTGATGCAATGAGTGACTGATGCAGACTTCTGTCTTTACTGGAAAGTGATCAAAAATCCATTATTTATTTATTATGGTGAAATTAAATAAAGTATTGGAACTCATAATTCAGTTTAAAACAGAATACAAGATAAATAATATCTAGAACAAATAGGATTGTGAGTGTGAAAAAATGCCAAGCTACAAAGACCCCTATCAATACTGGTTGAGATTTTAGGAAGAGGTACTCATTTATGAAAAACAGTTAGGGAAACCTAATTTGTAAGAAAGGATTTTTAACAATAAATGAAAGCATGATTTGACCCAATTGTTTCTTGTTCAGAGGCATACAGTAAGAGTCTGATACATCCAGTTTTATTAAATAAGAACTATTTGTAAATTGTAAATTGGCTATTTGTTTACATTCACAACCTTTTTGCAATCAATACAGACTCATATTAATAGTGAGAGGCACTAGTAATACAAAAATGCTATTTGTTCTAATACTGTACATATTTGTCATGTTTAATGTCTGTCATTAAAGTTTCTACAAAAGTAGAAATGAGGTCAAACTGATGGGTGCAAATCTTTAAAAGGGGACATAAAATATCTAATCTCATGTTTCATAAGAATGTATCTTTTGTTGATTTTTTTTGTCTTTCTGTTGTTTAACTAATTTCTTCAAATAATATCCTGTGTATATTAATACAATTTTGTAGTGTTTCTGAAATTTGAAACAGTAGTGTACTGTGCTCTCCAGTCATATTCATACCCCAAATTAAAAAGGAACAAAAAAAGCATAGAATGGCTGTTGAGTGAATAATGCTGTGCTAAAGACATTTCTAAAAATGTTATACTATTATTCTAAATGCATTGAATAGAGCCAAGTGTTATTTATCATAAATAAATAATTAGTTGAACACCAGAAACAATTAGGGTCAGTGTATTTAAACATCTAAATATAAAATTCCATCCATCAAAAAATTCCTATTTTCCTGGGATATAAAGTGTTAACACACAGAAGACATTCAGTAGTACTCCTGCATGTGTCATCATGATTAAGGACCAAAACCTCTCAAAAAAATGAAGATACAGTGATCACATGGCTGCTGATTTCCACAAGTTCAGGAAGGCTATAAAAGAATCCACATAAAGCTAAACATAAAGATGTATTCTTCAGACATTTAAGGCTAGTGGTATAGTGGCAGTACTGCCATGAAGAGAACACAAGTTCATCTTGCCTCTATGGTGTTAGAGATAAGTGATTTGACACGCAACCAAACCATAACATAAAAGAAACTGTAAATCCAAAGACGATTGCTGTGAGATCTCACAAACTTTAGAAAATAAAGTAAAAAACTACTATTTAACTTCATCTATATGAATTTGGCATTCATGGAAATGCTGCAGGGAAGACATTTCTTCTGAGGGTGTATCACAAAAACACCCAGTTGAATTTGGAACTTGAGCTTTATCTAAATGACAGTGGGAGTATTTTATCCTAACCCATATTTTATAATCAGATGAAATGCAAATTGATCTTTGGAAATGCCCATTAGCATTATGGTTGGTGAAAAACAAAGATTAAATTAATGATGATTTAACATGAGCTCATTGTGAAAGGTGCTGGGAGGTCTATTATGTTTGGGTTGTTTTTTTTGCATCTGTGGTGGTGGAGCTCTCTCCATCTAATGCACATACAAAACCATTTTGACTAAATACCTGGTTCCCTCTGCTAAATAGCTCAAATGTAGTCCTAAATGGGCAATCTAGCATGATAATGAGCCAGAGCACGCATGCAAATTAACAAAGATATAGTTAATTTATCAAAATTCTCAATCTTGAAATCTTAATCCAATTAAATATACAGTATGTGGTTCAAATTAACAGTTCACATATGGAAACTAAAGGGTATGATTGATCTGTTGCAATTATGCCTGGGAGAATAAAAATGTCTTCTAAAATGTGGCAGAATATCATAGCACACAGCAGTAGGTGTCTTGACAGTGTAATCCATGCCAGGGAAGGATAAAAAAAATACTATGTATACAGGTATGAATAGATGTGATCCTTGTGTTTTCTGGACTTATAGGATATTTATACAGTATGACATTAGGACTTTACTCTGTGCAATGCTATAAAGATTCTAATTTGACTTTTTTTGAAGGACACATTATCTTGTAAATCATTCTGTTTTATGATACTATGTATTCCTCTTATATTCGGAATATGAATACATTTTGAGGGCATTATATAGTATATTCAAATAACTAGACACTTCTGATTCCTATAACTATTTGCAAATTTGTGCTGAAAGTCTTGACAATTTGAAAAAATTCAAAACCTTAGAAAGTTTTTCTAGTCTGCTGATTTTTAATCACATTAATTAAAAAGGAATTTTGTGTTGTGATATGTAGCTGCTAATCACTCCTTCTCATATAAGGAAGGTATGTCTGCACTCCATACAATTTAATTTCCTCAATAACATTTCAACCAAATTGGCTTGGATTAAATAAAAACTTGACAATTGGAAATGACAGATTCCATACTTGATTGAACAGTTTTCTTTTCCTTGAAGGTTTGTCATTTCTAGATTATGGAAACTTAGCCTATAGAAAGTGTTATGTGATCCACACAAATATCCACATGAAACAATAAAGTTGGCTATTATGTAACATTGGAATAATATTCCAGAGGATCTGGTTTAAATTTAAGATTAAGATGTCCTTAACAAAACTTATTTTGCAGTTTTACTTTACGTCTTTTGAATAATTTAAACCTACATAAATTTCATGAAACTATTGACTGTGCTCTGATCGATGTTGGACCCCTTCACTATTAAATATAGAATGTAATTAAACTTTTAACTTAGTTGGACAGTAACAGTTGGTGGCATCTAAAATTCATTAGTTTATCTAGCTACACTTTTCAAAGAAAAGGGCTTTATATATTTTTAATCAATATTGTACTGATATGTGTGGTAAGATTTAATGCAGAAGTGTTTCATACAGTTATTGAAATACCTATAAAAAGTCCAGTTTTTACAAACAACGCTTGCTCATGGTGCATGGCTCAGCTGTTTCTTCTCGGTTTCTCTCATTTGTTTGATACCAGATCTAATAATGGTTGAACCATTTTTCTAGCTTGTCAGGGTTTGTACATTATAAACGGTTTGTCGCAGTATGATATGAGCTTTGTGAAAACAAAATATAGAAAACAAAAAAATGAACAAAACTGAAAAATATTGCAGATTTTCAGAAAACAAAACAATTCTATACAGCAACATGCTGTATATTTATGAAAAATCCATTTAATTTCAGACATGAAATTAAAAAGCAATATCATTTTTACTGAGACATATGGGAAATCCTTTCGGCTTTGGGTCTGTTGGTTGTTGTAATCCCTGTAATACCAAAGCAAGCTAATTGCTTATATATAATGTAATTGCACTTGTATTGTATTCAGTGGCATCATTAAATAACATAATCTGTTTAATGATCAGTTAATGATTATATATTGACCTTGGTTTTTTGATGCATTTGTGTTAATCTTGTGAAATGTCATTTTTTAATCAACTGTAATACTCAGTTTACTACATTACCTTTTTGTAATTTTTCATCAGTATGTGAAAAAAAAATGGATTGCAGCCTGTAACTGGTATTAAAAGTAAATCATGGTTGAGTTGTACAATTAATCATTCTTCATGTAATTAATAATGACAAATTATGGTAACATTTCCCCCTTTATTTCATTTGTTCAGGATGGCAGAATTCTGTATACTATATGACCTTAGGCTGTCATTTTTTGGGAAATGAAGTTTTATATGATTATTATTTGTATCTCTCCATTGGTTTCCACCACAGTTGAACAATCATTTAATGCACACTGGGAAATCTTCCCTTACAGACATTAAAAATCAACACAATTTTAAGAATTATGCCGTTGTGATGAACATGTACTGTACATCCACGAGCTCAAGTGTACACTCTAGGCTTTTATCGTTTTGCAAAAATAACATATTAAATTTAAACAGCTAACACAATACAAGTGAAAAATGTGAACAACAGGTGTATTTAATCTCACAGAAAACTTTGGCAAAGTACTGTTAATTCAGAATGTTCCGCTGTGTGTACAAATCAGCAGTTTTGTAGTGCAAGCAGATGAAATACATTTTCATGTAGTGTAGTGTAGTCATATAGTTAACCTACTACCTGAGTGATCTACTTGCTCTTATCCAAACTGTGGTAACTGCTACTATTTTTCATGCTTCTCAAATGATTATTGGATTCACGCAGGCTTAAGATAATCATACATAATCTGTTACGTACTGTACGCCACTCCAGTAGACAGGAAAGGCAGACCTTTGTTGGGAGAGGAACCCAAAAGAGAGGAACTGTGGGCGGGAGATGTAGAGTAAAGGAGTCAGCAGGAAGGACGCGACAATGCTGTGTGCCTTCTGGATTAGCGGAGCAGTGCTGTGCGCACTGGGGCTGGACTGAGTGCTACAGTATGCATGCTGATTGGAGAGACTGAGGCTGTGATGAGCAAGCAGACAGACTGGCTGCTGCTGAGGGGCCCTCATCTAGTCACGGTTATGCATGCATGGGTTGAAACTGGAGAAATCGTACTATACACTTTCTAAAGTATAAGCATGGCAACAGTCAAGATCCAAACCAAGGAACAGCAAGGAAGTCACAGACACCGGGGGAGAACTGGAAGCAGGTCCGAACAGGGCAGGTTAGGAATCCACACATGGTAAGAATCGTGGAACACGGGAACAGGAGCACAGGAATAGGTGAACTGAGGTAGCAACATGGAACCAGGAACTGGGGAATACAAGAACTCATGGAATCATGGGAACTGGAGAACAAGGCTCAGGAACGGGTTTTCAAACGGGTCTTATGCTAAACTGCTGAGTGCAATCTGACCTGGCCTTAAGTAGCCTGTATCATCTGAGGCTGGGGTACTGATAATGGTGCACAATTTATTTGGCTCTCTGATTATGCGTCCATGGAAAGTTGAGGTGTAGTCAGTTAACATGGTTACATCATCCCGCCTAGCGGCGCTGGAGCCAGGGAGGATATGGCATAATCGTATTGTCTTAGCAATAAAAAATGGTTATTTTAACTGTGTTGTGAAACCAGCACCACTTTCTGCAAGAGACTGTATGTTTGTAATGACAATATAGTGTCGATAATATTTATCGGCAGTAATAATATCAGTTGGTGTTTGAAATAATTTGTTGTTATTAATATCTGTTTATCTGTACCATTTGTCGGGACAGACAACTTACTGCACTATAGCTTTGGTAAGGAGATGGACTATGGCCGAAATCAAGAAGACTCTCTCACACTGATTCGGGCACAGAAGGATTAAAAAGAAAATAGGTGATTTACAATAAATAGATTTACACCTGTGGAAAGCGTTCCAATTTTAATGTGATACAGAAGATAATATTCATAATAAATAATCTTGTACGGTATGTAAACTGAAAATTTATAGAGGAGACACATTGAAGATATATTAATAACCTTTAAAATCTGAAGCTGTTAACTCTACTTCAGACCTGCACACTTCCACACCTGCATGTCAAGATCATGGTTCATCATGTGTGAATGAGCCAAATCAATAATAAAACTTGTTTACAAAGAAAGTGGAATACAGTAATCAGCTTGGGACTCGAACCCAGGCTTCTGACGTCACTGCCAGCTGTCAGCCAGCTGACCAAAGGGAAATCTCTCCTCATCCCTGCGGCTGAGGTCCCTGCTAGCTATTCAGAGGGAAAGGCGGTGACGACTTTAGATACTTGATTCCATATTATATTCCCAATTAATCAAATTCTTAAAGTATGCTTTTGTTAACTCCAATAATGAGCATATTCGCAAAAAGGTTAAAACATCACTTTTCACAAAATATATAAACTTAATATGGTCAGAAGAAGCACGTACTTTAAAAAAGTTTCCAAAATAACCACATGTAAGACTTTGATGCTTAAAATGTTTAAGAAGGAAGTGGAATACTGGTGTGTATTTTTTCTTTAAAATACCAATGCCAGCCATATACAGTTTACATAATATGTTTATATTCCTAAATTAATACTGTTTATGATCATCAGACGCAATATGCTCCTCTTCTTTTTTTGCTCAACTACTTAAATTTCCCTTTCGTTGTAAAATTCCAGATAAATATTCAATACTAAGAAGATTAAAACATCCACAGTAAAGAGATTAAATAATTAAATCTTTGCACAAACAACCAATGCACCACGAATGCCCCTGTTAGTCATTTTGGCCAGCCAATCACATACCACGGTATAACGCAGTGACTTGTGGGCAGTTGCGAGCGGTACGGGTTTGCACCGCACATTTTGAATGGTTGCATCTGTACATGATAAACACAGAACAGGATTCTCTATGCAGTGATTTTACAGTTACTCCCAAAAACTTCAGACATAGAAATGAATCCAAGTTCAGTGTGGAAGAGGAATTCAGTTGTGCTTGCTTCACTCCTCAGAAGAATGAGACTGTCAACTGTGATACACTGCATTGCAGTGATACATGAGAATGTGAATCACGTTTCACAGACATCAGGTTTTTGGATGAAGTGCTTAGCTACTATATGTAACTGAGGATGATTGTAATAAAGCACCCTAATTCAACATTACTCTAAAAAAAAAGTCAGCATTGACCCATCCAAGTACAACTCATCCATGTGATATGCTAGATCTCACATGAAATGTCATAGCTTTGCTTATAGTAACTAAATACAATCAGTATACTTCTCATTCAATTCAGATGTGATTATTAATGCAATTTCTATTCTTATTTGCAATGTGAATCTATCCACAGGAATTTTACGATGGTCATATATAGAAATGTTTCGGATAACAGGTTGTTCTTGACAAAAATAAATAGAGGTTTGAAACGGATTTAATTATTAACCTAAATAGTTTTCAGTTCTGACACCAGTTTGAGTAAAAACTATTTGCTGTATAATAATTTCACATTTCCACTGGTCAAGAAATACTGTGCAGGTTTACATATATTCTGAGGCAACAAAGGAACAACTAAAGGTAATTTAACAGTGGAAAAGCTAGTTTATTCTCCTTTCTTCTACATTTCAGCATGTACTTAATCTTTACGTGTCCTTAACAACAAATGCATGATGAAGCAGCACCCCACCCAGACGTATTAAAAGACTAAATACTGTACATTACAGATGATTATAGACGTGAAACACAAAACACAAAAAAACAATATTTGCAAACCCTTTTTACAATTGTAGTGAGATTTTACAACTGCTCATCAAGCCTTCCATATTGTATCCCTAACACTGATCACCCTACTAGAACACTTGAAACTAAATCTTTATAAGAAAAAATGCATTTTTTAGCAAACAATTCCTTACAGGTAAGACAGCCCATTAAACAGATGCTAAAAAGGAGAAAAAATTTTGTTGCAAACAAAAACAAATTCAAAATAAAAAAGAGTGATGAATATGAAACATACAGTTCCTTTTGCTACTGTAAATGTAGTCCCTCTGATGTTCCTTCAGTGCCCAGTACCTGGTTTTCGTTTGTCAAAGAGGAGTTGTGAAGTTGTAAAGTTGTCCATTCTGTTGTCACTTGTCACTTCTTCTCTTTTGATATATTCTATCCCGTTTTACCTCTTTACAAGTACTGTATAACACATGACCTGCAGCTCATCTTCTGGAAACTTTAGTCTTAAATGTTCAAAATGTTGTGGAGCCATCTGGTCTCCACTCACATGGAGTCAGATTAAGGGATTAGATATTCCTGAGTTTGTGGACTGTTTATTTTATTAAATGTCTTAGTTATCTAAACAAACTTTAACAGGCATACAGTACCTCAGCTGCCAGAGTTACTCTCCAAAATAAGGGAAAATAAAAAAAGAACTAACCTGCACATTTACTGTATACTAGACCCATCACACAACTGTATACATTATATAGAATATATAGTATTTCAGATGGTAATCTCTAAATTTTAGACTTTTCTTTAATACAATTCAGCTCTGTCAGTCTGTGACATTCCACCTAAATCTAATAGATAACACTGCCAATGAGAAAAGAGAGAAGGGATTTAAAAATTGCTTTGGGGGGTTTTAGTTACAAGCTGTCATTTTCCTATATCCATTAATGTCATTCATTTTAGTTTCTTCCTCTTTTGGGTTAAGGTACAGTGACTACAGATGCAAATACTGTATATGTAAACTGATCAGGAAATTACTATCAATCAACTTTCGCCTTTGAGATGCATCTATGCATTTAATTTAAGTTGAAAAAATAGAGCACAATGTGAAATTTATTAAACACTTCACTAAATTCAACCTAAACTTTACTGAATTGCACATTTTTATTATTGAAGCATATGGAGAAGGGTAAATTCCAACACATTTTAAAACAATGTCTCTAAGATTTGAAGTTTGACAGATTTCTGTGCACCATGTGAAACAGCTAATTAAGAATAAAACATCTATGAAGAAAAGATTTTAAGTCTACATCTATGCTCCAGCCTGGATGTAGGGAGAATGAGAGCTCCAGAGGGTACAGTAGGTCTCATTAGCACCAGACTGGACTATCTTTAGGCCTGTGGGACTCAGCAAGCTACAGTATGTATACTTAAGAAAGAATAGCTTTGCCATACTGAGGGGTGTCACAGGTGTTGGACAATCTGTTATGATGTATCAGTTATGTATAATTTGATGATATGATGTATCAGGGCTGTATGGTAATTTTATTTGCTAAACTCAATAGGAATGAAGCACACTTTAGGGTTGCCCATCTGAACCAGAGCTGACTAGAGCCATTAGTTCCTGTAGGAGTAGAGCATTTCTTGGTAAAGTAGCAATATACCTTCTCCCTACTGCTGTGAGAGATGGGAGTCTACAGTAGATTAAATAGGTTCATAAATTGAGTCCTGGGTACCTCTTTATGCTTTAATGTCAGCAGACAAATGGGCTGTCTCAGGGTGCGAGATAAGTTAAGGAGAAAAAACAACAAACTGGCTGCTGCTGGTTCAGTGATGCAATTGTTGACTATAGAGAGTTGACCCTGACCAAACAGGATTAGCCAGGAAAGTTTGTGATTGGAAAAAGCTACTGGTTGTGAAGATTAAGTATTGAGTAATACAATTAATACTGTTGAATAGTCCAACAATATTTGTGATTCATAAAGATGGGGAATGAATAGTTAATGATAAATCTAGTGTCTTTTGTGAGAAGAGCCAAATAAAGAACAGCATGGAAAGAAGTCAATATAAGAACAGTTTGAGTAAAAAATATTGTCCTTTTTTTGCATTCTTAGAGATTTATAAGGGTATAATAATTCACAACAACA
Organism: Lepisosteus oculatus; assembly: GCF_040954835.1. Taxonomy (NCBI): domain Eukaryota; kingdom Metazoa; phylum Chordata; class Actinopteri; order Semionotiformes; family Lepisosteidae; genus Lepisosteus; species Lepisosteus oculatus. The sequence continues at coordinate 37,125,646 of NC_090701.1, forward strand.
CATGCTACATCTTTTTGGAGAAAATTGGATCCATGCTATGTGGCATATTTTCTTCACATTAGACACATGATGCTTGACTAGTGTGCATCTCAGATTAGTCAAAATATATATTTTTAATTTACTGTTGACATTAATATAAAACATACTGTAAATTTGTAACTATAAAATTTTGAACTGTAAGTATAAAGTATTGTCATGTTATAAAATAAATTAGAATAATGCATACTCCTTTAAGAAATCTATTCTTGAAACTAAAATGGGATGTAGATGTACAACATACAAATTAATTCTTATGTATAATCCTTAAGAAACAGAAACACTCCTGGAAATTATATTTAGATTACAGTCCCTTTTCATTATGGAGTTTAAAGGATGGAAGGACTATTGGTAAAATCACTATCTCTATAATACCAAATTTGTTGTCAGTTTTATATAAATATAATTCTGTTATTTTCAGATTTGCTTGCTTAGAAAATAGGATTATTTTTAAAGGATTATCAGGAATTCTTACATCAGTTTACACATACTCCTACAAATACAATACAGAATTAATTCATGCATCTACATATCCTATACTACTAAATCTCCATTTCAACTTGGTAACTTCCCAAGGAATTCTTATGCTTGTTTAGGCTAAACTGTCAAAGGTAATAATATTAAGAGTCAATAGGAATGCACAGGCCTAATTACATTTATTGTTCATTATCTCACTAAAGAAGATGTGATCATTTGTGATCAGTGTGATGTTTCAGAGACCAGATTATCTAAGTATACAGTATTTGCCCATTTTTATAAATTATTTTTTAAGAGAGTGTATGTATTTTTATGTATTTTTTTCTCTCAAAAATGAAAAAAATTGAGTTATGAAGTAACCATGTGTTTTGTAAAGGACTCAATGTCAATTATTTAAGAAATACAAAGACTAACATTTATAATTAAAAGGGCCATGTCAGACATTGGAGACCAAGGAGACACAAACTCTGTGATTAAATGTACTAAATCCAGTCTGTGCGTATCATATTGCATGCCTTCCATTGGATAATTGTAAGTTCTAGCAAAGTTAGTTTTCCATCCCATGTTTCTGAAAATCCAAAGTAGATAAAAATATCTACTTCAAATAAGCAAATAAAAAATCTTATTTTGGCTTATTTCAGTAGCTAAATTTAGTTGCATTAAAAAATGTTTTAGCAGTCTGAATACATTAACTGTAATAATTAGTTCCTTGGATTAATGGTGGTTCTGCATCACAGAAAGTAAACTGCATACTGCATTCTTACTGAAGGTGCTTTCAATTTAAAATATGTCCAGATTCCAGATTTAATAGTATGTAATGTTTTTTTTTCTTGCATTGCTGTTGGTCCAAAACTTTCAATGCTCCAGAACTACAACTCTTATTATAATAAGGAATTTCTGAAATAGCATTATACAGTAAGAGGCAATAGATTATAGTGTTATTAAATACATATAGTATATTGGGACTATTTGTTTTTTATAGATGGGTGAAAATGTAGATGCCACCCAGACATCAGAAATGTGTCAAAAACATTTTGAAATGATGCAGGTCATAAAAAACCCTTAGATAAAGCTGTGATCTTGAATTCTAAATGGAATGTATTTAGCAAGTACTATCTAGAAGTCCTAGAGAGAAGTTTAACAGGAAGTTAGAATTTAGTGGAATTTTTTATATCTGAAATTAAAGCTCAACTAAAAATATGTTTACAAGTCAAATATAATCTGTACTCAAAAAGCCCAAGTTACTCAATACAAAGCAAACTGTCATCTTCATATCAGTAAAATGAATAAAACAGTGCATGTTAATTTTGAGATATGCTATGTGAATGTAAATGGGTATACAGTGGGTATTATTTAATTCTTAGTCAACCCTGTTTCTGGACAGGTACAGTTTAAGGTTTAACAAACACATTTTAAAGCAACATATTAAAGAAAATAATGAAATAATTGTCTAAGTAGGTCATTTGGAGATCAAGTATAACAAATACTAGAAAACGCTTTGGCTGTCTAGATTTAGTAAGACTGTAATTTGTACGTTATCATGATTTTCTATACGTTATCGTGATTTCTTTTAACACTGTTATTGGTATTTTAAATACTGTATTTTCATTCCAAAGCTTATTGTATTTCGGGAATTTCGCATTCAAGGCCTTGAATTATATACTGTATGTTACACAATATGATAATGTACTGTATATCTGCGGGAAAATAATTACGACAATAAGCTGTTCAGCTTCTTCAGCTATTATTTACAGCTTCATTGAATAATTATGATATTATGTAGAGAACATTTGAAGTTAAGTTAAAATGTCATTAAATGTCAAAAAGAGGAAGATAAATTGTAGTGTAGTAATTCATTCAATTACGTTATCTTGCTTTCAGTTTATATAGTATTTCTGTTTAGAATATTTTTATACAGCACTAGTATGGTTTGACCATCAATGACCTCCATTGAGGGTGGAATATATGTTGATAATCCAGTTATTTGTTTAGATCTGGGCTGTGTCATGTGCTGGCTGTGACTGTAATGCCTAAAGAGCAAGTTTACAGCTAGCAGGGACTCTTGCTAGGTGCGTGTGAGCATGTAGTTTTATTACTGTACTTAGACTTGAATCAATGCCTTAGGGCTACTGTTTGCCCAGTTTCTAATGGAATGTTTCTGATTAAAATTCAGACTTCTGCATTTTATTTTTCCTAAATTAAATTCATTTTATTTAGTTTATTCAAGAAACAATAAATTAAAATGATTTAATCTATTCAATTTGCTTTAAGCAGAGAGCAGGAAATACAAGACATTTATGTTCTCCAAATTAATCATGTTCATTTAAGATACAAATGAAATGTGAAAGACTCAAACTTTATAACCTCCTAAGAAACAGAGCCTAGTTAAAGAAACATCATGTCAATGCTAGAATACATTTCAAACTATAACTGCCAACACAATATTTCGTAACACACAAAACCCAATGTTATAAGCATTTTTATGCTGAAGTACTAAAGCAAGCTCATAGTGTCAGAAACCTGCTTTATGCATAATTGGTATTCTGAACATCTGGGCTTCTATTAATAAGGGTTTTCAAGTCTTTCCTTCATTGCAAGTCTTTTTGGCACTCAATAATGTTGGTACTGTATCTCATAATTCACAAGGAGGAATAACAAGCATATGCATAACCAACAACGAGACTGAATAAGTACAATTTTACATACTGTATATGGAATTGCTACAGATGCTCTGTGTATAAATCACATTATTCTCTTTGCTAGACTAGGTTGTCAACTATAATTTTAATGGAGAGGAGAATTCAGATTGTCACTTAATAATAATAACACTAATACAAGCAGGAGACAATAAACTATATAATATTTCATAACATTCTATCAATCAATTATATAATATAATGTTTATAAAATATCAATCTAACATATTCCCATATGTTTTAAGTTGGCCATTTACCTAGGTGTACAAAACAATAATTTCAAATTTTCATATAATTAATTGCTGTGTACATTTCTTATGGACTTACAAATGAATGTATGCATAATTTAATTTTATTCTACATCTTTACCATTCCCAAGAACAATAATATTAATTTTATTTGATTAGATATTTTTTTCATTATTACTTTCTCTTTGCAATTTACCCAGCAATGCTTCAGTCACTAAATATGAAAGTCTACTAAAATTGTCAACAATTACAATTACAGAGATGGGCAAAATAATTATAGTCAGTTGTCATGTTGGACAGATGGGTGCTTCACACAGTATATTCAAAATTTCAAAACATAATTCAAAACAGTATTTGTTTGGAAATACAAAGATTAACCAGGAAAGTTTGAGGAAAAAAAAAGCTTCAAGAGCATATAAGATCAAGATCAACTAAAGTTGAACTATATAGAGAGAAAGGAAATTTGGATACTTCAGAGAGCACATCAGTGAAGCATGTACTGAGCATACATGCTGTAACAGCTTTTGTATCTGATTCACTTGTTTTCATTGATGATGTTACTAATGATGGAACAGGACACTGAAGTTTATGGACATTTTTTGTCTTTTTATGTAGAACGAAAAGGCCTCCAAAAGTATTTGATCTTACTTCACCACACTGGATACCAAATGCACATAGAGCTCATCAGGAGACGAAAAGTGAGAAGACTAGACTGACCAAGTCAATCTCCAGATTTAAATTCAATTGAGCATTAATGACCACAATGTATGACCACAACGTAGTTTCCATAAATGCTTAGCAAAGATTTTGAAATGATTACAGAAAAGTTTAGGAAGTTCAGTGGATCTCAGACTTCCACTCTCAGGCAGTTACTGACTCAAAGGAATATGCAACTAAATACTGACTTTTATACTCAAAGATTTTTACTTAAAGTTAATGTGTCCCAATATCTTTATTAACATGAAGGCAGTGGGTTGAACACAAAGCATTTTTTGTCCTAATAGGTTTAGATGTATGCATGTGTTACAAGCCAGACATTGAGGGGACTGTAATAACAGCCTACAGGTGGGCGTTGCACGTTGTTGGTGGTGGAGGGGTTACCCCATTACCTGTAAAGCGCTTTAAATGGAGTGTTCAGAAATGTGCTATATAAGTGTAAGCAATTATTATGATTATTATTATTATTATTATTATTATTATTATTATTATTATTATTAGTAGTAGTAGTAGTAGTAGTAGTAGTAGTAGTAGTAGTAGTAGTAGTAGAAGTAGTAGTAGTGATAGTACCTGCCACTAGAGAGGTTTAAAAGGGCTTTATAAGTCATAAAGAGACACACAAGGTTATAATTAGTTAATTAATTAGTTTGTTGATGGAGATTAATTTCACACTCTCAGGTAGAGTTATGTATGGAATGTTTAGATAAAAGACGTACACTGTGTTTGTGGTGGTTGGGTTTCTGGTACCAGACAGGGGAAGCATTTTAAGAGACCATTTATTATAAAACCGACAAAATCTCTGAAAAGAAGTTCATGCCCCATTTAGTGTACAAACAAGGGTTTGTATGTGTTCAGATCACTGGAGCTGCAAAATAGCTTCTGTAAGCATGGACATGTGACTTTTTGGACATGTTAGTTTTTGAAGTTGTCTCTGAAACACACTTTGTTTTATTTTGGAGCCGGTAAGTACCTTATACTGGCTAATGGTGGACCATTAATTTGGTTTCAGTTTTGAAGTTGTGAACTTCAAATTCCCACTTTCTCAGGTGGCCAAAGTCTACTCTGCTAGATTTATAGTTTTCCTTAATTCAAAACCAGCTTTCTATGAAAAAATACTCCTAAGGTAGGGTACCTGCTTGGCATTCTTCAGGCTCTCCGTATTAACATGAATCATAGGTGCTGAGGCCTGTGCAATTTAAGTTTGCTAATGAACGAAGTTTGATCTTTTGAATGTTAAGTTACGCATTTTTACATGCCTCAGTAATTATGAAGGTAATTGGAGATCCATCTGTGTTGAGACAGCAATATTTTGCAGCAGTATTCTTTCAAGAATTAGGCTATGACTGATGTCAAGGTAGATTTAGTATTACACCAGAGTTGCTGGAGAACCAATTTTCTTTTGAGTAAGTTGGCTGTACTCGGGGAGTTTGACAATTATCAAAAGGAACTCACACTCAAGACATATTGAAAATAGAGTTGGATATTGGACACACCTTTGTTAAACAGATGCCCAGACCTCAAAGGAGAAACCCAAGTACCTAATATTGTTACAACATATAGGGGTTATGAAAATAATGAATATCAGTAATAGGGTGAGCAGGTTTATTGATACGTAAATTAAATAATTATAACCCCAAAATAAAGATTGTGCCAAGAATATATCCATATTTTTGGTATAGTTTGAGGCACCTGCGTTCTGTGTTCTCTGGCACAGCTTTTGTGAGAAGAGTAATAATTTGAAGACACTGGGTTAAACAAGTTTTTATTAGTAACGACAATGACACACTAAACAACTCACAAGATACACATTCAACACACTTTATGCTATGTACAAACTTATAAACCTACATCTAGACCACCTGCATATGATGCCTACAAAGACCAAAATACGATAAAGCTGCCTTCTAAACTAAACAGAATATGACTTAGAGTTAAATCTCTCTCTGTAAACCCAGATTAAAATGAATGGTACTTACAGTATCTCCCTATTATTAAACTGCAACCACTGACCAAAAGAGGCAATTTTTAACCAAGGGATTCTTATCACAAGAAATCAGTATCCTAAAAGAAACAGAATAACAATCTCTCTTAACGAAGTTCAAATACTAATCTCGAATCAGGTCTTTCTGGATGGTTACCTTCTGTCTTCCATTCCTGTCTCCTATTATATCTTTGTGCTCCTGTCTGCTCTTCTAAAGATTAAGATTAAGATCAGTTTATTGGCCATATACAATTTCTTGTGTTAGGTGTTAGGAACTTGTCTTTTTCACATACCCCAATTTGCTCTCCATGAGACACACAGACAGGGAGAGAAGCTTGGGGTCAGAGCGCAGGGTCATCACCCATGGAGCAGTTGGGGTTAAGGGCCTTGCTCAGGGGCCCAACAGAGCAGGATTCCTCTGCCAGCCGCAGGATATGAATCAGCAACCTTCCAGCCACAGGGGCAGGTCCTTAGCCACAGAGCCACCGCACCACCCAAAGCTACCTGTTTTATGCTTTGTTCCTGTACTGTTGTTTTACACTTAATCATTTACCCAGAACTTAATTAACCAAGGTAAAACAGAGATTACTTTGATGAGTTGTCTAACACCCAGCTCAACTAGGTGAACAACACAATTCTTTTCTGGCTTTGAAGTCCTGAGAACCTCAAATATTTACCCTAGCCAAGTGTTGCATCTAGATTTTTTACTTCAGTTGGCACAATAGTAGTCAGAATATCTTCTTATAAATTCTGCCTTCATGTCAGATCATAACTAAGCATTACATCACCAGACCAGACAACACTGCCCACCTCCTATTATGGGGTCAACACATATTTTGACAGAATGTGACATCGATCCAATGATAAGGAAAATAAGACAGTTGTACAGTAGATTTCATTCTGTTGTAACCTTTATCCACCAAGTGAATGTACATGATCTACTGCAGAGGTGTTAAGAGATGACTTTGCAAATTATGAATATAAGTTTTAGAATAACTACATCTAAGAGAGAGGTAAGAGATGACTTTATTAGCCATTTACAATTTCTTGCAAAATGATTAATGAAAGTTTTCACATGTTGATTACTTTACATTTCAAATTTGATTACTCTATTTTATGCTAAATACTGGATTTCACAATCGTTTACAGGTTTCTGCACCACAATTGTCAGCATTAAAATATGTCTGTTGAAAACCTATATATTGGCTGGGAGAAAATAAAAAGTCCAGAAATTGCAAAATAGAAACCACCACTTTGTTATCTGATTTGTTATCTGAATAAACAAAAACTTTGCCCTTGTGGACTGTGTGCTTTGAAGTCAAATATTGTATTATACAGTTTTTTGACTGCACCATTTTTTAAAATAGGTTTCTGCATTATAAATTACTGTTTGATCTCTGTGTTATATAGTTGTCATATTGAGCTGAAATTTGTATAAGAACTGCAGATTTTGCAAACTTGGGATTTTCTGTCAAGCTGTGAGGCGATATCTAGTTTAAACATGCATTATTATCACTGAAGTGGGAAACTGTTTTGCAGTTTTTGAATGAAAATAAGACTTCCTAACAGTGTTACAATGCAAGTTAACTTTAAGTTAATGTTTAAGCAGACTATTCAATTGCAATGGCTGCTTTCCCTCTGTCCGAATACCCAGACTCTCACATGCTGTACATCTGAGAAGTTTAAAAATAACCACTATTTGTAAAGTTTCGCTTCTGAGGTGGGACTCATAGTGTGATCCAAGAATGCTAAAAGCACTTGCAGGTGTGTTGGGGAACTTACAAGCATCAAAGTAGGAATAGCTGGGAGCTCTACGTTACTGAAACTAGAAGGAATGGGGACCACGCTCTAGATATGATGTGCGGGCTAACTTGGAGCTTGCTTTGTTGTTTGAGACAGGGGAGAAGAAAGGATGGCATCGGTTGCCTGTTAACAAATAAAACCAAGGTACTCATTCTTGTTGTTCTCTCTTATTTTCATCTAGCTAAGTATTTTTTATTTATTCAAGACATTAATTCCATGGGGACATTGGATTTAGTTTTTGATACACAGGACTAATGGGTCCATTTTGCATTGGAACGTATGCAGGCTAAAAAAAAATATCTGTTTAGATCCTATGCAAAGACGAGATAAAAGATATTGCTACAGTATTTTACAGGAATTTTATTTGAAACAACACGTCTGAACAATGCACCAGTGAACAATGCTCTCCTGAAAAATGCTATGTAAATAAAAATAATTTTCTGAAAGGTTGCATGTAAACATGGGGATTTGCATTCCTGAACCACTCACAACCACTCACAACCAGAGGCTCTACACATGATGTATACATAGTGATTTATAACTAAATATTAATGTTTATCAGTTTAACAGTTTATCAGTTTAACAAAATATGAAAGGGAGACTGTTCTTAGTTGTGGATAGTGAACAGTTTGGAAATAAACATGAAAAATGTCCCCACAGGTGCATTTGAACAGTGCAGCTATTTTCAGTCTTTTTCTTTCAGGGAGCTTGTTTAAAAGCCATTTAGTTTAAAGTCTCTTGCAGTTAAAGGTTTCAATTCATTCATATTATTTCAAATGAGTTGGCATGTTTAGTTGGCATTCTAATTTTTTTCTGTTTCCACTACATTGGAAATTAAAGCTCTAAGAAAATAATTAAATTCATGCCTTAAATATCATAGTGTGGCAGCAAAGCATAATGGTAAGAAGACACTGTTGTTGGTTGGTGATCTATTGTCCGCATAATGCTACTAAAACCAAGATGGGCTCTTTTCGATGAGCTACTGTTATTTTGATATGAACTTGATATTTATTTTCCTTTAGTCATCTAAATATATATGTATACGGTAGATTGGGGAATATTTCTGAACATATCTGCAGATATTGCTGCTGTTAGGTTAAAATGGAGAGAATTATACAGGGAATTATTGGCTCATCGCATGCAGATTAACTCCACAGTTTGCATGTTTTACTCTAAATTATGTACTGTAGTTCAGACATCTAATGCTATCAGGGGAAGTGTACTCAGACTCTTCCTGTGGTGTTCCTTTCTGTGAAATTACAAAATGGTGTATTCACATTTTTTTTAAAACTTAATATTATATTCAAAACCAGAATGCTCAAACTAAATAGCTCTAAGGATGAAAAATGTTATAGTAAAAGTCAACATAAACTACAAGGAAAGAAACTAAAGTATGTTTCTTGCATACATATTCAGACCTGTGAGCTTCTTCTTTGCTGAAAGCAAAATTAGCAGCAACGGGTAAACCAATACTTTTTGCCCATTTATCTTGGCAGATTTTCACAAGCTCCTGTGGAGATACGTTGTCATTCATCAGTTAACAATTACTTCATATAAAAACAAGATTTCTTTTGTTGCAGAAAGAATATATTGAGGAGAATGCTCTTTATTACCTCTCTTGGATTGGCATCTTTGAACAAAGCTAAAGTCCTGACTTGGACTGCAGCAGTCACTAAGTTTGTAAAGTCAGATTGAAAGTTAAGCTGAAGAAAAAAGGAAGGAAAAAGGAATGAGTCAACGAGCTAACCAATTAAATGAGTTGGGTACTACCTTTTAAAGTAGGAAATCAGTGATCGGTTAGGATGCCATCAGGTAAAATCTTGAGATCCACCTTTCTGGTCCCTTCTTGGTTGATCATCCTTTGGGTAATGGACAGTGACTTCTTACTCGTTGTCTTGGGTACCAGACTGAGAAGAACCAAGCTGTACCTTAAATCATTAGGAATGAACACAGTTTTACAATGTCCATGGTACAGACCTGCTTATCAGGAGTGCCGCTTTAAGCTGCATTTCTATGGTTTTTTACAACGGCCCAGCTGCATGGTCAACGTAACAGAAAGATTATTTAGAAATATGTTCATATATGGCATATGTTTAAATATGAACATATGCCATATGTTCTGGCTTTTATGGGCTTGGGATCAAATATCATTAATATGGTTAAAATTCTAAAAGTAAACCTTTCAGCAAATGTATTACCAGGCAACAAATATTCTTTCCATTTGGTTATTTCTAGGGGCAGTCATCAGGGATGCCCACTTTAATTTTTGTTGTTTACATTTTCTTTGAAACCTCTTGCACAGGATACTTGACAGTGTAATACCTATATAATTCCCACAGGTATTGTCTTAATATCAGTCAGCACTCTAAGTCCCTACATGCAGATGAACAGTATATTGTTATATGTACTGTAGAAAATAACCCTTGATTCTTTCCTTATCTGCTATTTGTTTCTTGTTCTATATGAGAGTATAAAATCAATAGTTCCATTATTGTGCAGTGAAGAAAGCCAGCCAATATCTGACTGTGCCACTTGTCAATATCTATCTGGAAACATGTCTAATATAAATCTCTGTGTTTATATCTTTTGGTACAAGATGGTCAAAAAACTGTGTTTGCTCTTGAAACACTAATTCTCTCATGCATTTCCAATCCCATATCTACTTTTGTTTTAACTGTTTTATTCCAAGCATGAATAGTACTGACATTATGTACAAACTTTCAGATAGATAAGATTGCAAAATTCTAGTAAAATTGCTTGCCTTGGATTTCTTTATATTGTTACTGTCTCAAGTGACAAGATAAGGGTCAGTTCAGCAAATGTTCCAAAGAATTCCCACTATCCTACCTTAAATAGTGGGTACTATGAGTAGTGCATTTTAATTAATATCCCCAATATGTAACAGTAATTTCTTATTCTGACTTAAAAACTACAATTCAGCTCCTATAGCAAAAATGTATTATCTGTTTAACAACAGGTAAAACAAAGGGATTGGCCTTTTCTTTTTGATTAGTGAAAATATCAAATACACCTTTAGCAATGGTTATTATCTGGAATAGGAGGTTAACTGTCTCAGATGAGGCCATTTACTGGGACAATAATGGGTATTGTATGGGTATAAATTCTTCTTCAAAACACTGAAGCCATCTTTTTAACAATTAATTTCCATATTAACTCTATGTGACTGCACCTACAATATATAATCCCCTCAGTGCATGACTACTATCATTACATATTACAATATTTACAATAAAGTACAGAATTACAAACACAGTAGTAACTAAAGTACATATTTTGCCTATATACTGTACAGTATACAGTACATTATGTTAACAGGTCACTAGAAAATGGGCTAGTCTTGTCAGCACCATTTTATTTGTATATACAGTATTTTATTACTGTATATGTGAGTTATTACTGTAACTGGTTTACATAATTTGCATTTAATAATAATATATTTATATTTATTTTTGTTTTGAATAGTGCTTATATAGTGAATATGCTTGTAGACTTGGACAATGTCAAGTTAGTATTTTTTGCTTTTAAAAGAAATATAGAAAAGTACATTTCTTTTTAAAATAGAACCTTAGTTTTGTCAAATGGAGAGTTGGTCTGTACTATGACATTAGAGTTTAGAAATTGATCATACAGTATGTTCTCTTTGTCAATATATTCATGGCAGTGCTAAATATATTTGTTAAATTTATCAGATTGTCCTGGGTGTTTTGTGTCATACTGAACATTAAACAATTTGATTCACTCCAGCTCTTTACTTGAAATAATCACCTCAGGCGGTGATTCATTGACACCAAAGAAGACATATTACTTCTGATTTGTCATTGTGATTGCCACTGTCACTGTATATTTTATAGATATACAGGCACATTCGAATTTAGAGGAATTTGTTGTGCAAATTTACTGAAAGAACCAATACTATACTATTTACATCTGCAGTCAGCAAAAGAGTTTTCTGGGCATCAGTCCACTTGGCACACTTTTTAAAATAAATACATTATACTTAAGATGGATGTTATGTGTTGGCAACAGATTTTGGGTTAAACTTTTGTGCTGTGTCCCTAATGTGAAAACTTATATAAACCAATATAATTTGCAGCAATTTTAGTAAAGCCTTTTAATTGACCTTTTTAAGTTTTATTATGCAGTGCATTCATTGAATATTTAGTTGTCAAGGCAGTGTGCACAGATCTGATTTTTAAATGTAACGACATCTTTTAGAAACAGATTTAGCCTTCAGCTTTTTATTTGCCAGTTTTACAGTGCAAACACTGTAACGTAACATCATGTTTTTTATACCATTTATTGGTATTACTATTATTGTGTGATTAATTGTGGAGTTTTTTCTCAACATAATGTTTACAATAAAGGCTATTTAAAGGCTTGTGATTACAGAAAGTCTTTTTAAAAGAGAAAAAATATGCATGTACTGTAAAGATACAGAAATATGAACGAACTGAAGAGGTGAAACAGGCATTTTTCAAACTTTGCTTTGCTAAATATTTGAATATCATGATCAAGCATTTAACTTACTATTATTCATTTTTAATGTATAAAGGTAGGTCTTGTATTTTAAATAGTTTCATTGGTGTTATCTCACTGAATGTATCTCATATGAATTGTAGATTCAATACTGTATTTAAACTTCCTAATATGATAAAAAGACAAGCAAGGTTCTGGTAAAAAGATACATATCCAGCTATTCAAAATGCTCTACTGGTTAACATCCAAAAGATACAGTTATTAATATTTGACTAGCAGTATTCATAAGTAGTATTCAATAAGTATAAATTCAGAGATAGGGCCTACAAATGTTGATTCTAAACCCTTTTGCTGACACATTAACTGGCACCCAGACAGCTAGTCTGGCCTATATAACATGAATGTATTAATTGCTTTATTTGGCATTATTTTATGCAATTTAGGTACTGCATCATTTGCTAGGCTCAGCATTACTGATGTTTGTCTGCTGTCTATCTGACATCTACGATGTCAAGTTTTGAATTAAGGCAATTTTACACAGGTACAAGTGATGTTGGACAAACAGATGCCTTACAGACACCCCTGCACAAATACAGAAAAAAATGACATATACAAGAATATTTTGGACTTCTAAGCGAAAAGTTAAAAAATTAATTTCAGGGTATAGGCTGACATGCATTCATCCAATGCTTTACTCCATCTTCTTACTTTTTACTTTTTTTCTGAGATATTATATTTGTACACCTAAGTAATTCCACAAAATGTAAGAACATTTGAAAATAAGTAACATTTTCCTTTTAATGGAAATGATAGAAAAATGCACCATATGTAAAATCTCTAAATTCTTTGGGACTCATCTTACATCTTTTTGTTTTACCATTCCCTAGTCCTGGTCTACTGTACCAGCTGTCAGCCTTCTATTAATTACTAATGTATTTCTTTCAATATTACCTTTTGTAATAAGTAACACAATGGAATTGTATAAGACTATGCTCCAGACTTGATTTTATTTCAGTCTCATCTGAAACATTGCACTGTGGATCAGATGGTTTAGGAGGATTGCCTCCAGTCAATCATATGTGTGGTCATTAAAAATCCCAGGGCGTTTCTCGAAAAGAGTAGGGGTGTAACCACGGCGTCCTGGCCAAATTTCCCATTGGCCCTTACCAATCATGGCCTCCTAATAATCCCCCTCTATGAATTGGCTACATTACTCTGCTCTCCTCCCCACTGATAGCTGATGTGTGGTGAGTGTTCTGGCGCACTATGGCTGCCGTCGCATCATCCAGGTGGATGCTGCACATTGGTGGTGGTGGAAGGGAGTCCCCATTACCTGTAAAGCGCTTTGAGTGGAGTGTCCAGAAAAGCGCTATATAAGTGTAAACAATTATTATTATTATTATTATTATTATTATTATTATTATTATTATTATTATTATTATTATATGCTTATTCTAGGAGAACAGCACATGTGACTAATCCTTAGACCCTGTTGTAAGCAGCTTTAAACACGAAACCCATACCACATGTTCTAGAGGTTACTGAAACACCAAAGAAAAGTATAAAACGGGTGTTGTGATCTAGTGGTAGTCACCACACCAACCCTTAAATGATTGTGTTCTCTGAAAATCGATAATTAACACAATGTTTAACAACCCGAATTCAAGATATTGGAGAGGTTTATCTGCGTGAATAAAAATCAGGACTGTTTCATTTTATTACAATAAATGATTTATTAGGAAAAATAATCCAAAAAAGGCTTATGGAAAGACATGAGGAAATGGTTGTTAAGTGGAGAATTAGAAAAGTGAAAGCTGCTAAGATACTGTATAGTACAACTATACAATACCTATACAGTGCCTATACTATCCCTGTCTGCAATTTCCCTCATGGGATCAATAAAGTATGTATCTAAGTGCTAATAAACTCAAATTCTAAATTGAGGCAAAAGACATGAAGCTACAGTGTACAGTAAATTCTTATCAAGATAAACAGTTTATACATCACTGGATGTGATAGACTGTATGAACTGCAAAAGACTCACTTTTAAAAACCAGGATCAAGTGCAAATTACTGCATGAAATTACTGCAAAAAGAGCTTAAACTAAAACACAGGAATGCAAGGAATCAACACAAGGAGACAATGGAGAGTGACTTTGAAACAATGAACTCCAGGGGGTTGTGGCAAACAATGAAAACGGTCACAAACATTAATTCTTCAAAGAAGAGCTTCCATACAATGGATGATTTGGCTAAAGCAAACGAGCTGAATTACTTCTATCTGAGGTTTGAGACACAGGACTTCTCTGGTGCATGTGACAATATACAGTCTTAGATACTATTACAGCTGACAGTAGTGCTGGTAGGCTTGTAATAAGTCCACAGATGACCACACAATCTTTCAGGCCCATATTTGCAAAAAATATCTCTGCACAGAGGAATTAACACCAGCATGGTGTCCTATCTTTCAGAAGTCAGTTGACTCTCACTCTGTTCCAGCGCTGTGGAAAAAAGCAATAATCGTGCCAATACCCAAAAAACCCTGTCCCTCAGATAACAATGACTACAGGCCGGTAGCACTGACGTCTGTTGTGATGAAATGCTTTGAGAGGATTATGGTATCCATGCTGTGCTCAGAATTGAACGCTGTACTGGATCCATATCAGTTTGCATATAAACACTGGCAGGGCACAAATGATGTAATCAACAGCATAATGCATCTTGTTCTAAATCATCTAGAGGACCACAATGCCTATGCTCGGATACTGTTTGTGGACTTCACTTCTGCATTTTGTGATTTTGTTACCTTAATTTTGTGACTTTTGTGATTCTTGTAATTTTTGTGAGCTCACAGAAAAGACATTTCATTGCCAGCGACTACTGCTGTATGCTCTATTGTTGTGCATTTGATAAATAAACTTTCATTTGATTTGATTTAATATGCTGCAGCCCCATCTATTGATAAGTAAGTTGAAGCAAATGTCCTTTAACCATAACATTATAAGATGGTACCATTCATTTTTAACAAATCGCACACAGTATGTCAGGGCCAACAAAACGCCATGGCTGTTGACAAAAAAGGACTCCTTATGACTGACATTATTCACTGTGTCCTCCAGGAGTGAGAATATCTGTGTTTGTTGAATCTAAATCATATAGGCTTGGAATCAGGGTCTATTAATATGAATAATGTCTTAATTACCAACCCTGAAGCAATGCTGCTAGCAAGCAGAACCTGTTACTCTCAAGTTAGTTTTTCAAGGGACACTTGCCAAAAATGCCCTAGTGTTGTTTTGTCTCTTGATCCACTAGCTCAATGTGTCTGTTATTCTTATATTTCTATCCATCATTGGTCTGTGCTGATGTTATAGTGTTTCCCAATCCCTGTCTCATCTCATTTTTTGATGACTTCACTGCCCATCAGGGTATAGCATTAACTTGTCCACATTTGTACTATTAAAGTTTAGAATTTTAACATTATAAGATGGTACCATTCATTTTTAACAGATCGCACACAGTATGTCAGGGTCAATGAAACTCTTTACGAGTCACGATCCATTAGCACAGGTGCTCCTCAGGGCTGTGTGAGCTCTCCAGTTCTGTTCACAGTTTATACAAATGATTGTACAAGCAGTAGTCAAAGCAACTTCATTTTCAAATTCTCAGATGATACATCTGTTCTTGGATTAATGCATAGAGGTAGCAGCACATCTGTATAGATGTCAGAAATCCAAAGGTTTGTGTAATGGTGTGACAACAATAGCCTAATTTTGAATGTTTTTTGAAAGTTTTCGATCCCAGAGCAGTTGGTGATCACTCACAGGTAGTAATCCACAACGAACTTATCACTCAGGTTGATTCATGTAAGTACTTAGGTGTACACATAGGCCATAACCTGTATTGATCTACTCATGTTGAGAGTGTTTGCTCCAAAGTTCAGCAGTGCTTATATTTCCTGCTAAGACTAAGAGTGTTTGGGGTTACAACAGAAAGTAATACAGTGCTGTAATTGAGAGCATTATCAGATATGGTATTTCAGTGTGGTTTGGTAATCTATCAGTTCATTTTGAATCGCAAATTACCCGCCTCATCCAGACAGCTTTGAAGGTCATGGGAGTGAAACAGCACCACTCCCTGCAGACAATCTTTTAAAAATCCATAATCAAACAGGCAGGAAAAATATCAGATCCTTCCCACATCCTCAACTCTGAATATCAACTTCTTCCTTCTAGCAAATGTTTATGGGTTCCCAAATGTAAGTCAAACAGATACAAACATTCCTTTGTTCCACTATCCAATCCAATGCAAATGTCAAGGATAAAAACAATTTTGACTCTTACAACCCACTCGAGTGCAATATGTTTTGTGAAGTGTTATAAATGTTACATGTTGTCATGTGTTATACTGTACATGTGCAATAGAATGATGTACAATGTTTTTCTTATTTTATATAATAGTATAATGTGCAATGTTTTTCTTCCCTCTTTTTTTGCATTCTATTTAAATGTACAGGAGTGCTAGGTGTCCATAAAAAAATTCCCTCAGGAGACAATAAAATCTGACCTTTTCTTATCTTATCTTATTTTATATCTTATACTATGCCTATCAAGCACTGAACTGAGCACAAGGTAAATGTGAACTATTCCTTTTGGAAATTCTTCTTCTTCTTCTTCTTTTTCACAGCCTTAGTCCCAGACTGTCCTGGGGTCAGCTGCTTTGGTTGCTCTTCTCCATTTGTCTCTGTCAAGCACATCTTCCTCACTCACTTCACATACCTCCATATCTTTTCTCACACAATCTATCCATCTCTTTCTAGGCCTGCCTCTTCCTCTGTTACCTTCCACCTCAAATTCCATTACCCTCTTTGTTACTTCCTCAACGTCCCTCCTCATGATATGTCCATACCACCGTAACCTCGCCTCTCGCATCTTCTCAACCACATCCACCACCCTACATCGTCTACGGATTTCTTCATTTCTGATCTTATCCTTCATTGAAATCTGCAGAATCCATCTCAACATCCTCATTTCAGTTCTTCTCATCAAGTTCTCTTCCCTCTTTCCAACTGCCAAGCATTCAGCTCCACATAGTAGTACAGGTCTAATCACAGTCTTGTACATTTTGCACTTTAACTTTCTGGGAATTTTCCTGTCACAGATTATTCCAGTTATTTCTCTCCACTTGTTCCATCCAGCTTTCACTCTTTGTTTTACTGCCTCCAGTGTTTCTCCTCCCTTTACCAGTTTTGATCCAAGGTATTTAAAGTCATCAACTTGTTTCAGTTTTCCTCCATTTGTCTCCTCAACATTTTGGAAATTCATAAACTAAAAAAGATTGGTGTGTTCCTATTGCTTATGTCCTGCATAGTAGGCATCCCCTGATCCATGATGATTTGTCATTGCAAGGAGCATTGTGACCCGTCTTGGGTGCTTATCCGGTGTTGCTGTAGAGTGCAAGTAGATGAATTGCTGGCTGAATAGGATTGTCATTGAATATTGTATTTTGCTTCCCTGGTCCAGTTGAGCTCTTTGCTACTTTCTCTCCTAGGCGATCTGGTTTTCCTGGGTTTTGTCGTCCTGTCGAAATATTCCCTACCCATCCTCCAGAACAGTGGTTCTCAAACTTTTTGGACCAAGTACCACCCCTAATCCAACCAAGTACCACCTACAAGTCATCATCTCATAGGAACCCCAGAAATTCTCAATGACCAACATGAGCACGCGTGCACACACACTCACACATACATATAATAAATATTATAATAATAAACTGTTTGATATAGCGCCTCTAAAGGTGGCTTCTTAAAGTGTTTTACAGAAAAAAAAACAGTAACAACAACAAATAAAAATAATAAAAAAGCACCATTTCAGTGAGAGGGGTGAGCCTGTTTAGTCGAGCAAAGCAGATGTGAATTAATTTTTTGAGCTTTGATACAATTCACAACAGAGTCTAACAGATTTTAAATTTTCAGGCATTTTCTTGACGGCAAAGGTCTCGCGGTGGATGTTGTAATGCATCCATTCATTTCTGGAGCAATCTCTCTAATTTGTGCAACTACACCGTTATGTCAGCTTGTCATTGCTCTAGCGCCGTCTGTACCAACTCCGACACATTTTATCTAGTCGATGCCATTCTCTTCGATAAATTCATTCAGAAGCTGAAATATGTGCTCTCCTGTAGTTCCTGTTGGTAGCGGTTTACAAAACAGAAAGTCCTCACGGGACGTACCCTCAAACTCATATCTAACGTAAATGAGCAAATTGGCCAAATCGACTACAGACTCATCTAATTGCAGTGAAAAACATCTGCTCATCTTAATGCGCTCTATCAGCGTACTTTTGATATAATCATTCACTTCAATAATTCTATGAATGACTGTGTCTTTCAGGGGGGGCAGCAGGTCGAGCTGTTCAGCAGCTTTTTCTCCACACATAATAACGTGGGACTTACTTGCTTTAGCAATCCGCAAGCTTGCGTTTTTCTACATTTCCGTTTTTATTTCCGTATTTATTTTAAGTTTTATTTCATGCGCATGGGAGCGAAACACAGAGACGCTCGGTGTATTTTTCTCAAATTAACTTAGAACAGTTCTTAAATATTTTCTGTTATCTATCATGCTTTCCTGTGCTCACAAGATTACCAACATTCATAGCTTGTATTTCTATGCATTCCTGTGTTTACAATGTTGGCATTGTTCCAAAATCACGCACATTCTCCTACCTCTCTATTTGCTGGAGATACAGTAGCTTTTTTAAAATACAATTGGTCACTTGCGTCCGTAGCACCCATTCCTGGTGGTTTAGAATTACAGAGTATCTCTTGTGTCTACTGAAGTATTAGCGCGCACTGTATCATAGTACGTAGGCTGCGTATTCGACATGTATTAAAATACAAAATATGAAAACCCATCCCGATTTTTCAGCGCACACAACACAGTTCCAGGGTCATTTGGCGTACCACCTGGCGGCACTCCACTGCAGGTACGCGTACCACCATTTAAGAACCACTGCTCCAGAACATACTGTAACTTTCAGTCTTCCCAGACCTACAAGTAACTTTCTTGCAGTGTTCATTTGGTCACCAGTTTTTGATTTAGTCATAGTCTTAGTCAAGTTGACTCAAGTGTCTATTAGTCATAGTGACTTTCTAGTCACCCACTTTAAATTTAGTGTAGTCGACTATAGTTACTTTAAGATGACTAAAACAGAATTAGTTTTAGTCACATTTTAGTCAAGCAGTTTTAATTTTATTAGGAAATAAAATGTATAAAACATAATTTTAAAGAAAAAATTAAACACATCTGTTAAGAGTCTGTTAAAAGGCACAAGTCTTTGTTGCACAATCTAAAGTGTATTGATCTCCAGAAAGGCCAGATATCAAATACTGTACATGTAATATTTGTGCAATGAAGGGTTATCAATACATCATATGACTCTTTGCTAGTAAGAGGATGTATTTTGGCACTGTAAATAAAAAATCAAAAATTTTGTGTAATGTTTTTTGTAAAGTTAATTTTCAGAGCAACTTTTTTCAAAGTTTCAAAGAAATACTTTGTTTCATGGTTTATGACAATACTGAATTTGCAATAATTATAGGGGAATTACTGCATGAGTTACTTAAAAATATTAAAATCGGATAGGACAAGTAATATTATATATACATTCTTTAACTCACTGGAATAATATTCATAACTAGCCCTGCTGAAAACATAATATTCCAGTTAAAAAACTACCATAGCTTAAGAGTAGTCTAAGTGCTTATGACATTTTGCTAGTATCATGCAAACAAAGTGACAGGCCTGTGCTTCAGGTGTGTTACTGTGCTTTCACTCCACATTATTCAGAAGAAATAAGTAAGTAATACATGCCTGCATGTGCTGTAAGATGTTGGTGTTACAATATTATGTTCTCGATTTGCTCAACACCCAGACACACTAAATTTAATTAAACAAACTACATTTAATTAAAGAACATTCTTATAGCAATGACATGCTGTGAAATGCACATTATACTTTTGAATAATTTTGAAAGTCATATACAATATGAACAAAAATCACATTTCTGAAAGACCACAAATCCTCCATTATTCAGAAATGTTCTATGTGGGGAATGGATACAAACTTACTTGTTACCAGGAAACAAGCATATATACCCTATCAGATAATATGACTTACAACACATTTCCCTATACTGTATGTGCCTACTCCGTAAGATAATCAATAATTTTGAGATTAATTTTGGGAAGGAAACAGAACCTCCACAACTGATAGGGCAATGGTTGTGGTTATGCTGTTTTTATAGACATGTGTAGTTAGTTGTCCTTACAGTAGTAAATTATGATGTTTTGTGTGAAATATTAAAGAGATTATGCACTGTGGCATAAATGCATCTCAGTATCCCCATTTCCCAAGACACCTTCATACTGTCTGAGTGCCAGAACTTTTAATGCAGCATGTGCAGTCAAATCCTGGATACACTTCACCATCTTTCAGGCATCTGTGATCACTAAACCTGGATAACCCAGACAGGCTGCAGGAAAACTAACTATGGCTTATTAAAACAGTTGATTAACTTTTGTCTATCTTCTGGATAAAACATGAAACCATTACCTTCAGAGTGTTTATTGAAAACATCTCGGTATACTATATTGCAATACATTCATCCCTCAATTTACAAACACCTACAGTAATTTAGGAATAAAACAACACTACAACAAAGTTGAATTGAAGACATCATGCAATTAGTTTGACCTCCTACTACAGTCACCCACAACACAGCTCCTGTGTTTTTAGGAGTGTCTGCGTTTTAGAATTTTTTCACACTACTTTATTTTGTTGACTACTGTAGTAGACTAAAATGTATAATTATCATGGACAAACAAATGTTCTTACTATGATGATTCATTGCTCTGTTAGGGTAAAGCAAAGTAATATTAGGTAATTTTTGGAGTGTGAGAAATAGAAGGTCTTACAGTACATGTAAAGTAATTTGATTATTATTTATACATTTTCACCTCATAAACAGTTTACATATGAATTATATTCAGAAGTTGAGGGGTGGGTGAATTGTTTTCATTTATTTCCAATAATGCTGACCTTACTAATCAAAGTGCTGGGTTCCTACTTACAGTATATTATTTCACTAAAGCAAATTTGGTGCTATCACAAAAGATGTGTAGACACTGGTAGAAATACTTTATCCTAAAAAGTATTCTATTCTATATTCCATGAATGTCTTCAGCTATTAAGATTTAAGACTACTTCATGTTCTTTGAGTACAAGTGCTGATTTGTGGTAGTTTTTGAACAGAGGGAATGGGGAGTATTTTGTTTTCTGATTGAATGCTAAGAAAAATCCTTCCCCACTTGGCTTTGCTGAACAGGCTACCATGTGATAGTTACTATAGTGTCAAGTGATTTGTTTGGCAAGCATTTTATACTGAAACTACCTTCAAGCAAACATTCTACTTTGACACATTTGAATGTTTCTTCTCCTTCACATTTTAATTTATTTTCAATCTTTAATTTATCTTAAGGTGAAATTAAATCCAGGAAGTGATCCAGATGACGAGGGGACTAAAATAAGTGTAAGCACTGAAATATAAATAATTGTGTTTTTTAACTATTATAGAACAGACTCTAAAATATCTGTGTAAATGATAATTACTTGTTTTATTTCTAGCTCTCTGTTTTGCCTTGTGTCATACAGCACCAAATAAAATTTATAATACTTTGAAAAGAAAAACATTTGAATAAATGATGACTAGAATATTGGGGCGGAGCTGTGGCTCTGTGGCTAAGGATCTGCGCCTGTGACTGGAAGGTTGCTGGTTCAAATCCCACAGCTGGCAGAGGAATCCTACTCCGTTGGGCCCCTGAGCAAGGCCCTTAACCCTAACTGCTCCAGGGGCGCCGTACAATGGCAGACCCTGCACTCTGACCCCAAGCTTCTCTCCCTGTCTGTGTCTCCATGGAGAAAAGCTGGGGTATGCAAAAAGACAAATTCCTAATGCAAGAAATTGTATAGGGCTAATAAAGAAACATTATTATTATTATTAAAATATAAACGATACATGGAATCATGGAGTACATTAGTATTTAATCTGTTATGCTATTCCATTGCAGCTGAACCTAATAGAACAGAATGGTATTCTCAGAATTTCAATGTAGTTTTCATGATATCATTAGTCATAAGCTAAAGTTGTTTGTTTTATTAATTTGTGTTTACATTTGTGTGCATGTGTAGAAGTCAATAAATGATAAACTTGAAATCTCATAATTTTGAATATTATTGTATATATGCATGTTATACAATAGTGTTATAAAAATTATTTTTTCAGACATTTCTCTAACTTTTAGAAATGCAGTGTAATCATCTTTCTTTTTGTAGCTCTATTTCTTACACCGTTAATACAGTAATGCTGTTTGTTGAGAAAATGTTTCTTTTTGTATTTGTGCAGACAGTAAGGGTTCAAGGAAATGACATTTCCCACAAGCTACAGATTTCCAAAGTAGGAAAACAAGATGAAGGTTTGTATGAATGCAGAGTAACTGATGCCAACTATGAGGCACTCCGGGAATACAAGGCTCAAGCGTATCTTCAAGTGAACAGCACAAATCGCCTACGAAACCAGCCAGTCAAGAAGACGGAACCTTTGCCTCTGACAGATAAAAAGCCAAGAAAAATGAATATGTCAGCTGCAGCTGATAATGGAGTGAGTTCTGAGAACCAACAACTTCACTCTACCTCTAGCTCTCAAACGACGGCATCCAAAATACTAAAACACAGTCCTGGTTCAGGTATGAATTTTCAATCAGAAGTAACTTTCTAGCTGTATGTACAAACCATATTAATAACATCTCCGTACCCAAATAAAATTATCAAATTCCTGAAAAAGTGCAAGTCCGTTGCTGCACATACTGTAGTTTACAACAATGATTCTTTTGCTTTCCCAGTTTGAAATGTGTTATACAGTATATCCAACAATGAAGCCTCAAGCATCATTCAATTTCTGGTCAACATATGCGGCATAAACAGTTTATACTGGACTTAGAAAATACAGGTGCTGAAAACTATCCATTCCAATTGCAGAATAGCTGGTTGGTATTTTTAGTAATACATATTTTTATGTGGAAACTGCAACAATAATTTCAGTAAATACAATAACATCTCAATTCAATAACTAATATTACTAAGCTTTTAATAGGTAACATTTCATACCAGTTCTTTTCAGGAAGGTGTGAAAGCCATCTTCCTATAGAACCAACATCATTGTATGCAACATACTGTAGAAGCAATATATAAAAATAAAGCCCTTTGTCTATCTTATCAAAGACAAAATGTCTTATATCAAACAAAAACAAAAACAATTACTGTAGGTTATGACATATGACAGCTTTTTTGTTCAGAGATTTAGCTATATTTATCTAATGCATGTTATGTTAATATTGAACAAAATTATATTTATTCACTAGAGTATACTTTATTATACAGCAAAAAGCAGTAAACTTTCGAATTTAACATAGACTATACACTGAAATACTGTGTTTTCTATTAATTCCCTAATAAACAGTTACAGGGTTCACAGAGTTGAAGCTTTGATTTTGGCTTGTTTCAAAGCTTACGTGGTCAGAGGTCAGTAAAAAAAGTGCTTTAAATAAACATTAATTTCCTTGAATAAACGATTTTGCATTATTTTCACAACTGAATAAAGTAAACTCTTATACTTTACTTAATACTTAATACTTTATCGCTGAATGTTGTGGACTCCCATAATTCAACTACTTGAAAATCTTCCAAATTGTTCTGTATGTAGGAGATTACCTTCAGTATGACAGTTGGAGTCATGTTCACTATGTCCATCCATTGCCCACTACAGTCTCCAGTTGTTTCCATGTTATCCCTTTATCCATTTTATTTTAAAGTATATTCTATAGATAGTTGGGTGTTGTCCTGTGCCATATTGTTCTGAGTCTCCTTCATTTCCTTCTTGCATTTTCTGGTAGTCTACAATTGCTGGCAGTACTCAACAAACGGTCTAATCCATTTATAATAATTCTCCAGATATTCATGTCTTCTCTTTTAGATTTATAATAATAATAATAATAATAATTGCTTACACTTATATAGTGCTTTTCTGGATACTCCACTCAAAGCACTTTACAGGTAGTGGGGACTCCCCTCCACCACAACCAATGTGCAGCATCCACCTGGATGATGCGACGGCAGCCATAGTGCACCAGAACACTCACCACACATCAGCTATTAGTGGGGAGGAGAACAGAGTAAACCAATTCATAGGTGAGGATTATTAGGAGACCATGATTGTTAAGGGACTATGGGGCCCCTACTTTTTTCGAGAAACGGCCTGGGATTTTTAAGGACCACAGAGAATCAGGACCTCGGTTCTACGTCTCATCCGAAAGATAGCGCCTTTTTACACTATTGTGTCCCTGTCACTATACTGGGGCATTAGGACCCAAATAAACCACAGGCTGCCCCCATAGACCACCCCTGCTGGCCCCACTAACCTTTCAGCAGCAACCTTAGTTTTTCCCAGGAGGTCTCCCATCATGGAGAGCAAGCTGGGGTATGCGAAAAGACAAATTCCTAATGCAAGAAATTGTATAGGGTTAATAAAGTTATGTTATTAAAGTGATGTTATCCAGGTACTGACCAGGCTCACACCTGCTTAACTTCAGTGGGTTGCCAGTTGTGAGTTGCAGGGTGATATGGCTGCTGGCAAGTTAAGTGTGAAAGTGCACTTCAGTGATTATTCTGCCTTCTTCATTAATTTTTCAATCCTTATAAGTAATTCCTGGTATTCTTCTAAGTCATTTATGGCAAATGCATCTGGTTTCTGAATATCTTTCTTAGGTGTTTATGTGTAGCTATGGCAATGATGATACCATTATGCATGCTCAATTTTGGTTCATGTTTTTAATTAAGCTTTCTAAAAGAACTGTTTGTTGACTTTCCAATTTTTATTCTTACTTCACTGGAAGTGGAATCATCTTGGCTTGTTTATCTGCCAAGATATGTGAAGATTTCCCCCTTCTCTAGCGTTTTAAATTTCTGCCTCTACTTATCCATCTGCCAGACTCTTACATTTGTTTACATTCAGTAAAATACATATTACTAATACATATTAGTAAAATAAGGTTGGAAAGTTTGGATTATTCTATTTCAGACTATATTTACCATTTTCACACTGCTTTAAAGTGTTTTACCCTCAAATTGTCTTGCTTTTCCTGAGTTTCCAGGAGTTTAACTCAGTAATGTCTGCCTCAGAACATTGTAGATTTTTTATGTTGTTTCTCCCTCCCTCAGTTAATTTTGGAACGAAGACGTGGATTTCTGAATTTCTGCTTCAACAATATGACTGGGTAGCTTATTTCATGTCCTAACACCCTTTATATAAAGAAGTACACCCTGTTCTCAGATTGCAGTGTATTTCTGCATAGTCTACATAGTTTCCATGTGACCTTCAGTCCTTATTTTACTGTTAACTCTGAAAAAGGTTACTAGTTTAACTTTGTCAATGCTTTTGAATTATCTGAATACATGGATCAGAGACCCTCTTCCCAGTCTCATTCTGTATTCGACTATATGAAGAACATTCTTCTGAATGTTTTTATGTTGCAAGAAAGAATTATGAATGCTGATTGTTGTGATGTTGCCAGCACTTAATTCAAGAAGTCTTTCCTGTTTTACATCAGCCATTATCCATTTTTCCATTGCCTTCTGTCTTTTCTAATCAAAGTCCCCTTTAACCAAGGCATGATCTTAATTTGGTATTTATTTGATGAATTAGAATTTATTTGATTTCTTTATAGAATCTTTCTTTGTTATTTTACTTGGCATTGTTAGTGTATACTCTTGGTCTATGGTGTACTTGATATGTTGAGATTGGATTCCTGCTGTAAGTATAATGTCTGAAACTGTTGCCAATTCATTAGTGATTTCTTGACAGTTTTATTCATAATTCTCCCTACACCTTTATTGTGTGTTTGTCTAATTGAATATATAATTGTTTGTTTGTTGTGATGTTATCACTTCATCTTTTCGTCTAACTTACCTAACATGTTGATTTTTAATTTCTGCCCATTTCACTGTGTTGTATTGGAATGGCATATTCTAAATATGCCATTTGACTTCTGTGAGTGATTTCTGTAGCCAAGGGATTTTTCAAGGTGATGGGAAGCTGCCCTTTCAGTCAACTCTCCTCTTTTTAGTTTTTCTGGGCTCATGACTGGCAAAGCAAAGTAAGATTACATGACAACTGCACTTTAAAACATAGATTCCTTTGCCCTTTTCAGAAGTAATTGTCAATAAGAAAACATATGAAATCATATGAAGTGATTGTTTGCCTAATTTACCCACATAAGAGAGGACTTACCCGATATAATCGGTACTGAGTGTGAGACATGGTGTTTCTAATTTTGACAGAGGGGTTTTGCATAATAATTATTTAGCTGATTTGTTTGATCTTTATAAAGCATGAAGTGTTGAGTTCACTTGTAATTATCACAAGCTGTGTTCTCATCCTTCTCCTCCTCCTCTTCCTATTACTTCTGTTATCTAAGAACGGAAAAAAAATATAAAAATCAGTAAGATTTCAATTACTATATTTCTGCTGAAAGCTTTTAATTTATAAATCAGATTTTTTGAGTGTGTGTTTCATGCATATCAATTAACACAGAATTATTGTGAAAAAATAGATTTTTTAATCTTTAACATGCTCACTAAGTACCGTAAGGAGTTTTTTTAAATCTATTTCAGTATGATGTGTGTTTAACAAGTATATGCTTTATAATACAAATACATCAACTGTATTTTAGTTAAAAATGTAATGACTTTGCATCAAAAGTGTATTAAACATGTAATTACAAGAAAATTCTAATAGGACAAATTTGATTACACCACAACCTTACTTGGATAAGAATAAGTAGTATCTCTTAGTTTCATGCTGTGAACCTTAGTAACATTACACCTACTCTTAAAACCTTTATAAAAATGTGCTTCTTTACTGCTACATTTGTATGAGTGTAGCATAAGGTTTATCATGAATTTATTCATATAAGTAATAACATTAACTTTTATGAAAAATGAAAAATGGTATGGTATGTTTCTCTGTTTAAATTAAGCCACTCACCCTGTTGAACAGTACAGAATGTAATTATTATGAATATATAACCATTACCTCATAATTAATAAATTAATCATTAGATCACTATATTAATTAATTAAATAGTATCAAAATAATATATTAATATTTATCATTGATAATTGAATGATTATGAATGGAATAATTAGACAAATAATAATCACTCTTTAATTTAACAATTACATATACAGTACATCTCATTGAAATTATTTTTCTGCTGCTCTTGCCTGAAAAACAGTGCATTCATCAGTCAGGTTTTACGCGAGACGGAAAGTATTTGCTTTGATTTAAATTTATGCTGGGATTTGGTATGAATGACAAGTGACTTTGAACTATGCAGATAAGAAGAAAACAGTGCTGAACTCTTACAGTAGCTATCTTAAATTCAGGAACATGCAAAAAAATAATAATAATGTTTATAGAATAGAAAGTATTACATCATCTAATTCTGCCTTTGAAAGATTATTGTGCCTTAAAGAATTATTGGTAGAAACCAATAGGGTTATACTGTAAGTGTGACCCAATAACTTTTTTAACGTTGATAACAAATAATAAGCTTTTCAGAAAATTCTTAAAAGAGAAAAGGAAAAAAAAAACATAACTGGCTATACCTTAAACCTACAATTTAATTCAATTATAAAATATGTAATCTTTTCATAATGCACCCAGACAAAATAAAATGAACAGAACCTAGAAACAGCTGAGTCCTTTATCATTTTTGCTGTACCCTTTATTTGATTGCAGCTACATCAAGTTTCGTCCAGGGTTTTTATTCCATCTTTTGTAATCTCAATAAAACGTAAACTGATGATTCACATAAACATGTAGCTACGTGTGGCAATGTGGCAAATTAGTGAGATTGTTTTTGCTATGGTAATTAAGTATCAGTACCATATCACAGGCACCCATAACTGGACAAACATACTATAACTTCGTGTTTAGGATAGAGCCACCAAAGAAAATAATAAGAGCCACCAAATTCCCTAATATTTTCATAATAATTTGAGATATGGATAAAAATGAGAACAAGATCCACAACCACAATAAAATGCATACCATACCATAACCACACATAATGAAGTAAACGGTAAAACACACCTTACAATAAAATTATGTTACTTACTGTATAAACCTGGTGAAGATGGTGGTATAGTGATTTGTAAAGTGTCCTTATAGTACTGGGGCCCTGGATTCAGGTCCTTGGATGCTGTGTTTACAGGGATCAGTATTTACATGAGTTTCCTCTGGACTCTTTTTTTTTCTTACAGACCAAAGATGTACTGGTAGGTTTATTTGGCTTCTGAAGAAACTGGCCCTGGTGTGAGTGTGTGCATATTTATGTCTGTGAGCCCTGCAATAGATTGACATCCTGTCCAGAGTGTATAATGTCTTGCACTCATTGCTTGCCAGGATAGGCTCTGGCTTACCTGAGACCTTGTATTGGATAAATAGGAAAACGGATGGATAAATATTAAATTTGTCATTTATTTTTAGGTTACAGTTGAAGAGAAAAATGGTCACTTTAAATGAAAAAATAGAGTAAAACATTTGTAACAGGTTAATCTTCACTGTTTTCTTTCAACATTATATCCCATTAAAAATTATATCCAAGCATTTTATCAAAAGTGGAAATAACCAAGGACATGTTTTTCAGGGCTGGAAAATGTTTTTTGTCAATGTGAGAACGTGTGAGCTGGACGGAATTTCATCTGGGTGAAAAAAGAATATATAAATAGTATCTGCCCCAACAGTTATTAAAATAGCGTCAATGTTAAGTGTGAATACAACAAAATAAAGTGTACACTATGCACTTTGTTATAAACACCATAAACACAGTCATGGCATTCTCCCTCATTTATTATTGTATGCCTATCGTTAGAGTCAGGAAATCAACAAAACGCCACTGTGATAATTAAAAGGCTATTTCTTGTCAAGTTAATTTTAATATAGTGTTATAACATACAAAATGCACATTAAATCATGTCACAATACTATATACAGTACTGTATAATACTTTTTTTAGATTTTTTAGTTTTTACAGTACCATTATATTGCTTTTAGCATGCTTTAAATAATAATTTAATAATAATATGGTGTATTTGACCAAATCTTCACAGGAGTAAAGTCTCCAAGACAATTCTACAATGAAAAGTTTTGCTTAATCTGATACAAAACATGGTCAAGGTAGTTTTTTTTAAACACCTTACACTATCCTACTCTAAAGATGCACTTGCTTTCATTTGCTATTTTTAAAGATACAATAAGTACCTCAGACAGAGTGTTACAACATAAACGTGCACTATTGTGTAGTTATGGCTTGGTGCAGCTAACTCACAGCTGTTGTGTCCTGGGTTTGATTCTGGCTTGAGAAGACATCTACCATGCATGTACCATGAGGTGGTGTTCTGTCCAGTGTATCATCCAATTTAGCATATTATGCTTCCAGGATAGGCTAAGGGTTACTGAAACATTTACCAGGAATATGCATATTTCCATTAATAGTTGGATATTGTAAAGCTCTTGTGTTTGACTAAATAAAAAAAAACAGTTAAAAATAAAGAAGATCACAGTATATAGCAAAATAATCTCACATCTGGTTTTGATTTTCTTCTTTTTCATGGTCATTCATTCTAAATGCAATGCAATATTTATTACAAATATAACAATACCATGTTGATCAACTCAATTAATCTCTGATTTTCCATAAATTGCACTAGAATCTGAAAGGTATACGTCCAATTTGTTTCTCTGTTTTCTCAGTAATCATTGCATTCTTTGGTACTGAAATTCATAAGCATATTCATTTTTTCAGACTTGTCCTTTTTACTACAAGTTCAAGTTCTTCAAATCTTAAAGAGTCCCAAAGATACAGAGAGAAGTAAAAATGCAAAGGCCTACAACATGCTTAAGGCACTTCTACATGATTAAATAAGTGTGAAATTCCATGGTCTTTTTTTTCCAAACGCTTAAGTGCTTAGGCTAGTTTACATACAGCAAGGAATGCCACTTGTGTTTACTGTTCTTTTCCAATCTTATCCTTGTTAGTATAATAATTATTTCATTTTGGTATGAGTATATACAGTATTAACATTTGCCTTTTTGAAATAGTATAGAGCAGTCGCTTAAGCACATACTGTATTTAAATGTCACATTTAAAATTATGTTTTTCAAGATAATAATATACAGTATATGAGTGCATACAACTTTGGCTGTCTCTAAAAAGGGAAGTATATTATGCAGAATATTAAAAAATATGTTACAGTATATAATACAGAAAATATTTTGTGTACAGGTTTATACTATTGTATATACAGTATGCAATGCATAAGTATAATTATACAGTATATCAGCTATCATGTTGATACTTTTTTCTGCTTATACAACAATTGTGTAGTGTATAGAATTTAAATGATAAATTAAATGCGAGACTGAGAGGAAGCTTACCCTACTGCAAATGACTTGCATCTGAACTATCAATGATTTTACAATGGACTGAGAAAGGTTGTATGTGTTATTTATAGTGCATGCTAAGATAGCCAAGAGCACCATAGCCAAGGTGCTAACGTATTTTCAACATATTAGTAAATGTGTAAACAGTGGCCTGATAAGAAGCATTGCAAATCTGCAAGATGAGCGAATATCTTATAACTTCTTTCGCAGGTACGAGGATAGCTACAAGCTACGGACTTGCTGTCCTGCTTCTTGTTTGTGGCTTTGTGAAGGGTGCTTTACTATAGTTTTAAGTGCTGACTTTTTCCAATATCACTTTCTCTTCTTAAAGCAAAGAGAAAATTGCCTGCTATTTCCACGGAGCGGACAACACAGTTGACCCTAACTTCCAACCACCTCTCTGCACCCAATGCATTCTAATTATCCACACAAGAAGCACTTTTATCAAGGCAAGAAAGGAAGAGAAACTCTTGTACTGAGCATCCATTTACAGTAAAGCTCTTATGAAACAACTGGAACTACAATTGTCTACTTAAAATATTCATGACTTCTCACAAAGACAATTTTTGCATCTTTTTTTGCAGTATATTTACCTTCATTGTGACACCGTGTGGAGATTTTGGGGTAAAAAAGTCTGTATTTGTGTATTATATATTTAAATGTGTTTGATTTGGTTATGCATTTACCTCTCATGATCCTTTTAACTTTGTATTGCTTTCATGAAATGTACCCATTACAGAATTATCAAATGCAAAGATGTCTTTCTTTTTCTCTCAGTAAAATGAAAAAAAAAGAATATGTAGAGTGATTTGAAATCAATTTTTTTGCTGATTACTTTATGCTTTAATGTGAAATCTTTTATACAGTGTAATCTGCAGTTAAAATACAGTATCTGTTTTCTTGCAGAAAAAAATGTATAAATGGCTGTCATCACACGATCTTTGTTTGGGTCATTACTTGACAAAATAAATTTAAACCCTTTTGTTCTGAATTTATTACTGCAACTTATTTCCAATGTTTTAAAAAAAAATGTCATAGCGAATTTAAGTTCTGGATTGTTTGTCAGATGTACTCAAGTAACTTTGATTATTGAAGACATTGTTTTTTCCTATGCTGCAACTATCTTCATCCAATATTTTGATTAATGAAGAATAAATCTTCAGAGTCAATAAACTACTCAAAACAAGATAAAACAAGATTGTAAAATGGAAGAAAGTTATGCTTCCAGTCATAGTAAAAAATGATACCTGGTAATATTGTTATAATTATTTGTGAGGAGTGCTTGTTGCTTCATTCAAAAAACAAATTAAGAACATCTGTCAATTTTATATTGATTAAACACACAGAGAATAGTCTGTCTTTGACTTTTTCCATTCCATTTTCCATATATAATGTTCCTTGCCAAGACACAAAAAATGTTTATTGTCCTGTTCTTCTGGAGAAAAAATAATTCTGGAACTATTTTGTTTCCTCTTAAACAATAGGACAAATGACACATTAACATTTGCCTTGTGCCAGGTTCTGGATTTCAAAACTTACATGTGGTTTACTTGTGTTGGTAGAATTTAACCAACATGCCTTTGCACTGTGACCATTTGTTTGCATTTGAAATAGTGTTATTTCCTTTCAAGTGTCTTATTTATCTCTTTAATGGGTAACAGGTTGGAGTTCTTTGGACAACCTAGTTTAAAATGTTACTTGTGATGATTGTTTGAGAAATGATACACATAAATGCAAAGATTTGTAAATCTTACAAAAAAAAGAGTTTAGAAAACAGTTAAAAATTAACCAATTGGATCAATAAAGGTTTCAAAACCCAAACAGATAGATGTACTGAGTTATATTATATATTATTGCAATTGCAGTGAACTAGTCTTTTTTGTTAAAGTAATTGATTTGCAATTGATATACTGTATTGAGTATATTGTTATGTTTTACAATCTATGTTATAAAATGATTGTATTCAACACGTAGTGCATAAGTTGATTAACTGGTACACAAGCACTTTATTCCCATATATATATAACTCAAACTGTTTGGAATATTGTTAGTCCTTAATGATGCATTTCAATTTTAATTTAAACAGTGCATCTTAATATTCAGCCAATCCACAGTTCATACCAAATCCTTTTGCAAAGACAGTAAATCCACTGTGGGCGGAATCGTGTTGCAGCAATCAACAATGAAATGGCATGCTTAAACCTCTGATCTGCATATGGGGATATGGAATAAGATATAAAAGACCAAGCAAGCAGAAAGCAAATGAGAGTAGATTTGGCAAGTGTTGTTAACAGCATTATGTCAGGAAATTACAACAAAAAAAGTATTCCAAATTGGTAACCCAGGTAGCAGCAAAATTAAAAATGTATTCCAGCTAATTCATAAGTACCCCGACACATTTTCTGAATATCTCTTCCAACAGGGTTCCATTTTTTATTAATCAACAACAAAAGGAATGATAATTACATGAATGTACAGATCCAGCCATTCAAAATGCATGGTACAAACCAGCGGTACGGGAAACTGCCCACAAGCCACCGCAGGGCACCGCGGTAAGTGATTGGCTGGCCAAAATGACCGACAGGGGCACTCGTGGTGCATTGGTCGGTAGTGAAAAGATTTAATCATTTAATGTCTTTACTGTGCACATTTTAATCCACTTAGTATTGAATATTTATATGAAATTTTACCACTAAAGGGAAATTTTAGTAGCTGAGCATAAAAAGAAGAGGAGCATAACGCATCTGAAGGTCATAAACGATATTAATTTAGGACCACAAACATTACTGTATGTAAACTGTACTGTATATGGCTGGTCTTGGTAGTTTAAAGAAAAAATATACACCAGTCTTCCATTTCTCCCTAAACATTTTAAGCATGGAAGTTTTATGAAACGGTACCCAGATATGCGATTGCTGTATAGAACGAATTTTAATTAAAAAAAATTATTTAACTCGAAAATTAAGCTGTTTACATCTTCCGCCTGAGAACATACTCAGCCTTTGCTACCCAACGCACAAACACAGCCACTAACTAGCAAAGAGAGGACATAGAGAGCCAATATGATAAAGAAATAAATGATTATTTTGTTTATTTCTTTTGCACATTTATTTGAACATTTCCATCGACTGCACAAGCACTTGGAAACTGTCCAATCCCTAGTTCATTAGTGTAGGCATTTTCTTTTACGCTGCAGGCATTCTCTCGGTCTGGAGCCAGTCTTTGTCTTCTAGGATATAATGCCAGCAATTTATTTTTATGTCCACTATAACAGACAATCTCCTTTGCTTTTAACCGAGCGTTTAATAAATTCCTAAAATGAAAATGATTTACTTTATTTCCCTCACAGGATCAATAAAAGTATCATCTATCTAAACTATGGGACAGAATTCTGGGGACTCCCTATACCAGAGATTACGGTAGGGCTTCAGAATGGTGATTGGCTGACACCATTGACACCCCTCTGGGGAAAAAAGACGTGTTGATCTGCTATACATACTGTATCAGGAAGAGGATTTCTTTCTATTTGAAACGTGTACTTTAAAAGTTTAATTAAGAAGTAAAAACCTTAGAGCGTACACAGATTTCTAAACT
The DNA here is from genome assembly GCF_040954835.1 of Lepisosteus oculatus. Classification (NCBI taxonomy): domain Eukaryota; kingdom Metazoa; phylum Chordata; class Actinopteri; order Semionotiformes; family Lepisosteidae; genus Lepisosteus; species Lepisosteus oculatus. The sequence goes on from NC_090701.1 coordinate 37,160,309, forward strand.
GATCAGGAGGAAGAAAAATCACCCGTGTTTTGTGCATAAAAAGTGGTTATTAACTATCGAAACCTGTTTTATTTATTTTATTTTTATTTAGATTAAGAGTTCCTGTCACCCCCATTTCCATTTAAATCACAAACCCTTGTTTAATTAAATGTCTTTTAAGGTAAATCGTTATCTTTGTCTTCTGCATAATAATGTTCACCATTCTGTCCAGCAAATTAATAATAAACTTTATTTTATATAGCATTTTAAACGAATAAGTAATTAGATTGCTCATAAACCTAATCACTTATTCTACATAAACACAGCGTAATTGCTCTCTTAAAATGCTTTTTCTTTTTATTTAGGCTCAGATTTCAACTATAGATCGTCCACTAATTACTAGCCGTAAATATGGATGTTTTGCTCCCTCTTACCACAAAAATATTAAAAATAATGTATTGTAGCTGGGATTAACTTTTTTTTTGAACATGTTAAAGATGGCGACAACTCATATATAACTGTACTCATATATAACGTATAACTGTACGTACTGTCTTCATTTTTCGGTGCCGTCGTCTGCGCTTTAAAGGTACCCCTATCGCGGAAGAATTTGACCTCGGAATGTTCACCCAGCGTAATTATTGTTTCATTGCACTTTGACGGATTGTCTTTAAATACAATTTTCAGAATATCCCCACCTCCAAACAAGAACAAAATTGCAACGATTTTACTAACTGGCAGTTTCAGTAACCTAAAGTATATATCTAAAGTAATAATTCAACAATATATGTACATGTTTTAAGATATGTTTATGTTGTGAATGTCTGTAGATTGTATCTTATTTTTAGTTTTTGTTTTGTTTCAAATGGCCTTGCAGATCAGATACCGTATCAAGGAACAAAACAATTATCGCGCCCGGCTCCTCAATGGAATCGCTTTAACATGCTAATGCGTTGGTGTAACACTCTGTGTCTACAGTACATTGTGAACAAACCGGTTTCACAGGTATTTTCAACCCCCAACCAATGTTGTTTCATCGGTTGTCATCCTGTAAAGCGCTTTGAGGAGCCACCTTTAAAGGCGCTATATAAAATAAAGTTTATTATTATTATTAATATTGATCATATTTTTCCTCCCAGAACTTGTAAATTGTTGTTGTTATTGTTGTTGTTATCCTGTAAAGTGCTTTGAGAAGCATAGAAGAAATAAAGCGCAGTTTTTAACTCCACAGGTTTGAGTCTCTGTGTTCGTCCTCAACGAACCCAAATTCATTACATTGGTGTTAGAAGCGGGAGGATGGACAGTGAACGGACGATGATGTCGGACTCAGAGAAGCACCGGTTCCCCCAGCAGCCGAGTGACACCCTAAAGCACCTTTTGGGGGCGAGCAGCAGCCGCCAGGGGCCGGGATGACCCCTCAGTACTGCCAGTGGCCAGAGCCCTTATCAGGGCTACCCCACAGTGACCTACTCAGCGGAAGGGGGGCCCTTTCCCGGGTCGCCTCAGGCCATGTTACAGGAAAGAGACGCCAGACCAGTGGCGTCCAGCCCGCAACCCCTGCTCCAGCCTGCGCCAGTGAGATCGAGCCGTTATAATGGGGAGATCCCATGGCACATGTTTGAGGCCCAGTTCCAGATGGCAGCCTGGACAAACAGCTGGTCTCAGGTGGAGATGCTGGGCCACCTCACCGCCGTCTTGGAGGGGAAGCCCTGCCAGGTTTTGCTGGATGTACCCGGGGACCAGCGGTACAACTACACGGTGTTGGCGTCGGCCTTCCGGAGGTGTTTTGGCAGGAGAGGGGAGGCGCCAGGACCTCCCGGGAGAGCCACTGGGTCCAGTCGCCGCAGACGTGGCCTACTTAGCCCGCCAGGGTTACCCTACTCTCCCGGAGGAGGCCCACCAGGAGATAGCACTCCAGGCGTTCCTCTGGGCCCTGGTGATGCTGGCTGCACTGATCCTCTTGGAGCAGCCCCTGGCTCTGGCTGAGCAGGCTGATGCCGTATTCGAGGAGAGGAGAGGGGAGAGGGGGCACATCGCCCAGGAGCCACATCACCCGCCACCCCTGGCGCAGCACCCTGTCCCTCATGCCCAGGTCAAGGCAACCACCCACTTGCTACAACCAGTCTAACCCCAGGATACAGTCCTCGCGGACTGGGGCAAGATAGAAGGGGTGTTTCACCCTCGCAGCCCCAAAGTGCACGGTGAGTGCCCTGGGGGTCCGGCTGCCTCGGTGCCTGGCAGGACACCAGGCTGAAGCAGGGTGATGGTCGAACTGGTGTCGATGAGGGCCTGGCAAGGTCTGCCCTCGATGAGACAGGGAAGAAATAAGCCCCGGCTGTGGCCAACCCTTCCCACAGCAGGCAGGGTGAAACACTCTTTCTGGCTTTCCGGAGCGGGGGTAGCGTCACTCAAGGGCGGCCTTCCCCCCTTTAGGCCGCCCCGCTCCCTTTTCCCAACGGCCTCTGGAGTCCCCGGGGATCCAGCACCTGGCACTCCTGGGTGATGTGCCCCCTTTCCCCACAGCGGTGGCAGATGTCGTCACTCCCCCAACATCGCCTTGCTGGCCGTCTCCTCCTCCCCATCTGATTCCCCGTGCACCCCTTCGTTGGTGCCCACCGGTCTCCTTGAATACAGCATCAGCCTGCTCAGCGAGAGCCAGGGCCTGCTCCAAGAGGACCGGCGTGGCCAGCATCACGTGGCACTGCACCTCAGTCGGCACCCGGGCCCAGAGAAACACCTGGAGCGCTATCTCCCGGTGGGCATCCGCCACGTCTGTGGTGACTGGACCCAGTGGCTCTCCTGCTAGGCAGCAGCGTTGGGCCAACCTTGCCCACAGGAGGCACCTCCACTCTCTTGCCAAAAAGCCTCCGGAGGGCCTACGCCGACGCCAACGCCAACGCCGCGTAGTTGTACCGCCGGTCCCCGGGTACATCCAGCAACACCTGGCAGGCCTTCCCCTCCAGGATGCCGGCGAGGTGGCCCACCATTTCCACCTGAGAACAGCTGTTTGCCCAGGGTGCCATCTGGAACTGAGCCTCAAACATCTCCCCATTATAACGGCTCAGTCTCACCAGCGCAGGCTGGAGCAGGGGTGGTGAGCTGGACCCCGCTGGTCTGGGGTCTCCTTCCTGCCACATGGCCTAAGGCGACCCGGGAAAGGGCCCCCCTTCCGCTGAGTAGGTCACTGTGGGGTAGCCCTGATAGGGCTGTGGCCACTGGCGGTGCTGAGGGGTCGTCCCAGCCCCTGGTGGCTGCTGCTCGCCCCCAAAAGGCGCTTTAGGGGGTCACTCGGCTGCTGGGGAAACCGGCGCTTCTCTGAGTCCAACATCATCGGCCGTTAACTGTCTATCCTCTGCTTCTAACACCAATGTAATGAATTTGGGTTCGTTGAGGACGAACACAGAGACTCAAACCTGTGGAGTTAAAAACTGCGCTTTATTTCTTCTATGTCACCACCCGCCAGCAGCACTCCCGCGCCCAGACAAGAGAGAAACACAAGCCCGCCAAGAGCGCGGGCCCGAGAGAGAGAGACAGAGAGAGAGAGAGAGAGACCAAGGGGTGCGGAACCAAGGAACTATTTACATGGAAAACGGGTGATCTCCCCAGACTGTACACCCTTTTCACTGTTACCTGGATACCTCTGGGGGATATCCTCTATATCCTCTTGGGGTGAATATCCTCTTGGGGGATATTCTAACAACAAGTGAAATTAAGATGATCTGTCAAAATGCAATGAAATACAGATGCAGCCATTCAAAGTGCGCGGTACAGACACGTACAGGAGGTACAGATGCAGCCATTCAAAATGGGTGAGGTATTTCGCGGCATACCGCGACACGCCCACCGGGGTATCACGCAGTTCACGTGTGTCACGTGACTAACTATCCGGCGTCGCCTTGTAAAACCGCCAGGGGGAGCTTAACCTCTCATGTACAGCATTTGAGCCTTTAATTTTGAACTGTGTATTACAGCATGTTAATCATCAGTCATTAAAATGTTGGTATATTTTATGAAAGCAAGATTGCTCAGTTGGACAAAAGTACACAACCTACCTTTATCAGAAATATTTATGCATCAAAGCCTTTACTGAAGATATTACTAATAGTATTAATAATGGATGACTTTGGATAAGCTGTATACTCAAAGTATAATTTCTTTAGCACATTTGTACAAGCACTTGGAATCTGTCCAAGCCATACTTTGTCAGGCATTTTGTTTTACTTCAACGGGCATAAAACTTCCTTGCTTTTAACAGGGCGTTTCATAATTTCTAACTACGAAAATGATTTAAAATGCGACACCTATCATTCAACTAGAGCTTAAAATATCACAAGGATCCTCAAGAGCACAGCAAAGAGTGTATTAAAAGACACTTGTATTTATCAACGCTTTCTTTTCCATATACCAGATTTTATGGAACCACATCAGAGGGGTGTTCCAGGAATCGGCACTTTAAAGAAAAAAATACACACCAGTATTCCATTTCTCCCTAAACATTATAAGCTTCGAAGTCTTTAACTAACGTGATACCGGAGTCAACAAGCATACTTTTAGAATTTGATTAAAAGGGAATATAATATGGAATCGCGTATCTAAAGAATTTAATAACGGTATGATTATATCCGTGTACTGCGGCAGGGCTGTGTAGGGCTGTTTCGCCTGCCTGTTCATGCAAGCTGTCTTGTAGCCTACTGGTCTAGGTGCGTGACTACCAACTGGTAAGTTGTGTGTTTGAATCCAGCTGGTGTTGGACTTTTCATTTTTATTTATTTATTTTTTAATCGCGTAACATAAACATATTACCGTATGCAAACTGTACTGTATACAGTATGTATATGTATATTTAATGTCTTAACTGTGCCCTTTTAAGTATTGAATATTCATATCTAATTTTACCACTGAAGGGAAATCTTAGTAGCTGAGCATAAAAAAATAGGAGCATACTGTAACGTGTGTATAGGCCATAAACGATATTAATTTTGGAACATAAACATACAGTATATGGCTGGTCTCAGTACTTTAAAGAAAAAAATACACACCAGTATTCCATTTCTCCCTAAACATTGTAAGCTTCGAAGTCTTTAACTAACGTGATACCGGAGTCAACAAGCATACTTTTAGAATTTGATTAAAAGGGAATATAATATGGAATCGCGTATCTCAAGAAATTAATAACGATACAATTATATTCATGTTGCAAAAGAACTGCAACGGACATAAAAACTCCCTTGCTTTTAACAGAGCATTCCATAATTTCTAACTACGAAAATGCCAGGTGAAAGGATTTGTAAACATATTTTGTTAAAGCAAGTCAGTTTTTTCCGCAACACATAAAATACATTTTTCCAAGAAAGTTTAGCCTTTGTCACTAATGAAACCACTAAATAAAGACATAAATATAGAAATCTTAAGATTTGTTTTATTTAATGTTGGTAGCAGGATGAACTGTCAGAGTGTATATTTTGTCGCAGAGCTGCTGCAAGATGTTAACAGTGAAAAAGGTATTTAGAAATGAGTTATTTCAAGATGAAAAAGAAAACATACACGAAACATGGTTTCATTATGACCAGAATCGGTCTTGAGATATTTTAAACTTGATTTACAGTATTTGAGAGGTATGTCTTAACACCGATACTACAGTGCTTAAGTACTGCTCACGTATATGTTTCTAGGTTTATATTATGCATTTCCTACGGTCAAATTACTTTTGAGCAACTAATAAGAAGCGCGAAACGGTATGCCCAGGGCGTTTTAGTTTAGTTTTTTGCTGGGACTCTGCTTTAACAATGTCGCCGTGGATTGATTAGAGACTTCTGCTCAGAATGAAACGCTAAAATGTTTGTGTATATTCTAATGGTAGTGGGGGCAGGGTGTGTGGGAACAGGTTTGGTTGAAATTGCATTGGAGATCTATGTTCTTCACACCTGAAACATTTTCTCTGAAAGCATTTTCTTCGCAGTTTAACCGATCTTGTTACAGCATGTTACAGTTTACTATTATTAACCATATTAATTTTAAGTGCTTAATGTAAAATCTTGTAAAAATATATTTTCATTGTTCAATTATACATTAAGTCTGACTATCATATAATAAGTTAAATACAAAACTAAAGAAAAACAATGTTAACTGTTTATGAATAATAAAATGTATTAACTAAGGAGTAGGATGGCACAGTTGTTAGTATGTTTTTTGTTTTGTTTCTTTTTCATAAATACAACAGTAGTACCTGATGTCTCAGTGGCTTTCAAAATTAAATTATGCATGCAAACCGGTGAACTAGAAAGATAACTAAGAAATCCATCCATTATATTCCATAATATCCATGAAATATATGGCGCTGAAATATGTGTGACGCAGTGGTGGCCTGACACGGTGAGGTGCCCTGGCAGCTGTATGATGCAGTGGTGGCCTGGCACGGTGAGGTGCGCTTGCAGCTATGTGACGCAGTGGTGGCCTGGCACGGTGAGGTGCGCTGGCAGCTGTGTGATGCAGTGGTGGTCGGGTATGTAGAGGTGCACTGGCAGCTGTGTGTTGTGATGCAGTGGTGGCCTGGCACGGTGAGGTGCGCGGGCAGGTGGGTGATGCAGTGGTACCCATCTGTCATGCTAATAAAGCAGCTTGAATTGAATTGGGGGGGGGGGGGTATATTTGCTTTGTGTATAAAGTACATTGTGAATGTTTTCACAGCCTTCACTTTGTCATTTTTATGCCATTTTTTGACCACCCACGAATATTCCTATGTCCGTATCTTCGCAAGGGAATCAGTGTGAATTTTAATACTAATTAAATGACCGTGGGCACTTTCCACCCCCTCTACATTCTCAGAGTAGAACAGACTAACCTTCTAATGAAAGACGGTCCACCCCCCACGCACAGGAAAAGTGCCCACAGGCACTTAAACTTAATATGGTCAGTAAACAGTAACATGGTCAGAAGGAGCACGTACAAACGTTTCCGAAATAACCACATGTAAGACTCTGATGCTTAAAATGTTTAGTTTGTGGAATACTGGTGTGTATTTTTTCTTTAAACTACCAATACCAGCCATATACAGTCTGTAACGTAGGGATTTCTATATGTCTTTATTTAGTGGTTACATTAGTGACAAAGGCTAAACTTTTAGCTTCAGTAACGTGTACATATCTCCCCTTTTTATAAAACAACATGGTTGAAAACTGTTCCAGAGCCACTGTTGTTTCATCAGTGAAAAGTACATCATGAAATGCCTCTCCCTGTTCAATCCACTGGAAAAAAGGAAAGGAGCATAAAGCTTCTGATGGTCATAAACGATATTCATTTAGGAGCAGCATCAGAGGTATGTTTTTAACTGCACTGCATTGGAGAGAATACCATAGTGTGTTTTTTTTTTACTCCCTGGCGGAAACTGGCTTCCAGAAGAATCAGTATGGCTCAGAGATTAAATAAAACTTCACTCGCACCAAACAAATGTATATTTCTAAATATCACAACATGATCGAATTTAAGTCATTTTAATAACAATGAATAGTCACCTATACGTTACAATATAAACATTTATATTGATTTAAATCGCGTTTAAATCACCTTTATTTAAAACCCATAAATAAAGCTGATACTGTTTAGACTTTTAATTATTTAAAACTGTATTAAAGCAGCACGATACACAATGCAACGTAAATCGCTATCTTTGTCTTCTGTGTAATAATGTTCACCTCTCTGTCCAGCAAATTTACAATAGTAATAATAATGAACTTTATTGTATATGGCGCCTTTAAAGGTGGCTCCTCAAAGCGCTTTACAGGTTAAAAACAATACTGTTAGGCTGGGAAAACGATTTTTTTTTTAAGAAATACAAAATGAGATATAATGATATGTTCTGGCTTAGACATTAACGAAGAGCATAACGCGTGTACTGTATACACTGCAAGTACAACCCCCCTCTCTGCAGGAGTGCTGGCTGTGACGAATTGAACCGGTTTCACGAGTATTTTCAAAGTAGGAGGCGAGATTTCCAGCGAAAGACACCTCCCCCCCCTCAAAAACCCAGTAAGTACAGTACTTACTAGTTAAAGGCTAGGCTCCCGACTACGGCGAAAGGAACCCTTCTTTCATTAGAAGACAATGAACATATTTTAGCCCTGAATGAATTAATAGCAAACATGGTTTACATAAAAGACATTTTTCCAAGAAAGTTTAGCCTTTGTCACTAATGAAACCACTAAATAAAGACATAAATATAAAAATCTTAAGATTTTTAAAATACATGACTTTGCTAAAATTTATTTGAAAATAAAAACAATTACAACCGCAAGGGGAGAGAGAGAACAGGGAGGGGTGTTGGTTTTGCATAAGGGGCGGGGCTATGGAAATTAGGTCTGTTTGGGAATGTGTAGTTACATGTTCTGGCTGTTTGTGAATAATCGTTGTTGAGTTTGGAGTGTTGAGGTATTGATTTTGTGTAATGCTTTATGTTGAAAATTGAGGTGGATTTTGTTTATGATAAACAGGATAAACTGGGATGGGAGGAAGGTTTGGTTTTGCATAAGGGGCGGGATTATGAAAATTGGAGGACTTTGCGAGAGTAAAATGGTTTGATATATTTGATTTTGTATTGTGGTTGTTATCTATGTTTTTGGTTGGTATTATGTTTATATGGTTGTTTTTGTTGGTTGGTTGTTATTATGGTTATTAATAATACGATCTATAGTTGAAATCTGAGCCTAAATAAAAAGAAAAAGCAAGTGATTAGGTTTATGAGCAATCTTATTACTTATTCGTTTAAAACACTATATAAAATAAAGTTTATTATTAATTTGCTGGACAGAGCGGTGAACATTATTATGCATAAGACAAAGATAACGATCCTGATCAGTTTAGAAATCTGTGTACACTGTAAGGTTTTTACTTCTTAAACTTTTAAAATACACGTTTTGAATAGAAAGAAATCCTCTTCCTGGTACAGTATGTATAGCAAACCAGCACGTCTTTTTTCTCCAATCAGAGGGGTGCCCTACCATAATCTCTGGTATGGGGAGACCCCAGAATTCTGTCCCATAGTTTAGACAGATGGTAGATACTTTTATTGATCCCGTGAGGGAAATAAAGTAAATCATTTTCATTTTAGGAAATTATTAAACGCTCGGTTAAAAGCAAAGGAGATTGTCTGTTATAGTGGACATAAAAACAAGAGTTCGCTGGCATTATATCCTGGAAGACACATAGACCGGCGCCAGACCGGTAAAATGCCTGATGAACTAGGGATTGGACAGTTTCCAAGTGCTTGCACAATTGATGGAAATGTTCAAATAAATGTGCAAAAGAAATAAACAAAATAATCATTTATTTCTTTATCATATTGGGTAGCTAATGTCCTCTCTTTGCTAGTTAGTGGCTGTGTTTCTGCGTTGGATAGCAACGGGTGACTGTTCTCAGGCGGAAGATGTAAACAGCTTAATGTTCGTGTTAAATAATTTTTTTAAATTCAATTAAACGGGCACAGTTAAGACATTAAATATACATATACATACTGTATACAGTACAGTTTGCATATGGTAATATGTTTATGTTACGCGATTAAAAAATGAATAAATAAATAAAAATGAAAAGTACAGCACCGGCTGGATTCAAACACACAACCTGTCAGTTGGTAGTCACGAACCTAGACCAGTAGGCTACAAGACAGCTCGCATGAACAGGCAGGCGAAACAGCCCTACACAGCCCTGCCGCAGTACACGGATATAATCATACCGTTATTAAATTCTTGAGATACGCGATTCCATATTATATTCCCTTTTAATCAAATTCTAAAAGTATGCTTGTTGACTCCGGTATCACGTTAAAGACTTCGAAGCTTACAATGTTTAGGGAGAAATGGAATACTGTTGTGTATTTTTTTCTTTAAAGACCAGCTATATACTGTATGTTTATGTTCCAAAATTAATATTGTTTATGGCCTTCACACGCGTTACAGTATGCTCCTATTCTTTTTATGCTCAGCTACTAAGATTTCCTTCAGTGGTAAAATTCAATATCTACAATGGGCACAGTAAAGACGTTTACAGTAAGTTTACAGTAAGCTGGTGCTGGACTTTTCTTTTAAAAAACATTTCTTCGAAAAAATAGAATAGCGATTATATGGACAATCAATTGACTTTTATATTTCAAAATATCACAACATGATCGATTCTAAGTCATTTTTGATAACAATGAATAGTTACCTTCTTCCCTTCTGACAACGGTCCCTGCTTCTGCTTCCTGCTTCTATTGTGTGTGTGTGTGTAATAGAGTAATTTTTTATAGAGAAATGGAGGCTGGACAGTATGCGTTACAATATAAACATTTATATTGAATTAAATCATATTTTGATTTAAATCGCAAAGGCGTGTTTAATTATATGTGTTTTTTAATCATAATCAGGCTAATGCAACATAAATTGATACAGTATCTTTGTCTTCTAAGTATCTTAATAAACTTTCAGCATAGCTTTCTACCCGTTTAGATTTATATTTCTTGGGATTTGGGGATCAAACGTGGAAGGATTAGATTGTAATCGCTTTTATTTTTCAAATACGTTTTAGAAAAGTGTAATCTATACCTGCCCAGACTGTACGCCTTCCTATACCCCGCCTTTCACTCCTGTCCTGCTCTTCCCCGCGCACCCCAGCCGGGCGCTCTTCGGCCTCTGCCTGGGACGAATGTTTATTTTGATATTTACACCCGGTGTGGCACCGAGGGAGCGTCTGCATTTATAACTTAGTTTTTAAAATTAGTCAAGCAATATGAAGCATCTCCTTTTACTTTTAAGTCCCTTAAATACATTGAGCACAGCTTTCTCACCAATTAAGATTGCTTTTTGATACCATCCTTACACAAAGCAGAAACTTTCCGATGACATACAGTACAAGTGGAAAGATTACAGATTTTAATCGTCTTTAATTTTGTTACGTTATACGTTTTAGGAACGTTTCATCTAAACAAACACCACAAAACTATTCTCGATTGTATTTCTGAATGTTATGTTACATCTACAGTAGTTCACTGCTTATAATACATCGAATTAAGAAAGTTAGGTGTAGCACTTTAGATCTTTTTTTCTGAACCAGGGAAAATCTGATCATGTTTCTCTATAACATTAATAAAAAACTTTATTTTACATATCACCTTTAAAAGTGGCATCTCAAAGCAATACAGTAGATGGAAAAACAGTTAAAAGGGACCAAAGTAAATACCAGACAAACGCAAACACGTTTTTAATAAAATGCTTTTATTCATTCAGCAGAGAGTGAGAGGGACATCCAGCAGAGAGAGACACACACACCGGTGTCCATTGAAAAAATTGTTTTTTTTTTCAATTCCTCTTGTCTAACAGGAATGTTTTGTTTGTGGACAGACTGTTAGAATAGAGGAAAAGAGCGCCTCCTTCTACGAAGCATTTCGTTGATCCAATCACAAATTATTTTCCAGTCGCATGAGGTAAGGGTTGAGAATCTCTGATTCACCATGCTACTAATGATTTCCCGGAGATTGCAAGGCAAGGCACTTTTGCCTCTGGACCCATCGAAATTTACAGATGTGGTCCACCCCCAGTAAATTTCAAAAGTCACAAGATTTCGAAAAACGAGGGCGGCGTAGCGGTCGGCTCTTGCTTTCCCGTCTATGCCGATGCACTGCAAGTACAACCCCCCCTCCATCTCCTGAGTGATGGGTAACAGTTGGATATCTGGGAGAATTATTCATCCCACTGGCGTCTGTGAATTCCGCTCTGTAAACGGTGCTTCCTGGGGGGAGATAGACGGCGGGGACAGCATCAACAAATTCCTGCGTGGTGGTGAGCAGAGAGGCCGGGATGGAGTGTCCTGAGGCGGTTTGTGCTCTGCGGGGGGCAGAGCTTTCGCCAGGCATTGCAACCTGCGCGGCGGGGAGAGGCACTTTTCGGGAGACAGCTGCTCAACTGTTTGACTGCTGAACATACTGTCTCCTTCCTCTGCATTTTCAGGAGTGTCTCTAGCCTCCCAATTCTCCCCAGTAATGCATCATACTGCTCCCGCTGCTGCCGAAAAGTCTCCACACAGGTGCTGCTTCTACAGGTTGGCACCCTGGCCAGTGGCCGAGAGCAGAGACCCACGGCCTGTGGCAAAATAACATAATTCATGTAAGAAATAAAGTCACACAGTAGTATTCATCAGTCGCGGAACAGACTGTCTTACCGCTTTCTTTTTTACTGTCCTGGTGGTAGATTTCGAAGATCGTTTCACCCATGCGGTGTTTTCTTGAAGAACAGGCTACGAAGAAATAATTATAATTGAATTTAAAATTCAAAACGGCAATAATACCTTGTAATATGCGCTGTAATCGCATATTTCATATGAAGTCTGCTTACCCTTCGCTCTTTGGAAGCTGGGGCGGCAGAAGCACCCCGTCTCTTCCTGTAAAAGGTCTTGGCTCCATACTGTACTGTGGTCGCTGTAGTGCAGGTTTGCAGTTTTTCTTGTGATGGGAGCTCACCCAATCCCTTGGTGTATTTATGCTATATTCACATGTACGGCCAGAATGTTCATTGTCTTCCAATGAAAGGTGGGTGCCTTTTGTCGAAGTCGGGAGACATTGGAGGCTTGCCACACCCGGACTGTTAAACCAACGCATTAGCACGTCAAAGCCCATTGAGGACCCGGGAGCAATAGTTATTTTGTCCCTTGATTTACTGATCTGCATTAATTATGGAATTCGAGTTCCTGCTTTTTGCAGACGACCTGGTCCCGCTGTTAACAACACATTAACACCTAACAACGGGAGCAGGGGCGAATTAGGCCAGTACCCACTATTGTTAAACATACAGAAAAGAATATTAAAGTATTGAAGTATTGGCTTTAGTATTAGCCATACAGAACATTAAAGTGCCCCTTTTCCATTCAGCGGCTGCCTGAGCCGCTATGTCCTATCTTCTGACAGTCGCCGTTGTGAATGTCTGTAGAGCGTATCTTATTTTTAGTACTATATTTTTGTATTATATTCCCTATTAATCAAACTCTAAGAGTATGTATCAGCTTGTCCCCTTCTCCCGCCCCTCTCTGTGTACAGTAGAGCCTCCTGTCCAGCCAGCACATGTCCACAGACATTCACAACAGCGACATATCATAAAACGTTTGCACATATAGTTAAATTATTAGTTGTTTTTCAGGAAGTTAAAAAAAACACTTGAATTACTTATCCAGTCTCTCAAAATTAAGTTATTTTTCAAGTAATGCAACAAACGTCGGGCAATGTGTTTTGTTTTAATCCAACATTGACAGCCACATCTTAAATCTTGTCAGTCAGGTCTTTTTTCTCTATTTGAATTGTGGCTTACACATCGCACAACTTTAAAAGCTAGAAAGACAGGTTTCGATTCACATTAGCTGGCGAGCCTTGTTAACAAAAAAACAGACAAAACACAGGGAGGGGGAGGTCAAGCGAGAGAGAGAGTTTTTTACCCTCTGTCTAAAAACCCAAATAACCCGGGGCAGAGACTCTGGGGGGATCATTGCGTTGTACGGAGCAGAGCTCAGTCAATTCTTCTGGAATGTGTTTTTCTTTCTTCTTTTTTTCAGCAAGGAATAAACCTGATTCATATGGATGCCCGGTTCCGCCGGGGATTCAAAACATTTTTTATTTTTTTTTAATCGGGTATCAAAGGGAATATCAGTATAACCCTGTTCATGCACAAACAGTGGCATGTTACATTGATTTGGGTGTCTCCTCTTGCCAGAAAGCTCTAAACTGCATTTTGAGCGCAGTTTTGGACTTTTTTAAAATTGCATTTTGAGCGCGGACAGCACACACAAGGGTTAATTGCACAATGAACCGCTCAAAGAAATTTAAAATAGTTTTCTTTAGGTGTGAGGGTAGGAGTGGACTGCAGCAGGCATAATCAGCAAACCAGGAAAACAAAGAACAGGACAGGTGAGACGTGTATCCAGAAAGCGAGTGATCAGAAAAAGGAAATGGTGTTACGCCCAGGTTTTCAACCCAATTGTTTTCACTTGCTAATTCATCAGACACATTTCCTGGCGTATTGTGTTTTAAATAAAATAGGAGTGTCTTTCCCTGGTATTAGCTCATCGGTATGGTGTAAGTTTTATCTGTACCATACCATACAGTATATAGGTACAGAATTCAAGCTGCACCACTGTATTGCTTTGGTAAGGAGACGGACAATGGCCAAAATCACGAAGACTCTCTCACACTAAATAATGAAGATGAAAAGAAACGGGAAGTCAACACGGGACATTATACAGCAGTTGGCTTCGATGGACATCTTCGTTTCTGAAAGCACAGTGAGACGGCATTATAAAGGGGAGAGGAGGCAAAGAGAATCTAAACCGAGGACGATTCAAAGGTAAATAAATTTCTAAAAATACCTTTCTTGCATGTAAATACAACTACGCACATTATTTTTAAAACTAACTGTTGATCTCTTTTTTTTCAAGTCCTATTGTGCAAGCTATTGACAAACTGACTGATGAAAATGATGAGCTACCGGCGACGCAAGTCCAAAGACGGCTATGGGCTGACCTCGGTGTGACCGTTAGCCCGACATCGATAAGAAGAGTACGCAGGAGGCTTGGATGGAGATACAGAAAAACCAACACATGTCCCATGATAAGGCTAAAAAAGAAAGAGGAAAGACTCAAGCAAGCGCTCCAATGGATTGAACAGGGGGAGGCATTTCAGGATGTACTTTTCACCGATGAAACAACAGTGGCTCTGGAACAGTTTTCAACAATGACATTTTGCAAAAAGGGGAGATATGTGGACAAGCCAAACCCCAAACATCCACTGAAGGTTCACGTCTGGGGGGGTATATCTAGAAGAGGCCCGGGACCACTTCTTATTTTCGAAGGAATTATGGACGTAATTATGGATGTAAATTCTTCGAGGAAGTCGTGGTCACACAGCATGCTGCCCCATATATCAGGGAGCAGTTTGGATCGAGGCACCGTCTCTTTCAAGACAACGATCCGAAACACACAGCAGCAAGGGTGAGGCTTATAGCAGAAGGAGTGAACTGGGTGAAAACTCCAGCCGAATCCCCAGATCTAAATCCAATAGAGATGGTTTGGCATTCGTTGAAAGACTACGTTCGGAAAACTGCTAAGCCCGTCACAAAGCAGGAACTGATTGATGCGATCTATAGATTCTGGGAGGAAGAACTGACCGAATAAAATTGTAACAATTTTATTAACAGGCTGTTTCGTGTTCTTCCTAGGACTGTTGAACGGGGCGGGGGACATTCGGGAATGTAAGTCTGAGAAAGACAGTCTCACGTTTGTGGACAGTCTGTCCACAAACAAAACATGTAAAAAAAGTGTAAGAAAAACAATTACTCTTTGTCAATGAAAACCGGTGTGCGTGTCTCTCTCTGCTGGATGTCCCTCTCACTCTCTGCTGAATGAATAAAAGCAATTTATTAAATATGCATTTGTGTTTGTCTGGTATTTACTTTGGTCCCTTTTAACTGTTTTTCCATCTACTGTATTGCTTTGAGATGCCACTTTTAAAGGTGATATGTAAAATAAAGTTTTTTATTATTGTTATAGAGAAACATGATCAGATTTTCCCTGGTTCAGAAAAAAAGATCTAAAGTGCTACACCTAACTTTCTTAATTCAATGTATTTAAAGCAGTGAACTACTGTAGGTGTAACATAACATTCAGAAATACAATCGAGAATAGTTTTGTGGTGTTTGTTTAGATGAAATGTCCCTAAAACGTATAACAACAAAATTAAAGACGATGGTATCAAAAAGTAATCTTAAGTGGTGAGAAAGCTGTGCTCAATGTATTTAAGGGCCTTAAAAGTAAAAGGAGATGCTTCATATTGCTTGACTAATTTTAAAAACTAAGTTGTAAATACAGACGCTCCCTCAGTGCCGCACCGGGTGTAAATATCAAAATATACATTCGTCCCGGGCAGAGGCCGAAGAGCGCCCGGCTGGGGTGCGCAGGGAAGAGCAGGACAGGAGTGAAAGGCGGGGTTTAGGAAGGCGTACAGTCTGGGCAGGTATAGATTACACTTTTCTAAAACGTATTTGAAAAATAAAAACGATTACAATCTAATCCTACCACGTTTGATCCCAAAATCCCAAGAAAAATAAATCTAAACGGGTAGATAGCTATGCTGAAAGTTTATTAAGATACTTAGAAGACAAAGATACTGTATCAATTTATGTTGCATTAGCCTGATTATGATTAAAAAACACATATAATTAAACACGCGTTTGCGATTTAAATCAAAACACGATTTAAATCAATATAAATGTTTATATTGTAACGCATACTGTCCAGCCTCCATTTCTCTATAAAAATGTACTCTATTACACACACACACACGATAGAAGCAGGAAGCAGAAGCAGGGACCGTTGTCAGAAGGGAAGAAGGTAACTATTCATTGTTATCAAAAATGACTTAGAATCGATCATGTTGTGATATTTTGAAATATAAAAGTCAATTGATTGTCCATAATATCGCTATTCTATTTTTTCGAAGAAATGTCCAGCACCAGCTGGATTTGAACACACAACCCGTGAGTTGGCACGTAGACCAGTGGGCTACAAGGGAAGTCGCATGAAGAAAGAGGCGAAACAGCCCTACATAGCCCTGTCGCAGTACACGAATATAATCATATCATTATTAAATTCTTTAGATACGCGATTCCATATTATATTAGCAGAAAAGCTTAAAACTACCACTTTTTCACACGCTATTTCACATGTTAGTTAAATACTTCGATGGTTAAAATGTTTAGGGAGAAATGGAATACCGGTGTGTATTTTTCCTTTAAAGTACCGATTCCTGGAATCTGACTGGCTGACACCCTTCTGAAGTGGTTCCATAAGATCTCGTATACGGAAAAGAAAGCGTTGATAAAAAAAAGCCTGGATTCTCATGTATCTCATACAAGTTTCTTTTAATACAGTCTTTGCTGTGCTCTTGAGGATCCTTGTGATATTTTGAGCTCTAGTTGAATGATAAGTGTCGCATTTTAAATCATTTTCATAGTTAGAAATTATGAAACACCCTGTTAAAAGTTTTTTATGTCCGTTGAAGTAAAACAAAATGCCTGACAAAGTAGGGCTTGGACAGATTCCAAGTGCTTGTACAGTGTAGTGTATGAAAACCGCGCAGCATCAGGCAAATGCACATTAATATGTTGGGCTTTTGGGTTCAGGTGGATTTGCACCCTACAGTTCAACCTGCGGTACCGCTGTGTACTGTACATACAGTATGAACATGTGTTATTTTGAAATATAAAAAATGTCAATATACTTTAAGAGAAATTGAGTATTGGTATGTATTTATTCTTTAAAATACCAATAACAGCAACATACAGTTTACATAATATGTTTATGTTCCTAAATTAATATCGTTTATGACCTTTATGACCTTCGTTATGCTCCTCTGCGTTTTATGCTTAGCTACTAAAATTTCCCTTTAGTGGTAAAATTCCATATAAATATTCAATACTAAGCGGTGGACAGTAAAGAGATTAAATGTTTACATCTTTTCAATAACGACCAATACACCACATTATCTTCCGTGTCGCATTAACATTGGAATGTTTTTTTTTACAAGTGTCAAAAGAAGCGATACACAACCTGTCTCCTCTATAACTTTTCAGTTTACAGAGAAATTCCGCCAGAGCCTCACAACATTGTCCAATAATACTCTTCTCGCGTCTAATTTTTAGTTAAGCAGGATTTGAGCTACAGACCATAAAAGACCAAAAAACAGAATCCACCTGCGATTCAGGTGTTAACAAAACGTGTTTACAAAGAAAGTGAAATACAGTAATACTACCAGCTATATAGATACATAGATTTGGAAATTTAGATCCTTAAAGTAATAACATGATTAATTTATTTAGATACGTGCTTACATATTCTCGATTATAAAACAGATAATTCCGGTCCTGGAATCTGACTGGCTGACACCCTTCTGAATACGATAATCGGTACGATAATCTCTGGTATACGGACGCCACTGAAATTTGACTTGTTACATGCTGTTATACACAGTTTAAATTTAAAAGCTCAAATGCTGTACATGAGAGGTTAAGCTTTAATGGCTCTTCCTGGCGGTTTTACAAGGTGATTCCGGAAATTTTCCGGTATGACATCAAATGACGCGATACACCCCGTGATACTGCATTTTGATGCGACACACCCACTGGGATATACAGCAAAATACCCCACCTATTTTGAATGGCTGCATCTGTATTATAAAATAATTAAAATACATAATAATGGTGGTAACAAGTATAAACATACTGGGGTGACAATGGAAAAAAAATATAATCAGAAAAAAATAACACAATAATAACATGCAGTAATCTTTTTTTTCTGATTACACTACAATGAAATTATTTAAAAAAACATCTAGTGTCATGTTGTCCTATAAACTATACTGATAAAGCTGTACAAATAAGCAGGACACATTTTCATTTTATTTGAAGCATTCAATCATTTATTTCTATAATGTTCCTAATATATACTGATAGAAATATTATTACAGAAATAACTACTAACGCATGGCAGGTATTGATGCCTCACAAGGTCCTAAGTTTGATTCCAGCCTTGTGGACCCTCTGTTTGGAGTTTGCATGCTGTCCCTTGTCTGTGTGCTCTAGCTCGCTCCTATATAAGGATTTGCTGTCCATATTAAATGATCTTTAAATTGTCCCTGTGTGGGAGTGGTGGTGAATACTGGTGTGTGTGCCCTGCAGTGGACTACTGTGTCTCCTGGGCTGCAGTATTGTGTTGCACCCTGTGCCTCAAGCTCACCGCAAGCCTCTAAGGATAAATGGTTCTTTGAAAATGGATGAATTAACCTAAGGTGAAAAGGGACAATTTTAGCAGGTAAGAGGCATTTTGATTGGCCTGGGTATTTCAAGCAGTAGGCAACCCAACCTAATAATGTTAAAATATTGTTTTCTCCATAAGCATCACTTTAGACACCTTTTCTCCACCATCAACAGACTGCTAAAGCCAGCTGCCCCACTGCATTACTCCCAACTTTGCAACACATTTTTAAATTACTTTAGCTACAAGATTAACAACATCTGGCATCACATTCTCTTCACAACACAAATCACTTCCATACCTCCTCCCTGTTTGCCTACATTTACTGGTTCCCTTCTTTCTAACGTCTCTCTTCTTGACTTTGCATTCATCAGCAAACTGGTTTTGCATATGAAATCAAACACCTGTATATTGGATCCCATTCCCACCACTTTATTTCAGTCATGTTTTACTTCTCTCTGCCCCTTTGTCCTCAATATAAGGAATGAATCCTTGAGCACAAGTGTTGTACCAATGGTCATCAAAACTGCTGCAATTACCCCCATGGCAAAAAAGCCAAACAATGCTCTGGACAATCTAAACAGTTTTCACCCCATCTCCAACTTACCCTTTCTTGCAAAAATTCTAGAATGCTCTGTCACAATTTCAGTTAAATAACCACCTCATTATAAATAACCTTTTCAAACCCCTCCAATCTGGTTTCAGACAACTTCACAGCACAGAAAACAGCCCTGGTCAAAGATGATCTTCTAATAGTTTCTGATTCTGACTCTCTTTCTATCCTTATTCTTTTTTATTTCAGTGCCTTTTGACACTGTTAACCATAATATCTTACTGTTTCATCTTGAGACTGTGTTTGGAGTTTCTGACACAGCTCTTAAATGGTTCAAGTGTTACCTCACTGATGACTGTCACTTTGTCTCTCTTAGCAGTCTGAACTTGGACTTGTTATGTCTGGTGTTTCTCAGGGCTCAATACTGGCTCCCCTACTTTTTAGCATTTACATATTTCCACTTGGTAAGCTTTTAAGATCACATGACCTCAACTATCATTTCTATACAGACGCTACTCAAATATACATCCATATCAAACCTGACGCTGATGTGGCTGTCTCTATTCTATCTAATTACATCTCTGACAAAAAACATGGATGACTCAAAATTTTCTTCATCTAAACTATGACAAGACTGAAGTCATACCTATTGGCCCCCCACCATCAACTTTGTAAAGCCAATGCAGTAACCCTATCTGCGGATGGCACTGTACTTGAACTTCAGTCTAAATTGAAAAACTTAAGGGTGATATCTGATTCAGGCTTGACATTTGGCCTATTTGTGCAACATTTTTCTTTCACCCCAGATATACCGCTAGACTACATGTATAGCTATCTGTGGTTGAAAAGCTGATCAACACATTTGTCTTCTCCTGAATTGACTACTGTAACGCTCTATTCGCTGGGGTTTCTAAATCTACATTGAACAAACTCCAGTATGTCCGAAATTTGGCAAGTGATCACATTATTCCTATCCTGGAGTCTTTGCACTGGCTCGCTGTCAAATTTCTTATTGACTTCAAAATTCTCATGCTCACCTACTGTATAAGGCTCTGCATGGCTTAGCACCTCAATACTTGTCTGAGATAAAAACGTCCTACTCCCCACCTCACAACCTTTGCTCTTCTAATTCTAACAGTTTTTTATCTGTCCCCCAAGCCAGTCTACACTCTATGGGTGACAGGGCCTTCTCCTGTTATGCCCCAAAGCTCTGGAACTATTCAGTCACCTTCTCTTAACTGCTTTAAATCTAGAGTCAAAACATTCTTCTTTAGAAGAGCATTTATTTAACTGGTTCTGTTCTTTAAGATAAGATCACTTTATTGGCCAAATACAATTTCTTGTATTAAGAATTTGTCTTTTTGTATACACCAACCTGGTCTCCACAAGACACACAGACAGGGAGAGAAGCTTGGGGTCAGAGCACAGGGTCAGTCATTTATACGGTGCCCCAGAGCTGTTGGGGTCAAGGGCCTTGCTCAGGAGCCCAACGGAGTAGGATTTCTCTGCCAGCCACAGGATACAAACTGGCAACCTTCCAGCCATAGGCTCAGATCCTTAGCAACAGAGCCACTGCACCGCCACTCCCCACTCTTTACCTTTCTGCTCCTACTGTATTCAGTACTCCCATCTACTGTCTCCTTTCATTGTGTATTCTCATTTTGCATATCGTGTGTATTTTTTATTGTTTTTGTCATTTAGTAAACCCACCTTTAAAGGTTCTATTTAAAACAAAGTTATTATTATTATTGTAACCTAAATGGCCTCCATTGCTTGCGAGAGCTGAGCTGGCTTACCAGAGCAGTGACGTCACCGCCCTTCCCTGTGAATAGCAGGGGCTGCAGCCGCTGGGCTGAGGGGGGGATCTCTCTGGCTGGGTCCCTGTTGAGTGATGCCGGAGGCCTGGGTTCAAGTCCCCGACGGTGGGGGGCTGACCTGATGTGGCAGCAGCAAGGGCACCCACGTGAACCCCGTAGCATTACATTATTATTATTATTATTATTATTATTATTATCATTTTCATTAGTATTGTTGTTATTATTATTATTTAAAAATAGTTAAGGGAACAAAAAAGCCATGCAACCTACGATGGTAGTTATACTCTAACTAGATAAAATAAAGCAGGTGTGCAAGTAGTTTACCATTTTTTTTAAATGCTAGCAGCCTTAAATCTTGTTGACATGTAAGTAAATGTGATTTTGTTATTACCTCGTGTAGAGTTGTAATTCATTGATACCTTAGAATAATAAACATGATATACTGTATTTATACACTAAATAAACTTGATTATGCAATTAATATTTTAACTAGCAGATTTCCTCTAAGTAATGCTAAAAATGTTGGTTATACTTGCCATTGTACTGTAATTGTTTTGAAGTTAGTATATTCAGTTTTGTAAAACCAGTTCAAAATGTAAAGGTCATCAGAAGCTGAAAAAATAGTGAAATGAGAGAAGTGCTTGTGAATGTCAACACTTTTACATGACTGTTTTTTTTCAATGGTATAAACACCAAAGAAAAAAAACTTTTATTGAAGAAATACACTTAAAAAATATACGCATATATATAAATATGTATATGCATATATTTTGAAAGCTTTGATATTTGTTTTAATTTTCATTAAGCTGATGTAAATGGGAAAGACCCTATTGAAAACTTACAATTGTAAAGAAATGTTCGGCAAATTCCATTCTTTTAATTTATGGGGTTTTTCAATTTATAAAAATAAAAATTAAATTATATCCATTGACATAATTATTTTAGTAATTCTCTACTTAATGTATTTAACATAGATTCTTGGTGACAGATAGTAAAAAATAATGTATTAACTGATATAGCAGAATTAGCTATAGAAGGTTACTGTGATGCCACAAGAGTAGTGGCCACCACTGTGGGGTATGTCCATCACTCCGAACATGCTTCTCACAGCCTGGTTGGGAACTTTTTCACTCTTTTCTTCTCTTTCTATGCACTCTCCTTGAGAAAGTGGTGATGAGTACGGCCCCCTCGTCGAAGCAACTAGGACACGTGGCACACATATTCTGGGATCTCTGAGCCCTCGGCTTGTGGACTCTCAGGCCCAGAATCTTTAACTCATATTTATGTCACTGTCCTCCATGATCTCCTCCGAGATCACATCTGAGGTTCCTCACATCGCCAATCCCTTCACTTAGAGATTCCTAGACTCGAACAGCAACTCTCATCCTCACTCTCTAGTCCCTTTTGGGGAGTAGCAGTAAAAGATCCAAACAGGATTGATTTTACTTGGTCGATCCTGTTTGGCCGGATTCTCTCTGCCGCCTTCTTTACTTTACATGTGGCTTTCAAGACTTTTCTTGTATCTCCATTACTCTTTAAGAGCCTCCTGCACCCAGATGACTCACACTCAATATTGGAGTCTTCCTTGCTCTATGATGGATCTTCCAGCTCCCCACGACAGCCACCAGTTCTTTCATGACCAGCTAGCCCTCGGATTTCTAGGTCCACATCCAGCCCTTGATGGCACCTCCTGATGCCACCAGGCTAAATCCCACTCTTGTCACACACATCAGATTCTCCAGCATCTCACTCTTGTACTCAGACTCCTCTCTCAACTCCAAATCTCCAGCACCTGACTTTTTTGCAGACACTCAATACACTCATCTTAAAACCCCCACAACCTCTCTGACATCTCAATCTCCTATCCCTGGCTGTGCACATTCAGCTGTCGGCATACCTGGCTCTCACTCCTCCATTAACAGAGCTCAACAGCTGGAAAAGCCGTTTCATTCACACAATACTACAACATTTTCCAAAGTGAATAGTATGATTTTACACAGAACCAGAAATAATTAATTTATTTTGAACTGATACTTAAAACAACTAATATACATAGCATATAAAAAGTGCAATTCTGATCCTAGGTTTTTATTTTGGATTGGTTTGCCATCTGTGGAACTTGTGTGTTC
Source organism: Lepisosteus oculatus (assembly GCF_040954835.1). Classification (NCBI taxonomy): domain Eukaryota; kingdom Metazoa; phylum Chordata; class Actinopteri; order Semionotiformes; family Lepisosteidae; genus Lepisosteus; species Lepisosteus oculatus. Next base: position 37,183,603 of record NC_090701.1, read on the forward strand.
ACCCCTTATTTGCATGTGTTTTTGCTGGGTACTGTAATTTTCTTCCACTTTACAAAGATATGATTTGTAAACCTACAATGTACCTTTTAAACTCTCCCTATGTGTCTGTACATAAAGTACTTTTCGATGGACTGTAATCCTGCTAATGTAATGTCTGGGTTGCCATCACCAGGAATAAGATGTTTTCAGATGGATGAAATATATTCTGTGAATGGAGGCTGAAAAGAATCTATTGCCCTGTATCTGACAATCTCTAATTAACACTACTAGATTAATGATTCTTCAAGATTCCAGCTATTACATTTTCTACTGTACTTGTGTAAAAACAGTGTTTAATGGCCCATTTTAAGTTTTGGTACATTATCTGTAGAATAATAAAATTATTTTTTTAAAAAACAGTGTAAATGGGCTTAGAAAGAATATTGACTACATTTTTCAAAAGTATGGAACTAACATATGTATTTGCTGTGAATAAAATGACTTTGTTCCATGTGGATGACTCATATTTTCATACATTTGACAGTCATATGTTTCACTGCTCATTATGGAATTGTTTTTGTCCAGTAGAATCCTTCATCTTCTTAATGCTTCATTGTGTACCATGTAAAACAGAGTGCAAAAACTCACTAGTGGTTTTCTGATCATCATTCAAAGCTTTAGTAAAGAGTACACCCGGCAGCATATCATAATCTGGCCATTTTATCTCCCAAAGTGAACATCAAAGAACAGCTCATCAAATAGCTGGACCTGTGTTTCATTGGCTAGGAAATCTGTACCTAGTCCCAACATTTCAATAAGAGATGAAAGACTGATGTAAAAATAGAATTCTATAAACACTACATGCATTTGGGATTATCATAAGAGAGCCAGAAGGTACATACCATTTCTTATATTCTGTCACATAATTTTCAAAGGAAGGTTTCAGGCTTTTTATACAGGATTTTTACTTTTTTCCCATTTTTATTCTGTGTAGGAGGCTGGAGTTTATTTTACTGTAACAATCAGAAATTGTAACAGTAAAGTGTGAGAGTACTTTACACCTTTTAGGAATCAATCAAACATAGTAATTTAAGTCTCATGGATTCTAAATACACAATATACAATTTATTGATATAACCAAAATATACATGACAAGCAACAATGAAATATAATATACATTTATTTGAAATGATCTGTTGTGAACACGAATGTCTGGTTGTTTACTCATGGATTACAAAGATCTGAGTTCATAACTTCAGAGTTATAATATGAATGCATAATGTGTTAAAGTATAGTTCGTAGGTTTTATGTGTCTCCTATAACTAAACACATTATATTCTCAGACATATTTACTTGCATTTAGTATCATGAACTAAACATCAAATATGTGTTTGCAATAACAGTTCTCTCAAGAATAATGATATTTAATACTCAAAAAAACATTGTCCAGCCATCCATAATGAATTTAAACTTCACACTGGTAAAAATTGTCTGGGTTTCCATACCATCTTCTCAGTGCAGAGAGGTTCCTGACACAAGAGAGAGTGAGAGAAATTACTTTTGCCTTACTTTGCTCAGCAGCTTGTGTTGGCCTTTGGCAGCTCTGCCAAACAAACGTCTTGCAGACTCCAGTCATTAGTCTGTGCACAGTTTGTCTTCTTTGTGTTTGTTCTGTGCTATGCCTTTGTTCATTCTGGATATAATCTGAATATTGTCAAAATGGAAGAGTCCAATGGGGTTTTGCAAACACAATATTTATTTTGTTTCAGAAAAAATATTGGACAGAATTCTTGGAAAAAACTGACTTGCAGTCACATGGTCATAAAAGTCAGCTGGGCAGTTTAGAGGGGAGCTTTTAAATCAGTTACTGGAGAAAGAGGACTTGTATTTTAGTTTATATGGTGTGGTATCACCAGTTGGTGATTGGCCAAGATGCTATCAGGTTTAATTCTGGTACCACCCTTACAGATCACTTATTGGTGGATCTTCTATAGGGTGATAATGGGATAATGACTTTTGTCCTGTGCTTTTTGGGAATTAACCAGGCTGGAGACAGGCTGGAGCCCATCTGCGCTATATGTCATTAAATGTACGTGATACAGCTTTACGATGCCCCTTATCAGAGGTTTGTCAAGGCACACAAAGATTAAAGGAAATCTTTAATAACATTTAATTCTAAACAAAATAAAAGACCTTGTCCCTACATCTGTTTTATTTTTTTTGCAAGAGTCTCAGTTTGCTAAAGCATGATTTAACAATGATATAATGCATTAAAAGCCAGGATAGCATTTTAAATACCCTACGGCTGGTAATAAAAAAAACAATGAATGCTTTTAAAAACTTATTATTTGCATTACAGCTGCCTACCAATTGTTAGCACCATCTATAGGTAAACAAGTCTCCACCGGTGTCCTAGTACCTGTTCAAACCTGGGGTATCAGCCGCTTGTATAGTCGGACTATTTAGGAATAAAGGTAAGCATATGCATTCTCCAGATGTGACAGATCTATTTCCATAGTTCCACATAGGCCTAGCATGGTAGTAAACTTAACTTAAGATTAGAATTGTTCTCATCATCCTTAACTGGCTTGATACCACTGTCCCCAGAGCCCAGTGGCATAGTGCTGGCAGATTGCTACAGTATATCAGTATTGAGAAATAAAGAGAATCTTCCAACTAGAGCTAAGTAGACACAATAAGCTTTATAATCAAAACACCTAGGCATCTTAATTCTCATTGTGTTCTATGGGGATTTAAATACCTAAGTATCATGAATACAGAGCTTTATGTCACAAACAGTTTAGAGACAACAAATAATGTTGCCAGCATGTCTTTGGGAGGAAAATGGAGCACTGAGAGAAGGCCCACACAAACACAGTAGTAACATGCAAAGCATACTTTGAAGAATTACTGTATACTTATACTGTATATTGTACATGTGGTATAGAACCCAGAACTAAGCAACATTCATAAAATAAAACTGAAGCAAAGGTCTTATTCATTATTTAACTTATTAAGTTAAAATATTTATAAAATGATTTTTTCATAACTACATTGTGCAGATATTTACATTTTCATTTTTGAAAAACATACAAGGATACAGTAGGTAACTGACTATAAGCATATTTTTTAAGAATCATACAGAAATATGGTGTTAAAAATGTGCTCCTTTGTTGTTCTATCAAGATGCTCTTGACCTTTATGCTAAATAATATTTTAAAATTGCAATTATTTTTTATTTATGATTTGCACATTGCACTGATTGCAATTAGATGTTAAAACAAGTCAAATATTTAAAAGTACTATACAAGATGGTGTAATGTCATTAATTTCTTACAAAATAGTTATTCATCTTTACAAATGTCTATAAGGCTGAAACAAATGAGCATCTTATTTAACTCTTTTTTTAAATTGCTAATAGGTGGTTGCACAATACCCATGTTGTTCTCTAACAATTTCCAAGGATTCCTAAATATGCAAATGAGCTAATTCAAATAACTGCAATCAAGGACAGTACTACTAATGGGGTAGAAGCAGAATGCACAGAAGTACTTAGTCTCTCGTCTGCATTGTCAGATAGTGAATGACTGTGCAGAATATCTAGTGGCAATCAATGAGACCCTGCACAAAACTGAAGCATCAGTGACACTGAGCATTCTACTGATGTCTTTCAGTAGCAATGTGCATGATTGTAGTTCTTGAGACTTGCATTTGCATATTTAAATCCTTAAAAAAATATTTAAATTCCATATAGACAAAAAATGACAAAGAAAATAATAAGTAGATAGGGATATTAATACTTTTTAAAGAATGTACCAATTTAATTGTGTTAGATTTCTAAAAGAGTTTGTATTGAGTGAGGGTTATAAAAAAATTATCAAAAATGGAACGTCTGAGATTTCAAGTACTATAGTTACAATCAACACCATTTCTTTAAAAACTGAAATGTGTCTCATTGCAGAAGAGGTACAACAATTGTGCCCTCTTTTCCTGCAAATTATACGTAGGTGGATTTTTTTTAGGTGAAAACGTTAATTATATGCCTCTCCCTACAAGACTCATTCCCAATAGTCGTGTAATTCAAGACTATCGGAAGTACTATAAGTCTACATGTCTTATTTTTAAGATAACAGTCATGTATATCTGCTACAGACAGGCACCAGTCTATAATAAAAGCAGATTTTTTAGCCTACAGAGATTTCTTTAGCTCAATCACTTTTAACCCAAATTCACATTTTAGGATATATGAAACAAAGTTTTCTTTTCTTAAGAATGGTCATTTTGTCAATCATATTGGCTTTGTGTGTCACAGCAAGAACTACCTTTTCTGCTCAAATGCAGCAAAACCTTGGCGTGCTTGTAACTACAGTATTCTTAATGACCTATGACTAATATTTTGACCTGCAGAGCTATGATTTAGCAATTATCTTTCCGCAGCAAGGAATAAGGTTTAGTTCTTAAAAAGGTTAACTTACCATTTCTGAAGCCTGGCCATGTTATTCCCGCTGCTAAATCTAGCAGTTTTTTTTCCAACGTAATAATAATTCCTTACACTTATATAGTACGTTTCTGGACACTCCACTGAAAGAACTTTACAGGTAATGGGTTTTCCCCTCCACTACCACCAATGTATAGCACCCACCTGGACAGTGCTCCAGTATGCTCACCACACAACAGCTATCAGTGGAGAGGAGAATAGATGAAGCCAATTCATGATGGGGATTATTAGGAGGCCATGAATACTTAAGGCCAGGGTAAAATTTGTCTAGGACACCGGGGTAACACCCCTACTCTTTTTGAGAAATGCCTTGGGATTTTTTATGACAACAGAGAGTCAACACCTCGGTTTTACATCTCATCCGAAGGATAGTGGCTTTTTTTACAGTATAGTGTTGCCATTGCTACACTGGGGCATTAGGACTCACACAGACCGCAGGGTTTGTGCTCCTTACTGGTCCCACACCTCTACCAGCAGCAACCTTAGCCTTCCCAAAGGTACTGGCCAGGCTCACACCTGCTTAGTTTCAGCGGGTTGCAAGTTGTGAGTTTTGGGGTGATATAATAGAGGAACTGCAGAAAAGGACCACAGGGTCTCTATGGTCTGAGTACAGTATATAGCTGTGTAACAATGATCTCAGCCTGAGGGTAAGATGCTAAATGTAACACTTTTTTATAAAATTGTTCAAACTAATACATAGAATTTATGTTTATTGTGAGTTGGGCCATGGTTAAATTTCTCCTATTTCAGTCATGCACAGAGAGAAATTAATTCTTATTAAAGATTGACTCGCTTTTGATTCTCATACATTTTTAATACCCACCTGATCATAATAAAAGTATAATATTTGTAACACCACATACAGTGAAATAAAGTACACTAATAATAATCTGAAGTGTACATACCTGTATACTGTATGTCATTTTTATTCAGCTCACATTGTCTTAAGAGGTTTGAATATAAGTTTATAATTGGAAATGTGTATCCATTTCAATGAATAAGGCTTTTCCTATACAAAGTTAAGATGCATACAAATATCAAGTCATTAATTGCCAAAATATTGGCTTGATATATTCCATAAATCTAGTGGTTGAACGTATAGTAATCAAAAGCAATAAGCAAAAAGATGATGATAGATGAAGTCCTACTTTCGTTATAGACATAGCTTGACATTTTCCCATGCATACTGTATGTGATAATGTGATATGGGATTATTGACTGCTGTGTGTAACTCATCAGAGTTCAGATCAGATGGCTATCGGATGAGAACAGCCAATTAACCCTTTAAGGAGTAATTCCCTATAAATCAAATATATTTCTATCTATGATTTTTAATATATTTGCCATGCAAATATTATTTATTTATTAAATGGTAATTGTGTTCCCAATTGGATTACAGAATTGCTGTCATGCCCAGTACACCTAGGGGGCGCTCTACTTCTCTAGTTTCCTGTGATCATTCATGTCTTTCTGGTGTGTCTTGTTGTGTAGCCTATTTACTTCCTGCTTCTGCTCTGCTCCTTCCAGCATCGTGGTTCGGATGTCCTGAGACCTGCCTAGCACCAGGTCGCCCCACGTCCGCTACCTTAGGGCATAGGTTTCTATATGGCATTTACTCAACAGCTGAGCTCGGGCTAACCCCCGTCTTGCCGCTACACATAGGGTCTTTTTCGCTCTCCTGCCATTCAACGGTTCGTCCTTTCCAGCATCCGTGACAATCGCTGCAAAAGTTCAGTCATTTTACTTGGATGTGAAGGATATTGAAATTATTATTTTTGTGGGGACCATATAACCTTTCCTGAAAAAAATGAGAATGTAAGACATTTACAGATAAGATATCTACAGTATACATGTATAAAATAGTAGATTTAGGCAGTGATAAAATAAAATAAGGGGCTAATCCAACAAGTTTTGGAGATGAGACAAAGCTTTTAACCACACTGTCAGTATTTGCAGCGTTATAAATAAATTGTAATTTTCCCATAATTATTTCTATAAGAACAATTCATGCAAACAAATACAGCCAAGTGCAATGAACTCAATTGCACTGATTTTGTGGCCTTCAAGACCACAAGCAAAAGTAGAATGCGTCTGTAGATTGACAGAAAGTTGAGAACCATCATGTAGGAATGTTTGAGAGCTTAGCAGTACTGTTACAAAAGTCATATCCAGCACCATCTGACAGCATTTTAGTCATATGTATAATATATATTGTTACAGCTTTGGGTGACTGAGAAGTGTCACTTAGATTTTAGATAACGTGTGTGACACTGGGAAGAGTAAACACTTGTAACTTTAAAGCAGAGAGGATGTTTGCTGAGGCCTGGGGGGTCCCTTGAGCAGAAACAATAGTAAAGTTTATCATGGTATATCTAGGCAAGTTGTGGATTAATGATTGCAAAGGAGCAGGGCAGAAAGGCACAGTATAAATTCACATTAAGAGCACAGGAGAAATGAAAGAAAAAAACAGAAGTTAGATAAAAGGAGGGGAGGAAGAAGGAAGAAACAAGGAGAGCAGGGAGAGAGAAGAGAGAGGAGTTCAGACTTGAAACATGAGCCAGGAGAGAGCCCTTACTTCTTGATCATCCAAACCAAACCTGACTGGAGCTAAGTATTTGAACCTTATTAGAGCATGCTATTCTGTGTTTTTAGGGAACCTGGGTTTCCTGGGTAAAAGACAGCTCTTTTAGAAATGTTTTTCCTGATTAGGGTGCATTTTATGGATAGGGGGCACCCTTTTATTTTGTGGCATCCGCGGTGCAGAGAGAGAGATTTAACTGAAGATTGCTTTGTATTTATTGTTGTTAGAAGGCAGCTCATTTCTTGTGTGCCCTTTGTAGGCATCTTAAGAATTTAGTGCTTAGTAGCAGTCTGGGGTTTTCTGGGTAACCATGTCTGTAAATACTGTATATAATGTAACTTTGTGTGTTGTATGTTTTGTGTCTTGTGTAGTTTATTGTACTAAATGCAGCCATATCACCCTGCAACTCACAACTGGCAACCCATTGAAGCTAAGCAGGTGTGAACCTGGTCAGTACCTGGATGGGAGACCTCCTGGGAAAAACTAAGGTTGCTGTTGGAAGATGTGTAAGTGGAGCCTGCAGGGGGCGCTCACCCTGGGGTCCATGTGGGTCCTAATGCCCCAGTATAGTGATGGGGACACTATACTGTAAACAGGCGCCGTCCTTCGCATGAGACATAAAACCGAGGTCCTGACTCTCTGTGGTCATTAAAAATCCCAGGGTGTTTCTCGAAAAGAGTAGGGGTGTACCCCAGCATCCTGGCCAAGTTTCCCATTGGCCCTTACTAATCATGGCCTCCTAATACTTCCCCTCCATGAATTGGCTACATTACTCTTCTCTCCTCCCCACTGAGAGCTGGTGTGTGGTGAGTGTTCTGGCACACTATGGCTGCCGTCGCATCATCCAGGTGGATGCTGCACATTGGTGGTGGTGGAAGGGAGTCCCCATTACCTGTAAAGCGCTTTGAAAAAGCGCTATATAAGTGTAAGCAATTATTATTAATTATTATAAATGTTTGTTTTAACCAAGTGTGCCTGTATTTTTACTCCTCTCAACAAAGCTGTGCCAGAGAATAAAACATTCACATGCCTCTAGTTGTACCACCCGCTCAGGTATGCTTAGAAATCATGTACAAGTTTGGGGTTATGAATTGTTATTTCACTTATTGACTAAACTGCTCAGTCAGTTGCTGATTTTTACCAGTTTCGTAATCCCCCATTTGTAACAATATATTTATAGTAAGTGATGTATCACAGGATATTCCCAAAACATATACAGTAGCTAGTAAAAAAAATAACATTAAACAGACAATAAACTAAACAACTAATCTTTATTTTGTTGTTAAATTTGTATACTACATCTTTGGAATGTATGCAGTTAGACACACATAATAAATGTGCATTTGTGTTTTAGATTTGAAATTGCCCTCTAAATGCTATACTTTAATTATACTGTAACTGTGATGTAGTGGCATACTGTATAATTGTATGGTTAACAACATAATGGCTTGACTCAAACAAAATTGCTTAAATGATTTTAATTATATTACCCTGTGTTTCATAGTTAAGCATACCCCCTTCTATTGAGATAATAAAATATTTTTATTTAAAATTATTCTTTTGTAACAGCCCCTTTCCCACATTTCTATGTTATTAAAATACATAGAAACAATATGGATTCTGGCAAATTGATTTAAACGGAATTTAAGATCCTTGAAACAGGTTAGGAACTCCCTTTGCGTAAGGGGTTTTAAGGTAATATCTCAAGTTTTATAGTATGAAATAGTTCTGTGATGTTTCATGTTTCTCTTTATTGCAATACTCTGGTTTCCTTATATGCATCTACTGTATACAGATGCAGCCATTCAAAATGCGCGGGCGATACCGCATTATTTTCCGGTACGCTGTACGCAGTCTACCGCAAGTTACCGGTAAATACCGCTAGTTACCGTAAATTCTCCTATAATACGACAAGCAAAATAATAGTATCCGGAATTTCCGCAAGGTGGAGCTAATAAAGCTCAACCTCTCATGTTTGAGCTGTGGCCATCAAAGTCTTTAACGAAGATATTACTTATAGTGTTAATAATGAATGACCTTGGACAAGCTGTAAGTGTAAACTCAAAGTATTGCCCTGGTCAACATTCTTTTTTTCATTGACCGTCTTTGTAAAAGTAACACCACAGCATTTCGCAATCACGCATTTGTTTCCAATCATGCAAAGTACAGTAATTTTTGAGAATCGATTCACCATGCCTTTCACATGCTCATAAAAGAGATTGATTTAAGAACATAAACATATTACCGTATGAAAACTGTACTGTATACAGTATGTATATGTATATTTAATGTCTTAACTGTGCCCGTTTAAGTATTGAATATTCATATGGAATTTTACCACTGAAGGGAAATCTTAGTAGCTGAGCATAAAAAGAATAGGAGCATACTGCAATGCGTGTGAAGGCCATAAACTATATTAATTTTGGAACATAAACATACAGTATATGGCTGGTCTCGGTACTTTAAAGAAAACATACACGAAACATGGTTTCATTATGACCAGAATCGGTCCTGAGATATTTTTAACTTGATTTACAGTATTTGAGAGGTATGTCTTAACACCGATACTACAGTACGTAAATACTGCTCACGTATATGTTTCTAGGTTTATATTATGCATTTCATACGGTCAAATTACTTTTGAGCAACTAATAAGAAGCGCGAAACGGTATGCCCAGGGCGTTTTAGTTTAGTTTTTTGCTGGGACTCTGCTTTAACAATGTCGCCGTGGATTGATTAGAGATATCAAGTACATACAAGTCATTTTTAAAATGTCGTAGTTCGTCTTGTAATACGAGTACATCATCTATCAACAATTACACAGGTTGTTTCCATATTGCGGATTTTGGTTACGTAATATTATTTTCTAAATTTCACGTTGTGAATATATGATTTGGGCAAACAGAGCCGCAAAGAAGTACATTATGGGTTGTTGTTTTTTTTGGCAGTTTTATCTAGAACAAGCGATGCTTAAACCTTTGTCTGATTCTTGTGAAACTATCCACACGACAGTTACAGTACCTAGGAGTTGACTTCAGTGATGTCACTTGTAGCGGCAAGGCTTATTAATAAGGCAGAATTAAGTGTTTCTGAGCTTTCCCAAATTAGGCCTCATCTCTGTGCAGCCACAGAGAAACTATTCATGCAGGCTGATTTAAGGTTTCCTTTGATTTAAGGTTTCCTAGGGGGATCCCCAAAGGGGGATGCTCTTAGCTAAGCCTGGCTATCATGATCAATGGTCATCCATTGGCGCCTATCTGTCTAGGGAGTGCTAGATGGACATCTGGACTGCATTCCTAAGTGTCAGGAGTAAGTGACTCATATCTCACCTTGATCAACCAATCAGGGACTGGTAGGGCCAAGTAACCCACGTGGGACTCTGATGCCCATGGAACTTTCAGCCAATCAGCGAGCTGAAGTTCCTCCAGGTAAAAACAGGCAACACAGAGAGCCTGAGAGATTCAGTAAGATTCAGTAAGATTCAGGAGAATTCTGTGGACTTTCCTAAAGGGAATTCAAAGGAGAATTCTCGCGGCACGCCTCCTGACCATCCTGAGACTCAGCCCGGACAACCACGGAACGGCCAGTGTGTCCGAGTGCCAGAACTTTCCTTTGTTCTAAGAGTCTAGAGCGGAGGTTGCCAGAGAGTAACCAGAGGATCCACCCGAGGTTAGCACCAACAGCAGGCCTCGTGAACAGGTCAGAACTGTGGACAGCTGAATCACTATTCAAACCTAGCTCTTCATCAGGAACGAACCGGTCCTCTTCCTGACTTGCTGGGACCCACAGTCATCTTTTCTCCTGTGCACAAACTTTGCTAGTTAAAGCCAACACTAACTAGCCGGTCAGTGAGCATCTGCAGCACACCGTCGCAAACCGCACAGCACAGCCTGGCACCGAGCCAGAGAGCGCGGATTGGACAGCAATAGTCTGCAACTGTTTCTTTGTGCCCGCAGGAGATCTGAATCCCCAGAAATTGGATGAGTATTCAACTTCAATGCATTACAGCTCGAGAAATCAATTGTTATCCCAACCAATTGATATCAATTTAATTCCTAAGAGTTATGTACTTGTTTTGAGTATCTAATGTAGAAGTTATAACCAAGTTCATTTACGAAACAGTCTTAATGAATGATATACTGAACGTATGTCCTCTTGATATGTGTAACACTTTGTAACTGACTGAATATATACCTTTTGTATTCTGATAACCCTCTCGATAAAATCTGTTAGGTTTACGTGCATATTCTATGTATTAATAAATGTATCCTCCTGTATTAGTACCTGTGTGTGCGTTGTTTGAGTTATGTCGCATGGTTGGACTCATCCATCAAAGCCATCAAAAGAATCAACTTTGTGATTTACTGCTACAATTAATAATTGTCTCAGTAAATGCCCAAACCCTACAGAACTGGTGCCTTCAGAGAGCCACTACATTTACATTTTGGCTATGGCAACGTTACACACTGATGGGATGTTTCTAAAAATCCATCCTCTGTAAAATGTCTTCTCTAGTTGTCCTGCATATGTATTCGCTAATGAAGCTGTGTGTTCTGAGCCTGGATCTCTACATTTCTGTATGAAGCAGCTTAAAGGGCTAAAGACAGCTTGTGTTTAAATTGAGTGTAAGGTAATTTATGCTTCTAAAGTCATGGTCAGCATTTATTATTGTACTGTGCTGTAAACTTGTTCTGTGCCTAGTCACATTATTTTATAGCGTTTTTATAGCGTTATCAAATCTGGTGGCGCTGTGTGTTAGTTTCCTGACTCCCATGTCACATGGTCTGTGATTGAATCCCATGGAACTATGACTTTATTTTTTAACAAACATTTCTTTGAAAAAATGAAATGTTTCCCTTGGTCAGAGATTAAATAAAACCTCACTCGCACCAAACAAATTTATATTTCTAAATATCACAACATGATCAAATTTAAGTCTTTTTAATAACAATGAATAGTCACCTATGCGTTACAAAATAAACATTTATATTGATTTGAATCACGTTTTGATTTAAATCGTAAACATGTGTTTAAATATATGTGTTTAAAGGCGATATACTGTATAAAAGCGCTGATTCTTATGGAGTGTGTTCCACCGGGGATTCAAAAAATTTATTTTTTTAATCGCGTATCTAAGGAAAATTGCAGTATAACTTTGTTCATGCACAAACAGCGACATGTTACATTATAATTTGGGTGTTTCCTCTTGCCAGAATGCTCTAAATTGCATTTTGAGTGCGGATTTTGACTTTTTCTAAATTGCAACCCATAAATAAAGCTGATAAAGCTTAGACTAACTGTATTCTAAACTGTATTACAACAGCACATTGGACAATGCAACGTAAATTGCAGAAATGCACTTGGAATCTGTCCAAGCCCTACTACGAAAATTATTTAAACTGCAACACTGATCATTCATCTCTAAATAAACTTTATTTTATAAAGCGTTTTAAGCGAATAGGTAATTAGATTGCTCATAAACCTAATTGCTTTTTCTACATAAACACAGCGTGATTGCTCTCTGAAAATGCTTTTCCTTTATATTTAGGCTCAGATTTCAACTATAGATCGTATTATTATAAACTTTATTGGAAAAATGTATTTAATGTAAACCATGTTTGCTATTAATTCATTTAGTGCTAAAATACGTTCATTGTCTTCCAATCGAGTCGAGTTGACATTGGAAGCTTGGCACTCCCGGACTGTTACACCAACGCATTAGCATGTTAAAGCGATTTCATTGAGGAGCCCAGCTACCAGTTCACTGTACTTCCTACTTTGAAAATACCTGTGAAACCGGTTTAATTCGTCACAGCCAGCACTCCGGCAGAGAGGGGGTTGTACTCGTAAAGTAGAAGCAGGCGAGATTTCCAGCGAAAGACACCTCCCCCCCCCTCAAAAACCCAGTAAGCAGTAATGCTTTATGTTGAAAATTGAGATGGATTTTGTTTATGATAAAGAGGATAAACTGGGACGGGAGGAGGGTTTGGTTTTGCATAAGGGGCGAGATTATGATAATTGGAGGAATTTGCGAGAGTATAATGGTTTGATATATTTGATTTTGTATTGTGGTCGTTATCTATGTTTTTAGTTGGTATTATGTTTATATGGTTGTTTTTGTTGGTTAGTTGTTATTATGGTTATTAATAATACGATCTATAGTTGAAATCTGAGCCTAAATAAAAAGAAAAAGCAAGTGTTTATGAGCAATCTAATTACTTATTTGTTTAAAACGCTATATAAAATAAAGTTTATTATTAATTTGCTGGACAGAGCGGTGAACATTATTATGCATAAGACAAAGATAATGATCCTGATCAGTTTAGAAATCTGTGTACGCTGTAAGGTTTTTACTTCTTAAACTTTTAAAATACACGTTTCGAATCGAAAGAAATCCTCTTCCTGGTACAGTCGCATGAAGAGGGAGGCGAAACAGCCCTACACAGCCCTGTCGCAGTACACAAATATAATCATATCGTTATTAAATTCTTTAGATACGCGAATCCATATTATATTAGCAGAAAAGCTTAAAACTACCACTATTTCACGTTAGTTAAATTTAATTTATTTATATATTATATATTTATATCTCTGACCAAGGGAAACGTCTCATTTTTTCAAAGAAATGTTTGTTTGTTGATTGTTATCAAAAATGACTTAGAATCGATCATGTTGTGATATTTTGAAATATAAAAGTCAATTGATTGTCCATAATATCGCTATTCTATTTTTTCAAAGAAATGTTTGAAATGTAATCCAGCACCAGCTGGATTTGAACACACAACCCGTGAGTTGGTAGTCGGGCACGTAGATCAGTAGGCTACAAGGGAAGTCGCATGAAGAGAGAGGCGAAACAGCCCTACACAGCCCTGTCGCAGTACACGAATATAATCATATCATTATTAAATTCTTTAGATACGCGATTCCATATTATATTCCCTATTAATAAAATTCTAAAAGTATGCTTGTTGACTCCGGTATCTCTTTAGTTAAAGACTTCGATGCTTAAAATGTTTAGGGAGAAATGGAATACTGGTGTGTATTTTTTACTTTAAAGTACCAAGACCAGCCATATACTGGATGTTTAAGTTCCAAAATTAATATCTTTTATGGCCTTCACACGCATTGCAGTATGCTCCTATTCTTTTTATGCTCAGGCACTAAGATTTCCCTTCAGTGGTAAAATTCCATATAAATATTAAATACTACAACGGGCACAGTAAAGACGTGTACTGTAAATCTTTCTGCGAGAGACCAACAGACCACGAGTGCCCCTGTCGGTCAACCAATCACGTACCGCGTTACCCCGCGTCATCTTGCGTCAAGATGCGCAACGGACTATACTTTGTAAGTTCTTATTACAGCACCCTCATGATTGCTTCAAAAGTGCTATGCAAAGAAGTCCATGATTGTAAACTTTTTCTCGACCATCATTCAGCCAAACACATCCAAGTTCATTACAAAATAGTCAAGCTATCACAGCTGCTAGTCTCAAATCCAATACATAAAAACTATAGAATTCAAATGAAAGAATGTTGTCTTCAGTTAGAATACTCTGTAAAATTTTGATTATCTAGTTACAAAAAAAAGCATTGTTGCTCTTTTTTGTAACTAGATAATCAAAAACAACTTTTTCATCTTAAGCAGAGAACACTACAAGGGGATCTGAATAAAGCATTATGAACACTCAATAGGTGTTGATAAAGTTAATTAAACAAGCTGCTTTAAGTTCAACACTGAAACATAAACTACAGGACACAAATGATAAGGGATGTGATTTAAGGATGAGAAAACAAGGCACTGTGTTACAAAAAGGGTTGTGGGTATCCGGAGCAAACTACAAGGCCATGCTGTCAAAAATGATATAATAGTTTCTTTTGAAGAAATGGCTGGACAAAATCCTTTTTTTTTTTCTCTGAGCTGAGAGAGCCCTGGCAGATTAACTTTGACACTATACCAGGCAGTGTTGAGCCACTTGTGTGGTGCTTCTTGATGAATTTTGGACACAAAAATATAATTACATGATCCAGGCTATCTGGATAAAACAGAATATTTGGTGATAAGGCAAATTAAAGTCAGCTGTGAATTATAATTGGTAACAGACTGGAAGGGCTTATTGCACATTGAGCATTTTATGTAGAAAACGCTGAAAATATGGACAAGGTCCAACAAAATGCCATTACTCATCAATGCTAGAAATTGCAAGACCTATGCCACAGAAAGAATAAGGCCTTTATTAAGGGTGACTGAACTAAATATACTGTATCTCAGCTATGTATCAGCTGTGCTCTGCTGTGAGGAAAGCAAAAGACAACTACACTCAAAGATTTGGAGATCAATTGAAATTTTTTATAACAATTTAAGATTACTGTGGTAAAAACATCAGGAAACGATCATTTATTAAAAAAAACCTTTCATCTTACTGGACAATGACCAATGACAGCAGCCTTCCAAATAAACTTAATCTGTTTTATGCTCACTTTGAGAAACTTGATTTGAGGGCTTCTTCATATAAAAACTATAAAAATATTGTAACGAACAGCTCTTTCCAGACCCTATGCGGACGACACAATCCAGAATGTGAGGAAACACTGGGGAAAAAGTCATGCAGGAATACGGGGATGAAAACAGGGGGGCGTGTCCATGCAGTGCTGGTGATCCGGGGAGGTGTGGCCGAGGCAAACAATCCAAAGAATAAGTCCAAGGGATAATCTGAACACAAGCAAAAGTCCATGGCTGGGGAGTCCATCCGGGAACAAACAAGATAAAACCTGGAACCGGGTCAGAACCGGCGGAATACAAACGGGAACGGAGAATAAAACCTTAACGGGACCAGGCGCTTCCAGGTAGCAATACGTTTAAATTTTTCAGAAGCATTTTTTAATTTTACATTTCTAAAATAGTTTTATTTTTTATTTTAAAGGGTCTATTTTAAATGGAAAAGGTAGTGTCTCTCTCACCAAGTACAGTATTTAATCTGTAATGTGAGCTGAATACATAGACCAAAAAACTGTGTTTCCCGATATCCCACACACATTAAAGAATGCCATTAAGCAACATCCACAGATTTCCATATGATACATCAACTACAGTATTACCATCATTCTTATAGTCTGCCTTCATCTAGATGCAATTAGTTACACCATGGTTTTGAAAGGGATAATTAAAATGATATTAAAATGTTTCAAATGTTTGCATACTGTAATAATATACAGTACTGTATTATATACAATATAATATGCATACTTAACAATATAATGGAAAATTTCAATATAAACAATTTCAATTTCATTTTAGTGGGTGCATCCCAGCAAAGCTTTCACCTTATTAATACCAAAAGAAATGTAGGTATTTAACCAGGAACAGGAATTGCTGGTGCTTGGTGAGCTACAATGATCATGTCACAGTGACCATGAAAATACACTCACTAATCTACACACAACATAAACATACAACACACAGGTAACACTATGTACAGAGTTACAAAAAAGGCGTCCCAGAGGCCTAATGCCCTAACCAGTCAGAAAAACCCCAGGCTGTTACTAAGTATTCAAACTCTTGTATTGCATAATGCCTACCAGGACCCAAAGAAGATATAGGTTGCTTTTAAACCAACCAGAGCACAACCTGCAGTTGAATTTCCCTCTCTGTGTAAACCTGGATGCCAGCAAATGGATGGGAATCTTATCTCCCTATTCTAAAAATTCACCCATTAACCAGGAGAGAAAATAATCAAGGGGTTCTTCAGAGTTTCCTAAAAACTACAGAATAGCAAGGTCTCTTCACAATGTACAAATACTTAGCTCCAATTCAGTCTTTTTGGGTGATCTGTAAAAAAGAGCTCATACCTCTGATATCTTATTTTCCCTCATGTTTTTCTCCTACTGTACCTCTCTGTTAGTTACATACTGTCTTCCTGGACTATTGATTGACATCTAATCATTAACTCAGAACTTAATGAGATAAGCTAAACTAATGTAAACTTTATGATTGTTTTGATCACTGAATCTGGATCGCTACAGTTCAGCCAAACATCCCTTTGCTGTGAAGCTGGAAATGTTAATATTAGTCAAGTGTTACCTATTGAAGCTAAGCAGGTGTGAGCCTGGTCAGTACCTGGATGGGAGACCTCCTGGGAAAAACTAAGGTTGCTGTTGGAAGATGTGATAGTGGAGCCAGCAGGGGGTGCTCACCTGGGGTCCATGTGGGTCCTAATGCCCCAGTATAGTGACAGGGACACTATACTGTATACAGGCGCCGTCCTTCGGATGAGATGTAAAACCGAGGTCCTGACTCTCTGTGGTCATTAAAAATCCCAGGGCGTTTCTCGAAAAGAGTAGGGGTGTAACCCCGGCGTCCTGGCCAAATTTCCCATTGGCCCGTACCAATCATGGCCTCCTAATAATCCCCATCTATGAATTGGCTACATTACTCTGCTCTCCTCCCCACTGATAGCTAATGTGTGGTGAGCGTTCTGGCGCACTATGGCTGCCGTCGCATCATCCAGGTGGGTGCTGCACATTGGTGGTGGTGGAGGGGAGTCCCCATTACCTGTAAAGTGCTTTGAGTGGAGTGTCCAGAAAAGTGCTATATAAGTGTAAGCAATTATTATTATTATTATTATTATTGTTGTTGTTGTTGTTGTATATAGATTCTTAGAAACACTTCTGTAGTCACATATGGCTGTAACAATATAATATTATTTTGTTAAAAAAATGTGATCCCTATCCAAAGTTTTGAGGTGCTCTATTTGAGTGCTCTATTTTGACAAGTACCTTCCTGAGGTTATTTTAATGACAAACACTGTAAAGAAATATTCCAGCAAAACGTTTATGCCTTTGACAGATTAAAAGAATATAACATTATGCATAGCAGTTAAATCCTTTAAAACATATTTCAATGTGCTGCTCTGATAGATACTGCCTTACACACATTTTAAACACCAGCAGCCACCCACAGGCTTAGTTCAGCTGACAAAATGTTTTTATTTTTCAAAATTATGCCGTGTGTTCTATTTCAGTGGCATTTGTTTGAAGTCAAATGTAAAATGCATTTCATCTCAAAGGCAGGCTTTATGTACAATAACTGACACCTCATCCTTGGCAGTTAGCTGTTGTATTATTACATTGTCTCATCCTTAGTTCATTTTAATTTGTTGAATCATAATCCTTTAGGCAATGTTTAATCATCAGCTACAATAAAAACAAACATATGATGCTTATCTACATCCTACAGTTACAAAAAATGCCTACTTAATTGTTTATACACACCATGTTTGCATGCATTAAACACTATTTATATTTACCATTCATACTTAATAAAATATGTAGCTGCATATAGTTTCCTGCTCACTATGAGACAAAAAACTTTATTAATTTTCTTGGCCATTTAATTAGATATTTACAAGGTCCCCAAGGTTCATTTTTCGACATTTTTGGATAGAGGGATGTGTAAAACAAGCATGCTTTCAGTGTGTGCTGCATTTGCTTTTAATAAACAAAGTATTGCGTACAATATGTTACAGCAAAGTATAAAATCTAGTCAATATATAACATTTCTTTGTATTCTATACAATGGCTGGCAGTTTTTGGCAAAGTATGAAAACATTTTTTAATATACTGTATTATATTCAGTACTTAGACAAGGCATTATATAAAACACTTAGGTATTACAGTATATGAACTACCAGTATTAACAAAGTGTTAGTAAGCATTTGCACTTACGTAAATCATTGCCCAGTCCCTGTAAATAGCTGAATAGATCTAATCTGAGACATACGTCTTTGTCCACTCTGACTTCTTCTAATCCTACAAAACCCTTCTGACATTCTGTGATCTTGTATACAGTTGTTTTAAAGTTTTAAAGTTCCTTGTTTTTTACCCAGCTGAAAACTCAGCTCTCACATCCATGATGATGGCCAAAACATTGTGAGCATTTCCCCCCTCCTCTATCAACCTCAAGAACAGGAACTCAAACTGTTACACCTAACTGAACTGACAGGAATTTTCTTTGATGGCAGCTAAAGGTTAACCTTAGCATCTTGTCTACCACTAAAAGAGTTTCAATTATAAACACATAGAGGGCATAAAACATGTGGGCAAAATCCTTCTTCCTCCTCATCCTCACTAAGATTATAGCCACAGATAACATGAACTTGATGACCAGTGTCTTGACACTGATGACCTCCACTATTAGGTTTGGGGCACACACAACACATTAAATCACATGACATACTTCCTTCAGATGATGTACATTCTTCTGACAATGTTTTTTTCTGTTGTTATGCTGGGCTCAGGTTGAGCTTAGGGAAGTGTTTCATCCACTCACTAATATTTTTGTCAGTAGAGCAATAATGCTAATTGCTAATCTGACTGAAGGTACTGTACATACTGTACATACGTGGATAGGTGTCATGTGTTCCTCATAAAACAATGTACATATAGTATGCAATATACTTGAATAATTGCTTTCATTTTAGAGAGAAACTGTTCTGTCACCTGGCGAAAAGTGGTTGTTCCATGACTAAGGCAGGTGAGAGGATACACAAATTTTCAATAAGAAGGTTTTGGAGAAATCTTGATGAAGATCATTGAAAAGGTTTATGATTGTTCCATACATAACTGGGTTAGTTGAAGACTGTAAGCTGATTTAGCATGAAAATAGAGGTAAATATTCACCTTTTTGTGACAAAAAAATAAAATAAAATAAAAAATACATGGCTTTAAAGATTGTATGTAAAAATAAAACTGTTATATATACTGTATAAACAGTATTTCTAAAATTATGATTTTCTAATGTATGTATGTCCTGACAATCAGTATTTTGTGAATGAACTCTAACTTTCATACTCATATGAGGTTCTTCCTTTTGTCTTAAATAAGGTTCTTAAATTACTCGTGTGGGATAGTTGTCCACCCCATAATGCACCTCCATCTTCTACAGGCTATTCAACCTGTGCCTGTGATCAGGTATCTTTATCTAACATTATCTTTATCATACAGTACATTTTCTATTAGAGATTACGATGACAAAAAAGATTATGTTAACAAAAATGAAGTCGAAATACCCCACCCATTTAGAATGGCTGCATCTGTACTAGATGTCATCTGAGTGATCCAGAATTGTCCTGACGGGCCATGAATGAGTATAGTCTATGTACTTGTAGGTGATGCAGCAGGTTCTGTTGCAGGGGAAAGTACCTGGTGTGGATGATTGCTGAGGGCAGTCAAGGGAGCTGTGTACAAGAAGGTTATGCAGATTAGATGGTCAGCGATATAACTTGATGGGGCAGTTAGAAAATAGGGCCCCAATGGAGGGATCATCCTGTATGTGGAAAAGTTGTTGTTTACGGTCCTGGGGATAGAAAGTGTGTTAGGGTGGAAGGAAAGTACCAAAGGAATGTGGTTGTTAGGCCTAGAGTTCCTGATTGAGTTAATGGTCCGAGGGCTGTTTTTGGCTCTGGTGAAGGCCCTGTCAATAATGGGTGGGATAGTCTCTGTTGATGAAAAAAGAGTGCATTTTGAGTGCTTAGTTTTGGAAATCCATGTCATCACTGCAGAGCCATCGTAGCCAAAGCAACTGTGATAAAGGGAGAGAGTTTTTAGTGTGTTTGGAGTGAAATGAGCCGTACAGGAGAATCTGTTGGTGAAGTGATGCAGGAAGTGCTCTAGCTGGTGTGGAAGACCGAGTCAAAAGGTCAGGACAGTGACTATGCGCGAGAAAGGTTTTCTGTTCGCACCTAAGACCACTGTCTTAAGTGCAAACTAAAGCCTGTGATTCCTCACACCCATTCAACCAGAGAGAAATGAAACAGATTGTAGGATGCCAAATGGCATCCCCCTGTCCTGTTTGTTTGACTTCTGCCCCTTTCCCTGTATGTTCCTTTGATATGTTAAAGTCTTGCCTACTTTTAATGTATAAAAAGGAAAGTATAGCTTCACTCCAGTGGGCATGTCTTGAGTGATAGGGGAAACCCTATCTCTGTGATGTGCTCCCCTTCAGCTGATTGTATTAAAGATCTCTTTTGACAATCTCCCAAACTGAGTGAAGACTGAGTTTTCTTCGACACTGGTCATCAGAGCATGTGGCGGCACCAACGCAGTCATCAATGTATCACTCGTAGAGGTCAGGGAGAAAGCCAGTGTAGGAAGTGAAGAAGCTTTCTTCTGCCCAGCCGACAAAAATATTGGTATAGCTGGGTCCCATTTTGGTGCCCATGGCTACTCCACTAATCTGCTGGTAAAAAAAAAGTGATTAAATGAGAATGCATACAGAGTACCAATTCTGCAAGACATACAAGGGTATGGGTGGGTGGATCAAGCACTGTGCAGTTGTCCAGCGTGTGCTTGACGGCTGTAAGACTGTCATTGTGGGGAATCACAATTTATAGAGATGCGATGTCCATGGTAAAAATGTAGCATTCTGGACCCTGATATTGGAAATCATTGAAAAGTTGAAGGACATGGTTAGTATACTTGAAGAATACTAAAGAAGGAAGCATTTCAACCAGCGGTCTCATAAGGCTGTCGAGAAAAGCAGAGATGAGTGTTTTAGGAAAATTGCATGCTGAGACAATGGGATGTCTAGAGGTGTCGGGTTTATGGATTTTGGGAAGGAGGTAGAATTGTGATACCTGGGGATTTACGACGATGAGATGGTTCGCCTCCTGGGGGAGGTCCTGGTTGCGGATAAGAATAGATAGTCAATACCACTTCTGGTAGTCAATGGTAGGATCCTGTTGGAGAGGACGGTAGGCAGAAGTATCGGTTAATTGTCTGTACAAGTCTTTCTGCCACACCACAACAGCTCCTCCTTTGTCAGCTGGTTTCATGACAATATCATTCCTATTGTGGAGAGATTGGAGCGTCTGAATTTCTCCTTGGGTGAGGTTAGACCTGTGTTTCCTGGGTGTTGAAATGGTCTTGGGAACATTGGTTAATAAAGTAACAATAAATAACAATGACAAAGGCAAAGTACTGCACATTCCTTACAGTGGAGCTTGGAAATTGTTATAAAAAGGACCAGCTAATGTCCAACAGCATAAGTAATTTTATTTCCTTAAACAGAATTAGCATTAATATAAATTACTGCTATATAGGAATGGTCAAATTACATTTGTAAGTCTAAAAAGGTATACTAAGGAAACTTCTATTACAAATCTCTTCAGGTAATTTCAGACCTATGACTTTGTGAGCATTTGTAATTTTTATGGTAATGCATTTCTGTAGCACTGAGTGCCTTTTGTTTACATACAGTTTTTTCTTCAAATAATAGTTTATCCCTCTCCTTCTGTGCCAGGAATATTTTTTTTTCTTTTCAAATCAAATTATTTTTCATAAAGTTTCAACATTTTCCTCTCAAAAGGAGGAACAGCTCACTGGCATGTTGCACTGCCAAATCATGCAGGCTGTGCTGGTGCCCCTAGGTTGAGATCTCTGTGCCACATAAGCCCCCTCCACTCCACTACGCCTGGCTAGATATGTGTCCAGGCCAGCTGGACCTTTACTGTCAGTGTCTATCTGGTCTTGTGCTGCAGAGTAAAATGTCCAGTCTGCTGAAGTGCAGTGTTTACGTGTTATATCAGAAATATGTTCTGTGTTTGAGGCAGTGTATGATATTGCAATACATACAGTTTGCGGGTGTTGTGAGGATGTGGTGTGAATGTTTGACTGTATGCTGGTATCAGTCCACCTGCTGCATCTTTTTTCTCAGAGGTTTATCAGTCCATTTGGGAGGTGAAGGAATGGATGGACCTGCAGTCTGTGAAGGGAAGCTGCTGTCAGAGTGGAGGAGAGTGAGTCAGAATCTCTCACAGAAGCTTGAGAGGCACCAACACTGGCATCCCCACTCCATTGTGCCTCCTAAAACAGAATGAAAAATTAGTAAAAAGGTGCATACGATGAAATAAAAAAATACCACATTGTGTGATATAATTACTCTTGCTCATTTGGAGTGTGTTCCTTCTTCACTCTCCTTGTCTTTTACAGCACCTGTTAGTACCAGCAAGAACCAACAAACATTAGTGTTTTTATATTGTCTTCAGATGTACACCTGATAGGGAGGCAAGTGTGAGACTGCAGAGATGTAACCACACAGGTTTCAGGTTTTCTAGGTCTCTAAAATCTTCACCATAAACATAAAGTCTTCACCATAAACACAGGGTAAAATAATTTTTGTAACTGAGACATTAACTATATAAAAACAAATTCTAAAAATGTTTTGTATGTCTAACACTGGACACCCTTGCATTTAATGCAATACATTACCCTTGCAATAATGGAATACAATAATTTTATCTTGCGTATTTATTCTATAATAATAATAATTATAATAATTGCTTACACTTATATAGCGCTTTTCTGGACACTCCACTCAAAGCGCTTTACAGGTAATGGGGACTCCCCTCCACCACTACCAATGTGCAGCATCCACCTAGAGCATTCTAGAGCTGCTACTGTCAAAACCACCTTCCACTTCTGCTAAAAGATTTGGTACTATTGACCTTATTTGTGCATAGAGCTGGGGCAGAGGTGATACTGGCCTGCCTATTGAAAGAAGGGCTTGTTGCTGTGTCACTGCATGGTGCACATCAAACTTTGGCCTCTTCCAAACACTTTTTAGATTGGCCACAGTAGATGGCTGTCTTTCTGGGAAGCTGGCATTGAATCTGCTCTGGATTAATTCCCATACAGTGTTGCACTTCAATACTTTTATGGAGTCTTTTTCTGTATCTTCCACTGTCTCCACATCATTCTTGATAAGCTCTATGAAGTAGAGCTTTTGTGCCACTGTGTAATTTTGTATTTGAAGAGCAGTGATTGCTGATAATACTTGTATTGAGAAATGAGGCTTTTATTGTCTATATTGTACTGTACACTAACAAAACATTCTAATAAGCTGTGATCTTTTACTTTTTACCTTTGCAATGTTTTTTGTACTAAAAAATATTTTGTTATCAGAAATGAGTCTTTCAAACTGTCTGTACAGTAAAAACTTTCTGAATAATGCAATATTTTAAAAACATTATTAATATGCTTCAAAAGTACAGATGTAAACTATATACTAGCATCATTGATCAATGATCTTGGTAACATCCTGACTTTCCACCCTCCACAGTATGCCCAGCCAGCAGCCAAAGGCAAAGAGCAGGGAACTGGAATAGATTACTATGATTTATTACTAGATTTCCATTGTTTTCTTTTCTTTTTAATACACTGCATTGACGGTTGCTCAAAATCTGTGAAGATGTTGAGTTACTGTAAGAGAGTTTTATAAGCTCAGAGAGTATGGTCTGCATAAATTATATCCAGGCATTATCACAATTGTTTTATGATCCATTCACTGCATGCAATGAACGTGAGTTTAAATTTCAATATAGGCTTTCAAAGAATTTACTTCTGTCAAAAGACTAATTAAGATACTGAAACCTCGACTGCAATCCAGGGGAAGAGGAGAGCATCCGCTGGATCCAACATTCCAGGTTTTATTAATCTTGCATTTTTGCCACTGGATCTGCTTTTCCATTTTGGTGGAGATATTATAAAAGTAAATGAGAGCGCTGTTTGCTGTACAGTTCAGAGTCGCTACAGTCAATGCATGCCTACACACATTTTACATTGCTATGCCAAATAAAGAGGAGCAACGAGACATCTGCAAGGCTTTTTAAATTAAAGCTGGAATCCCAGGAGCTGTTGGTGCCATTGATTGCACTCATATCCCCATTTACTTTCCCCAGGCTGAGGCAGAATCTAGTTGAAATAGACATGGGTATACTATTAATTGTCAGGTGGTGTGTGACCATAATCTAACCATAATGAGGTAGCAAGATGGACTGGCAGTAACACTGCAAGAAACACTTGTATTGTGGAGTCCTCGTGGGTGACCGTGGTTATCCCTTACATTAGTATCTTCTGACTGCTGTGACCAATCCTACAACACCACCATAGCTGTACTGTACTGTAAGTGTAGTAAAAAAGTAAGAACCCACGTTGAAAGAGTCTTTGGAATATTAAAAAGTGTTTTGCCTGTTTCTTATTTGGTCTACATACCAGTTTGTTAAAAACTAGCACAACCTTGCTATCGACCGGAATGAGCCACCTGTTCTGTTGTCATGACATTCAGCATACTCTGTTTCAACACCATTATTGTTGGACCACAGCCCCGAAACAGACAAGGGACAGTGTTCTGAAGAACTGTCATACCGTAAATATTCACTTTTAAAAAGAGGCTATAGGAGTTATTTCTATGTACCCTTCCACTTGCCTACACAACTTCTTCTCTCTACCCCCGATTCCTTAATATCCCCGTTTTTTTCTTAAAACCTAAACTTTATTCCAGGAATACTGTACATTTAAGACTCAAACCTTATTTAAATGTCTTTAAATACAGTAGTTCTCTTCACTCCCTAGGATGTCTGAAAATTCATTATGGAATACTAAAGGCTCTACATTTAGCTCCAATACATCTACTAATATAGATAGATTAAACTTCATTATTAATAAATAACACTTTCATTAATCAACACAAAGTAATAAACTTCATTATTAACAGTCGTGGTGTGACTGGAAAGCAAACTTAGTTAAATATTACAACAAATTTTCCAGTGATGGATGTATAGATTCATTACATAATGACAATATTATTTACAATATATTTGGCAATGTTCAAATGTGATTCAGTGTTCTGCTTAGTCTGCTACTAATTTGCTTAAGCCATGTGAAGAGGAGGTTTAAGTTTGTCTTCTACTTAAGTAACCTGTAGAGTGCGGCAGCTGCTGCATGAGGTACATTGCAATTGAGAACAGGTTTAGTATAGTGCTGTTGACTAATTTCTGCATCCAAGTTCATTGCAATAGGTCTAAAGTTGGCACATTACTTTAGCACGGAGCTGCTTGTAACCATGGGTTGAACTCCAGTTAGCATGCTGCTTTCAGTTTGTTGCAACTGATCCAACATATCCAGCACTAAAGAGACCAATTGTTTAGGTATTATGTAACATACTGGTGAGTTATTGTTATGGGAAGATTTTTTTTCTATTTGCCCAATGCACTGAAGAAATCTTTCACATGTATTACAAGGCACTCTCTGGAAAAGGGAAAAGGATTCAATTTGTTTAGCATATGTTTAAGGGAGTAATATATGGCTTCCCCTTTTCTTTCTTAATATCTGTGTCTCTGTCACGCCCTCTACAGCTAGAGGGTGCTCGTACTCTGTACTGTCCCTAGTTTGCTGTGCTTTGCTTGTCCTTCCAGTGTGTCTCTGTCTGGGGCTATATATTTCCAGGTCACGCTTTCCTCCTTGCTCAGCATTGAGGTTTGGATGTCCTGAGACCCGCCTAGCACCAGGTCGCCCCAGGTCCGTGGCCTGAGAGCCACTATAGGTTTCTATATGACATTGTCTGACCAGCTGAGCCTGGGCTAACCCCCGTCCAGCCGCTACACATAGGGTCTTTTTTCACTCTGCTGCCATTCCACGGCATGCCTTTCCGACATCATTGACAGTCCATTGTCTGGGTTAATATATGTCTTAAACTGGACCCATGTATTCAGAGTTCTGCATATTATTGTACAGAAATTATTAATTAACATGGTATATTTGTCAATATGATATATTTTTTTCATCATTAATGTTTGCTGCCCTGCTTCAAACTTCAACTCAGAATCTAAATAAATCTAATCAAATCATACATATTTGGTCATATACCCACAATAATATTACTGCACATATTTTTTTTCCATTCTAAGGGATTTTCAGTCTTGGTTCTGGAAGGCTGGTTTGTTAACAGCTTTTCGTTTCATTCATATTCTCAATTCTTACTGAGCTAAATAATCTCTGGGTTAATTGGACCAATTTAGCACCATCTCCAAACTCTGCAGGTGCTGCTGCTTTCAAGAGACCTATATAACCTACAGACACACTAGCCCTGCAGGACCTAGATCTGTTCTAACTTATTCAGAGTGGAAACCAGATGGCCCTGGAGTCCTCTTGGATGAGGACTGAAAAGTGAAGTTATAGATGTCAGGCTTGGAATTAATTACCCCAGTGAATCTCAAGTCCAGTCCTTAATAAAAGCCTCAGTGTTTTCAGTTTCTCATTCCACCTGCAGACTTAAATAGAGGACATGAGTATAGGTACATCATTTCACATTAAATGGGAATCTTTATAGCTGTAGTGGTGAGGCTCATTAAAGTACAGGAATTAGGCTTTCTGCTCTCTTTCATCTCAGTGGTGCCTGATACAGTTCACAATTAAGGTGTTTTTCTAGCCGTTAGAGTGTCCTGATAAGGAACAGCTCCCCAATTCCTGACATTTTCCAGCAACCTTAATAATCTCAATTCTGGCGGCTAAAAGTCTGAGAGATTCCAAGGAAGTTTGATTCAAAGTTGTTTACATCTTTGAGGTTAGAGGGCATGGTTACTCATCATCAGCCAATCAGGAACTGGCTGAGCAGGTTAACCCCACGTGGGTCTCTGATGCCCATGACACTTTCAACCAATGCACAACCTGAGTTCCTCTAGGTAAAAACAATTCCAGGGCAGCACGGTTTGCAGGGCAAAACAATTCCAGGGAAAAACAGTTGGGAAGTGCAGAACAGTTCCCAAGCGCAGGACATTCTCGCAACACTCCTGCTGGACAGCCTCAGGGCTCCTCCTGAACATCTTTAGACTCAGCCTGGACCACTACATAATGGCCAGTGTGTCCGAGTGCAGGACTTTCCTTTGTTCTAAGAGTCGAGAGCGGAGGTTGCCAGCGTGTAACCAAAGGATCCACCTGAGGTTAGCATCAGCAGCAAGCCTCGTGAACAGTCTCTCCTGTGCAAAATCTCTGCTAGTAAGCCAGCACTAACTAGTCGGTCTTCAGAGAGCATCA
Source organism: Lepisosteus oculatus (assembly GCF_040954835.1). Classification (NCBI taxonomy): domain Eukaryota; kingdom Metazoa; phylum Chordata; class Actinopteri; order Semionotiformes; family Lepisosteidae; genus Lepisosteus; species Lepisosteus oculatus. The sequence continues at coordinate 37,211,528 of NC_090701.1, forward strand.
GCAGCAGGAATCTCTTCCACCACATCACACGCAGCAACACTGCCTGGCACCAAGCCAGAGAGAGCGATTGGACACAACAACAAGCCTGCCTTTGCTTCTTTGTGTCGAGCAGGAGATCTGAATCCACGCAGATTGGATGAGTATTCAACATTCTGCATTACTGCTCGAGAATTCAATTGTTATCTCAACCAGTTGATATCAATTGAATTCCTAAGAGGTATGTACTTGTTTTGAGTATCTAGTGTAGAAGTTGTAACCAAGTTCATTTACAAAACGGTCTAAATGAATGATATACTGAATGTATGTCCTCTTGGTATGTGTTACTCTTCGTGATTAAATATATACTGTACCTTTTGTATTCTGCTAACCCTCATGATAAGACCTGTTATGTTTATATGCACATTTTATGTATTAATAAATGTATTTTAGTGTATTACTACCCATGTGTGTGCATTGTTTGAGTTATCCCGCTAGGTTGGATTCTAATACCATGAAAATAATCATTTTGTGACTTACTGCTATAATTAAGAATTGTCCCAGTAAATGCGCAACCCCTACATTACTGGTGCCTCGTGAGAGGATACTACATAGCTATAGTACTTGCTTAAAGTTTTTGAAAATTCATCTTTTTCTTTCTGCTTCTTCTCCTGCTTCTTCTTCCTCATCTTCTTTTTCTCTTCTGCTTCTTCTTCTTAAAAAGAAGCAAGACAAAGTATGAGCCAAAGTATGACGTAAGAGAATCAGTGGAGTAACTTAAGACAAGAAAAGTAAATGTGCTCGAGTGTTCCACTCAAAGTTCTGACTTGAATATGTCTGTGAAAACTACTTGAGAATGATTGAGTAATTGCAAAAAAAGAATGAGCACAAATTGTTCCAACCTGGTGTTCATAGTTGGATCATTTTGGATAAGAGACTGAACCAAAAAGACTTGCTACTGCAATTCTTACAAAAGTTGTTTACACTTATTACAGTAAGAGTATAAAGGTGGTTTAAGGTGTGCGCAATTAAAATTCTTCAGTTTCTTGTTTTCATTTTGCTAATATTTAATTGTCTTCATCCATAAAAGTATTCATATCGAAAATATTTAAAGTGTATTAATCATTTCTAATTAAAGAAGGGAGTGGATGCTTTTGCAAGGATACATTTTAATGTGTGTTTTTCACACATTAAACATACATTAACATATATGAAATGTTGATCATTTTGTAAAATCACTTGGAACACTTTCTAGCTCATGTTCTCTTGTATGTTTTCAAGTTTATGCTTTTCTCCTCCTACCCTCAGAAGAATTCAGCAGTACCATCAACTCAAACCCCTTTAAAAGCCTATAATTTTGTTAGAATTTATGCACATTTGTGTAAGGCTAAGCATAATGAGAGACATCAAAAAGACATAACAACCATAGATTTGTCCCAAGGGGTTCTATTTAAGTCATCTAAATTGGTTTAATTAAGTACTACAATGCAGTAAATATTGTCATGTTCTTAAAACTGCTTATATATTTGCATGAATTTTAACCAGGTCTCTATTTTAATAACATAGATAATTAACATAGAAGTAGCTTGGGTGAATTCATTTTTAAAGGGTAAAGATTTAGTGAAAGCTCTGTATTACTGTGCTCATCGCCACTGTTCATGCTGTTATAGACATACATAAATTACCAGAAATGTCACCTTAAGAAAATGTTAATTATTGTCCTAAAGGATGACCTAAATAAACTGACTTAAAAGTTAAACGTTTCTTCTGGTTTGTCCAAGACCATATAGGGTGAAAAACACACATTAAAATGTATCCATAGGGATAGAATCAAATTAACATTTGAAATAAGCCTCATTTTCACTGTAGGGCATTCTTAGAGTTTCTAAACAGCAGGCAGGCCAATTAGAGGGCTGATCATTTCTTTAAACTTTGCCCAAAAGCACAGAAGCTTTTAATAAAATAACATATAATTTCATCCATAGCTCTACATTTGTACAAGATTACATAGATTTTCATTTGATCTGAAAATATTGAAGATATTTTGTCTATGATTTTATGCCAGTTTACAGCATTCTTCTTACATTAGTAAATTCTACTACAGTGCCAAAGGTACAGTACAATATTAAAACTGTTCTGAACTATTTCAACTACTATAAGCCTTGTGTTGTATGTGGTCAAAATGATGGCAAAATGGGAAGTTTAAAAAAATACAACCAAAAGAAGAAGAGTTGTCGATTTATGAGAAAAAAAAAAACATTATCCCTTTCATTTGGACATTTTTTACATAGACATTATTGTTACCATTTCCCCTGTTATTACTAACTAGCATAGGCTGTAACAACTTTATTACATTTAAGAGCATATACTGTACATCAATGATATTTCCCTCCATAATAACAACAGTGACTGAGAACAAAAACATTGCAGAAGTACCTAATACAATTTGTATTTTTCTTTACAAAAGAAGATTCATTTGAAAAATATTTGTTCTCAAAAGATAAATAAAATTTGACTAGATTTATAAACAAAGGTTATAAACAAGATTGCATGCTCAAATTTGGTTAATTTACATACAGTATGTACAAAACTAATCTTTTTAGATAATGTTTATTCAATGTATTACATTTAATATGTAATTAAATATTGGAAACATTATGAATCAATGTAAAAATAAATGTAAAAATTTTAAGAGTTTCAACTTTGTAAGTTGTAAGTTGTAAGTCCCAAGCTTCTCTTCCTGTCTGTGTGTCTGTGTCTCCATCGAGAAAAGCTGGGGTATGCAAAAAGATGAATTCCTAATGCAAGAAATTGTATAGGGCTAATAAAGAAACATTAAACATTAAACATTAAACAAATATGTAAATAGCTTTATATTATTTTACTAACACAAAAACAGAACTAAAATTTAGTTTTGCGGTGTGTGAACAACTCTATACAGCTAATTAGGGGAGTTGTGTTTGGAATTTGCCTTTAGCCACATGGGTTATGTACAGATGCACAGCAATATGTGTCTCCATGACAACCATGGAGCAGACCTGTATTACATCATTGTGTTTGATAGCTGATGGTCCCTTGGGAGGTTTTTCACATTTTTTATTTGGGCTGTGATAGGAGAATGGGTACAAGTAGTAAATGGTTAGAAAGGGATACATGGGGTTTCCTTTAGTAGTTAGTAAGCTCCAAGTGAAGGAAAGAACACTATTTCAGCAGGTCATTTCATAAAGCAATCAAAAGGAAACAGTTAAGTATGGAAAACACATGTTTAATTCAGTATAGCAGAATCTGTAGTGTGTTTTATGTTAGTCTTTCCTACAGAGCACCTGATTCATGGTAAACAATTCCTGGTGCACAGACATGAACGTTATTTCAATATCATTCTCTACACATCTTGACCTTTCTATCTACTGAGGGAGTTCATATCAGTTGTTCTCACAGTGATGTATATTCCGCAGCAGGCAAATTTCACAAGGGCCCTGGATGAATTACACGGTCACCTTAACAGACCCGGGAATACACATCCTGAGGGGGCATTCATCATAGTGGGTGATTTCAACGGTGCGATTTTGAAGAAAACAATGCCTAATCTACATCAACACATCAACTGCCCGACACGCAGAACAAACATTTTAGACAATGTTTACACTTTCCATTTACAAGCAGAAATTTAAAGAGGAGAGGCCAGTGTTAACAACCATTCAACGTTGGTCGGATAAATCAGATTTTATATTAAGTCACTGTTTTGTTCCCACTGACTGGCAGATCTTCTGCAAAGTTGCTGGAAAAAATATCAATCTGTATGCAGACTATGTTATTGGGTACATCAACAAATGCACTGAAGTTGTGGTTCCCAGGATTACTGTTCGCACATATACAAATCAAGAACCCTGGGTAAATGACGAGATATGTGCCAAACTTAAAGCTAGGACAGCTGCTTTCAATTCTGGCAATATGGATAGATAAAAAAATCCTGATACGACCCCAGGAAAGCCATTTAAATAGCTAAATACAATTATAGAGTTAAATTAGAGTCATATTATCATGGCTGCAACACACAGAAAATGTGGAATTGTATACCCACCATTACTTACTACAAAACACAACCCAGCTTTATAACCCAAACAACAGTCTGCCTCTATTCCTGATGAGCTAAATTCTTTCTATGCTCGGTTTGAGGTCACTAACGCATATCCAACCAGGAGGATTCCAGAAATCCAAGATGGAAACCCACTGATCATATCCAGAGCGAATGTGTGTAAGATTTTCTAAAAGACTAATCCACAAAAGGCTCCTGGCCCTGATGCTATCCCTGGCCGTGTTCTGAAGGCATGTGCAGACCAGCTGGCAGATGTCTTCTTGGACATATTCAATCTTTGTCTAGTTCAGTCTATAGTTCATTCCTGCTTTAAGAAACCACTATTGCCCCTGTTCCTAAGAAACCCAGAGTCAGTTGCCTGAATGACTACCACTTCGTTGCACTCACATCAGTTATCATGAAATGCTTCGAGCAGTTGGTCAAAGCATACGTCACCTCCTCCCTACCTGACACCCTAGACCCACTACAATTTGCGTATTGCCAGAACAGGTCAACAGAGGATGCTATTACCACTGCCCTCCATACTGCCCTCTCGCACCTGGATAAGAAAGGAACATATGTGAGAATGCTGTTTGTTGATTACAGCTCAGCATTCAGTGCCCTCAAAGCTTTTGATTTTTTTATCACTTTATTAGCCATATACAATTTCTTGTATTAGGAATTCATCTTTTTGCTTGTCATCAAGCTCCGGGACCTGGGACTGAAAATCTCCCTTTGTAATTTGAACCTGGACTTCTTGACAGAATGTCTGCAGGTGGTGAGGGTGGGCACCAACATATCCTCTACCCTGACTCTAAACACTGGAGCCCCCAGAGGCTGTGTGCTTAGCCTTGTCCTCTACTCCTTATTTACCCATGATTTTGTCACCAGGCATAACTGAAACTCCATCATTAAGTTTGTGGATGATACAACAGTCAACGGTCTTTTACAGACCGTTTTACAGACTTTGTGCTCCGCCTGGGATCACAAAGTACTGCAGAGGGTGGTGAAGTCAGCACAGCTCATTACCAGCTGTGAGCTACCAAACATCCAAGATATCTACTCAGCTATTGCTAAATAGCCAACCTGCAGTTCCTTCAGCAAATCACCCATAATGGCTACATGGACATACAGTTTTCATTGCATTCAGCATCCTGCACTACTTGGACATAATATGTTGCATACACCCTGGATAAATCACAGATCTATTTATATTGAGCTATTTATACATTTATTTTATTCAATTTTTATTGCACTATTATCTATTATTATGTAACCTTATTTTGTAACTTTAATTTTGTGATTTTTATCCACCCCCCCTGTGAGCTCATAGAAAAGACATTTCATTGCCAGCAACTACTGCTGCACGCTGTATTGTTGTGCATTTGATAAATAAACTTTGATTGATTGATTGAGGTAATGATAAGCTATGCTGAGATAATGCTTAGAATTTAAATAACAAGTAACTAATTTGAAAGTTTAAGATTGATCAAATCCTTACTAATGTTGTTTCTTTTAAATATTAATACTATTTTCAGGAAATATTGTTCTGTTATCAAATAATGTATTAATATATCATTAATAATACACCAGAAAATATAATTAATCTTTCTATAACAGAACTAATATTGCATAAAAATACATATTCAACGTATGTCAACCATGCTGAAAATAGAAGAAAATAAACATAATATTTCAGTGTCAGAGCCTTCTTTGGGTGTCACTCCACAGCCGAAACATGTTTCTTTGCTTCTCTTTCAGCATGGAATAAACCTTTACTTGTTCCTTTGCAGCCTATTCATTCTGATGCAGCTAACTACTTGAACTACTTCAATACTACAATTTTAAAATTGGAAACTGTTAGTCCAAATCTATGTGGACAGTTCATACAAATGGACACACACAGATCTGCACACACTCACTGGGGAAATATAATAGGAACCTCCCCCTGAAAAACATTTTGGGTCATTTCAAAGAGAAAACTGTATTTCACAAAAGACTGAAATATTTGCTAACTAATGATAGCCCTTTAATGCAGACAAATCCTCTTTTCTTGAGATTGTGATGAAAGTAACAATAAGATTGGGCTGCACATTCTACTGTCTCTTAAGCTTTATACCCAAAAGTGTCCGTTTATTTTGCTAGGGGTTTCTAACATTTTATCCAATTAGTCTATATACAAACAATACAACTAGCAGCAGTAAATGTATTAAGTCACAAAGTGTACAGAAATAACTTTCACAAATAGAACTGAAAATTAAGATGTAGTATAAGGAGAACTTATTATCTGCCTTAGAACATCTAAAATTATTTTTTTCAGATATTTTCTTCCATTAACAGATTTTGTAGGTCAGTGTCACGAATTAGTTAGGATACACTATATTATTTTGCCCACACATATACAGTATAGATTTATAATGTACTGTACATAATAGAGAGAAGTGAATTATAATATAGTAATTGAACTATTATTATATAAAATGTACGTCACAGCAGACAGTATAAATACATTTTAAAAAAGGATTAGGTATCAATAATGAAGAATTTGGAACACATTACTGTATGCAATAGTGTAATTGTTTCTGTATTTGAAGCATTACACTGCTATATCAGTTTTCTTCTGATTGCTTTACTACTCAGGGGAGTAGTAGTTACATCTGCTGATAATCATAATGTGGCACCTCAAGGGGATTCAGAACAACCTGCAAAACAAATGGGAACATTGCAAAATCAAATGGAAACTGCAATGTTTTTGATACATATTTAAATTCAGTGGAAATATCTATCTTATCTTAACAGAAATGTTGAATGGGATTTTTTATACTTTACTGCCACCCCACAGCTGAAGAAAATTAAAAAAGATATTAATCTTTCTATCATAAAATCTCAATCTTGAGAGAAACAGGTCAGCAGCAATGGAGAGAATTTGGGCTCAGTTAGAAGCAACAAATTTCGTCATTGAAAGTCTTTGAAGAAGACAAAGGCCACTTACTTTTTCAGCTTTGACTGTTGTGGAAAAATGACCTGTGTATTAAATCTAATATTGTATTCGGCAAGACAGGAACTCTACTATGCATGTAATGAAATTCTTTATTGACATTACGGAGGCAGTGCAAAAACAAGTTTTTTTTTTTCTTTCCAATCTATTTCTACTACTTGTGCTTTGTTATCTTGGCTCCTCATAGCTATTGCATATATTAATTTTCATTAGTATAAGCACATTTATCACGAGTATTTTTAAAATGTTCCTTAAATCCCAAACTTTATGAAACAGAACCTCAAAGGCCAATAGAGGAAATGAGCAGGATTATATCCCTCATGTTTTCTAGGAATTCTGATGAAAGGAATTAGGAATTTAATCTTCATGATGGAAAAAAAGAATGTCCTCTTTCTTTCATACTGTGCATCAATATTTGGATGTGCAATATGCAATAAGCCAAGAGAAAAAAAGCAAAACTCCTAAATGTAGATCTGACTCATCCAATTAAGAGACATTGAAAAATGCACTATACTCCCTAAAGAGTAATGGCTGTCATAAATTGTAGCATACCCTTCACTTGATACTGGAATAGTGGGGATGAGAGCATATTCATAGCATATTGTACCCACTTTGAAATCAGCCATGTTTAACATAAAACAAAGGGTTTATCAGTGTAAGTGAAACTAGGGGACTTACAGTACATGTGCAACAGAATCTTTTATTTTGAATTCAAGCCCTGGACCAGGCCTGTTGTACATTCCAAGATAAAGCAAGATGTTTAAGGACATACTATATCCTTCCTGGTGGAAATGGCCTATGGAGAGTTGGGTTCTAAAGAGGGTAGCAAGGGTTTTAAATATAATTCTATGCTTATTTATTTTTGGAATATTTTAGTATTTATAATGAGATGATTTTCTTAGCCTTTGCATTAAACAGAGGTGGCTATGAACACTGAAAGGGAGGAATGCTACAAATCCAGCCATTCAGAATGCGCAAAGCATAATGCGCCATACTGCACATCGCATGCTTCGTTACACCGCATGGTAATGCAAAAGACCTTTTTATTTTTTTCTAAAAGATCTAATGTGGGATGGTGCAGTGAATGCTTAACAAGGCATGTGGGTCGTCATGCGAAATGCTTGGGTACGAATCCCAGCCCCGTTGGGAAAATTTCTGTCCCATAATAAAACATGGGACCTTGTAGCTCACAGGCAAAAATGCTACCACTGAACCAAATTGTCACTTGGTTTAATGATTGTTTTTAGCAAGGTTTTCATTTTCCATTGCAACAATCATGACAGGAAATGTAGTTAATAAGCATGTCAAAATGTTTCCAAAATAGAGGGTGACCAATTATATTTTCAGTATATTCAGCTTTTTTCAAAATCTTCCTTTAATTACATTATTCCATACTAGTATTCTATATTAAGTGGATTTAAAGAAGTATAAAAAAAATATGACATTTTTGTTGTAATAACCTCATGTTTGCACTAACATCAAACACAAGTCTAGCCACAAGTGCCACCTATTGATCACCTTTGGCAAGTGAATCACAGTGATGAAGTATGCCACGATAAAGCAAAGCCCCTGTAATGTGTTATGGGGTTTTAATGCACATTCTGAATGGCTATATCTGCATGAAAGTGACTAATACTTATTACTAAATATTACTATGACTATTTATAGTGTGGTGGGGAGTTTAGTACAGTATATATTATACAGTAATTCTGCCAATTTCATTATTAATAGATGTTGTTTATATTTTGAATATTTAAGAAAATTGGACGTATTCCTGTCTAAATGCAAATATTTTCTGTATAAAGACACATGTTTTAATATTGATTTAATATTTTTGGCATCATTGTGTTACAAATGCTTTTAATAAGCACTAAACCACCTCATTAGTGAGAGAATGGACTTGGTACAGGTGATGAGTGTGCTATATTGTTAATTGTATTACCACTGTGTGTTTAAACTCTACCATGTGTGGAGAACAATCAGTTGCAATGACTGTTAAGGGGATGCTTGCCACACAATAAAAAGTTAACAATATCTTGGCCATGTTTTATATATACTTATCACAGACACATAATATAACATTAAATTCATGGAACCTTGGTGGACCTTTAAGAATTAGTCAATTAACCTAACTATTATTCTATATTAAATATTGATAGGATTTTTCTTAAGGTGTTTTACACTTGGTTAAACAAAACATTCTGTTCATGGTACATTTACCTATAAATCACTCCAGAGCCTGGTAAGAAGTATTGCAATTTTGCAGCTAATTAACTGAATAAAATAATTAGGCCAACTACTGTATGTAATTGAGAACAACTATCAAGAAAAAAGTAAACAGAAAGGGACTCAATTTCCCCCAAAATCATTAAGAGAAAAATACCATTCTTCCAAACCACCACAGAGGGGCTTACAAACAGTGGATAGAATATGCTATATTGTTTAAATGTGTATGTTTTGTATATAACCACAATGGGCATAAGCAAGTCTGGCATAGATGTTCAGAACAATATGTTAATTTTTGTGTATAATATACCAATTGATGAGGAGGTCCAGGAATTATGGTCAGGCCAGTAGTGTCTAGGTAAAAACTAGAAAGAATTACACTTATACTGGCAGCTGCCCACCTGACTGTATAACACAATATAACTGGCACACCCATCTTTGATGATGACTAACTAATGATGGCAGCAATAAAATGAATTCAGTAACATTTATTCAGTACTTATATAGAAGAAAATGTTTGAATATGTTTTATTGGGTAAGGCTTCACAATGCAGCATGACAATAACCTAAAACATGCAGCCAATGAACCAGGGAATTCAACAGGTGAAAAAATGGAAAATCTCTGACTGGCGAAAGCCATCTCCAGATGTAAATCCAATAGATGCATTTTAAATGCTGAAGCATTTAAGTATTTAGAGTTTTTAAGAACTAAGTACTTTGAGTTAAAATATCCTGAATATGCAAGAACTCAATGTGGCTGCCTAAAAGCATCTCAAATGATTACATGCTAGGTGAATTCTCAGAATTATTGATGAATACTGAGAAAACAGTAACGTTTGTACAGAGCGGGGATTGAAAAAGTGTGCCCTTGCTTTCTGAAAGTTGTTTACTTACTGTATCTACATTCTGACTATAGGAACTCTGTACTAACTCAGTACGTATGAGAAAAGAATGACCAAAAATCATTCACTGACACAAGTACACCTCGAAGAACACAACACATAGGACCATCAATAAATCATTATCACCTGTTAATATAAAAACCGGGCTGTTTTACATAAGTAAATTGACAAAAATTTGTTGAAAGCACTGAATCTACAGTCATATGTCTTTTCTTTCTATTCAATGTTTTGGCAACAACTTATTTTGATAGTGCACAAAAGTTTGCTTTACATTTAGAAATACCACACATTTTGGTTGTCATCGAATGCTACTTAGATTAAGGGTCATATGAGATTAGTACTGCCAAGAGGTTTTACATTTACATTCAAATATAATATTTTTTCATGCAGTTTAGTATGAGAAGTACTTGTTGTTTTTCTTTCCATGATCTTCATCTTCTTATGAATGCATCATGCTGTGTGCCGGGGTTTATATTTTTTATGTCTTTTACATCAACATATAATCCCTGGTTGTTTTGCAATTTTGTGTTTTAGGCCAGTTTGTGGTAATGTTTAAGTATTCAGTCTAACTTTCTGCTGAAATGTCATGTTTGTCCCAAGTGTTTTGATAATGCAGCATATTCTGGTGCACTTTCAGAAATGTTTCACATTCTGTGATTAAATTGCTTTTAAAAATTCCAATATCATCTTAATTTTCCATGTACACATTGTGCTTTTTTCTAAAGCAAGCAATACCAAGAAAAGCTTCAGAGCTAATCAGACGACACATACTGTATATATCCAAATGATTTACAACATACAGTATTAAAACAAGTTTTTTAAGGGAATTATACAAAGTTTTTAAAATAAATGAGAATTTACTTTTACAAAGATCATTTGGAAACCGGTTTAATTAACTCCTCTGTGACGAAAGGTTGTATCAGCAAATTTAAGATTGTTTTAATAGGGAAAATAATGTCTTTACATTTTGCTGAATGAGAGATATTCAGAGAACTTGTTGAGGTTATGTTGCAAATGAAGCAAGAACTGAACATGCTTTTTTAAGGATGTATAAAAAGCAATTTGTGTAATATTCTGGTAATAAAACATAACCCTGTTTAATATAAATGATTGTAGAGGTTCACTTGAAATCACTGGATTAAATACATAGTATATCTTTGTTCTAATATGATCAAGTGTGGTGGTGACATAGCAAAGTAGGTAAGCCTTTAGACCAGAATAATCCTTGCAATGGTTGGTGCCCCATCCATGAGGAAAGTCACGTGTTTTCTAGCCCAATTAATGTTATGAGTTCTGTCATGATAAAAAACCTTCACTCCAGTATGTACTTTATCATTTTATGATCAAATGCTTACAAGGAACTATGCCAAAATAGAAACCAAACACAAACTGCAAAACAATAAATAACAGTTTGGATTTTGCTATTCCAGTGCTTTTGGAGGGAAATATACATATCCCCAAACCAGGTAGCAGGACAACATGGTGGTGCAGTGTTTAACATTGCTGTCTTGCAGTGCTGGGGCCCTGGGTTAAATTCCAGACCTAGTATGCTATGTATGTGGAGTTTGTATGCTCTCCCCATATTTTGTGAGTTTCCTATAGGTGTGCTCAGGTTTCCTCCCATAGTCCAAAAAATTACTTGAAGGTTAATTAGCTTCTGGGAAAATTTTATCAGAGGTGTGAGTGTGTGTGTCCGTGTTTGTGTCTGTGTGTCTGCCCTGGGATGGAATGGTGTCCCACCCAGGGTGTACCCTGCCTTTTGCACATTGTTTGCTAGGATGGCTCCCTTTTAACCCTGAATTGGATGAAAATGGATGGATGGATAAACATAATTCTATAATTCCATAATGATCCCAAAGAAATTCAGAAATCATAAAAATGTATTTGAAAAATATCTCAATTAAATACTTTTTAAATCCATAATGTCACAAATTCTATACAAATACAGATATGTAGGTAAACCAAACTGTTCTCATTTGTTCATGCTACACTTGTGCTTTAATAAAATATATTTATAGGGAGTGTATGATGAGACAAGGAGTTTAAATAATGCTAGGATGTACATTAATTATACATATTGGGGCTTGCACTCGGTTTGTAGACATTAACTCACAGTAAGTTAGTGCCTTCTTCACTATTTTATGTTGCAATTGTTGGTGAATGTGTTAAATAAGCACTTTTGGGAGTTGTGATTTATGTGAATGTTTTAGGTTTAAACTTTATCATGATATCAGTCAATCAGTTGGGGTGAAGCCTGATTTTAAAATATACTGTTTTGTGTAATGTATTCACCTTTTCATTCCGTGCACTTTAAAAACCAGGTAAATGATACATTGAAACCTTGTGCGTTTTAGGAATATACAGTATACTAAAGATGCAGCCATTCAAAATGCACGGGGGATACCACATTATTTTGTGGTGCTCTTTACGCAGTCTACTGCCAGTTACCGGTAAATACCGCTAGTTACCGTAAATTCTCCTATAATACCGCAAGCAAAATAATAGTATCCGGAATTTCGGCAAGGTGGAGCTAATAAAGCTCAACCTCTCATGTTTGAGCTGTCGCCATCAAAGTCTTTAACGAAGATATTACTAATAGAATTAATAATGAATGACCTTGGAAAAGCTGTAAACTTTTATGAGCATGTGAAAGGCATGGTGAATCGATTCTCAAAAATTACTGTACTTTGCATGATTGGAAACAAATGCGTGATTGCGAAATGGTCCACATTATTTTTTTCATTGACCGTCTTTGTAAAAGTAACACCACAGCATTTCGCAATCACGCATTTGTTTCCAATCATGCAAAGTACAGTAATTTTTGAGAATCGATTCACCATGCCTTTCACATGCTCATAAAAGAGATTGATTTAGGAACATAAACATATTACCGTATGCAAACATTACTGTATACAGTACATATATGTATATTTAATGTCTTAACTGTGCCCGTTTAAGTATTGAATATTTATATGGAATTTTACCACTGAAGGGAAATTTTAGTACCTGAGCATAAAAAGAATAGAAGCATACTGTAACGCGTGTGAAGGCCATAAACAATATTAATTTTGGAACTTAAACATACAGTATATGGCTGGTCTCGGTACATTAAAGAAAACATACACACCAGTATTCCATTTCTCCCTAAACATTTTAAGCATCGAAGTCTTTAACTAACTTGATACCGGCTTCAACAAGCATAGTTTTTAGAATTTGATTAAAAGGGAATATAATATGGAATCGCGTAAGAAATTAATAACGATATAATTATATTCATGTACCGCAACACAAGAATAGTACACGCTGTACAGTGTCTGTTGCAACGTAAATTGCAAAAATGCACTTGGAATCTGTCCAAGCCCTACTTTGTCAGGCATTTTCTTTTACTGCAACGGACATAAAAACTCCCTTGCTTTTAACAGAGCATTTCATAATTTCTAACTACGAAAATTATTTAAACTGCGACACTTAACATTCAACCAGAGCTCGAAATGTCACAAGGATCCTCTAGAGCTTTCTCCCCGTTTAGATTTATTTTTCTCAACTAGTATACTTTAGATCTTTTTTTCTGAACCGGGGAAAATCTGATCATGTTTCTCTATAACAATAATAAAAAAAACATAATTTTACATATCACCTTTATGTGATATCACCTTAAGGACAGCACATACAAGGGATAATTGCACAATGGACGCGCAAAGAAATTTAAAATAGTCTTCTTTAGGTGTGAGGGCAGGAGTGGATCGCAGAAGGCATAATCAGCAAATTATGAAAACAAAGAACAGGACAGGCGAGACGTTTATCCAGAGAGCGAGTGATCAGAAAAAGGAACAGCTGTTACGCCCAGGTTTTATGCTCTCTCTCTGCTGAATGAATAAAAGCATTTTATTAATGTGGTTTACATCTACTGTATTGTTTTGAGATGCCACTTTTAAAGGTGATATGTAAAATAAAGTTTTTTATTATTGCTATAGAGAAACATGATCAGATTTTCCCTGGTTCAGAAAAAAGACGATTAAAATCTGTAATCTTTCCACTTGTATGTCATTGGAAAATACAAGAAGTTTCTGCTTTGTATAAGGATGGTGTCAAAAAGTAATCTAAGTGGTGAGAAAGCTGTGCTCCTCAAAGCACTTTACAAGATAAAAACAATAACAACAATAGTGGCTGGGCAAACGATTTTTTTATAGAAATACAAAATGAGATATAATGATGTGTTCCGGCTAACACATTAACGAGTACAACCCCCCTCTTTGCGGGAGTGCTGGCTGTGATGAATTAAACTGGTTTCACAGGTATTTTCAAAGTAGAAGGGGGCGAGATTTCCAGCTTAATTTTCGTGTTAAATAATTTTTTTAAATTAAAATTCATTCTATACAGCAATCGCATATTTGGGTACCGTTTCATAAAACTTTCATGCTTAAAATGTTTAGGGAGAAATGGAAGACTGATAATGGAATGGAATGGAATGAATGATGTCACAGTTTAAATAATTTTCGTAGTTAGAAATTATGAAATGCTCTTTTACATGGGCAGAGTGGTGGCTCAGTGGTTAAGGATCTGCGTCTGTGACTTGAAGGTTGCCGGCTCAAATCCCACAGCTGGTAGAGGAATGCTACTCTGTTGGGCCCCTGAGCAAGGCCCTTAACCCCTACTGCTCCATGGGTTCTGTACAATGGCAGGCCCTCCGCTCTGACCCCAAGCTTCTCTCCCTGTCTGTGTGTCTGTCTCCTTGGAGAAAAGCTGGGGTATGCAAAAAGATGAATTCCTAATGCAAGAAATTGTATAGGGCTAATAAAGAAACATTATTATTATTAAAAGCAAGGGCGTTTTTATGTCCGTTGCAGTAAAAGAAAATGCCTGACAAAGTAGGGCTTGGAAAGGTTCCAAGTGCATTTTTGCAATGTATATTGCAACAGACACTGTACAGCGTGTACTATTCTTGTGTTGCAGTACATGAATATAATTATATCGTTATTAATTTCTTTAGATATGTGATTCCATATTATATTCCCTTTTAATCAAATTCTAAAAGTATGCTTGTTGACTCCAGTATCTCTTTAGTTAAAGACTTCGATGCTTAAAATGTTTAGGGAGAAATGGAATACTGGTGTGTATTTTTTCTTTAAAGTACCAAGACCAGCCATATACTGTATGTTTATGTTCCAAAATTTATATCGTGTATGGCCTTCAGACGCGTTACAGTATGCTCCTATTCTTTTTATGCTCAGCTACTAAGATTTCCCTTCAGTTGTAAAATTCCATATAAATATTCAATACTTCAACTGGCACAGTAAAGACGTTTACTGTAAATCTTTCTACGACAGACCAACGGACCACGAGTGCCCCTGTCGGTCAACCAGTCATGTACCGAGGTACCACGCGTCATCGTGCATCACAATGCGCGACGCCGTAGCCAATTACCTCCAGTATGTGTCTGTACCGCGCACTTTGAATGGCTGCATCTGTATGTAATTGTGTTTCATGTTTTTTTCAAATCCTGTGTGCCACAAGGAAGTATTGATTTATGCCAACTCAATGGGGAATGAGTGAAGTCTCAGCTCTCTAAATCTTTCAAGATATAGAACAGAAAGGTAACAACTGGAAGAATAACAGGCACATTTTTTTTCAATATTCATTGACACTTTTTGACATACATTATACATCTTCATTTCGCATTAATTTTACATCTGACAGGATTCAGTGGTCTGCAGGCACCTGCATAAGCACTGAATAGCACTAACATTTTCTACTGTGCTTCCAGGCATTTCCTGATGAAAGTATAGATGATATGAGTACTGAAGGACAATGTAACAATAAAGGAACAAGCATTAATAAGTACACATTTACACAAATATAAACTTTAGTAACTCCTGTGTCCCTATTAATGCTACCAAGACGTGTCTCAAATTAAAAACCCTGCACATAGCTGTGTTATTAAAAGGGTTAATGATTTTATAAATAATGGTTACACATTTTGTTGCTTAAAGCAATAATGGAAATAGAACTACCAAGGTAACAGTCCCAATTGCACTACTGCTTGAAGCAGAACAAGGAAGAATAGGCTCTCAAAGAAGTTGTTTAGGCAAAATGGTATTCATTGACAGATGTCTTCCCTTATTTAAATCCTCTGATGAACACTTTATTTTTTCACCCATATCCTTAATCACCCAATCTGAAAGAACACATAGTGAGTGTGATCAGTAAATGGCGATTAGATGTACAGTATGAGAAATGTGACAATTCCTATTAATGTAGACTAGGTTTAGAAAGATCTGAGTGCGCAGCTTGATTATAATATATCTAACAGGTCTCCTTGTACATCACTTAAGACAAACAGACATAATGTTTTGTCAGAATGTAATGTGCGGTTCGAACATGTTTATAGCCAGCAGGGAAATAAATAGAAAGAGGCAACAGTTAAAAGTGACGAGAGTGCTCCTGGCTGCAGATCAGTGCAGAATACACAACAGTAAACATCAGAAACATATGATATTTTCTTATTATCTGAGAAGCAGAAGAAAATGATGTAATTGATTGCAGCTTAAAACTGAAAGGATAGCAAAAACTACACCTTCCGCATACTCACCCCCTTCCAATGATGTCTTATTTTTTAATACAAATTGTTATAATGAATATTTTTCATTAAAACATAAATACTTAATCTGAATACTTTTATGAAATTGTTTTTTAAAAATTGAAAGATCTGAATGTAAGGTTTTAAGATATACAGATCCAACCATCCAGCATTCACAGGGAGTACTGCAGTACTTTGCAGTTCAGGGGCAGTGGGGTAATGCAGCTTTTTAAAAACACTAATTGTGGGACTGCAAAACTTTGTAAAACTGCCAGGTGAAGTAGTGAAAGTTTAATGTGGCGTCTGGAGCATTTGGGCTGTCGCCAGAAAGCGCCTGCTTTCAAATCGTGGTCAATGCTGAGGGACAATCTTTTTCCAATGATAGAATTTGAAGTTCAGTATACTGTTTAGACTTTTATTAATTTTAAACTGTATATTATAGCATGTTAAATATTAAACTAATTAAAAAGTAGGTATATTTTATAAAAGCAAGACTGCTCAGTTGGATATATAAAAAAGAGTTTCTTATTATACTGTAGCTTGTGAAGATGATGTGCCTCTTTCAGGTTTACATACACATAGAGAAAATCCAAAGGTAAATTTTGGTGGAAAATTGTAACAAAAGTTGTAGTTGTAACGTTGCCATAGCCAAAATGTAATGTATTGTGCTCTCTGAAGGCACTAGTTCTGTAGGGTTTGGGCATTTACTAGGACAATTATTAATTGTAGCAGTAAATCACAAAGTTGATTCTTCCTTATGGCTTTAGAATCCAACCATGCGACATAACTCAAACAACACACACACACAGGTACTAATACACGAGGATACATTTATTAATACATAGAATATGCATATAAAACTAACAGATCTTATCGAGAGGGTTATCAGAATACAAAAGATATATATTCAATCAGTTACAAAGTGTTACACATATCAAGAGGACATACGTTCAGTATATCATTCATTAAGACTGTTTCGTAAATGAACTTGGTTATAACTTCTACATTAGATACTCAAAACAAGTACATAACTCTTAGGAATTAAATTGATATCAACTGATTGGGATAACAATTGAATTCTCGAGCTGTAATGCATTGAAGTTGAATACTCATCCAATCTCTGGGGATTCAGATCTCCTGCAGGCACAAAGAAACAGTTGCAGGCTGTTGCTGTCCAATCCGCGCTCTCTGGCTCGGTGCCAGGCTGTGCTGTGATGCTGATGCTCACTGACTGGCTAGTTAGTGTTGGCTTTAACTAGCAAAGTTTGTGCACAGGAGAAAAGATGACTGTGGGTCCCAGCAAGTCAGGAAGAGGACCGGTTCTTTCCTGATGAAGAGCTAGTTCTGAATAGTGATTCAGCTGTCAACAGTTCTGACCTGTTCACGAGGCCTGCTGCTGGTGCTAACCTCGGGTGGATCCTCTGGTTACTCTCTGGCAACCTCCGCTCTCGACTCTTAGAACAAAGGAAAGTTCTGGCACTCGGACACACTGGCCGTTCCGTAGTTGTCCGGGCTGAGTCTCAGGATGGTCAGGAGGCGCACTGCGAGAATGTCCTGCCCTTGGGAGCCTTCTGCTCCTGGGCTGTCCTGCCCTGGAATTCTCCTTTGAATTCCCTTTAGAAAAGTCCACAGAATTCTCCAGAAATCCTCCACTGAATCTTACTGAATCTCTGTGTTGCCTGTTTTTACCTGGAGGAACTTCAGCTCGCTGAAAGTTCCATGGGCATCAGAGTCCCACGTGGGTTACTCGGCCCTACCAGTCCCTGATTGGTTGATCAAGGTGAGATATGAGTCACTTACTCCTTAGACACTTAGGAATGCAGTCCAGATGTCCATCTGGCACTTCCTAGACAGATAGGCGCCAATGGATGACCATTGATCATGATAGCCAGGCTTAGCTAAGAGCATCCCCCTTTGGGAGCTGTCCTAGGAAACCTTATCAAAGGAACCTCAAATCAGCCTGCATGAATAGTTTCTCTGTGGCTGCACCACAGAGATGAACAGAGAAATGGGGCCTCATTTGAGAAAGCTCAGAACACTTAATTCTTTCTTATTAATAAGCCTCGCCGCTGCATAGTGATGTAATACCACTTGGTAGTAATGTTAATATAAGCAGTGTAACTAAACAGCTAAAATATCACAAGTGTTTTGGAAATATTTTGACTTTTTTTTTACTTTTATTGTCCTTGTACTGGCAATGGGCAATGGAACTCTGATGGACTGTAATGAAGCGTGCTATACCAAAGTGGTTCAAAGCCCGATCAGATCATTACTTTTGATTTGTGTATTACATAGTTTACTTTTATAGCTTGCTTTGAACGCGATGTGCCTCTTTCAGGTTTACATTCAAATTGAGAAAATCTATATTACAGTAATCAGACAACAATTCAACTTTAAATTTAAACTTTAAATAGCATATTGTACTGTACAGTACTGTGCAGACCAAAGATATCATGAGAGGTTGTTTCTGGCAAAATTGGCTCCGGCATGAGTGTGTGTATCTGGATAGTGGAATGGTTTCATGATTAAGGATCTCTTCATGGAATTCTTAAAGTTAAACAAAGGAGGGAAGAAGGGTTGTTGTCTACTATGTTATGACAATGTTGTGTGGCTCTGTGGGAGAGAAGACATATTGAGTCTTGTCTTTTCAGCTTGGAATTAACCTTCAGAGCAATCCATTTGGCTATATTTTTTACATAGCCGGATGTATAAAAATAGTTTATTATAGCTTGTTGCGAATGTGATGTGCCTCTTTCAGGTTTATATCCACATTAAGAAAATGTATATTTTATCTAAATTGCAGCAACAAGAAATGTAACTTTCAATTTTGATTAAGAAAAATATTTCACACATACTGTACTGTAATGGCTTTGAAATCATATTGTATATCGGAATATTCGGAATATCCGTGGATCTGACTTCATGGGATTTGCATGTTTGGAATGGAGGGAAGTGAGACCTGGCAGGAGAGGCTTTGTTTTGATTATTCTATAAATAATAGAGCGGTCAAGGCTCATTGTCCCTGAGGCATATTGTCCGGGTTTCAGAATTATAAAAAAATAAACCTTTGATGAGTTTTCACGAGAGAAAAGGTACCTTTTCAAAAGTCATGTACTGTGCAAATTAGGTGAATTTGAAAAGCTAAAGTTGCTGAAGGAATTTAAAATCTGTCCGATTATACTGTAGGTCTCATGTAATTGAGCAGAAAGTCACCTTGCTCAGTACTTGCGAGTACCTGAATGACTTTCAATGTAACACTAAAGATACATACAGTATGTATAAGTATGAGTAAGGTATTTTGACTTATGTTATTCATTTTTAATTGTGCATACTTTTTAAATGTCTTTCTATATAGGTATTTGAAAAGTGAAACTACCAAATGGACAGAAACAGTATCTTTAAATTGAGAAGCACTGGAAAATAAAGCTTGACTGTCACTGGTACTACTGTTATCTCAAGAGAACACTTCAAGAAAGTGAGACCGAAACTTTTAAAACCTAAACAAGTCCTCTAACACCTTGGCTGTTCCATGATGCTTTATGAGCATGTTAGCTGCAAAAGGAAGCATAATGCAACCAGTCTATATAGTTTTGAAGCACTACATCTGCAACACAGGATACACTGACTGAAGGACTGTAGCTTCAGGAGAGTTTCTCTAAGGCTTAAGAAAAAGCATTCTTTAAGATTTCAGGTCTAATCTGGGGCTTAAGGAACAGACAGTGGCAGGAGGTTCATGTGAGATGTTTCCACTAGTATTTGCAATGCCAAATGCAGCGGTCAAGGCTCATTGTCTCTTATTCCAGCATCTCAAAGAGTTATAAAAGAAGTTCAGGTGCTCCTTTCCCTCTACAAATGTGCAAGGCAAGACTGGTTACATGGTACATGTAATCATTTTAAACCAAATCATAAACAAACCTGACATTAAAAGAAAAAGAGTAATATACTATGTACTGTAGAGCTATTCACACAACGAGGCTAATATTTGAAAATAAAATAAATAAAATATTTCACTACTTTGCCTGACTGCAGTACAAGTTTATCTGATGATCTCTGTCCATTCTATTGTTGTACTCTTGCCATTACCAACAATATGCATATGCAAGTTAGTAGTTTGTAAACTGACATATGTAAAAAACACAAGTATAGAAAGTTTCGTGGATGGCCCTCTCATCAGTTTATCCCTGGAATAAAAGGCTCAGTGCACATTGGCAGGTCCAGGTTTTCCATTAACTCTGTATGTTATTTACTCTATTTTGCATTTGCTCTAATTCATTAGATTTCATTTATGTATCAGTTTGAATTGTGAAATGACCTTAAACAAAGAAAAAGTTATATAAATTAAGCAATCAATTCAACTGGAAAAAAAGTGTGGCATAAAGTTTTGTCTTATTGAAGTGTGCTGTATTACACTTAATGTCATGATCGCAAGCCCTCATCTTAAGGGCGCTCCAGCTCTTCCTAGTTCTGCCTCATTCCCCGCACCTGTTCCTTATTCCAGCTCCTTTTCAGTTCCCCCTTAAAAGCCAGACGCAGACGATAGTCGGGGCTCTACATTGATTCACATACCGGGTCCTGATGCGTCTGGGTCCGTTATGCTTTTAACGTTGTTCCTGTTCCTGTTCCTGTTCCTGTTCCTGTTCCTGTTCCTGTTCCTGTTCCCCCTGCCTGTCCCGACCGGTTCCTGATTTTAATCTCCTGTTTCGGATGGATCGCCTGGCCATGGACTCTTGCTTGTTTTTGGATTTCTCTTTGGACTCTTCCTGGATTGTTTGCCTTGGCCACACCTTCCCCATACACCAGCGCACCAAGGACACGCCCCCCGTTTTCATCCTCGTATCCTGCATGACTTTTCTTCCCAGTGTTTCTTCGCTACCCCGGATTGTGTCGTCCGCATAGGGTCTGAAAAGAACTGTTCGTGACACTTAAAGCTGTTGGAATCCAGCATTTTAAGAGACAGTTATGCCTCAGGTCATCAATGACCTAGAACATTAGTAAAGTATATGGTATTTGTTTAAAAAATAAGGTGTTACATATAGTGTTAACTACCGTGATTATAATACACTAGAGATGTGCTGTGTATCCATCAAAAGTATGGAATGCCACAAAGAATATTATTAGAGAAATCAAAGAATATTTCTTTCTGTATACAGTAGACAAAACTGTACCAAATACATCAAAGAAGAAAGCCCAATGCATGAAGAAATAGAGAAAAAAGGGAAAAACAAAAGATAAAGTAAAGCTGAAAAACCAAAAGACAGAACATAAGATTTGATAGAGAAAAACAATTGAAAGTCCTACATAATAAAACTTGAACTAACATCTCACTATAAAATCTAATAATTAAAAATTGCAATAATTTAAACTTGCATTTGGAAACTGTAACTGCTTTTAACCAGAAGGAAGTGGCACTTGGTCAGTTGATTTTTTTTAAATGATAACCATGGCAACACTAAAGCCTACAGCAGCCTTCCCCGGACCACCATAGACCCTGAAGCTCCTGCAGCCTGATGATGCCAATAGTACAAAGGCCAGGAAACTATACAAAATTAAGCTGCTGAGGGAAGCACCAGAATGTCTGATTACAGAGCACTTCACAACTAGCAATACCCATCATAGACCAAACCTACTCTTTTACAGGGACTATCACAAAGCCAGGCCTTTTGTAAAATCTTCAAGAATATTAAAGGAAGGGTACTCACTAAAGAATGTCAGATCTCTGTGTCTGATTAATCTAGAGTTGACAAGTCTTCCTTATTGCCAAAGAGGAAGCAGGACTTGTTTTAATATAAATAGTATATTACCAAATATACCAACTAGTATCAACTAGTTCAGACTAGTAGACATTTATTTAAATTTATTTTTATTATTGCTTTAATTAATTGTGGGCAGCTAGTGTTAGAAGAGTTAAAAAGTAATGTTTATATTTTCATATTGCATGCAAAATATATACTGTAGTGGGATTTAGATCACAAATGTCAGAATTAATAACAGTACTCAGCTTGACCCAATCAAAACCTTCAAAGTCACCTGGCCCCACACCCCATCAATAAACTAGTGATGAGGTACATGGCTCTTATTACAAAAGAGGAATTTAGAAACTATCGACAACTGTGATCCTCAACCCTCTGCATCATTAATGTACAGGCTTGTTGTAGAGCGGCTCTAGGAACCTGTTAGGAATTGTCACAAATGAAATACTTTTAAATATTTTAGGAATTTAATTTTAGGAGTTAATATCCATAAGGCTTCTGGCTTTATTTTTTAAGATAGTTTAACATCACTGTAGGAATAAAATAATACAGATTCATTGGAATTCACTAAACAGCAGCAGCTTTAGGACAGTGGTAGATAGTGGTTACTATAAGCCCTCGGTTAAATCAGCCCATAGAGCTTATTGTTTTCAGTATTTTTCTCACACATAAGAGGTATGGCTGTTGCACAAGTAGACTTTGACTAGCCCATATGGAAGTAGCAGATATGTTCAATATTTACACCCCAGTCATTGCCCCATTTCCACTGAAATATCCACTATGACTCTGAAACATAGCCCTGTGTGCCAAGGCATAGACTCTGTAAGCATCATTGAGTGGAACAGAAAGTTCAAATACTGTATCATTCCTCCCAGAAAACGATGGATTCATCTGTAACTGAAGACCAGAGGTGACATTTTGTGCTCACAGATTGATACTGTAAATAGCTATTTGCAATTTATATACTACCAATTGATTCCCCTTATTATAATGAAAACTCCTTCTACCATTTCCAGGTACAAATCCTCCAAATCCTTCCTGTGTTACCTCTGTTCATTATCATACTAGAGAACATGTATCTCTATCGACACTCTCTTCTTGTAACACACCAATTACAAGACTCAGAAGTAGTTATAACAGTACAGTCAACATAATTGGAAGACCGTGTGGCTCCTGCCTAGGGAGTCCTCTCTGAAATTCCTTTACTTTGTTAATAGCAGGAACACCTCCAGTTAAGCCTTTGGCTACAGTGTAGTGGTGAGAGAAACCTGTTATATCACAGCCAGATCTCACTTTAGGTGACAGAACACAATGACTTGTACTTTCACACTTTCTGTGACAATGAACTTGTTCTACTTCCCCAACAGGGAGTCTAACTCCCTCATTACCAGTGTTCCCAATGCTGTAAGAAGCGGAAAGAATGTTAGTCCTGTCTACACAACCACGCTCACCACACAATATGAAAAAGCCTGCATGACTTCAAAGACAGTGTATAGGTACTCTGCACTGAACAAACCATACTACTGTATTGCTGATGAATAGGAAATGAAAATGTATAGTGTTTATGATGTTTGAAGGGGGAGTGACTGTTATTGTGAGGAGCCTGCTTCCCACTTTGCAAAATTTTCTGGGTTAAAAATGTATTTTTTCCTTATTTACAGATGCAGCCATTCCAACTTTGCGGTACAGACCCGTACCGCACGAATTCCACAAACCTCCGTGGCGTACCGCAGTACGTGATTGGCTGGCCAAAATGATTGACAGGGGCACTTGTGGTGCAGTGGTTGGTAGTAAAAAGATTTAATCATTTAATCTCTTTACTTTGGACGTTTTAATCTGCTTAGTATTGAATATTTATATGGAATTTTATAACAAAGGGAAATTTAAGTAGCTGAGCATAAAAAGAACAGGAGCTTAACGCATCTGAAGGTCATACACGATATTAATTTAGGAACATGAACATATTATGTAAACTGTACTGTATATTGCTGGTCTTAGTAGTTTAAAGAAAAAATACACACCAGTATTCCATTTCTCCCTAAACATTTTAAGCATCAAAGTCTTACGTGTGGTTATTTTGGAGATGTTTTTACGTGTTCCTTCTGACCATAGTACTGTACGTTTATATACTTTGTGAAAATTGATCATTTTAACCTTTTCTGTGAATACGCTCATTATCGGATTAAACAAAAGCATACTTTTAGAATTGGATTAATAGGGAATATAATATGGATTCGCATATCTAAATAAATTAATAATGGTATAATTATATTCATGTATTGTTGCACAAACAGTAGTTTAAGACTATCCATTGATATGTGTATTGCTGTTTCAATGCCTGGCACATGACTGCATCAGTGGTGTGATAGCTTAAGTGACTGACTTACAACTGTGGTGTTGAGTGTTCAAACCCAGCTGTCCCCATGTGTTTTCTTTTAACAAACAAACATTTCTTTTAAAAACTAAAATAGCAAATATTATTGGCATTATATTGACATTCTTTATATTTCTAAATATCATAAAATCTTCATACTGTATGTACACAGCGGTACCGCAGGGTGTAGGGCGCAAATCCACGCGAGCCTGAAAGCCCTACATTAATGTTGTGCATTCGCCTGGCGCTGCACTGTTTTCACATCTCTCTCTTTCTGCAGGAGTGCTGGCTGTGTCAAATTTCACTCCACAAAGTCTGAGTCTCTGTGTCTACATTGTTTGTAAACAAACCAGTTTAACAGGTATTTTCAAAGTAGAATAAGGCAAGTCTTCCAATGAAAGACAGTCCACCTTCCCCCCACGGACAAGTTTTCTTAAAAAAACATATTCACAACGCGAAGCTGTGTCAGTCTTCTGTGTAAAAAAAATCAGTTTGAACACCTTGGGTGCTGTTTTTAATAAGGTGCTGAATAAAGTATAGGAAGTTTCCAACTGTCAGCAGTATTGTGTATATAGTTTTATGTACAGGCTGCGAAAAGTTTCACAAGTAGCGGTCTTTAAAATTAGGCTGGTCAAATTATGTTTTTAATTCTTAAAAAATAAATCAAAAACAAGATATAATGATGTGTTCCTGCTTAGACACCGCACGACTTTAAAAGCTATAAGAACAGGTTTCGATAGTTAATAACCACTTTTCAAAATTTCTCCACTTATCATTTTAAGCTATAGTGTAACTGCTACACCCCTCACTTTTTTCTGTCCTTTAAAATGGCTAGTTTGGCCTTATCCAAAATCCAAAAAGAAATTAGCAATCTGCACTTGATTTCCCATTCATATAGATCCTCCCCCATTGGGGTTTTACAAGGCGACGCCGGATAGTTAGTCACGTGACACGCGTGATACCGCGTGATACTGTGACACGCCCACCGGGGTATGCCGCGAAATACCTCACCCATTTTGAATGGCTGCATCTGTATTTTAAATTTCTTTGCGCATCCTTAAGGTGATATCACATAAAGGTGATATGTAAAATAATGTTTTTTATTGTTGTTATAGAGAAACATGATCAGATTTTCCCCGGTTTGGAAAAAAAGATCTAAAGTATACTAGTTAAGAAAAATAAATCTAAACAGGGAGAAAGCTATGCTGAAAGTTTATTAAGATACTCAAAAGTTTATATATCACTTTTAAAAGTGGAATCTCAAAGCAAAGTAAATACCCAACACTGATTGTACCCATCTGTCATGCTAATAAAGCACCTTGAATTGAATTGAATTGAGGGAGAGAGGTGGGGAGGGCAAGCGAGATAACCAGGACGTAAGGCTAATAAGATACACTCCACAGGCATTCACAACAGCGACATATGAAACGTTTGCACATATAGTTAAGTTATTACTTGGTTTTCAAAGTGCAATGAAATACAATATTGTTGTTGTTGCTGTTCTTGTTGTTTTTATCCTGTAAAGCGTTTTGAGAAGCCACCTTTAAAGGAGATATATACTGTAAAAGTGCTGATTCTTATGGAATGTGTTCCGCCGGGGATTCAAAATGTTTTTTTTTTTTTTAATCACGTATCTAAGGAAATCTCAGTATAACTTTGTTCATGAACAAACAGTGGCATGTTACATTATTATTTTGGGTGTCTTAATTTGATGTATTTAAAACAATGAACTACTGTAGGTGTAACATAACATTCAGAAATACAATCGAGAATAGTTTTGTGGTGTTTGTTTAGATGAACGTAACCAAATTAAAGACGATTAAAATCTGTAATCTTTCCACTTGTACTGTATGTCATCGGAAAGTTTCTGCTTTGTGTAAGGATGGTATCAAAAAGTAATCTTAAGTGGTGAGAAAGCTGTGCTCAATGTATTTAAGGGACTTAAAAGTAAAAGGAGATGCTTCATATTGCTTGATTAATTTTATAAACTAAGTTATAAATGCAGTTATAAATCCCTCGGTGCCGAGCCGGGTGTAAATATCAAAATATACATTCATCCCGGGTAGAGGCCGAAGAGCGCCCGGCTGGGGTGCGCGGGGAAGACCAGGACAGGAGTGAAAGGCGGGGTTTAGGAAGGCGTACAGTCTGGGCAGGTATAGGTTATTTGGGTTTTTAGACAGAGGGTAAAAAACTTTCTCTCTGGCTTGACCTCCCCCTCCCTCGCCAGGCTCGCCAGCTAATGTGAATCGAAACCTGTCTTTCTAGCTTTTAAAGTCGTGCGATGTGTAAGCCACAATTCAAATAGAGAAAAAAGAGCTGACTGACAAGATTTAAGATGTGGCTGTCAATGTTGGATTAAAAAAAAACACATTGCCCGACGTTTGTTGCATTGCTTGAAAAATAACTTTATTTTGAGAGACTGGATAAGTAATTCAAGTGTTTTTTTTAACTTCCAGAAAAACAACTAATAATTTAACTATATGTGCAAACGTTTTATGATATGTCGCTGTTGTGAATGTCTGTGGACATGTGCTGGCTGGACAGGAGGCTCTACTGTACACAGAGAGGGGCGGGAGGAGGGGACAAGCCGATACATACTCTTAGAGTTTGATTAATAGGGAATATAATACAAATATATAGTACTAAAAATAAGATACGCTCTACAGACATTCACAACGGTGACTGTCAGAAGATAGGACACAGCGGCTCAGGCACCCGCTCAATGGAAAAGGAGCACTTTAATGTTCTGTATGGCTAATACTAAAGCCAATACTAATATTTGATACTTTAATATTCTTTTCTGTATGTTTAACAATAGTGGGTACTGGCCTAATTCGTCCCTGCTCCCGTTGTTAGGTGTTAATGTGTTGTTAAGTGTGAATTTGTACCTGTTTCCCTGAGGTCTGGCTTTTTTTCTGGAAAACCATAACTCTGGTCTTGTCCAGATTGACTGTCGGCGCCCAGGTCTGACAGTGCTGCTCCAGCAGTGCCAGGTTCTGGCGCAGCCTCTGTTCTGTGGGCGACAGCGGGACCAGGTCGTCTGCAAAGAGCAGGAACTTGATTTCCATAATTAATGCAGATCAGTAAATCAAGGGACAAAACACCCGGGTCCTCAATGGGCTTTGACGTGCTAATGCATGGTTTAACAGTCCGGGTGTGGCAAGCCTCTAATGTTTAACCTTGATCTGTTTTTCAGTCTACTGTATTGCTTTGAGATGCCACTTTTAAAGGTGATATGTAAAATAAAGTTTTTTATTATTGTTATAGAGAAACATGATCAGATTTTCCCTGGTTCAGAAAAAAAGATCTAAAGTGCTACACCTAATTTTCTTAATTCGATGTATTTAAAGCAGTGAACTACTGTAGGTGTAACATAACATTAAGAAATACAATCGAGAATACTTTTGTGGTGTTTGTTAAGATGAAACATTCCTAAAACGTATAACGTAACAAAATTAAAGACGATTAAAATCTGTAATCTTTCCACTTGTACTGTATGTCATCGGAAAGTTTCTGCTTTGTGTAAGGATGGTATCAAAAAGCAATCTTAAGTGGTGAGAATGTATTTAAGGGACTTAAAAGTAAAAGGAGATGCTTCATATTGCTTGATTAATTTTAAAAACTAAGTTATAAATGCAGAAGCTCCCTCGGTGCCGCGCCGGGTGTAAATATCAAAATATACATTCATCCCGGGTAGAGGCCGAAGAGCGCCCGGCTGGGGTGCGCGGGGAAGAGCAGGACAGGAGTGAAAGGCGGGGTTTAGGAAGGCGTACAGTCTGGGCAGGTATAGATTACACTTTTCTAAAACGTATTTGAAAAATAAAAACGATTACAATCTAATCCTTCCACGTTTGATCCCAAAATCCCAAGAAAAATAAATCTAAACGGGTAGAAAGCTATGCTGAAAGTTTATTAAGATACTTAGAAGACAAAGATACTGTATCAATTTATGTTGCATTAGCCTGATTATGATTTAAAAAACACATATAATTAAACACGCGTTTGCGATTTAAATCTAAACATATAGATCCTTATTCCAAATGTACTGTTTGTACATGAAACTAAATCAATGTATAGATGCAGCCATTCAAAATAGGTGGGGTATTTCGCGGCATACCCCGGTGGGTGTGTCTCGGTATCATGCGGTATCACGCAGTATCACGCAGTTAAACGCGTCATTTGACATCATGCCGGAAACTATCTGGCGTCACCTTGTAAAACCGCCAGGGGGAGCTTAACCTCTCATGTACAGCATTTGAGCCTTTAATTTTGAACTGTGTATTACAGCATGTTAATCATCAGTCATTAAAATGTTGGTATATATTATGAAAGCAAGATTGCTCAGTTGGACAAAAGTACACAACCTACCTTTATCAGAAATATTTATGCATCAAAGCCTTTACTGAAGATATTACTAATAGTATTAATAATGGATGACTTTGGACAAGCTGTATACTCAAAGTATAATTTCTTTAGCACATTTGTACAAGCACTTGGAATCTGTCCAAGCCATACTTTGTCAGGCATTTTGTTTTACTTCAACGGGGCATAAAAACTTCCTTGCTTTTAACAGGGCGTTTCATAATTTCTAGCTACGAAAATGATTTAAAATGCGACACCTATCATTCAACTAGAGCTTAAAATATCACAAGGAAAAATACACACCAGTATTCCATTTCTCCCTAAACATTTTAAACATCGAAGTCTTTAACTAACGCGATACCGGAGTCAACAAGCATATTTTTAGAATTTGATTAAAAGGGAATATAATATGGAATCGCGTATCTCCAGAATTTAAAGACCAGACAATCGCAAACTCGTTTTCAATAAAATTATTTTATTCATTCAGCAGTTTGTGAGAGGGACATCCAGCAGGGAGAGACACACACACCGGTTTTCATTGACAACATTGTTTTTTTTTCAATTCCTCTTGTCCAACAGGAATGTTTTGTTTGTGGACAGACTGTTAGACAAGAGGAAAAGACCGCCTCCTCCTACGAAGCATTTCGTTGATCCGATCACGAATTCTTTTCCAGTCGTACGCAGCAAGGGTTGAGAATCTCCGATTCACCATCGTACTAATGGTTTCCCGGAGATTGCAAGGCACTTTTGCCTCTGGACCCATCGAAATTTACAGACGTGGTCCACCCCCAGTAAATTTCAAAAGTCACAAGATTTCGAAACACGAGGGCGGCGTAGTGGTCGGCTCTTGCTTTCCCGTCTATGCCGATGCACTGCAAGTACAACCCCCCCTCCATCTCCTGGGTGATGGGTAGCAGTTGGACATCTGGGAGAATTATTCGTCCCACTGGCATCTGTGAATTCCGCTGTGCTTCCTGGGGGGAGATAGCCGGCGGGGACAGCATCAACAGATTCCTGCGCGGTGGTGAACTGAGAGGCCGGGATGGAGTGTCCTGAGGCGGTGTGTGCTCTGCAGGCTACGGAGAAATAATGAAAGAAAGAAAAGAAAGAAAATATAATTATCGAACGTGAGACTGTCTTTCTCTGACTTACATTCCCGAATGTCCCCCGCCCCTGTCAACAATCCTAGGAAGAACACGAAACAGCCTGTTAATAAAATTGTTACAATTTTGTTCGGTCAGTTCTTCCTCCCAGAATTTATAGATCGCATCGATCAGTTCCTGCTTTGTGACGGCTTAGCGGTTTTCCGAATGTAGTCTTTCAACGAATGCCAAACCATTTCTATCGGATTTAGATCAGGGGATTCGGCTGGAGTTTTCACCCAGTTCACTCCTTCTGCTATAAGCCTCGCCCTTGCTGCTGTGTGTTTCGGATCATTGTCTTGAAATGATCGTCTCGGTGCCTTGATCCAAACTGCTCCCTGATATATGGGGCAGCATGCTGTGTGACCACGACTTCCTCGAAGAATACACGGTCCATAATTCCTTCGAAAATAAGAAGTGGTCCCGGGCCTCTTCTAGATATACCCCCCAAGACGTGAACCTTCAGTGGATGCTTGGGCTTTGGCTTGTCCACATGTCTCCCCTTTTTGCAAAATGCCATTGTTGAAAACTGTTCCAGAGCCACTGTTGTTTCGTCGGTAAAAAGTACATCCTGAAATGCCTCCCCCTGTTCAATCCATTGGAGCGCTTGCTTGAGTCTTTCCTCTTTGTTTTTTAGCCTTATCATGGGGCATGTGTTGGTTTTTCCGTATCTCCATCCAAGCCTCCTGCGTACTCTTCTTATCGATGTCAGGCTTATATTCGCACCGAGGTCAGCCCATAGCCGTCTTTGGACTTGCATCGCCGGTAGCTCATCATTTTCATCGGTCAGTTTGTCGATAGCTTGCACAATAGGACTTGAAAAAAAAAGAGATCAGCAGTTAGTTTTAAAAATAATGTGCGTAGTTGTATTTACATGCAAGAAAAGTATTTTTAGAAATTTATTTACCTTTGAATCGTCCTCGGTTTAGATTCTCTTTGCCTCCTCTCCCCTTTATAATGCCGTCTCACTGTGCTTTCAGAAACGAAGATGTCCATCGAAGCCAACTGCTGTACAATGTCCCGTGTTGACTTCCCATTTCTTTTCATCCTCATTATTTGGTGTGAGAGAGTCTTCGTGATTTTGGTCATTGTCCGTCTCCTTACCAAAGCGATACAGTGATGCAGCTTGAATTCTGTACCTATATACTGTATGGTATGGTACAGATAAAATTTACACCATACCGATGAGCTAATGCCAGGGAAAGACACTCCTATTTTATTTAAAACACAATACGCCAGGAAATGTGTCTGATGCATTAGCAAGTTAAAACAATTGGGTCGAAAACCTGGGCGTTACACCATTTCCTTTTTCTGATCACTCGCTTTCTGGATACACATCTCACCTGTCCTGTTCTTTGTTTTCCTGGTTTGCTGATTATGTCTGCTGCGGTCCACTCCTACCCTCACACCTAAAGAAAACTATTTTAAATTTCTTGGCGCAGTTCATTAACCCTTGTATGTGCTGTCCGCGCCCAAAATGCAATTTTAAGAAAGTCAAAAACCGTGCTCAAATGCAATTTTCAAAGTGCAATGAAATACAATATTGTTGTTGCTACTGTTCTGGTTGTTTTTATCCCGTAAAGCGTTTTGAGAAGCCACCTTTAAAGGCGATATATGTTGTGGAACCGCTGATTCTTATGGAATGTGTTCCGCAGGAGATTCAAATTTTTATTATTTTTTAATCGCGTATCTAAGGAAGTCTCAGTATAACTTTGTTCATGAACAAACAGTGGCATGTTACATTGTCATTGTTTTTTTTAACAAGGCTCGCCAGCTAATGTGAATCGAAACCTGTCTTGCTAGCTTTTAAAGTCGTGCATGTGTAAACGACAATTGAAAAAGAGAAAAAAAGACCTGACTGACAAGCCGATACATACTCTTAGAGTTTGATTAATAGGGAATATAATACGAAAAAACCGTAAGGGACTTAAAAGCTAAAGGAGATGCTTCATATTGCTTGACTAATTATAAAAACTAAGTTATAAATGCAGACGCTCCCTCGGTGACGCGCCAGGTGTAAATATCAAAGTATACATTCTCAACAAGAATGGTACCCATCTGTCATGCAAATAAAACACCTTGAATTGAATTGAATTGAGGGAGATAGGGGGACAAATATACTGTAGACAGGCCTCAAGGCAAATAAGATACTTATGGGTACGCAGGCATTCAAGACAGCAACATACAAAACGTTTGCACGTACTGAGTTAAGTTATTACTTGGTTTTCAAAGTGCAATGAAATACAATATTGTTGTTGCTGCTGTTCTTGTTGTTTTTATCCCGTAAAGCGTTTTGAGAAGCCACCTTTAAAGGCGATATATGTTGTAGAACCGCTGATTCTTATGGAATGTGTTCCGCAGGAGATTCAAATTTTTATTTATTTTTTAATCGCGTATCTAAGGAAGTCTCAGTATAACTTTGTTCATGAACAAACAGTGGCATGTTACATTGTCATTGTTTTTTTTAACAAGGCTCGCCAGCTAATGTGAATCGAAACCTGTCTTGCTAGCTTTTAAAGTCGTGCATGTGTAAACGACAATTGAAATAGAGAAAAAAAGACCTGACTGACAAGATTTAATTAATGCAGATCAGTAAATCAAGGGACAAAACAACTATTGCGCCCGGGTCCTCAATGCGCTTTGACGTGCTAATGCGTTGGTTTAACAGTCCGGGTGTGGCAAGCCCCCAATGTCTCCTGACTTCGGCAAAAGGCACCCGCCTTTCATTGGAAGACAATGAACACACTCTAGCCGTACATGTGAATATAGCATAAAAGACACCAAGGGATTGGGTGAGCTCCCATCACAAAAAAAAAAACTGCGAACCTGCACTACAGCGACCATAGTACAGTATGGAGACCAAGGCCTTTTACGGGAAGAGATGGGGTGCTTCTGCCGCCCCAGCTTCCAAAGAGCGAAGGGTAAGCAAATACAGCAGACTTAATCTGAAATACGCGATTACAGCGCATATTACAAGGTATTATTGCCGTTTTGAATTTTAAATTCAATTATAATTATTTCTTCGTAGCCTGTTCTTCAAGAAAACACTGCATGGGCGAAACGATCTACCACCAGGACAGTAAAAAAGAAAGCGGTAAGACGGAAAAAAAGAAAAGTTTATTTTGACTTCTGTTCCGCGACTGATGAATACTACTGTGTGACTGTATTTCTTACATGAATTATGTTATTTTGCCACAGGCCGTGGGTCTCTGCTCTCGGCCACTGGCCAGGGTGCCAACCTGTAGAAGCAGACATTTCGGCAGCAGCGGGAGCAGTACGATGCATTACTGGGGAGGATTGGGAGGCTAGAGACACTCCTGAAAATGCAGAGGAAGGAGACAGTATGTTCCAGCAGTCAAACAGTTGAGCAGCTGTCTCCCGAAAAGTGCCTCTCCCCGCCGCGCAGGTTGCAATGCCTGGCGGAAGCTCTGCCCCCCGCAGAGCACACACCGCCTCAGGACACTCCATCCCGGCCTCTCAGTTCACCACCGCGCAGGAATCTGTTGATGTTGTCCCCGCCGGCTATCTCCCCCCAGGAAGCACAGCGGAATTCACAGATGCCAGTGGGACGAATAATTCTCCCAGATGTCCAACTGCTACCCATCACCCAGGAGATGGAGGGGGGGTTGTACTTGCAGTGCATCGGCATAGACGGGAAAGCAAGAGCCGACTGCTACGCCGCCCTCGTGTTTCGAAATCTTGTGACTTTTGAAATTTACCGGGGGTGGACCACGTCTGTAAATTTCGATGGGTCCAGAGGCAAAAGTGCCTTGCCTTGCAATCTCCGGGAAACCATTAGTACGATGGTGAATCGGAGATTCTCAACCCTTGCTGCGTACGACTGGAAAAGAATTCGTGATCGGATCAACGAAATGCTTCGTAGGAGGAGGCGGTCTTTTCCTCTTGTCTAACAGTCTGTCCACAAACAAAACATTCCTGTTAGACAAGAGGAATTGAAAAAAAAAACAATGTTGTCAATGAAAACCGGTGTGCGTGTCTCTCCCTGCTGGATGTCCCTCTCACAAACTGCTGAATGAATAAAATAATTTTATTGAAAACGAGTTTGCGATTGTCTGGTCTTTAAATTCTGGAGATACGTGATTCCATATTATATTCCCTTTTAATCAAATTCTAAAAGTATGCTTGTTGACTCCGGTATCGCGTTAGTTAAAGACTTTGATGCTTAAAATGTTTAGGGAGAAATGGAATACTGGTGTGTATGTTTTCTTTAAAGTACCAAGACCAGCCATATACTGTATGTTTACGTTCCAAAATTAATATAGTTTATGGCCTTCACACGCGTTACAGTATGCTCCTATTCTTTTTATGCTCAGCTACTAAGATTTCCCTTCAGTGGTAAAATTCAATATCTACAACGGGCACAGTAAAGACGTTTACAGTAAGTCTTTCTACGACAGACCAACGGACCACGAGTGCCCCTGTCGGTCAACCAATCACGCACCGCGGTATCGCGTGTCATCATACCTGCGGTATCTGTACTGCGGTGTCTGTACCGCGCACTTTGAATGGCTGCATCTGTAGTCTTCTTTAGGTGTGAGGGTAGGAGTGGATCGCAGCAGGCATAATCAGCAAATTAGGAAAACAAAGAACTGGACAGGCGAGACGTTTATCCAGAGAGCGAGTGATCAGGAACAGCTGTTACACCCAGGTTTTACGCTCTCTCTCTGTTGAATGAATGAAATCATTTTATTAAAAACGTGTTTGCTTTTGTCTGGGTATTTACTTTGTAATCTGTGGTTTACATCTACTGTATTGTTTTGAGATGCCACTTTTAAAGGTGATATGTAAAATAAAGATTTTTTATTATTGTTATAGAGAAACATGATCAGATTTTCCCTGGTTCAGAAAAAAGACGATTAAAATCTGTAATCCTTGCACTTGTATGTCATCGGAAAATACAATCAGTTTCTGCTTTGTGTAAGGATGGTGTCAAAAAGTAATCTAAGTGGTGAGAAAGCTGTGCTCCTCAAAGCGCTTTACAGGATACAACAATAGTGGCTGGGCAAACTGTTTTTTTTTATAGAAATACAAAATGAGATACTGTATAATGATGTGCATGGACAAAGTTATACTGCAATTTTCCTTAGATACGCGATTAAAAAAAAAAATTTTGAATCCCCGGCGGAACACATTCCATAAGAATCAGCGCTTTTATACAGTATATCGCCTTTAAACACATATTTAAACACGCGTTGACGATTTAAATCAAAATGCGATTCCAATCAATATAAATGTTTATTTTGCAACGCATAGGTGACTATTCATTGTAATTAAAAAGACTTAAATTCAATCATATTGTGATATTTAGAAATATAAATTTGTTTGGTGCGAGTGAGGTTTTATTTAATCTCTGACCAAGGGAAACATTTCATTTTTTCAAAGAAATGTTTGTTAAAAAATAAAGTCATAGTTCCATGGGATTTGATCACAGATTGTGTGACATGGGAGTCAGGAACCTAACCCACAGCGCCACTGGCGCAGTCGCATGGTGAGGGCTGAAAAAGCACTACAGAAACATTATTGACAGACAATGTACAGATTTGATAAAGCTATAAAATAATGTAATTAGGCACAGAACAAGTTTACAGCACAGTACAATAATAAATGCTGACCATGACTTTAGAAGCATAAATTACCTTACACTCAATTTAAACACAAGCTGTCTTTAGCCCTCTAAGCTGGTTCATACAGAAATGTAGAGAACCAGGCTCAGAACACACTTCATTAGCTTCATTAACGAATACATATGCAGGACAAGTGGAGAAGACATTTTACAGTGGATGGATTTTTAAGAAACATCCCATCAGTGACATCACTGAAGTCAACTCCTAGGTAACTATCGTGTGGATAGTTTCACAAGAATCAGACAAAGGTTTAAGCATCGCTTGTTATAGATAAAACTGCAAAAAAAAACAACAACCCATAATGTACTTCTTTGCGGCTCTGTTTGCCCAAATCATATATTCACAACGTGAAATTAGAAAATAATATTACATAACCAAAATCCGCAATATGGAAACAAAACCTGTGTAATTGTTGACAGATGATGTACTCGTAACATTTTTACAAGACGAACTACAACATTTAAAAAATGACTTGTATGTACTTGATATCTCTAATCAATCCACTGCACTGCATTAAAACAAAACTAAAACTAAAATGCCCTGGGCATACCGTTTTGCGCTTCTTATCAGTTGCTTAAAAGTAATTTGACCGTATGAAATGCATAATATAAACCTAGAAACATTTACGTGAGCAGTATTTACGTAGTATCGGTGTTAAGACATACCTCTCAAATACTGTAAATCAAGTTAAAAATATCTCAAGACTGATACTGGTCATAATGAAACCATGTTTCGTGTATGTTTTCTTTAAAGTACCGAGACCAGCCATATACTGTATGTTTATGTTCCAAAATTAATATCGTTTATGGCCTTCACACGCGTTGCAGTATGCTCCTATTCTTTTTATGCTCAGCTACTAAGATTTCCCTTCAGTGGTAAAATTCCATATGAATATTCAATACTACAACGGGCACAGTAAAGACGTTTACTGTAAATCTTTCTACAACAGACCAACGGACCATGAGTGCCCCTGTCGGTCAACCAATCACGTACTGTGGTACCCTGCATCATCTTGCGTCACGATGCGCGACGCCGTAGCCAATTACCTCCGGTACGTGTCTGTACCGCGCACTTTGAATGGCTGTATCTGTACAATTGTTTGTACGATGAGTCAATGAAAGGAATCCTCAATCAATTATTTGTCAATCCAGACTGAATGATGCATAGAAAGTTATTAGTTGCCAAGATAATGTGTAACACGCATACAGATTCTTCCATGCAGCAGTTACAGAGAGATTGCAAGATATTTTTGCTAGTGGTTATCAGGAAAATATTTCAGATAAAAATAAGCTGTCCTAATTTTTGTTCAGTTTAAAAATATTCTACAAAATGTAAAAGATTAGGTTCTCATTCTCATTCACTTTGGTTGTTTACATTTGTTTAGTGAAGTCACTAACTTGGAACATCCCTTATTTGGAAATAAGTCCTTTGTGCAAAATAAACAAATTCATGGTTTTGTGGTTTTGTGCACATTATCTGTGCAAAAAAAAACAATGCACAACATGATTAGCAAAGTGTTATAGTGTGTACATTATGATGTGTTCATTTGCTGTAAACTCAAACTCTATTATGAAGCGTGATAGCCTAAATGTCAAACAAGAGCCATGCCGTTACATCTTGTTTTAGAGACAGAATGACAATAAAAATGACAAAGTTGTGCTACTGAAGAAAAAAGAACACCATGCATAAAAGTGGGACTGTAAATTTTAATTAAGAAATGATTAATTTAGGATTAAGTTTAGTGTGCTTAGTTTGTTTTTATTACTCTCATTTTCAGAACAATGTGCTAATTAAATTTTATTCAAATTAATAACTTTTGTGCATTGTGTATCTCCTCCAAAACCCCCAAAACTATACAATTTCATATTTAAGTCATATGTACTGTAAGTGGCTATTAGGAATATCCCATGGAAAGAAAATAAATTAAAAAAATTAAAGCATAATTTTAGTGTTGGAGAGAGTTTTCTTCTTTGAACACTCAAATCTTATGATGACATTCCTATGAGATTTCACTGCATTTAATTATTCTTCCTTAGACTTTTTTGAATGTTATTTTCAGTCTCTTAATGGTTCATTTTTCAAAGATCTCCTTATACTTGTGGCATTCAAAATGAACCATTGGTTTGTGGAGCTTAATGTTGCATAGAATTCTAAACAGAGCAAAACTGTCCAATTTCCATGAACACATCTGGTGCAGCTCCTATCTGTCATAGTAATAAGTGCTTATGTCTGTGCTGTACATGAAACCTTATTTAGATTAACTCTTTGGAAAATATATCAGGAAATAAATGATATTTCCATGTTGATGATGACCAGGGGTAATGGTGTTGTTCCAATATAGTATTGTTTAAAAAGTAGAGACATTTGGTATGTCAGGCAATATATTACTGAGGAATATAAAGTGCAAAACACGACTTATTTTTATCTGTACACTGAAAGGCACTGTAAATTGTAAATTACATAAAATGCTCTTTGACCCCAACAAACTCCTTAAACAAGCAAATTTTATGATATGTTATTATGTCAGTCTTTTGTTTATTTTAATTTTTTAGTCAGAAGATACTTTAAGAACATTGCATCTTAAAGGTATAGTAACACAATGGGGGCTCAGGCGGGTGACCTTGCTGCATTAGGTTGGCCCCCCACCGTCAGCGGTTCGAACCTGGGACTCCCACGTCTCTCTGCAGCGACCCAGCCCGGTGAGCCAAAGAGAGATCGCTCTACAGCCCACTAGCTGTAGTCCTGCTATCACAGGGAAGGGCGGTGACGTCACCTGCTCTGGTACGCCGGCTCTTACACAGTGCCTGTCGGCCGTAAGTGTTACACTCCCGATGGTGCGGGGTTTAAATATATGTGTTTTTTGATTCACAATCAGACAAATGCAACATAAATGGATATCTTTGTCTTCTAAGTATCTTAATAAACTTTTGGCATAGCTTTCTCCCTGTTTAGATTTATTTTTCTTGGGATCTTGGGAAAGATCAAACATGGAAAGATTAGATTGTAATCGTTTTTATT
Organism: Lepisosteus oculatus; assembly: GCF_040954835.1. NCBI lineage: Eukaryota > Metazoa > Chordata > Actinopteri > Semionotiformes > Lepisosteidae > Lepisosteus > Lepisosteus oculatus. Next base: position 37,250,573 of record NC_090701.1, read on the forward strand.
TTTTAAATACATTGCGGAGTTAAAGCAAGTTAAAGCCTTGATTTTATATATCACCTTTAAAAGTGGAATCTCAAAGCAAAGTAAATACCCAACACCGATTGTACCCATCTGTCATGCTAATAAAGCACCTTGAATTGAATTGAATTGAATTGAATTGAGAGGGGGGGGGAGGGTGAGCGAGAGAGCAGGACAGACAGGCAAATAAGATACACTCCACAGACATTCACAACAGCGACATATCATAAAACGTTTGCACATATAGTTAAGTTATTACTTGGTTTTCAAAGTGCAATGAAATACAATATTGTTGTTGTTGCTGTTCTTGTTGTTTTTATCCTGTAAAGCGTTTTGAGAAGCCACCTTTAAAGGCGATATATAAAAGGGCTGAATCTTATGGAATGTGTTCCGCCGGGGATTCAAAAAATTTATTTTTTTTAATCGCGTATCTAAGGAAATAGCAGTATAACTTTGTTCATGCACAAACAGTGGCATGTTACATTATTAATTTGGGTGTCTCCTCTTGCCAGAAAGCTCTAAATTGCATTTTGAGTGCGGTTTTTGACTTTTTCTAAATTGCAACCCATAAATAAAGCTGATACAGTTTAGACTTATTTTAAACTGTATTACAGCAGCACAATGGACAATGCAATGTAAATTGCAAAAATGCACTTGGAATCTGTCCAAGCCCTACTTTGTCAGGCATTTTCTTTTACTGCAACGGACATACAAACTCCCTTGCTTTTAACAGAGCGTTTCATAATTTCTAACTACGAAAATTATTTAAACTGCGACACTTATCATTCATTCCATTCCATTCCATTATCAGTTTTCCATTTCTCCCTAAACATTTTAAGCATGAAAGTTTTATGAAACAGTACCCAAATATGCGATTGGTGTATGGAATGAATTTTAATTTAAAAAAATTATTTAACACGAAAATTAAGCTGTTTACATCTTCCGCCTGAGAACAGTCACCCGTTGCTACCCAACGCAGAAACACAGCCACTAACTAGCAAAAAGAGGACATTAGCTAGCCAATATGATAAAGAAATAAATGTTTATTTTATTTCTTTTGCACATTTATTTGAACATTTCCATCGATTGTGCAAGCACTTGGAAACTGTCCAGTCCCTAGTTCATCAGGCATTTTCTTTTACGCTGCAGGCATTCTCCTGGTCTGGCGCCGATCTGTGTCTTCTAGGATATAATGCCAGCGAACTCTTGTTTTTATGTCCACTATAACAGACAATCTCCTTTGCTTTTAACTGAGCGTCTAACCCCTCTGATTGGAGAAAAAAAACGTGCTGGTTTGCTATACATACTGTACCAGGAAAATGATTTCTTTCTATTCGAAACGTGTATTTTAAAAGTTTAAGAAGTAAAAACCTTACAGCATACACAGATTTCTAAACCGATCAGGATCATTATCTTTTTTCTTATCCATAATAATGTTCACCGCTCTGTCCAGCAAATTAATAATAAACTTTATTTTATATAGAGGTTTAAACGAATAAGTAATTAGATTGCTCATAAACCTAATCGCTTTTTCTACATAAACACAGCGTGATTGCTCTCTGAAAATGCGTTTTCTTTTTATTTAGGCTCAGATTTCAACTATAAATCATATTATTATAAACTTTCTTGGAAAAATGTATTTTATGTAAACCATGTTTGCTATTAATTCTTTTAGGGCTAGAATATGTTCATTGTCTTCCAATCGAGTCGAGTTGGCATTAGAAGCTTGCCACGCCCGGACTATTACACCAACGCACCAAGCATGTTAAAGCTATTTCATTGAGGAGCCTAGCTTTTTTAACTATTAAGTACTGAACTTCCTTGGTTTTGGAGGGGGAGGTGTCTTTCGCTGGAAATCTCGCCCCCTTCTACTTTGAAAATACCTGTGAAACCAGTTCAATTCGTCACAACCAGCAGTCCTGCAGAGAGGGGGGTTGTACTCATTAATGTCTTAGCCGGAACACATCATTATATCTCATTTTGTATTTCTATAAAAAAAAATCATTAGCCCAGCTTAACACTATTGCTGTTGTTTTTATACTGTAAAGCGCTTTGAGAAGCACAGCTTTCTCACCACTTAGATTACTTTTTGATACCATCCTTACACAAAGCAGAAACTTATTGTATTTTCAGATGACATACAAGTGAAAAGATTAGATTTTAACCGTCTTTTTTCTGAACCAGGGAAAATAAAAAAAATGTGCTTTTTTCTGAAAACCAGTTTGTCACTAGTATACTTTTAATACAGTCTTTGCTGTGCTTTAGAGGATCCTTGTGATATTTTGAGCTCTGGTTGAATGATAAGTGTCGCAGTTTAAATAAATTTCGTAGTTGGAAATTATGGAAAGCTCTGTTAAAAGCTTTGTTAAGCTTTGTCTGTTAAAAAGGGAGTTTTTATGTCCGTTGCAGTTTTTTTGCAACATGAATATAATTATATCGTTATTAATTTCTTTAGATACACGATTCCATATTATATTCCCTTTTAATCAAATTCTAAAAGTATGCTTCTTGACTCCGGTATCTCGTTAGTTAAAGACTTTTATGCTTAAAATGTTTAGGGAGAAATGGAATACTGGTGTGTATGTTTTCTTTAAAGTACCGAGACCAGCCATATACTGTATGTTTAAGTTCCAAAATTAATATCGTTTATGGCCTTCACACGCGTTGCAGTATGCTCCTATTCTTTTTATGCTCAGCTACTAAGATTTCCCTTCAGTGGTAAAATTCCATATAAATATTCAATACTTAAACGGGCACAGTTAAGACATTAAATATACATATACATACTGTATACAGTACAGTTTGCATATGGTAATATGTTTATGTTCCTAAATCAATCTCTTTTATGAGTATGTGAAAGGCATGGTGAATCGATTCTCAAAAATTACTGTACTTTGCATGATTGGAAACAAATGCGTGATTGTGAAATGCTGTGGTGTTACTTTTACAAAGACGGTCAATTAAAAAAATAATGTGGACCAGGGCAATACTTTGAGTTTACAGCTTGTCCAAGGTCATTAATTATTAATACTATTAGTAATATCTTTGTTAAAGACTTTGATGGCGACAGCTCAAACATGAGAGGTTGAGCTTTATTAGCTCCACCTTGCGGAAATTCCGGATACTATTATTTTGCTTGCAGTATTATAGGAGAATTTACGTTAACTAGCAGTATTTACCGGTAACTCGTGGTAGACTGCGTAAAGCGCACCGGAAAATAATGCGGTATTGCCCGCGCATTTTGAATGGCTGCATCTGTACAACACAGGTAGCCAAAAGTCTCCGAGAAAAATTCAGCACTGAGTGTAAAAAGTGTCTAAGTAGTTCTGAACTTTTAACCCTAACCCTAACTGGGGTTTCAACAGGGCAACTCTGCATTCTGTCTCTGTAGCCCTCCAGTCATCATTTTTGAAATTTTTCCTCAATCCAAAAGGTATGAGTCTAAAACATCCAAAACCATTGAAATAAAGCTCTTGGAAACTGATTGTCTTCAAGAATGCGTCTGCCTTAGGCAAATTTTCAATCAGGTGAAAAATGCTGAAAATATGGTATTGCAATGAATAATATGCCACTTTTATTTTATGCCACTGTAGGGTTTGTGTTACTAGAAACATTCAGTGTTGACTCCAGTTATACATGTGGTTGCACACTAAATGACAAATTTAAGAGAGTTAATACAGCAGTACAGATTTTCTTGTTCTCTTGCACTCTTGATCTGACTCAGTTTGGGAATACAATTACTGAACTCTGCTAAATACATCACAGGCAAAAAAGTTGCAAATACAGTTGTAGCCATTCAATATGCACAGAATACTGCAGTACATGATTGGCTGGCCAAAATGACTGAAAGGTCATAAGCAAAGGTCATGCTTAATTTAATCTATTTACTGTGCATGTTTAAATCTGCTTAATATTGAATATTAATATGGAATTTTACAACTGAAGGGACATTTTGGTAGCTGAGCACAAAAATAAGAGGAGCATAATGTCTCCGAATGTCATAAACCTTATTAATTTGGGAATATAAACATATTGTCACGCCTTCTGCAGCCAGAGGGCGCTCCTTCTCTGTCCTGTCCCTAGTTTCTGGTCTGCTGTCCTTCCTGTCCCTTTCTTTCCCTTGGGCTATATATTTCTGGGTCTTGCACTCTGTCCTCGCTCAGCATTGACGTTCGGATGTCCTGAGACCCGCCTAGCACCAGGGCGCCCCATGTCCGCTCCCTGAGGGCATAGGTTTCTATACGGCATTCCTGAACTCTTTGCACTAATGAGCCCGGGCCTTTTTCCCGTCTCGCCGCTACGCATATGGGTCTTTTTCTGCTCTCCTGCTCCCCACGGTTAGTCCCTTTGGACGTCCCTGACACATATTATATAAGTTGTATATGGCTGGTATTCATAGTTTAAATAAATAGTACACACCAGTATTCCACTTCTTAATAAACATTTTAAGCATGAAAGTCTTTCATTTGGTTACTGTGGTTATTTTGGAAAAGTTTTTTATGTGCTCCTTCTGACTATATTAAGTTTATATACTTTATAAAAAGTTATAATGTTTTAACCTTTTCAATGAATATTTGCGCTCATTATCACAGTAAAAAAAGCATTCTTTTTAGAATTTATAGGGAATATAATATGGAATCGTGAATCTAAAGAAATGAATAATGATATTTAAGAATTTTTTTTCATATAGCTCAAAGTATTGCCGTAGTCCACTTTCTTTGTAAACATCTGCATCAATTTGATTCATTCACCCGCGGTTACTTGGAAACATTTTGCCTGCCATTTTCAGCTATAGTGTAAGTTGTCAAGTGGCACGTTGGTGTAATGGCTTAGGTGTGTGACTCACATGTTGGAGTTCGGGGGTTTGAACCCAGCTCTTAGTATGAGCTTTTCTTTAATAATTAAACATTTCTTTGAAAAACTAAAATATTAAATATTACGGACACTATATTGAATTTTTGGGGTTCTTCTAAATATCACATGTCTGAAGTTCAGTTATTAATAACAACTAATAATTTCAAACTGTTTGTATTTTAAAATTGTATTTTGTTCATTGTGATTTGTCACGGTTTTCATACCTTCAATTTATTAAACGTTTATTTTTGAGACAGAGTGTTCCAGAGCACTGTTTAATATCTGAATCTCCCTATGTATTTCCTGTTTTCACACAGATAAGAATAAACTGCATATGCAAATCTTTTCACAGGGGGAAAGATGTTTTGTGCTCTTACCACAGTATGCATTGTTACATTTTTAAGCATCAGTTGAAGCATTCTGAAGTCTGTCAAAATCGTAAAAAAATGTTACCAAATAGTTCTGGTGAAACTGTTACCTGTCCTGGATAAAGTAGGTGGATTTGCACTTGTAAAAGATGTTCCAATTTTTATGCGATACAGAAGATTTTAATAAATGACCTTATAAAGGAGATATGTTGAGTCTTTTCTTTCCAGCTTGGAACGAACTTTTTACCTACTCCAGTATATTCGGTTGCAGCCACTTTATGTAACACAGCTCCGTACTTCTCACAGAGGCTAGGAGTGTTACACCTCCTGTGTTTGTCATGTACTGTAGAATAGACAGTTCTGCCAGTTCTTGGGGATGGGAATGAATTTTCAGTAGCATACTCTGTTGTCATTGTTGATCTTTAACATAAGGCAACCAGTAATCCAATGTCCTGTTTTTTCTTAACACTCATTTTTCCATACTGTAGTTTTAAAACTTGACCTAAGACATACCACATGCATACAGCGCGATGTTGTATAGTTTTAAAGCCACTACAGTATAACTTCTGGGAAATACATTTATTTGTACTGCATTAGTTTAACTCGTTCAGAGCATCCTACACTACAAACTTTGAGCATTTCATTCATGCAACAATATTGACAGCAATGTGGTAAAAAGGAACATTTAAATATTTCCAAAATAATCACAAGTGAATGAGTTGAGGGATTCGATAATAGAGAAATCAGAATAATAACCCCGGGTTGTTTAATGATAATCATGCAATCCAACTGAAAGAAGTACACTTAAATCTATAATATTATTTTTTAGTCCCTTACTTACTTTACAAAGAAGATATCTTCAGATGTACTTCACAATATTAAGTTTACAGTAAAAGAAAATCTGTGTTTTATACTGTACATTATAATTTTACGTAGCACGGTATCTAGTTATATTAGCATGAAATAAATGCATGCTTTAAGAAATCCAAAGTACTCATAAGATTCAGTTATTTTTATTCTTAAAGTTATTCTTAAACTTAAAGTAAAAATGTTTCTATAAAATCAATGAATCAATTAGGGGCATATAACTCCATTGTCAAAAAGTGGTAAAAAGCAAGATTCTAAGATATTAACTGAATTAGATTAAAAAATATGGATTGAAATGAATTATATTTTATAAGAATACAATTACTTTACAGGAAAGCCACTTTAATAAATTATTAATTGAAATTGAAGAAAAAGGTTCTGTATGTGTCCCCAGTAACACCTTGGATTTGTGAAGTGTTGGTAATTGAATTTATGTATTAAAGACCGATGACTTCCAAATATTAGGGCCTGGCAATCAGCTAGTGCTGAACACTTTTGTTTCATTCCTGCTTTAAGACTTCTATTTTAATTTCTGTAGGTATTAAAACCTTCTCGTCAGGGCATGACAATTGCATATGCACAGAACATCGCTGTCAAGTACTGTTCCTGAGAATATAAATATATGTCTGTCTTGATGAGTTGAAATAGTGAACTTTGTATTTTGATGTGATAAAATCTAAAAGTGATTTTATCATTTTAATGTCTTTTCTCATGCCTGTAGCACTTCATACTCACTTGAGATTAAAACATTCATACAGTATAAGACTTATACTTTCAAAGTATTAAATCAAAATTTCATTCTCTAAAAATAAGAGCATTTTCAGTGTATACTGGACTTAGGTAATACACTTTATATTCATAGATATCTTATTATTAAAAAAAATACAAGAATAGGATGCTACTGTGGTAGGAAATCAACTGGGAGATGGATAAGCAGGATACTGTTAAGTCTATGGTGAATGCCTGAGGCATGCAGGCCTAATAATGTTGGCATTATAAAATAGCTTACGTGCTGCTGTCAGACATTTCAAAATGTTCATTTCACTAAAATGAAATTAAGTAATGATATTATTTATGACTTAACTTTTTAAAATTCCATGAATAGTTTCAGTAGTGCATCCCATGCATTCCCTAATGCAGGTAAGATTTTTAATTGGGAGAATTTTACTACTACTATTTAAGTTGTAGTGTTACCTCCTGTTAATCAGATCTAAGAAGAAAAGAATGGCTGGTCCTGGTCAGTACTTGGATGGGGTACCATGAACAGAGCCCTTTGGGATGCCAGTTTTAACTAGCTTTGTTGAAAAATGATGATGTTAGAGTAAAATGAAGGAATAAATGTGGAGTGTTTTAGGAATGGTATGGGCCTGATTTTAAAGTGTCTGGTAAGCTTAATGTTTGAGGTATCTCAGAAGATGGCCCTTAAGGTACAAAACATTAAACTACTCTAGAAAATTTTAATGTAAAATAAAAAAGGTAGAGAGTAGTTTTCAAGTAAGATGGGACTAAATGCTTTAAGACTAATGTCCAAGTTTGCATCTGTAGAAATTAATTGCAATGGATGAACCAGGGAGCTTATTACAAATGTTAAGAACAGGTGAAAGGTAAAGATGTAAACAAAAGGGGGCTGAGCACGTGAAATTGAGTGTAGTGTGAAATTTCCGTTAATAATGATAAACTATAATAATAAACTTTATTTTATATAGCGCCTTTAAAAGTGGCTTCTCAAAACGCTTTACAGAATGACAACAACAATAAATAAAAATAATACACAAGATAAAACACAATTACAATAAACAGAGGAGACTATGGATGGTGGTACTAAGAAAAGCAGTGGGGTGAAGAATAGAACCAGTTAAGTAAAGGCTTTTCTAAAGAAGAAGGTTTTGAGTGGATTTGAAGGAGTTTAGAAAAGGTGACTCTCTGATATCCTTGGGCAGAGAGTTCCAGAGCTTGGAGGCATAACAGGAGTCACCCATACAATGTAGACGGCCTTGGGGGACAGCAAGGAGACCAGAATTAGAAGAGTGAAGGTTGCGAGGTGGGGAATAGAGCGATAATAGTTCAGACAGGTACTCAGGTGCCAAGCCACGCAGAGCCTTGAAGGTGAGCATGAGGATTTTAAAGTACACAGAATTTGACAGGAAGCCAGTGCAAGGACGACAGGATAGGAGTAGTGTGATCATTTGCACTAGACCTGGTCAGGATTCTGGCTGCCGAATTTTGGACATACTGCAGTTTGTTCAAAGTAGATTTAGATACCCCAGCGAGTAGAGCATTACAGTAGTCAATTCGAGAGAGCACAAATGTGTTGATCAGCTTTTCAGCCACAGTTAGTAATAGCATAGGGCTAAGACTAGCGATATTTCGGAGGTGAAAAAACGATGTTTTGACAGTATGCTGCACATGTGGGTCAAATGTTAAGACATAATTGAATATAATCCCAAGGTTTTTCAATTTAGATTGAAGCTCTGGTACAGAACCATCTACAGATAGGGTTACAGGACTGGCTTTATGAAGTTGATGGGGGGTACCAATAAGCATGACTTCAGTCTTGTCGCAGCTAAGATGAAGGAAATTTTGAGTCATCCAAATTTTTATGTCAGAAATGCAATTAGATAGAATAGAGATAGCCACATCAGTGTCAGGTTTGGTATGGATGTATATTTGAGTATTGTCAGCGTAGAAATTATAGCTGAGGCCATGTGATCTTAAAAGCTGACCACGTGTAAATGCTGAAGAGCAAGGGGCCCAGTATTGAGCCCTGAGGATCACCAGACTTAACAAGTCCAATTTCAGACCTATACCCATTAAGAGAGACAAAGTGACAGCAATCACTGAGGTAAGATTTGAACCATTTGAGAGCAGTTTCAGAAACTCCAAACACAGTCTCAAGATGAGAAAGTAAGATGTTATGGTCAACAGTGTCAAAAGCAGCACTGAGATCAAGAAGGATGAGTATAGAAAGAGAACCAGAATCAGAAGCTATTAGAAGATCGTTAGTGACTTTGATCAGGGCATTTTCTGTGCTGTGAAGTTGATGGAACCAAGATTGGAGGGTTTCAAAAAACCCTTGTCATGAGGTTGTTATGTAACTGAAGTGTGCCATCACGTTCTAGAATTTTTGCATGAAAGGGTAAGTTGGAGATGGGGTGAAAATTGTTTACTTATAATTAATGCAGAAATGGTGAACATACATGGTAAACATACTTAATATTTCAATATTTGGCATTAACTTGCCTTGGTGGGGAAATGAACCCATAAACACTGAGACATCAGAGAACATGTGATATACAGATGCAGCCATTCAAAATGGGTGAGGTATTTCGCGGCATACCCCGGTGGGCGTGTCGCGGTGTCACACGGTATAACGTGGTGTCACGTATCATTTGACGCTCTGCCGGAAACTATCCGGCGTCGCCTTGTAAAACCGCCAGGGGGAGCTTAACCTCTCATTTACAGCATTTGAGCCTTTAATTTTGAACTGTGTATTACAGCATGTTAATCATCAGTCATTAAAATGTTGGTATATTTTATGAAAGCAAGATTGCTCAGTTGGACAAAAGTACACAACCTACCTTTATCAGAAATATTTATGCATCAAAGCCTTTACTGAAGATATTACTAATAGTATTAATAATGGATGACTGTGGACAAGCTGTATACTTGGAAAAATACACACCGGTATTCCATTTCTCCCTAAACATTGTAAACTTCGAAGTCTTTAACTAACGTGATACCGGAGTCAACAAGCATACTTTTAGAAACTAAAACGCATACCGTTTCGCGCTTCTTATTAGTTGCTCAAAAGTAATTTGACCGTATGAAATGCATAATATAAACCTAGAAACATATACGTGAGCAGTACTTATGCACTGTAGTATCGGTGTTAAGACATACCTCTCAAATACTGTAAATCAAGTTAAAAATATCTCAAGACCGATTCTGGTCATAATGAAACCATGTTTCGTGTATGTTTTCTTTTTCATCTTGAAATAACTCATTTCTAAATACCTTTTTCACTGTTAACATCTTGCAGCAACTCTGCCACAAAATATACACTCTGACAGTTCATCCTGCTACCAACATTAAATAAAACAAATCTTAAGATTTCTATATTTATGTCTTTATTTAGTGGTTTCATTAGTGACAAAGGCTAAACTTTCTTGGAAAAATGTATTTTATGTGTTGCGGAAAAAACTGACTTGCTTTAACAAAATATGTTTACAAATCCTTTCACCTGGCATTTTCGTAGTTAGAAATTATGGAACGCTCTGTTAAAAGCAAGGGAGTTTTTATGTCCGTTGCAGTTCTTTTGCAACATGAATATAATTATATCGTTATTAATTTCTTGAGATACGCGATTCCATATTATATTCCCTTTTAATCAAATTCTAAAAGTATGCTTGTTGACTCCGGTATCACGTTAGTTAAAGACTTCGAAGCTTACAATGTTTAGGGAGAAATGGAATACTGGTGTGTATTTTTTTCTTTAAAGTACCGAGACCAGCCATATACTGTATGTTTATGTTCCAAAATTAATATTGTTTATGGCCTTCACACGCGTTTCAGTATGCTCCTATTCTTTTTATGCTCAGCTACTAAGATTTCCCTTCAGTGGTAAAATTCAATATCTACAACGGGCACAGTAAAGACGTTTACAGTAAGTCTTTCTACGACAGACCAACAGACCACGAGTGCCCCTGTCGGTCAACCAATCACGCACCGCGGTACCCCGTGTCATCTTACCTGCGGTACGTGTCTGTACCGCTCACTTTGAATGGCTGCATCTGTAGCATAGAGTAAATAAGAACCACAAACATTATGTTACAGGCAACAGAACACAACTCAGTGAATAGATGACAGTAAAACCAACAAGCCCTTGATCATTTAACACATCCTTTCATAATCTTGAATTAACCTAGAAAGAATTAACAGTACAGGCCCGGTTAGGGTCTGGAATTCAAGAGAACTCCTTGGACATCCAGTCTGATCTTTAATATCTTCTCAATGTGTCTGCTACAATAAATAAAAATGTGACAGTGATTGAAGAAATATAAAAATGATGCATTGTTTTTTTTAAGACAACACCCAGAATTGTTTGTTCTGCCTTCCAAAACTGCAATAAATAATGAAAAATAATGAAAATTATGAATAATTTATCTTTTTTTTTAATCGCATTGACTTTTGGGTGTGCAAGAGAGCCTGTTGATCATGTTCAGGGAGAAAAAAGTATTATTTTTGCCCACTTTATGGTGTATATTTTGGACACTTCTCATTATTTTACAGGTTTATTTTACTCTAGATTTTTGCTTTTTTCAAAGTAGGGAACAACAGGTTTTTATGTACAGTATTTTAAAGAATTATTGTTTTAGCAATTGTATTTCGCTGGTGAATTGATTAATTATCAATGTGGTTTTTGTTGACAAAAATTCTGTTTTGAAATTTATTTTTCTTTTCAGTATAATGGTCAGTGCTGTATTTTGATTTTGCTAGGAAACATCTGTGGAATTCAAATGTGTTTCTGTATGTTTTTGAAGTCTTGCATAGTGAGCAGTACAGTATCTTGTTTGTGGCTTTATCAGAAAATACTTTCACTGATGTAAAAAACAGACTTAATGATAGTATTTAGATGATTAAGAAGGTCACAAGCATTTGCAATACTTTGAGAAACTATTAAAAACGTGTTTTTTGGTAATGAAAAGTGTAGCTTTAAATTAAAAAAATATGCATAGTGTTGGATATGATTCTAATGGGGGTATTTAACGTGGCTATTGAAATTCTGGCTGCGGCAGATACTGTGCTGATTCAAAAAGATTAGCCTTAGGGTCATCTACACGGAAACAGAATAGGAAGTAAATGCTTGCTACAACCCAGTGGATGAGGTCAGATTCTACATAGAATCCCAAATGATTAAAAAAATATTAGTTAAAGTGATGTTCTTTAATTGGTGGTCATAAAGAAAAATGGCACCCTAGACAGTGAAGACGAACAGTAATCTCGTGAGCGTGAGAAGCTAAGGGTAGGATCTTGGTAGTGGTAGGGGAGGCTGGGGGCATTGAGGGCCACACTGCACCAGTTGGGTGTCATCAAAATGGGGAAGCCAGGGCTGCAAATGGCACAGGTAGGAGAACTGAAAGAAAAGAGATGTTACGGCAGCTGCAGGAAACAATTATTTTCTGTGGAGAGGTCAAGGTTGAAGAGTCGCATTTTTGAGAACAGAAAAGAAAGCGGTGGTTTGCTGTGATGGTATTTGATGGTATACATATTTCATTAACCCATTAAATAACAGTCATTTTTAAATCCCCAAATTAGAGATCTATACTGTAAGTCAGAAACATTGGAGTTTTCATGTCTTACTGAGCACACACACTATAAAGAAATATCCAAAAAGAAAAACAGAAAAAAAACAAACAACAAACATTTAATTTTGTTTCTTCAAATTCAATGTTTCAAGTTGTAACAGATGTAGAAATGCAATTTTTTACAGGGATTGTACAATGTCTCTTACTTTTCTACAGTGTGTCTCACATCCAAAATAAAAAAAAATATTATTAAATGTTATTATTGTGTAACAGGTAATGCCACAGAGACTGTTTAGGTTGTAAACATACAGCTAGTATGACCAATCATATCAGAAAATTTCAGTGCAAAGAAATGAGTTTTTCATTACGACCCATTTACTCATCATTCTTTTCTGTGTTTATTGTTTGATTTATGCCTAGCTACTGAGTAACACAGTAAAGACATTGGATTTTTTATATTTTGTGATTTGGCCAATTTTTGCTTTTGCAATGTTATATTTTTACTGTAAAAACACCAAATTAACATTGTGGTCTTTGGACATCTTATCAGGAAAATGGTCTTAAGAAAAATTATTCCAATTCCAGACTGGAATTTGTAATAGAGTTTTGAAGAAGAGGTTTTTTCTCTTATGACATAGTTTATGAGGGTGTGTGTTGATTTTGCTGCTAAAATAAATAATTAGTAGGGCTGTATATGTTATTTCTGAAGTAAGTACTGAGTCATTACTTATTTAAAAATAGTTTCTCTGTTGTGAAAACAATTTTAATGGTTGGATTTAGAGGATATTGGAAATCACTTGCTTGTGCAATACTTCATTAAATGTTTAAAAATGACATATTTTATGATAAAGTTAAGTGTAGTGTAAAGTGTAATTAACTGTGTTCCTATGCTCACATCCAAGTTGAACATATATGATTAACAGCTCCATTTAATTAACTATATTTTCTACCATTAAGATTTTTGTTTTGCAGATATAGGGAGCTAATATATATGGGCATGGCTGTGAAAAAAGCATTTTGTTAAATAAGTTTTCATTTTCCAATGTCTTAATTTATGAAGAGAAGTTTTAGTGCCTCAAAATTTAATGTGAAATCTTCAATGTTATAATTTTCAGAAGATGTATTAAAAAGATTTGATTGGAATAATCAAATTACATTACACATCAAAGGCCACATTCCTTTATAGATAAAAGCTAAGTTAAGAAGAATTTCACATCAAATTTGTTTCAAAGGAATTTAATCACAGTTGGTGTGATTTAAAGTAGGATTTTGAACATCTTTTGCATAACAAAACTTTCACAATTGTACAACACTTCACAAAGCACAGTGGTGCAATTTTAACAGAGCATATGTTCACAAATGATAAATCCTATAAGTCTTTTAACTACAGTATTTAGCTGGGGAACTTATTTGGCCAATACATGCAAATAAATCATGGCATGGTAATCCTGGGATACTCGTCAATATTGATGTACAAAATATTTATTAAATCTTATTAAAAACTTAGTATTAATATGCAATAAGGTCATATGGGAACCACTGGTTTCTTGGTAATCTCATTGAATATTTGAATTGAGTATTCTGAGCTCAGAATATGTTAATTTTATATTCCTTAAACTGACTAATATCAATCAATGAGAGGTAAACCCATTAAAAGCATGTCAGTTGCAAAATGAGATCCATTGCCTTTTTCAATCTACATATTGCAAGTATCAATCAAAGATAATGAGGTAATTTGTCTGAATTTGAAGATGTTATAGAAAATATGTCCATTAAAACTGTGATACACATTTTACATTCCGGCACATAAAAATCTTTTTTCAATCGCCTGTTTTATTCCTTCCTAGACCATCTAAAAATTAACTCAAGCCATAGAATGCAACAATTTCACTTTAAGCTCTTGGTCTAATTGTCTAGTTTTATTTAATACCCTTTTTTGTACATTATAAATAGATATAGCTTTCCCTATTTCTTGTAAAACATTTGGGAGATAAAGAACGTTTCTACAAATAAATACTTAAAACACTTTACTAAAACTATGTTTCAGTCAAGCCACTTAGAAAGTTTCAGTTGGAAAGCTCCTAGGGGTTTCCTTCATTAGCCAAGGGCTAGATAATGGTTCTTAGAAATACAGCATTACAGTTCACCCTTGCAGAAGCTGAACCCCCATCTCAATTACCAGATACTGCTGTGCCTATATGTGAATAATTGCAGACCCTCAGCTTTGAGGTAAGGGTCAGATTTTCATTCCCCAATTTTAATGATAGGCATGCTATAAAATATAATTACATGGTTTCCTCTTGTCTGAAGGAAAATACCATGGTGTTATGTGTGCTTTCTTTATACTAATTCTTATTTTTATTTTCTCTTGAGACTGAAAATATCAATTCTTATGCCTACAAAAGTACAATAGCATCCATATACAGGCATTGGGTAAGCTCACATTATTTGCATCTAAATGATCATATTAAAATAGAGGAGATGGAACTCTTCCACTCCATTATAGTTAGTTTTTAATATCTGAGGTGAAATACAAAGGAGTTTGCATTTGTATTTTTTTCTTAAATTATGAACCTATGAAGATTCAAATGCATGTTGTGTTTCCATTATGTGTCCTATTGAAAATGCAATGAACGGAAAGCATAGAAATGTAACTTAGGCCTATAAGCCATTTTAAGAAAATGCTTAGAGCCATTTTATGTTTATATAAATTATTTTGAATTAGATTTTTCCATTTAGAAACACATTCATTATTAGAAAAAAAAATTATTGGCAACGGTCACATCTGGGAAACATTGGGTGCAACATGGGAAGACGCCCTAGATAGGACACCCACCTACAACAGAAGATAAGGAAAACAAGGAAGCACAGAAACTGTTCTAGTTTGTAACTGAATGCAGGACCCAAGAGCTGAGGCAGTAGAGCTAATTCACCCATCAACATTCTCCATGCAATTTATTTTCTTGTTAAATCAGAGGTGATTCAGCAATGGAGAGCAATAATATAGATCTCCTTTTTGTTCTTTACAGTATCCTAATGCACCTACATTATCTGCTGAAAAACAAAATAAAGTAATGTCTTTAATGTACATAAGTGAGTCAGTACTTTCCTCACATTTACACACGTTTAAGTGCATAGGGACAGTTAATAAAAAATAATAGACATATAAAATTTTATTGAAAATGAGTGTTATTAATTTTGAAAACCTTCAATATGAGATTTATAGCAATCCTCTGAAAGTGTCTCTTTTGTCCAATAGCAACTGGGTTTTGGACAACCTTGCAAACTCACTGAAAATGACACATGTAGTGACTGAAATTAACCTGAAGTCAATGCTTGCAAAGAAAAAAAACAATTTCACAAATGTATCTTAATGCAGATATAAAATAATTGAAAAAAAACTTTAATTGGTGCATGCTTTCAGTCTATTCAGAAAAACCTTGTAAAGCACTGGTAACAACAGTGATTTTCTAGTTCAATGGGAAAAAGTCAACTGATCTAGGTATTGCACTAGCATTTTTAGGGGCTGAAGACAATGTTTCATCTACCTTGGATTCTTGTATGTTCTTGCCTGTAATAATTGCCCATAGGTGTCTTCCCAAAGAGACTGGGAACAGACATATTAAAGTTCAATAATCTGGGCAGGATTGATAAAATCTAGCAAAGTCAGTCTTCATAGCTAAACCACCCAAGAAATTAACCTTGGAATAAACTGTTCTTTATGTTTTGTGGTTTTTCTTCATGTTCAGTTACAGTATGTTGAGCCTTTTTAAAGTTCTCTGGTGATCCCAGGGTATACACTGAGCTTGAAGATCACTATTACTGTTATCCAGCTAAAGCACATTTAATCACATATTACACATTTGAAAGCTTTTTAAATGTTTATTTTATATAATCTACTTGTCTGACAGTCATTTAAATTATATGAGTACAGTAAATCGATTGGCCTAAATATTATTGGAACAAGTAAAGGTTTATTCCATGCTGAAAAGAGAAGAAAAGAAAATGTTTCTGCTGTGGATCCTTCTTCTTGTACTCAAACCCAAAGAAGGCTCCACAGCCAAAATGTTGTGGGGTTTTTTCTTCTGTTTTCAACATGGAATAAACCTTTACTCGTCCCTTTGCAGCCTACACATGCTGACACAGCTACCTACTTAAAATACAATTGTATTTGCGAATTAGTAATCTCCATAGATTGCTGGTAATGTAAATTAATGACGTTGGACAGAATATATGTTTTGAAGTGGAGATCATGATAGATGAAGACACAATTATTAATCCCCATGTTATTTTGTATTTTTTTGTCCCCATCAGTCCTAAGTAAATTCTATGTAGCTTTTGCATCAGTATTTTTCTTTCATTCAGCCTCACATTGAGCACTGAAATATTTTCCCCAGATTGTGCTCGTAGAGAATCGTGTCGAAAGGGGATGCCTCAAGACTGGAAGCTGAGCTCTAGGGGGATG